>NC_086293.1:20244288-20853904 GCF_963924245.1 Chroicocephalus ridibundus | reverse complement strand
TGACTCTATTAAGACAGTACTGAAAAAAAGACAATAGTCTGGGCTTTACAGCCTAGCCTTCTTATGATACCCAATTGTCTTGCCAGATGCGAAAGTCTAAAGATCAAAAATCGGGCAGAGATATATTTAACATACCAAGTTACAAGAGCTGTTAATGTTAATTTGGTGTATTGAAATATTTTAATACCGGTAGTCTCATTTTAGTAAATTCATGTAAATTAATTTATATGTTGATGGCTGGATTTGTCTGTGCATTGCTTTATCAAGTGTGTCTTGTTTATTAAATTCCCCGCACTGATAACAAACAACTGCCACTTCAGGTAATTGATTTGAAATACCATTGTCAGCTGATGCCGTGCCAAGTGTTATAGTACAAATTAATACAGACCAGAAGTTTGCGTGCCTTACTGTTGCTCCACTGAATCAATACCTGAAATAAGACCATGGCATCCAGCAGGACTGTAACAGGAATTTGTTTGGAATACAAACATACGGGACATCGCTGGCAGGACCCGGGTGGGGGGCGGTTTATGCATGTAATTTGTCTTAATAGCTGACTTTGAAAGAACAGAAGGCACTACGATCTTAGGAGCATGCAGGGAGAAGCTGAGGCTGTGATCGCCTCTGTTAAAACCGATTGTAATGTGGTGGATTGGGTCTCCCTCTGGACTGGGTCAATCCCAAAACTTCCCGAGAGTCTTTCTGTGAAATGCAAACATGATATGGAAACGAGGAGTCTTGTGTGCATGGCCATTAGCAGTCTTTTTAGGCCTGTAGGGTAGGAAGTAAGAGGGACTTGAGGCACCTTAAACCAAAGCCCTTGTCAGAGCAGAAATGTCCAGCTTCTTGTCAACACCAACAGTTAAATGACTCGGGAGCTTTTAAAAGAACGGCTCGGCCTGGAGACAGGAGCTGTAAGCATCTCTGCTCCCCTAGTTCAAGAAAACTCTGTGAAGTCACTGGAGAAGGACGAGAGCAAACATGGTACCTGCTAACAGACAACTGAATAATTGTCCTCTGCCCTCACAAATTGGAAGTGGTGGGTAGTGATCGACCGCTGAGGAAGAGAGACAGTCATGGTATGACATGGCATGTTGCTTTTCCAAATCAGATTTTCAATATTATTATAAAAATATTATTAAATGAATCACTAAAAGGAAAGGGTCAAATTAAGGTTTGGAGTTTTCTTCCTTAATTACTTAGTTACTTCAGTAGCTTTTACCTGACTGAGGTCAGCAAAATGTTCAGTTGTATTTATAGGGTTGCTTCATCCAAAATCATTAAATGTCTCTCACTTTCAGAATCTGGACTTATTTTGCATAGTGTGTGCATCATATCTTCCCACTGGATTGCTTCTCCTGCTTAAGAGTGTTTCTATTTGACAGAGAAGATCCACATTAGAATTTGCAAATCATGATTTTCAAATTTTAGTCCAAATTCTGAAGACAAGGGCTCAGACTTGTCTTCTAACGGAATTCATATCTTGGCCATCTGGCCTCGGGGCTTGCAGAAGGACCACCCAATTCTCAAACATTTCTTGTAATAAAGATTCCCAGTTGGCTTTAGCTTTTTTTGGCCTTTACAAAATGTGTTTTCTACTCTATTTTGTAGTAATGATTTGTTGGGGTTTTTTCACAAGAGTGCTTGCAGAAGACAAAGTTTAACTAATAAACATGCAAATGTGTTCACAGGAAGGTTTGTGCCAGAAATTTTAATGGGTTGCTGTTCCGCTCCTGGTTGAGTAAATCACGGTGGTTGCTTGAACTTTCTTCCTCTCTTCAAATTTTGTTAACCAGTGATGGAGCAGAAAAGAACTAGGTGAGAGGAAGGTCACCAGCCCAACGTCTGCAATTGGAAACGTTAAAACAAAAGTCCCTCTGACTTTTCCCCAAACAGAAATGTACCTAGCGTGACTTTTGTTGTCTAATTTTAAACAGCCAATTGGAAGAAATGGGATTCATGAGTAGTTAATAGGCTTTAAAAAAATGCTGCTCTGGTAAAATAATATTTGGGAAGGCTTTTGTGTGTAAAAACGGTTTTCAGTTCTTTTGATTGCAGGAAATTAGTGAGCAAATTGTGTAACTGTGAAGCTTGACTGAAATGTGCTTCTCCGTTTCAGGCTTAGTTATCTTATATACTTCTCACTTCTCGGTAGTATCCTTCGGTTTCTTTCTTTGTCTCTTTCTCTCCCTCCCCTTGGTCTTTGAAAGACATAACGCCTGTGACATGGAGCGCTTCAAGCATACAGTAGTCTTACTTCTAGATTTTGGGTAATAAGGGAAAAAAAACAAATAGTAAAAGACATAGTTGTGTAACCCTCCTCCACTTAACTTCCACTGTCAACATCCAGTATTGATTTAAAAGACTGGAGATGTGGACTGTGTATAGTGGTGCCGACCCCAGCATCACCTCACCCGTCCTCACGCACGAGCTTGCTCTACCCGCTGCGTTACGTGCGATGCAGCAGCCGTAGTCTCCGTAGGCGTTGCTTTAGGAGCCTACATCTGGCTCATGTACTGGGGCAAAACCATCCCTCATTTGTTCTGCTCCTCAGGACGACAACTGAGAGCTCAAATTTAGTTCTTGTGCTTCTGTTATGCCAAAGATAGAAATAAAGCACATTTCAGAGCTAGTTCAGCTAGTCAGCTGGGAGAATACCACAGGTTACATCCGCTCATGTAATACCCTCTACTACACACACAGACTTTCCCTCCCTCCCTCAAAATAAAATGTCTGAGAATCTGTATTGCCAAAGATGAAAATATCCTACGAAGAACTGGAATATTAGGCTTGTATTTCCTAAAGTATTAAAGAAATTTGGGTCAAATTCAACAGGACAAATCTAAATGTCATTGGGAAGATCTAGTTAGATTTTCATACTTCTGTAAAGCATCCTTTATTTCTGAAAAGGCACATGGCTACTATTACATTTCTCAGCAATAGTGTTTACAGCAAAAAATATTCAATTTGCGTGTGATATGGAAACTTAATGCAGAAATCAAATTTTTTTAAGAGCTATTTAGGCTGCACAGCAGGCCAAACAGAAAGACATCATTGCTGTGACTGACCTACAGAGTACTTCTTGGTAAATAAAAATTGGCTTATTCTGTCAAAAGCAAAAGAAGAAATGGAAAACAAGGCTGTAAACCCTTTTAGTAAATACGCAGATAAATGCCTTCCAGACCTGCTTCAAGCATCCACTTGTGATGTGGTGGGGCCATCTGTAGATCCAACTTGCAAAGACATTTTCATTTAAGTATCAGTTGCTGTGGTAACAGCATGAAAGGCAGATCAAATGGACGCCAGGACCAGACGGGTTTCTCTAAGAACTCCACATACATGAACGATTGGTGGTGACCCAATTCCAAAAGGTTATCAACACAGATTTCCACTGCAGCTGACTTAACTTTGCCTTCTCCAGGGGTCTGGACCTTGTTTCTGGTCCCCAGGGGTTCTCACGAATTAGCAGAATTTCGTCAGAAGCTCATGGACTTCCCATGAAGGAAATGCTGGTGGACTAACAGAAGTGATACAGTTTCATACTCGCATGTTTATGCTGCCTTCTCATTGTCAAGGGCTGGGCTGAGCCGAGCCTTGGGCTCTGTCAAAATGTTGAGTAATTATCACATGATAATCACACACTGCAGTTTCTCCCAGGCTTAATCTGATTTCTGCACGGTAGTTGCTTACAGCGCACTTAAATTCCACCCACGTGTAGTTTAACCAATATAAATGATTAGATTTGATTTTCCATGGTCAGAGCTACGTTACGTACAAGGTTCATCAGCAAATATTTGATATTTACTTTTTGGTTGGTTCTTTTGCATCTAAACTGGTTTACTCAGTTTTATGAATAGTTGAGTTAAAGTCATAATAATGATCTGGCGCTTACTGTTTAGCAAAATCCTGAGTTTCCCTTAGTCTTTTGGGAGGTTTGGGTTTCTGTTTGGTTTTCCCGAGAAATGTGTGAAGGGAGTGAGTGTGTCATGGTTTAGAGACAATTACGTGGGCTGGCCAGTCAGCGTTCCAACTTTATCTGGAAAGGGGATGGAAGGCAACTCCTTAAACATTGCTTATTTTCCTTCCTCTCCTACCTCCAAAATATGTCCCAACAGGCTGATTTCTTTAATCTTGATCCAATCTCGTGTATGTTTTTAGATATTTTTAGGTATCTAAAAGGGTTTTTAGATAAATAATGCTATGTCAAAGAGTTTGAAGCGTTTGGGAATACCCTGAAAACAAGGTCCTGCCTGTTCTATAGAGTCGATGTGTGTCCCTTCTTCCCCTGGCCCGGCAGCGGTGTGTTGGCAGCTTCACAGCCATGCAGTCAGGTAGATAAGAAGGTGTGGCTCTTGACTTAGAGGTCTTAAAGCCTACTTTTAGAAAAATACATTTTATATTTGATAAAAATACATCGGAAGTTCCATTCACAGAACTGAGGAAAGTTCTCTTTTCTGATTTAAATTGCTGCATATTTAATACTTTGGGGTACGGTGTTAGGCAATTTAAGCCTAGCTGTGCCCACATGGGTGTGCCGGTGTAAGTGTCAAGTTGTCCTCTGGTCTTCAAGCCTATTGCTTCACGGCCTCACCAGAAGGTGTTCAGCCCATGCAAATGGCAGGTGATTTTGGGCTCCTAACATTTTTTTGTCCCTAGTCGGCAAGTACAGTTCTAAAAATGGCTCTGTCAGGAGGCAGGGAGTAAGTCTCCACATCAATTATATCCTGTCAGCTTTGCCAACCACTTAAAGCAATTAGATCTGAGAACATGCTGGCTAAATTTACATGGAGCACATTCTTTCTTCCTGCCCCTTGCTTGTGTGTATGAGATTGCGTTGGAGCTGGAGATAACACCACTAGCACAACAGCACGTTGTGCCTCCAGCAAGTGCTGAGGGTTGTTTGCGGAGGGCAGCCTCCCAGTTTCTCTGGTCACGCTCAGCAGATTTGTCTGCCCGCGTTGCTGAAATGAACCGCAGTCTGCTGGTCCTCACGAGAGACGAGGTGCACTCATCCGGAAAGAGAATTTTCAGAAGTGATTAATTTCTGCATTTTTAGCTTTATGCTTTGAACATATAGATGAAGAGAAAACACTTGGCAATAGATAGAAAGCCAGAGAGGAGCAGACCAAAAGAAGCAGCAGAGCTCTGAAAAAAACCCTGGAAGCAAACGGGGAGACTAGGGCACTTGTGGGACACGGTCAGTGAGTGAGATGGTAGGATAGTCCCTTCAGATACTTCTGGCTTTTGGACCTGATTTCATGTGAATGCCGCAGGTCTGGGAGACGTTCCTACACGCAACTCAAAGCCTTGTAAGATCCACACCTTACGATGGAAATGGTAAGAGTTTAGCATTTCCAAAGGGCCAGAGCTCAACCTGTGAAACTTGAGTTTTAGGCAGGCTGTCGACTCTGTGCTGGCTCAAGATGCCACGTTTCGTGTTTGAGGGTAGGCTCAGCTGTCTCTGTATGGAGGGCCGTGGCGTTTAAGTCCCCGTGGTAAAATGCTGCCTCATCTTCAACTGAGACTGGCTTTGCCTCTGTAAGGTTAATTTAGTTGTTGCTTGCTGAAGTGGTTCACTGCCTTGCAAATGGAATAAAATTACCAGGTGATGGATTCTTCCTGTGGCAATGTGGCAAAAAAACATTCGCCGGAGAGGAATCCACACGCAATGTCGGCTCCACTTAAAGCTCCATTCGTGACCTGTTCGGGGAGCTGACGGGTCTTAGGTCTCCTGAGCTTCATCTAGCCTGGGATGAGTTGTGTTCACAGGCAATTGTTAAATCAGTATTAAGATTGTTTCATAGATCGTCTTGATTCCTTGATCTTCCAGGGCAAGCTTTTCAATAAAGCTCTGGGCTATTTAGGAGAATTTGCTGGCTGAGAGCCTACTTGATAAGAGTCTTGCGCTTGTTTCCTGACTGCTTTTGAAGGTATCTTAGAAGCTTTTAAAAACAATCTTTACCTCTTGCTGTGCAGTTAAAGCTCTAAGTTTCCCACTGGCACATACAGATATTTCTTGGATGTTGGCAACAGCTAGAAAATAGGAATGTGTAAAAAAAAACCAAACCCTTCCCGTTGTAAGCTAGTGGATCTTCCTTTTTCTTCAGCTTTTTTTTGTCTGTTTCCATCATCTGCAAAATATACTGCACCCTGCTCTCAGTGAGCAACGCTGAAGCAAAATGTATCCATTGTAGAAAACGGGGATAACCTGAATTTCAAAAATATTCAGGTCTAGCCTGTTGAATCACTTAATGCTGACCTTTTCACAGCGTTATAGGCTACCTGTGACTTGACATAAATGCCCAAATAAATAAATACGCAAGGTTAATTCTGTGTGAAAGGCAAAGAAGCAAGGCTCATCATTTAGATCCAAATCTGAGGTGGAAAAAAAATTCTTCTAATTCTAGTATCTATTTAAATGTTTTCTTGGGTTTCTTTTATTTCAAAAACATCTTTGTTTTTACTTTCCACCATCCTCTGAAGTGGTTGCTGACCGTACACAACAGCACTGGGCTACTTAGTGTGGAGAACCCAGAAAAAAAATCACGCTCTCTTCGCTTCTGGACTGAACGAGCTGCTGAATAAAAAAGAAAATAGCATCACTTGGAGGAAAAATAAAGCAGGAATGGGGAGGGGTTCCTAGTGTGGAATCTTGATTTGGAACTCTGCAAGCACATTCATGTGAAGGTAAGTGAGGTTTTAACCTTAATAATGTCCCGTTTACTATGATCATAAAATATTACTCTTCTTATATCTTTACAGCACTCATGCATCTTCGAAAAACCCATCTTAAAATACCACAAGGGAGAAAAAGCTGATGAGTGACGGACATTGACCCCTACCTGGAAGGCTTCTCTGGATGAGAATGTAACATGAACAGCCCTGGTAAGGCAGACCAGAGGTCCACATAGTCTCTTATAGGGTCCCATATAGAGGAAATTAAAAGAACAGGGAAAGCATACCGTGACCGTCCTCCAGCACATCTTCGTAGCACCCAGTGCACTGTCGTATTGCTGCTACTTGAGCTTTAACCGTGACCTCACGTGGATTTTTCTGTCTCGGGTTTGCCTAATTGCTTTTTGAACCTGTTAAAAAATTTAGTCGAACTTGCGCTGCTGTGAAATACAAGGAATTGAATTCTGAACGAGCTGCTGCATTCAGAAACATAAGAATCAGTTCAGAGCAAAGCAGAATTGATCCCAGCAGCTAAGCCTGCCACCAGGTGCTAAATAGACTTAAGAACAATCCTTTGCTGCAGACGTCTGGGGTTGCACAGTAGGCAGTGGAAAGAAAGGAGAAAGGAACCTTGTGTGAAATCCAGAGCCAAGGCACAGGTTTTGCAAGAACAGCTATTATTCTGGCCAAAGACTGGAAGATTTCACACCTTGCTTTGCTAAAGAGTCGCTTCCAAAGCAGACATTTCTGCCCATGGAAGAGAAGTAAACTTTTCACATTACGCACACACATAAAACGCATCTATCAAATTAGACTGTGCAAACAAGCTGGCTTTTGCACAGGAGTTCTCCTTCTGTGATGTAAGTTGGGCTTCTGAAGAGAATTTTCTTACAAATACTAGACCCAGTAGCACTGTCTTATTTCTTCCCTGTTCTCCTTCCAGCTAGATCGCTGCTTCTCTGCGCCTGCTACATTCCGCTCACTAAACACACAAAACTAAATTGGAAAAGTAAATGATGCTTTCTTTGTGAAAGTTCTCTGCTTGTTTCTGCGTTTGCCGTGGGTCTTGTTTTTTTTTAAAAAGAATCCATATTTGAAGTTTTTCAGTGAAACTTAAATTTTGATGAAGACAGTGAAGAGAAATTTTCATGGAAGAAAATGCCTTTTGATCGATTACAGTTACGAGGGTTCACGTACTCACCACAAATCCTTTATTCATCCTCTAGTCTTTTTTCTAAGGATTATGGGAGAATATTCTTACATGTATTTTTATAGTACCAGATACTAATAACTGAGATCTAACAAAATAAAAGATTCAGAATACTTTTTCAGAAGGATGCTGTGGATGAAAGCAGTACGCAAGATGAAATATGCATGTCTCCTGGAAAGTAGGTGGCTTGTAAGCCTTGTGTTTTACTTTTGCATTTTTACTGTGAAATATTTTTTTTTTTGCCATTCTGATATAAAAAGGCATCACACAACATATTCCTTAGACTGTTTAGTACAGCTGCTGGTGTCTCCTGTGTACCGTTTATGTCTCACCTAAACATCATATTTGAATTTCACTCAGGGATGGAAAAATGTTTTTTCCAGTGAGAGTTTCACTGCTGTGAACCATTTTTTTAGCACGTGCACCGTACAGGCGAGGATGCGTGAGCTGGAATCTCACGCTCCTGACTGCAGGTGAGGGCGGGTTTCAAAGGCATTTGGGTTTTTTTATGAACATCCTTCTTATAGGCATGTTGACTTTTAAACATCCCGAAGTCCCGTATGGCCACTGCACAGCTGGATTGGCGCTCCATCGGAAACCCTCGATTGTCCTGTTCCTAGACTCGTCTCACAGCAGCGAAGAGTAAAATCAACTCAGGGATTTCCCTCTTCTTTATCCGAAGGAATGATTGTGACAGTCTGAGTAATCACTGGGGCCAAAGCTTGCAGGTGACGGGGATTTGGAAACTCCTAAGTTTGGAATCTCCCTGCGTTCTTCCTTGGTCAACGTCCGTTTGGAGACGCGGCCTGAGGAACAGGTTTGTATGAAACCATTTTGCATCGCTGTACAAAGTGCAGCAGTGTGTCATGCGTGTCTTCCTCCAGCCCCGCACCCACTGAAAGCAGAGGTGCTGATGAATCATCTTTGCTTTGGCAGCCTCCTACTTGGGTTCCTCCTCAAACCTCTTGTCGGAGCTGGGTGCCTTTTGGCGCACAGGTGGGACGCCTGGGATCTCCCAGAGCTTCATCATCCTTTTCTCTGCTCCTGCTGACATCTACTGGTAGAACAATCTCAGTTTGTGCATTTGCAGAAAGCAGCTTAGGTATATACATCAAGTTTAATATATGTACCTAAATGCAACGTAGAATTTATTACTGTAAACGTTCCTATATTTGTTTGGGTTATTCTGTGAGCAAAGGGAGGTAGATTTTGTAGCAGGGTTCTTGACAGTATTGAAATGAGAGCAGAATAAATCACCGCAGTGGGTTTTATAGGCAGCACTTCAGCCGAGCTATGAGTGAGTGGGATTACGCTGTCGTTGCCTTGAAGGCTTTTCTGTGGGTTTGTTTAGTTTGCTTGTTCTGCTTTCCTTACACAAAGGCTCTTTGGTAGGAAGTGTCACACTGTCAGAGGTTACCAAAAGCCAGGCTCACTATGGGAATCTGAGGTGGTACTTTTTGTTTATAATCAATGTTTTCTGGCTTTGGCATGTCACAGGCTGTTGATTTGGGAAACAAAGGTAAGGCATGCTTTTCTTTCTGCTAATGGCCCAGCTTATATGATTTTTTCTTCCTTTTTTTTTAGGTTCCTGACACTGAAAATTTATCCCCTGATAGAGAGACCTTCTCTAACATTGTCTAAATACTCTATGTCTTGTTCCTGTAGGGCCTGAACTCACTGGAGATACTCACTGACAGAGGAGGAAAATCAGAGCCATATTCGAAACACTTCCTGACCGCGATACCCCCTCTGCTCAGGAGCTGAACTCAGGCTTGCTCAGTTCTTCTGAACACACGCATCAATATGCACACAATTAAGCACCAGAGACCAGTCCTGTGGTAAGTTCTTATCGATCCTGTTCTGAAGCTCTGGAAAAAGAACATAAAAGGCTTCTAAGATAGAAAGCTCTTCAGTGGCGGGGCGGGGGAAAGGTGTTCTCCATCGTTATAAGGAGTTGAGTTGGCAGGACATCCCCGGTGGTTTGTGCTTTTAATAAGTTCCTACAAGAGTCCTAAAGATGGTAGCTGAGATAGAGTACTGCTAAGCACGGCAGAAGGGGAGATAAGAAATTTAAGCTCTCTGTATTCAGAGGCAAATTTGAAATAGCCAAGCACGCTGATGGCCTGCTGAGAACTGGAGCTACGACAGACCTCCAAATACTCTACGGCAGATTTAGTGCCAGGAGCAAGAAATGATCCTGTGGGGGGGGGGAAAAATGGGATCATACAAGAACCAGAGTCCTGGAAGACAAAGTAAGATTGCAATAAAAAATTTGGTTTTGGTATATTTTCTTGTGTTTGTATGTTTGGCTTTGCGACAAGCAGACATAAAAACTCAACGCAGGTCTGGATTTTTGAGGCCACGTGAGATGTAAAGACCTCTTAGATTCTGTTTGGTCTCGCTTATATAAGTAATTAAGATATGATTCTATAAAAACATACTTTAGTGCTATATTCCTAGCTGTTAAGCAGGATGTTGCTATGCTCACAATGTCGGTTCATTATACAATGTATGCTTAAACTTGTCTTTTAATTATAGCTTAGATTATATCCAGGAAGTTTACTGAACCAGGAAGTACTGGTCCCAGAAAGACACAAATGCCAAAACAAGTAAGAGTTTCCTCAGTGACGCAGGTACTTACTGTTGTAAATGTAGGTGGTTTTCCATGGAAAAGTTCTCAGTTTGCCACCGTTGCTCTTGTGTGAGAGGTGAAAAAGCCCCTGGTGGCTTTAGACTACAGTTGGACAATGAAAGAATGGTATTGCTAAAGAAAGCTCACAAATGATGATAAAATAGAGAAACTCACCTTAAACTACTAGTTTACTTAGATGTGTCTCTTGGAATGAAGCCACATCGGAAAGGACCTTGAAAGTTTTGATGATGTAACTGTTTAAAAGAATGATGTTTGTATATGAATTTTTTTGATATCTCAGAAGCAAGTCCTACAGATTTCCCGAAATTGTCCATACCGACAGAGTACGGAAAAGAGGGGACTCCTGAGAAATGCTCAGGATAACCAGAAGGTTCCTGTGATCCAGCTGGACTATTCCATCCTTGGATAGGTATTTTCTACAATTGTTATCTACTTGGTATAACTTACAGGGAATGGCACATTTGTCGCTGTGCTGAGACTCTAATGGCCCGTAGCAGGATAAATTATGCTGTCCTCTCGCACAACTGTTTCCTTGAAATATGTTTATTTTTCTGTGCACGCAGGCTAGGATCACAGGCCGCTTAAAGGCATCAAGACTGTCTTGTGAGCGCATTTGGCTGTTCCTGCAGGCAAGGTCAGCTAGTTCTGTTAAATTTACACACAAAATAGTCGGCTTAGGGATTCATTTCCTCGGTGCAATTTGTGAGAAAACTAATGAATCATCTCTTGAGAGATATTTCAAAGGTGAACGAGAAAAATTTTGTAATTAACTGCACCACAGTGTCTGTCCACACTGACTGTCCTCAAACCTGGAAGGCTGTAGACCTGGGAACGTGGGCACCGACTGGAGCTGTGTGATGGCAAAGGCTGAACGTTTGCCTGTGTATCGGTTCCTTGTCCTCTTCCCTCCTCGCACCCCAGGTATTCACCTCGCTCTTCCTTCCTTTGATTTCTATGGGTAATTCCTTGCCCTCTCCTTCGGCTAGCCGACAGCTTCCCTGTTGTCCTCTTGCCCGTAACGAACAGTCCAACAGCAGCGCTGCAGGGATAGAGCTCTTTCCCGATGGAGCCTGATCCTGAGAGGACACCCCACAGCGGGAGACTTTGAGCTTCCTCTCCACTAACACTTGTGACACTGACTGACCACAGCGTCACGTTACATACGGTACCTTGGAAACCAGCTTATAAAAAAAAAAAAAAGTAAAATTAAACAAGGGGCACGGGTTTGTTAAACTTAGTAAAAAAAAAAAAAAACACAAAACAAAACAAAAAAAAACAACAACAAGCAAACATCGCCAAGCGATACGGATCTCCGCGGTGGGCGCTGCTGTTAAAATGTCTTTAGCCGCTTTTTACTTCGCCAGCCGAGAGAAAGGAGGATTTTGGAAAGCGGTCGCAGCCGGCAGGAGGGAGCCCAGGCTGCCGGTCCTGCCGGGGCAGCGGCGCGTTTCCCTGCAGTGCCGCGCAGCTGCCGGACGGGGGCGCACGGGCTTCGCTGGCGTCCGCGGAGGGGCGGCAGCGGCCGGCGCTGAACCCCGGCCCGGAGGGTCGTCGGTTTTCCGCGGGTCGTCGGTTTTCCGCGGGCAGAAAGCAGCACCAGCCGCCTGCAGGCTGAAGTTTTGAAAGTAAAACGCTAGAAAATTAGAGGGGTTTTTTTTGTTTTGTTTTGTTTTTAAGATCGGGCTCGCGACCGAAGCTAGCGGGCTGGGAGGTCTCCCGGCACCGCTGGCGAAGGCTCGCACGCCCAAGCGGCAGAGGTAAGAAATCGGGGAAAAATAAAAAGAGCAGAGAACTGAGCTGACGCGAACGACATGCAGCTGTGTGTCCCCCTGTTTCTGAAACTGTTTGGGGCAGTAATGAGCTGCTGCACAGATTTCAGCTTGAGATATATACATTTTTTCCTATGCTAACAGCAAAGACCGGGCAAAATCCAATAGAAAAGCCGGGTTTTAATATAAGGTGAAACGCACTCATTAAAAATCAAGTAAATTAAGAACAAAACCATAGGAGTCCTCTAAGAGAGTTACCATGAGTTTGTTCTGTAATTGTGAGCAGAGTCATCTCCAGCCTCTGGGCAAGCTGTGAAGGACTCAGCCTGAGCTTCGGTGCCTACAGGAGTCACAGTGGTGCTTGGCAGCTTGGAGGAGGTTTTAGTTTTAGGTTGATCGATAAACACATAATCGTGACATAATAAAACTTAGAACAACACTGCTTTGGTACCCACGAAGACTTTTTTCCTTCCCTAAGCCGGTGCTTTGGTGCAGTCAGTGCACATCTCTGTTTAGGAGCTCATAGTAAAAGGGGCATTCAGGTGTTTGGAAAATTCCATAACTGCCCAGAAATATCTGCTCTGAGACAGTGCGGCTATTAATTTATCAACTGTGCCACTAGGTCAGCATATTTATCCACTGCAAATGAAATGGAATTGCTTGTTTTGTAGTTTATAAAATTGCATCCTCTGGATGTACTCCCCAAAATACCCTGCAGATGAAGGTCTGTGTTAACACACATGGTAAGCATCGTGCCCTGAATAACAATGGACTTCTTCCTTCTTCCTCAGAGGAAGTAAATGTAGAGTCAAAGGCCTTTCACTAACTACACCATGGCACCAGCTCCTAAATACTTGCATCCAGCATCTGTTACATGCTGCACCCGGGCTGTTCTCGGCTACGGGGAGGAAAGTTAATAACGAGATCACTACGATACCCAGAGCTTTGTCAATCAGAGGCATCCTGAAAAGCCTCCCCCTCTGCCCTCACCCCCCACACCCAAGAGTACATAGATATACTGCAGAACTCCTCTTAAAAACTGCTGATAATTTACACAACGCTTTTGACTGTCAGAATTAGACCCCATTAAAAATTACTCAGGCCCTAGAAATTGTCAGCTTCTTCTTCCCCCCCCCCCCTTCCATTTTTCAGGTGAAGAAGAGAATTAACATCCCATTTTTGGTTATCGGTGCCATGACGCTAATCCCGACACTGCTGCTGGCGCTGTAAAAGCAGGTCAGTCTCCCTCAGGTTTGAGAGCCTAGTCTTTGGGAAGAGTAAGTAAAAGCACTCCTCTAAGTCAGGTAAGGTCCTTCCTTCTCAGCTCACTTTTAATTATAATTGCTAGCATCTTCTTTCTTTGTGAGGGCTGCAAATCCAGTTGGGGATCTGGCGAGCCGATCTCTGACAATATCAAATGTTCTCAGAACTCTTAATCGAAGGCAGCCCATGAAAGCACCCCGGGGAGCGCTTTATTCACTGTGTTTAAAAGGACATGAAAGTACAATAGTTCTCTTTATACGGGCACAAAGCAGCCAATTGATCTTGTCAGTTTAATAAATAATACAATTGCTTCCATCAGACACTGTTAATAGACTCCTGTCTGGACTAATGTTGTACAGAATTGTACAAGTACAGAAATGTTATCTACCTCCATCTGCCCTGGATTAACCACCTCTCCCTTTATCACCCGGAGGCAAAGCTTCCAGCAGTAGTCCCTGAAGGGCACCAGGTCCCCTGATCTTCATCTCTTCCTTCATTTTAATGTGTGTTCTTGGAAGAGACGAACTAATTTCCTGATGCATCTGTTGTCTGGCTGATTCCTAGCATTTTTACAGATTCAAAGAAGCCTGAGAATATAAAATAGGCAGCAGGTTTGGGTTTGTTTTGGTTTGTTGGTTTTTTTTTGTTGTTGTTGTTGTTCTTTTTTTAATCATTCACTGTCTATGTGGTCTTAAGAGGCAGAATTTGGACCGTGCTTTTCAAAAATTGCAAAGGCGCAGGGAAGCTCGGATGCAGCTTCTTACCTCGGGCATTATGAATAATACAAGGACCAGCCGTCAGCAAAATTGATCGCAGGCTTTGGTTCAAGAAGCTCACAGCTGAGGGCTTTGGGATGCTTCTGGTTTGGCGCCAACATAACCACCTCGTGCCCTTCTGCGGATTCCCCGCGCAGCATTTTAAGCGGGCCCTGAGTTTTGGGCATTATCAGCACTGCTTTTTAGGTGAGCGTTAGGTGGGACACAGACACACCAGTGTTCGCTGAGAAAGTGCTGGCAACATTAGCAGAGGAAGATTTAAAAATCGTCGTTGTCTTGGCTTGGGTTTGTTTTCCTTTTTCTTTTTCTCTCTGCCATGACACAAAGCGGTTTTGCAGCTGAGGTATGTGACAGACAGGCAGGAAGAGAACGTATTTGTCATTGGGAATAGGTTTGCAGGGTTTTCAGGATGAGAATGTTATGCTCTGAAAATAGTTAATTTTATGGGTTTTTTTTGTTATGGATTTTACATTCTTACATCTTTTTACCGATATATCTACCTAAATATATGTTTATATACGTGTGGATGTTCTTATATATATAAATAAATTACAAATATAGGTATGCTTTATATTTTTATATATATATGTACACACACATGTATAAACCTAGTCCGTGCTGTCAGAATCGCCACGGGTCGTTTCCCCAGACGACGAGGGTCCGGACGTCCCTCCCCGAGTGCTGCCGAGCTCCACAGCTCGGCCTGGCAAAGGAGACGCCGCCGTGAGGAAAAAGCTGACTGATCCCCTTCTTTGTGTTTGCAAGAAAAATGCCTCTGATTTTAATGCTGGAATCAGTTATTCAGTCGTTAATAACATTTTGCTTCTCTATAATAACCGAAGTGAAGAATGCAATGACCGATGAGTAAAAAGAGCTGGTTTGGACAAGTTATTTAGGTTCCCTATACCTTGGTTTTCCCTGCTGAAGGCAGGTGGTAACAGTGCCAGAACTTAAAGGGGGGTTTGGAGGGTAAAAGCACAATTTACATTGAGCTGCTCAGGTATTTCAGGTACCGGGATAATATATGAAGCAAAGAGATTTTCATCTGAGCAGAGAGACATTCTGGTTGAATGATGAGGTCCTACAGCATCAGGGGAAGTCAACAGACCCGGGATTCCTTTGGCTCAGTGGGGAAAGCAGCTCCTGGGAACTGAATGCTCCATCCCAAAAGCCTTTTTCCCTGGATCCCTGTGTGATCAAGTCTGTGCTTACACAGATATTGCTTCTGAATTGTTGTTGCATTGCTTGCAGAGAAAATACTCACGCTGCTGCCCTTCTACCTGAAGATTAAAAGTGCTTTATATTTTAAATACAAAAAGTAATCGAAATCCAGACTCCTTAACTAGCTTTAGGTATAATTTCTGAGGGAAAAAATCAGTCCTTTAAATAATAAAATGCTCATGTTGAAAAATCAGTTTTCTTTGCTCCCACATCCATTTTGAATTGAGGCTACTGTGTTTGAAGGGTAAGACCCGATAATGCTTCTAAAGCCGCAACCGGTATTTGAAAGGCAGCTCTGTGCTCTTCTTTGAGTGCTATTGATGCTTTCAGCTGTGGCATGAAAGACCTAGAACTCTGATCTCTGGTTTTGGCAAGTCGAGTCATTCAATTCAATTTCAGAACCGTGCAGCTGTGAAGCTTCACAGTTTTTGATGTTTAAAAAGGTAGGGATTATTTCTGTTCTCTGTGATTTGTGAGCAACCGCTGCTTCTGTCAGCAAACCCAGGAAGAAACCTGTCTGTCTGATGTGCACGGACTGTTACTGATACCTGCGCAAACACCTGAGTAGATATTACACATCTGTCCGGCATCTCTGAGATCAAAGTGCTCTCTGATGCTCTGCTGCCCTTTGAACAACATTTAATTGGCCGTGCGACCACTTTTTAGGACCTGGGACTGAGCTTTGCCTCCTCAGGTCGCTGAGTGCATCCAGTTTAGGTCTGCAGGAAACTGGTCGGTGTTCTCAGCCTCCTTTCTAGTGGAGAGAGGGCTGCATCGTTATTCCCCTTGCTCCGGTTCTCTTACCTGCAGAGAGCCGTGGCGAAGATGTGAGTTTGCAGTCCCTGCTCTTTCTTACGGGAGTTTCTGCGGGTTGATTGAAGCACATTAGGAGGGGCTGGTTGGTGGGAATACCCCAGGTGTACTCTGCACAGAAGATTTCAGGCCGGTCTGGCCAGTCTTGATCTTACAAGGCTTGTACCAAACTCTTCAAACACCCGATTCCCCGGGGAGCAGAGAATAGCTTAGGAGTGATGGGTGCTAGCCTGGCATGAAGCTGGGATTCAGGGTGAATGGACAAAGCTGGCCTTGGCAGCTGCTCCTCACCCACCTTCTGCTGTGGCAGGAGAGGGAAATTATCTAGCAGCCTTTTGCCAATCAACCTTGTGCTGGTCCTGTCGTGGAAGGCCCAGCTGCATGGGTAAAGAGGCACGGACCGGTCACTGACACAGCCTCTGCTGGCCCTGGTGCCTGCTGGGCCAGTGCTGGCTCCAGCCGAGAGCCTAAGAGCCTCCTGAGCTCAGTGCTGAGCCCAGGCTAAGGGGTGAGCCCTCAGCTTGGCGTTCCGTGCCTCGCTGATGCAGAGGACCTGCCTCCCATCCAGCTTGGACCACGGGCACGGCTGGCGCGTGGCTGTCAGTCCACCCCAACGGCTAACGGCAATGCCCTGCATTCCCAGCACTGCAAAACTAGCCTAGTCAACGAGCTCGTGTCTGTGGGCTTCTCCCCAGCGGTGCGTGTTCCTTTCTTTTCATTGGAAATGGAGACCATTTGGTTTAAGTGTCCGCCAAAACATGCGGAGAACGGGAGAGCTGGGCTGCGAACACAGGCGCTGTGCTGCAGTCAGAGCGGGCTCTTCCAGACACTGTTCCCCTTCTCCTAAATAGTACAGCGTTGGAAGCGTGTCTGCCTTGGGCTGCTGTGCAGCACACATCCTGCTGCAAAGGCAGCAAAGCCGAACTGCTGTTCGCTGTACCGAGGGAGAAGTGCAGCGCAGACTCCGCTCGTGGGATAGGGCAGAGCGTCGGCCCTGGTTGTTTCCGCTCTCTAGCGGAGGAAAAAGGACCTGGCATTGCAGAGAGGGACACACCAGGTATTCTGCGCAGGAAAAACAGTGTATCTGCATGCGAAACACACACGATGGACTGCCTGCTGCTAACCAACGTCCCGCGTTGTGCCTTGTCACTGAGTAGCTCTCTGTGACTCACGGCAAGGACACTGCGCTGAGGGTATTTATTGACTTCGCGGTGCAAAAAGCTGCTTAGGTGCTTCATAGACAGACCTGAGATGCAGGTCTCTTCTGTGACGATTTCACAGCCTGGACAGAGGTTGGGTGGGTGCGTGGCAGGGAGGTGGGGGCAGTCAAAGCAACTCAGTGGATGTCAGGACCCTGATGGGTGTGAGGAAGAAGAGGGGGAGGGAGGCAGGACGTGGGCAGATGTGCACTGTGGAAGGGAGAAGGCAAAGTCATCCCGCAGGACGTCACTTCTGAGCGGAGGGCTCTGCTAAGGACTGGATTCGGCAGCGTGCCGCACACCTGCTGTTTGCGGCCGAGTCTAAAGGCGCCGAGGATATCAGTGCCTTGCAAGATTGAACCCTTTGATTCCAATCTCTTTAGCTGGAAAGCATGTTGTTTTATCTAATGCTTGTCTCTGTCTGTTTTAGGCTGTGGCGCCTGCTGAGAAAAGGTATGCATAATGAAATGATTAAATCATGCGTTTTCAAATAATCAAAGTCATGCTGTTTCAGCTATGCAGAAATCCTGTTCCTCTTATGAGACATCTAGCCAGATTCAAAATTTCTTTTGGATTTTATATTTCTTAGAAGGACCCTGAATACAAAAAAAGAGAGAATCTGGTTAAGGCCAGTTCTGCTCTCCTGTATGCCCAGGGCCAGATATGATCACATTCATATTCTTCTTGTGTCGCTGCAGACAGAAAATAACTTTGCAGTCTGATTTTATGCTCTAAAGAAAATCATTCGCACTGTGACAGCACTTCAAAATATTTCAATCCTTATTCTGTATCTGCTGCTGGCTATGACTGCAGTGCAGAAAAAAAAAATACGCTTCACTGAATCAGTAGTTACGGGAAGGGGTAAAGTTTCCAAATCACTCCTTTCCATCTTGATTTTGTAACTAATCCCTTGTCCCTGCTGTACCTCCAGTCTCAGATGTCTCCCCTGTAACTCTGCACTACTTCAAGCTTTGGCATCCCTGACACACTTAATTGTTCTACGCCGCTTAAATGTTGGGCACGGTGAGGTCAGATGGTGCTCCGTAAGGTTGCTACGTATCGAATCACCTCCTGGCGGTGGGAGATCTCCCTAAGGAAATGTACTCTGGAGCAGGTCGTGAAGGAACTGGATCAGAAAGATCTTTAAGTCAGAGTCCAGAGACTTCTACCCATCCACCATGGTAAGGTCTCACTCTTCTTAAAAGGATGCTGTCAAGGCTGATTGTCCTAAAATGAAACATTGTGGACTTTTTTGAGTAATGGGCATGTGTATGTTCCCATGTTCTGCTGGTTGGGGTCACTCTTGGGAGCATGGGAGAAACCAGCTGAAAACAAACTGGAATGCTGTTACCGAAGAGGACACTGACCTCCCAAGGTCCTGGAAGTGACAGTGAACTGATGGAGGTTAATAGGCTTATTTTAATGAAGGAACTGTATTTGCAGGGGAGGTGGCACAGAAAATACGAGGGAGCTGCACCATGAGACACTCTTCGAGGTTGATTTTTGTAGATCCCGAATTCGGCCTCAGGGAGAAGAGCAGTGAACAAGTCCCTCGGTCCCTCATAGTGCCACATTTAGGAAACCGAGTAACGATCGCAGCCTGTCTAAGAAGGCAGAGAAATTTAATTGAGTAACAAAATATCAGATCTACATTTCCAACAGAGGAATTATCTTTCTGGGCCAAGCAGAAGAGTTTAATTTTGAGGAAAGGAGTTATAAGAACTCATCTGCTTTACCATAATGGAAACTGTCACCACCAGTCTCATTTTTATTACGGAAGTATTGCTCCGAGAGACTTCAGATCTGCATGTGCAGTTCTCCGTCTCGAAACTGAAAGATCTCAGATCAAATGACACTTGCAGTTTCAGAAAGGCACAACTCTGTGCTGCAGCGACAGGGCTAGAGACCACACAGCTGCACTACTGGGATGCCACCCTTGTTCTACAGATCAGATGGGGAAGACAATGTGGCGATAAGACAGAAGGCATTACTCCAGCAGAAAATGTTCATCAGCGACATTGAAAAGAGTAAACCTGAGTGGCTGTAAGCAGACGGCAGATGGAGGTGGAAGAAAAGGAAATAATCAAATTCCGCATTAAGACAGACAGCTTAGATGACTGCTTTCATTTGCATTCATCTTATAAAATGAATTTGTTTTACTCTAGACAGGGATTTCCCCAGATGACAAAGTTTAAAAAACAAAAACAAAACCAAAACAACCAAAAAGGCAACAAAAAACCAAACAAAAATCCACGAGCTCAGCAGCAGTGCAGAACAAACCCGGCATTCAAAAAGCAAAGAGCAGTTTCTTCTCTCCAGATGAGCAAAGCTGGTTGGTTGCCCGGTTGTCTTCAGCTTTAAAATGCTGCTGAGGAGCAGAGCTTGATGCAATTTTCTCTTGCTCTGCCCAGCGTGGCTCTTTGGGACAGGACATGGTGCTGCCATGAAAAAGCCCACCTCGACAGAGGAGCTTGACAGCTATTCACAGACCTCTCATGTGGAGCATAAACCTTTTCCCAACTAGGAGTTCATGTCACCCGTGCCACCGTTTGACATCTTCCTGGCGGAGTTCTGCCTCTTTCGCTTGGCTGCTTTACCGCCTACTTGAACCTAAAACTTTAACCAGCAACCAAGAGGAGGAGAGGAACCGGGTGGAATTTAGAGTCTTTGGTGCAATCTATTTGAAAAATGTCTATTACTAAAAGGTGTAAAGCCTTTAGCAGTCAAGAGTAGAACGACTCTGTGTAAATAACAAATTATAGCAGTCCATATTGATTTTTCTCGCCTGAGCGATTCCCAGATCAAATGTGCTCTTTCTACAAGTCAGAAGGTGATATTTCTAACTGCAGTCACTCCAAACTCTGAAGAGCTAAAAAACCAAGTTTTCCTTTCTCTGCTCCATCATTGCTGTAAATAAAAGCATTACACACCTTACCATTTTGTTGCTGATCCATAAAGCTTACTTTTTAAATAAGGAAAAAGCTTCCCAGCTCCATAAACCAGGCACGGCTATGAAGAACAATTGCACGTTAAAGACATAGTTGTGTGCAGCGTTTATCCTCGCGAGCATCCCAAGTGCTCTGATGTGTGGTGCCCCCCATTCCCGCTCGCTGACCTACGGACCCAACTTCCAAGGGACAAGAACGCGTGAAGCCTGTCCTCTTCTCGCCAAGTTTGCTCTGCTTGAGTGAGACAGCAGTAGGCTTGTGCACGCAACATTGGCGAGAAACGCAGAGCACAGTGGAGCAAGAGATGGAAACACCCAAGCTCTTGGGATCAGATGAGCCCACTCTCAAATTGGCACCTCCGTTCTTTATGCACTGTTGAGCGTTTGGATTTAATTCCTACTCCTCCTCCTCGAGGCCCGCCAAGGAGATCCTGCTTCTGCCAAGTGATCCGTGGCTGGCGTTGCCTGTTTGAGATCCACTGGCAAAGCCGACAGCGGTGATGCCTTTAGCTCTGCGCAGAGATGCAGGTTGAACGGAGACCTGGAGCGGGCCCCACAACAAACTTGCGGTAGTGTTGCCTCAAGTAACATTGCGCAGCCAAGACGACGGATTTTAGGAAATGAATGAATTTAACATTTATTCATGAGCACACTCTGGGAGGATTCTTAACATCTTTTTCACTAACAAGAATAACAAAACTGGCATTTCAAAATAGAGAAAAGATATCAAATACCAAAGGAACATCCTACACAGGGAGAGGAAATCAAGTTGATTTGACTCCAGAAATCAAAATTGAATACTTTGAATGTTTCTCTTTGTACAACTGATATAATGTTGGGGTTTTTTTATTTTTCCAAACAAAAACTACAGTTCAATTTTCTTTTCTTTTCTTTTTTTTTAAGTATTAATTCAGTACCTTGGTCATGAAGGTGGAGTGAATGGTGGAATGGTGCTGACTTTCCTCCTCAGACTCTCCCGAGGAAACAAACTTATCAACAAAGAAGCGATGGTGACCAGACCTGGACAAACAAAGCTCTAATAAGGTACAAATCATTGTCTGAACCTGCACCAGAGCCCAGCCCATTTTTTTATCTGACCTTAACCTCAGGTCTCTGCACCAAACTGGTGGCACAGAGCTCTGTGGTTCCCGAGCTGCTGTCAACAGCAGGGTTATTGATCAGCCTCAAATGTCCAGGCCCCAGAGCGGAGCCATCCTGAAACCCTTCAACAGGAAGAAAACTCATTTTGAGCAATTCCTCCGTAAGAAGTACAGCTTAACAGCACCGCGTGCTTTTCTCGTGCGTGGCACAAGCCTTTCGGTCCCCCCAGCGTTCCTCCCAGTCTTCTCCGGTTCCAGATCTCCCAGCCTTTCAGCACCTGCATCTCTCCTTTGAACTCCTTCCTTCCCAGCAGGAACTGGGGAGCTTGCATCCCTTTTTTCCTGATCCTTGTCAGGATGATTTTATGTCCTAGATACCAGGTTGGATCTGAATACCAGACATCCTACGTCTGCAGGGGAAAAGGGCACTGCCTGCTTATTTCCCCTGTCTCCGTTAAGTGTGTTGTGTCCTTTGTATTCAAACAGAGCACTTGGTCCTTCTTAGACCATTTCTCTCTCTCCTTCTTTCCTCTTAGAGTCTCCCACGGCAAGGTCCCCAAAGTTATCTAATAAACATGGATGTTATGACATCCTCCCACAGTAGCTCTAAATATCATTCAGGAAACAGCGCCTAATAAGCGATATAATTACCGCAAAGATGAAAACCAGCACTCCCGAAAACACACAGTGAGTTGCCCTTTATCTTGTCGTACAAATTATTTCCATTATTTTTCTTGAGTGCTTTGGTTTGGCTTGCTTTGCTTTTCGGGCTCTTCTTTTTCCTCATCAGCTGTGATCATGTGCAAGAAATTCATATCTCCAGGCACAGAAATAGAGAGCGCAGTCGTTCTGAGCTGCCACGGGAATGCAGGTCCACCCAGTTAATTTTTTCCCTTTGTACTGGGTGGAGCGGCTCCGCAGACGCACTCGTAAACACACCCTTTCTTTTTTGGTACTGTTAATTATTTTAAGCTACTCTTCAGGTTGGTAGCATAGCTTATTACTGTGGAAAATTGGCAGTTTCTCTGCTTCTGTGGTGACTAGTAAGTTAGGAAAGGCTTTTTAGCTTGATTTATTCTGACTTCTGCCGTGTATTGCTGATTTATCTATTATGCTCTAAAATAAGGCCAATTAAGCCCAGCAGTTAAGCGAGACAGACAGGAGGGCATGCATTTCCCTACCCAAAAGGTATTTTTGAAACAAAAAGACGCGCTTTAAGCCAGTAAATGGGTGTCTTTAGCTTTGAACTGGGGACAGCACTGCACAATTACCGTTGACTCTGTTGTCACGGGCACATCACATTACTGCCCCGCTTTGCTTTGCTATTACACCCAGCCAACGCAGCGAAACACAAAGGAGAAGGCTGCTCCGTCAAGTGCTCCAAGCATGGGATCGCCGAACGCTGTATTTTAACAATCTGCCTTGTTCACATGAGGCGAGCCAGCCGCAGCCAAAGCGGAGCGCGGTTGTCGGCCAACCCAAACACAGCTGTTGTAGCTCATTTTGAAGTCTACCAGCCTTTCTGCTGTCCTTTTCAGAGATTAAGCTTAATCTCCTGTAGGCGAGGCTTATGTCACCTTACTCAAGAACGGTTTCACTGACAGCCTTGGGAGCTTTTTTCCTCTTTGCCTCATCCTTTGTGGTTTTGGCAGGGAAACGGCTTTAGTAGAAACGTACCCAGGCACAAAGGAAAACAGTGTAAAACCTGTGTGGTTCTGCCACGCAGCCAGCAGCCAAGGCCACGGCCGTGCAAGCGGCCAGGGAATTCACAAGCATTTGGAGAAAAAAATCAAGCCGATATTTTGGGATGCTATCGAACCCGGGTAAACCCGACCATTTTCTGTGATTTCAGCCAATGGGCACACGCACAAAACAGAAGCTGTGTTTTAATCTGAGGTTTATTTCCATTTTTTTTAGCTTTCTCCGAAACCCAAGCGAAATTAAAGCGTGGGAGAGGAGGCAGTTGTAATCCATATGGATCAAAATTTCATAAAATGCTGCGTTGCAGCAAGAGGAAGCAGCTGAGTTTCACCAGCCTGCCTGCCTGCCTCCTTCCGCGGCCTCATCTGCCTTGTGCAAAAGCCAAATCAGAGTTACGAGTAACTCCGCTCCACTGCCAAGAAACTCGTCGCGTTCGGTTTATCCAGAAGGGCTCCTGTACCAAAGATAGCCTCCGGCGCGTGGGTTACGTTTCAGGTCTGCTTTTAGAAGAGAGCTGTTCCAGGAGAAGCTGCACGTCTGTCTTCAGGTCTGTGATTATCGTGAAAGCCTGGGTTTGAGCTTTTTTTTTTTTTTTTTTTTTTACTGCCTGCGTGTCACGGCACTTTTCTGATGACCACTGGTTGAATAAGTTTCCCAGATTACCCAGGAAAAAGAGAAACCCTCCACCCTTGGTTCTTTTTCGTTTTATAATTATCTGCTGTTTCTCTAGAGTTGCTCTTTCATCCTTCTGTTTGGCTCTTGCCTGGATGTGCCCAGTGCCTTGCAATTAAAACGAAGCGGCTCTATATAGTTCACGATCTAAGATCACATGCTGCAAACCCTCGCTCGTTAGAGCGATCCCACCGGAGAGAACAAGGCTGTTTCACATCAGGTCTGCTTGTTGGTGAAGTTTAGTAGGTTCCGACCTCAAGTTACATGTTTAAAAACGTCAGCAAAACGTTCTCTGACTCACTGTTAATAGTATAATTGCTAAAGGGATGACTCTCTAAAAAATATATCCAAATATGTTTATATAACAGTCAGAAAACTTTCATTCCCAAAGGGAAGGAACAGTTGTACTTTCAACATCGCTTGTGTTTTGGCCTGGAGGTGTCCTACGTGCTGTGCCAAAAAAGTAATAATTAAAGGGACACGGTCGACTTAAAACTAAATTTATTGAAATTCCTCTACCTGTGCTACTTGGCAATGCACTAGGGTGTTCAGAGTGAAGAGGTTTTTTTAAAATAAGTTTGTTTTGCACCACTTAGTCTCTTTGTTCTTTCTGCAGCGCTCCGTTTTAAGTATAAAATCCTTTTTTTTTTTTTTTTTTTCTGGTTTCGTTTCTAGTTTGTGTTCGATCACTCAGTGTTTCTGTGCTGTATGTGTTCTGAATTTAAAAGACATCTGCTTCACTTCAGCTGTCTCCCCCACTGTCAGTCTTTGCTTCCTCCTGTTAGAGGCATGCTAAAATATTGCTGGCATGAATATGCAAGGAAAGTAAATGCAAAGCCAGCACCACGGCTAATTGCTGATCCTCCTAAAGTGTCCAAACCTCTCACGAGGTCTTTGATGCAGGGGCTGTTCAGCAAGGGAGACTCAGATTTGACGCTCTCTTTGCAAGCAACAAGAGCGAGCATCTGCAATTACTTTATGAAAACAACCGCTGGCAAGAATTACAAATCAATACACGCAATGCGCTCGGTATATTTTATTTTAATGAAACCCTGCTTCACGCAGCATTTGGAGTTTCTCAGCTGCCTTGTTAGATCCCTGGCATGGAGGCACGGCGACAAAGGAGTGAGCCGCCGCCTCCGCCGCTGGCATCACGTGGCGGACGCTGCACGTGACCCTGCAATTTCTGCTGGTTTATTTTTCGGCATTTCCCCTGAATGGATGGTGTTGCAAATCATTCACTAGAAACCACAAGGCGCTTGGTAGCCAAATGTTTCTGAGTAAAATTGCAAGAGATGTGCATTTCATGGAATCTTGTGTTGGGTTGGAAGGGACCTTTAAAGGTCATCTACTCCAACCCCCCCTGCAGTCAGCAGGGACATCTTCAACTAGAACAGATTGCTCATTTCAATTGAAGGAAAACGAAAAAAAAGGTATGAAAATGCATAATGTTGAGTCCGGAGGCAGGCATCACCCTTGTGCCAGTCTCAGAGCGGGCTAGAGAGGGGTTGGTCTGCGTGAGCACGCGGGTTGGGCTGAGCAGATGTGCCCCGTCCAGATGTTGGCACCCTCCCATGCCGAGAGAGCCTGGGATGGCGAGGGGGGAGTCGACTCCCGCCCCTGTGTCTGTGCTCCGACCCGCAGCCACGCTCACACCCGACGGCTTCTGGCCTGGAGCCGGCTTGCATCTGGCCAGCAAAAGACTCAGCTGGAGGAATTTATATGCCTCTGCCCCCACGGCCCGTTCCTGCTCAGGGTGCAGTTTGAGGTTACAGCTAAAACAATCCTTTTTCTAGGAACAATGCCCTGGGCAAGGCCCGTCCGATCCAGAAGATTTGATGTTCTCAAGAAAAAAAAAAAAAAAAAGTCAACAACCTTCTTTACTTCAAAGCCATGCCTTTCCCCCGCTTTATAGGGGTTATAACAAAAAGGTCTTGTGATCTTACACGGTCAATCGCAGCCCGAAGGCTGTGCGATAGCCTGCTCTGTCACTGAGCTCCTTGTAACAAGCCCAGAGAGGGGGGAAAACAGCCAAAACCCAACATGCCAGCAGAAAGTGTAAGGTCAGCTTGAGTAACGGATATACTTGAGAAAACCAGGGCCTGCTTGTAAGGATTGCTGGAGCTGAGACGGAGGATCTATGATCCTATGATGCGCACGCCAAATTGGTCTCCACCAGGGAGCCATCGCCTTCTCTGCAACGTCAGCGGGGAGGAGGCAACCAAAACAAGGATGGCGCACGCTTCCTAAGAGTCAAAAGAGCATTGTGAAATAAATACTAGAAATATTTAGATTGTGTAAATGTTCAGTCGGGTCAAAAGCCAACGGAAAGTGCTTTGCAAGAGCCAGGCCAGCCCGCCCGATGTGGCTGGCAGTCAGCAGGCTTTGTAATCAACAAATTAATGACCTCCAGAGAAACGTCCCCCCCACTGACAATTTACTTCTGACTGATTTCAGCCATACATCTTCTGATGCAGTTCCTCTCGGCTTGGTGCGATTAACCGGCCAGCCTGCGTTACACAGGACATTTAGGGGAACTCATTATAGCCACGGCGCTGACGAGCGGGCGGCTGGGAGAGGCTGCCGGCAGAGTGGCACCTGCTGGGGGATAAACCCTCCTGCTCCCAAGGGTGGCTGCTTTGCTGTAACTGTCTTATGCCCCTCTGGATGTTGGGTTGGGTTTTTTTAATCTCGTTCAGCCTTGGTAATTCTTCAGGGTAACCAGTTTGCTGTTTTTTCCTTCCAGGACTAAGTAAGTGCTTGGCTTCTTTCCAGTTGATGCTCCCCATGCACAAAGAGGGCAGTGTGCTCTTCTGTATTAGGGCTTTTACACGTATTCCTTCCCTTAAATGAAATGAAGAGGGGGTTTATCCGCGCTGCATTTTGGAGGGGCGGCGAGGCGGGGGAAGTCGCAAGGTTCAAGGGTGAATTTAGACAAAACTACGGGCAGGCGCAGGGGACGCTTTCGGGAGCACGGGGCACCTCTGTGGGTCTGAGCAGACTTGGCAGCTGAGCGCGGCATCGGTACAGCTGCCGGGGGCTCGGTCCCTCCGGATGCACACAGGCGCTCGGCGGGAGAGGCTCCCGCTGTCCGTGGGCGGCCGGGGGGATCGGAGAGCACACCCTGCTCTTGGCTGCTCTTTAAAGAGCAGCATAACCTCTCCGCAGATAGAGGTTGTCTTTGTATTAGAAATGGCATCATTCCCTCTGTCAGTCAGCAATGTCCTGAGCAGGTTTGGACGTGAGTACCCTGATATGATAGCCTGGGCTTGATCCGCACCGGACCTGGTCTCCCGCTGCGGTGGGCATCCTCGGGAAAAGTGCGGCTTTTTGGGGGTTAGAGCGTTCCCAGCGCGGGGATAAAGCTGGGTGCATCTCTGCAAAATGCTCCCGCTCTCGTGGTGAAGGTGCGCTCCCCAGGGAGAATGCCTCATTTTCCCGAGATTCAGCCAGCGTCTCAGCAACGCTTCATTTCGAGTGTCCCAATGCACATCCAAGCAGGCTGGCCTGTGTGCTGCGATAGAGAACAAACCCACTGGGAGAGCTTGTTTGGATTGAATTGCACGTGTGCACAAGGGAGAACTTGCAAAAATGATAAAAACCCAGGCGACGTACCCATGCTCACGTTTTGCTCCGCTCATAATATAATATTTCCTGGGGCAAGTTGAAGCAAAGTGACAAGTTTACCCTTTACCCTGGAAGTGAACTTAAAGTGACCTTACACTCTGAAATGCGTAAGTAAAAGAACTTGAACGGAACAAAAAAAGAAATATTGTATTAGTAGTTAAAGGTATCTTGCAGGAGATAAGTTGGCAGGAGTCTCACTGGTTTAACATTAACACCCAGAAAGCATAAGAGGCGGTAAGTTAACCGTGAGAGATCATTAACTTCCATCTCCTTCCACCTACGGAAAATTATTTTCCTCCCATTCTTCTGTTTTCTGTCCCCTTTGAAAGTAATCAAAAGTAACTCAGCTTTCCAATTCAGTGAAACCTTTTAATACTGCCTGCCTATGAAACACTCCATACCACACTGTGGCACTTCACAGTAAATTAAATTAACTCTTCTGTGCGCTCCTGAACTGCGAGAGACCCTCAATAAATAAAATAAACCTGCAAATAAAGAGAATTTAGTAGAAGGGTGAATGTTTTCCGTTCACCTCAGAGACACGGAGATCATTGTTACGCTCGCATGCCTGTGTGGGTACCTGCGTGGGTTCAGCCAGATGCCTGACTTCTCTGCGACTCTCTTTCTCTCCTTTTCCTTCAGAGCGAAGCCTGTTGTCTTCTGAAAGCGTCCTGGAGGCAGCGACTGCAGCTTGCCTGGCTGCTCCCGGCAGTCCCGCATCCCTTCCCATCCACACACTGCGCTGCAGGAGGACGCCTCACCCTTTCCAGGCAATTCCGCAGGTCAGTAAACAGCCAGAAACCGCCCCCCAGGTCTATGACACTCACACGGGATGGGTGCTCAGTACAAGCCAAGAGCAGGCTGCTTTTGATGGCAGCATGCAAGCTCCCCGTGGGTTTCATTTGGGAGGGATCCTCTGTCACCACATGGGGCGCTTTTTGGAGCATGTGTTTGAAAGCATTTGTCTTCCTGCAGCGTGTGAGCGCTGCTGCCCTGACAGGGTGCAGGACAGGCAGGGATCACCTACCGACACCCTCCAAAAGGTGGTATCTGCCCATCCTCGGAGACTGACCTCCAGCACTGAGCACACGGCCCTGCTGCACCACTGACCTTCCAGGGAGGTGGGGGCGGGAGACTGGTTTGATAATAAACCTGGTAATAATAATCCCACAGAGAAGGTTCTCTACGTGGGGATTAGGAGGGAGCACAGAATAACTTTTTGGAGTAAACTGCTGGGAATCAAGTTACCTCAATCCTCTGTTTTGCTCTGCCACCGACTCATTCTCCCATCACGGGCAAGTCGCTTCACCTCGATCCAAGGATTAGTGCGAACATGCCTCCCGGAGAAAAGTTGGTCTCGTGCCTTTCTAGTAATGTCTCTGTTTGCTTTCTACTTTGTCTGTCTCTGTTGTTGTGGAGTTACGGATTTCATGTTTGGAAGAGGATAGAGCGGATTAGAAGTCCATGTTACAAGAGCCAAACGTGCAACAGAGGGTTTAAAATGGTAGTGAATGTGTAATTTATTAAAGAGTGAGTTAAATGGAAAGGAACCTGTGGCCACTGTTAGGGCACAGAGCTCCACGTTCTCACCTCATCAGCACACAGGAACATTTATGGGGCTCCTACAAAGCTTTCAAGATTCATTGTATGCTTGGCTGCATACTTTTTGCCATAAAGAGCCATAAGTGTGTCGTATTCCCTATGGCATTAACTTGTCTGGCAACAAGCCCTCTTCTGAATCAAGTATTTGTATAGTGGCATCGCTAAAACCCTTTTGGAGCTTGCCATGAAGCACTGAGTACCCCCTTTCCAAAGCAGAAGCGTGGGGGGGAAGCTGCTGACACCCCTGGGCCAGTGGGCTCTCCTCCTGCCTGTGCTGGCTTTGGATGCCTGGGAGGACTCTCTTTTGCACCTCTTTTTGCTGTGCTTGAATACAAGTCTGATCCCGAAGGGTATCGCCCCGCAAACGTCCATCCCAGCGAGTCTTCAGGGTTCTTCGTGTCTGAAGTTACTTTGACAACTCACCTCCGCCTTGCTTAGGTAATAGCTGTAATATTCCCCTAGAATCTGGCTGAAGAATTAAAATTCAAAACCCGGGATGCTGTTATTACACTAATCTCTTTTTACGCAACTGTCAATCCAGCTTGTAGGCTGGCGCACCCGCTGCGTGCTCCTCCTGCGCACCGCTGCTTTCCGTCATCTCCTCCTCTAACCTCGGTCCCCTGCACAGCTCTGCCCACATCTTCACGCAAACTATACCCACGCCTTCGTCCTCCAGCTTCTAACGCACAGAAGCCACAGCACCTGCCTACCGACCCAGCGGTGTCCCCTGATGTTTCCACTCCCAGCCTCCGTGTTGGAACGGGTAATAAAAATGCTGCTCATTTCATCTCTATTAGGCTTTTCAAAAAGGGCTGGAAAATGAGATGCCGTCTATCTGAGGGGGTCCCAGAATACATAGGCTCAGTTAACTGCATGGATTAGAAGCCACCTGGAGGGCTTTTTTTTTTTTTTTTTTAACCTGTGAAAACTTAAATTCGGCAACGTCTCTGCAAGAGAGGGTGAAATTACCACCTCTCCACTCCAAGGAAAAAAACCTGCTTTCCCTGACTTCCTTACAATGCTTTAGGTGTTAGTGCTTAACAGTATCAGCCTTCATTTCTGTCTTTGGCGTCGCAATACTGGATTTTGTGCACATGGTAAGTGATGCAGGTACACCACCTATTGTTAAAATAGACTAGCACTTCCAGCTACGATAATTCATTTCAGCTGCTTATAGTTTTGCCGAACTGCAACTATTTGGGTTGAAACTTCCCAACCAGAGAGCGTCTGCTTCATGCTGATTAATTTGCTTTAAATTTCAGCAAAAACGTTTCAGCTGTTCTGTGAGCAAGATTAAGGAGAAGCGTTGTTGAATGTTGTCCTTACTGCTTAGTGGGTTACGGTGGAGGTTTTTTCTCCTTTTTGTAAAAGAAATTCTACCACCCACATGCGTTGGACTTGAAACTTGTCACGTCTTGGATGTGCTTTCTGGTGTCAGGCAGGGCTGTCCTGAGAGCCAGGATGAAACAAATGGTAAAATCACGGCACGTTTTGTTGTCTTCTTTTACAGTTCGTCTCCTGGATAACTTGCTTTCCCTGGTCCTCTCTGCCACCATCCGAGCCAAGTAGCTCACTGCTGTCCCCTCTCTCCCCCTCTTTACCAAATCCACGTGGGGTCTCGTTCCCCCGTCCCCTCCGTGTGGCAGGGCTGAATCTTGGCAAATCTGTCCTTGGCTCCTGAACTGGAGGATAATGATACGAGAGCATCTCGTGCGCTCAGACGTACCTTTTTGCCCTCCCTGAAGTTGGCAAATGGGCTGATTTTAGTTGACCCTAAACCCCTGCGGAGTCAGCCACCCAAACTGGGAGATGACATCGCCTTTCCCACTTTCTCAGTATCTTCCCCGGCTCCCAGGTTCATTCTTGTCTCCGAGTGCTGCTCTGCCACCTGCCTCTACCCAGCTGTGTGAAGGGGTCCTGGGAACTGGGGTAATTCAGATGCTGATTCGGTACCGAGTCCTGTACTGCCAGGAATGGCACCTTCTGCATCTGGAGAGGGTTTGGACACCGATCTCCTGGGAAACGCTCACACTAAGTGGGTTTCTTCAGGTTTCTCCAGGTTGAAGATTAATTTTGCAGCCAATGCTCTTGAGGGCAGGCGCGTGCAAGGGCTTTTTTTGAGAAAAACAGACCTCTGAGGCTAGGCTAGGAAAGGTTTCCCCCCTATTTTGCACTTAATGTGATTTAAAGTTGGCAAGAAAGGCTTGATACAGCAGAACAGAGGTATTCACATCTGTCGCTGCAGCTAGAGGGGGCTTTCTCTGAGTGCAGCCCAGAAAGTCAGGTGCATTTGCTTTCCCTGCTGTTGGATCTTTCACCAAAGTGCTGTTTTTAAAGCATTTGGTTCCCCAGCAGGATTTCCCGCTCTGGTTTCCATGAGATTAATTGTTTCAAAAGCTGGAGTGGATGGAAAGTTTTGTTGGCTAAGCCTGTACTGCTTCTCTGGGCAGGAAAAGCTGATGCTTTTAGCACTGCCATGTGTTTCTGTACAGTCTAATATTTCACTCAGCTGTTACGTATTCTTACTTTATTCAGCCATTATTTAACACATTAAGGAAGCACATGAAGTGGTTTCATGTCGCCATTGATTGATACCTTTTCCTTGGTAATCTTCTCATGGTAATTTTTTCAGTTTCGCTGTCACGTTCACCAATGTCAACGCGCAGTCGCAGATCAGACTTCTTTGAGCTCAGGACAGGTATTTGAGACGCTGCATTCAAACCCAGGAGATTTTGCTTCGTGTCATTCATTGCCATTCCTAGCCCTGGTCGCAAAACAGTGGGATTTAGGATTAGGCCAGTGTGCACTTGACCTGACCGATTGCAGAACGCATTTCAGAGACTTCAGCTGAGAATGGTTTTCTTTCCTTGGCTTCTGCACAGTTCAATTAAGATTTCATTGGAAAATGTTAACCGGTAAAATATATCCCTTCTTCGGCTAAAGCTGTAATGGTCACATAACTATAAATTCCTGTGCAGTCAAACAGTGGCTCACGAGATCCATGGAGACTTGCCCGCTTTGGAAATCTCGAGAGGAGGTCCTGCAAAGCCAGCGTCAGCCTTGGCTGCATGGCTGTCTGCTTTAGCACCACGAACCTCTGTTGGGCTCTGCAGGAATAGTTTGGTTGGCTACAAACCAGCTACCAGAGGAAATAAAGCTAAGAGAGCAGAATAGGAGAGGACAGTAAAGCCATAGATACTGCACCGCAGCGCGGATGAGAATTAACTGTCAGAATAACACAGCTTTATTACATTTTTTCCCCAATTCCTAATCTTTTCCTTGCACGGAGCCAGAGTTTATATGCTGGGCCAGCCATATTTCTAGATAATGTATAATCACGGTTCCCTCTCGCTGATTATCTTACTGCTCAGTTACAGCTGCTCTGCTGGGCAGCACGAAGCTTTTCCACGTGGCCTGTGGACACCACTAAAAAGCGCCACAAGCCTGGTGCTTTCAGCCCAGCGGGATTTGACCCCCCTTCAGCACAGGGCTGATGCTCAGCAGCAGCCACTGGATCTCACCAGCTTCGTGGTGCAAAGGGGAGCTCTGACCGAGGAGCCCCAGCCCGCACGCACCGTGCGAGCTTGGGTGAGGGCCACGTTGCAGGACTCTACTGATTGATGTTTCATTAGGAGCATGTCCTTCTCTGCCACCCCTGCAAAATTCGAGCAGCGGGTTTTTCTTTCCTCATCAGTTATTAGGTATTCCTAGCCTTGCTTTGGTAAAACCAGGAGGTTGGGGGGTGGCTTTGCTCCCCCATCTCCTGTTTGGGAGGACCCCCCGAAGGGCTGGAGGACTGCAGTACCGAACTGTTGGGCAGGGGCATTTCAGGGCATGAGCCGCAGAGAGCCTGACTGAAGCACTTTGTTCGAGCTCCTCCACTCCATTAGCTCCAGGATGCCAACTGAGAGTAAAACAGAGCAAGCTTCAGTGCAGTTCTCATTGCTTCAGGTTTTTAAACATTGCAACATATGCCTGAGCGATCTTGTACTGTGTACGGCTGGCGTTTTCTGAAACGTGCCTCCGTTGGAAGAGATAATCATGCTTTGTTTAAATTCATTTCTGAAGTTTGAAAACCAATTTCTTTATAAGGCTGCCCAGTTCACTGAATTGAACCTCCGCACAGTAGCATATTCAGTTTCTGACGTAACCTGCTACCGCTGCTTTTAGCTGTAGCTTTAACCACAGAAATAACAGCCAAAAAAAAAAAAAAAAACACCACCCTACTATTTGCTTCATTTTTTTCCTATTTTTTTTTTCAATGACACTGGCTGCACTGTTAGTTGGAAAGAAGGCTTGGGGAAGGCATATGAATGTGCTTTCTTCCTCAGCTGAGAGGGGCATTTGAATTCTCTCTGGCTTTCCTGAAATCACAGTATTTGTGAGAACATCTGTAGAAAAGAATTAGCTTTTTCTTCCCCCCGCCCTCACTGAAAGCAAACTTCAGAGAAGTTCAGGCTCCTGGGTCTTTCTGTGGATTATTTTAGCTACGCTGAAAAGGGTAGAACCCGTCTCATTGCAACCAGCTGGAAATACAGCAACCGCTGAAAAAGGACAGGAGCTATCTGCCGTCGATATATGGATTTGGTAGCAGTCAGGCTGTTCTTTAACATTTTCAGCAGTGCTAACATTACAAGCCAAGAGCTCTGAGATAAGCCTGGCCATGCCCTGGGCAGTGCAGAGCATCAGTAACTCAGCCAGGGAGACTCTCCGGGCTTGAGCGGGAGGTTACCCTGCAGGTCGTGCTGGTACCTGCTCCAGGGTCACCCGCGGTAGGGTGGACAGGCATATTCTCTCTAGGCTGCGACAAAAAGCATTAGGAAACTAAGACTGGGACTCACAGGCTTAAGTTTCTGGGAGCACGTGATGCAGAAACTCATGAATCATCATTCCATGGTTAATACCTGCAAGAAGAGGCTGAGGCATTACCTGCAAACCTTTGATCTGAGCTGTTGGGGCTGCAGCCTGCAGGGCTACCCGGACGGTTTCTCCTGAATTAATGGTGGTAGTAATAAGAGCTCCAGCTGGAAATCCAATGCCCTGTCCCCTTCCAGCTAGGACGGACTGTGCAAACGCTGGACCAAAATCCTTGTTTGAAAGATTCCTTTGTAAAAGAGAGGAGCCAGTCGGCTGGGCTTTCCCTGCAGTGGCTTGGAGACTTGGAATGTGCTTTCTCTGCTCCATACTCAGCTGATTTGGTAGCTTTCCAGGACTAAACTTCTTGCAGAAGACACCTCTGGATAGAGTTTCTGGAGGAGACAGACACCATGCCTCCTAGATATTCTGGGTAGGCGGTTGTCTGATTTTAGCAGTGCTGGGGTTTACTAATGCAGACGTAATTCAATTAGGGCACCCAGAGGATTGGAGAAAAGCCTTTATTATTTTTAGTCTAAATAAAAATAGTATCTCAGGCTTCCTGGAATAGTGAAAACAGAGTGTCATGGACGATTTCTGACAAAGAATATTTATATGATTTTTTAGCCAGGGTTTCCATGAAATAGAAGCTGTTTAGATTGGATTTGGCCAGCCCTGTCACGTCTAGGCATGTGCAATTAGTTGTCTGTGCTTAACATTGCAGTAACAAACCTGGGGTTGACTTTGTGGCAGTGTGCACAGGGTACAGCCTCACAAATGGTAGTTAAGTGACGATGACTATTTTAATCGTACCCCCTTCAGTAAACAAGAAACTCTGTTTTTAGTCACGAGGGAATGTTTCGGCAGTGGTAAAGGGATTTAGGAACCTAAAGCCTCATCTAAATGTGGCCAGTGAGGGCAGTACCTAAGTCGTATTAGTTTCTTTGAAAACATTGCTCCATTTGTTGTCTTCTCCTCTTCCTCCAGGGCCAGGCTGCTTTGCTGTAGGGGGTCTCAGCAATGTCAGTGTTTCTGGAAGGTCTGGTTATGCTGTCAGGATATGGAGTGCTGGGGGGACAAGGGACAGACGTGCCCAAGCTTCCCTGATGCAAGAGGGACAAGAACACAGAGGCCCTCTGTCCCTGCCTATAACACAAGGTTTTAAGGAGAAAGGGAACCTTCTCAGCATGGTCATTCCGTGGTCGAGGAGTCTTTTATAGCACTGCTCTGACCACTGATGGCAATTTATGTCGTTATTTACAGGCTTGGTTCTTTTTTTTTTTTTTTTCCCCCTCTTTCCTTTGTATTTGGAGCCAATTCAGATGGATGTGTGCATAATAGCAGCAAAGTGAGCGCTGCAGGGAAGAGAGCACTCTCCAGCACGCCGTGCCCCACCAGGCTGAGAAGCTGTTTCGTTTGGCCAGGAGCACTTCTCGCCGCAGTACACCCCCCGCCTCCGCTCTCAGGGATAAATTTGCCTTTGCTCGGACCGAGGGAGCTGGAGAATGAAACACCCCAGATCGCAACCTTGTCCTCGCGGCTGCTGTGCTAAGAAAGGGGACTTTCCAGCCGAGGCACTTAAACTAGGGTCTCTCTGCCTTGTTATATCTTGGCTGCTGGCTGCGTGGGTATATAAGATCACAAGACCTCAGACCATTTGGTCCTGGGGTTCTGGTCATGAACACGTCAACGTAAATAGATCGAAGTCCAGGAAACAGGACTTTTCAAAGAAATTTCTTTGCTGCCTGCACTGCTCCTAAGATACCTGGCTTGGCTGTGCTATTGAGTCCCACGCTTCCAAGCAAATAAAACCCAGCTTAGAATAATCTGGTTTATACCTTTTGTGAAGGTATAAAAGCATGCTGTTAACAAATTTCTTTCTATCAAATGCATGTATAGACTTCCTGGACGTGGTCCCTCGGCTGGGATAAAAATGAATACGGTCTCTGAGCAAATGCTTACAGCAGCCAAAGATCTGGCCTTTTCATTACAGGCTTCAAACTAACAATTCTGGGCTTGCAAATACATCAGCAGAGGCGCCGTGCCTGTGTGGGCAAACACTCCCTCCCCCTTAGTTATCACCAGCTTTGGCCAAACGGTTTAAAGAGCACAGTGCTCAAATTGCCCTGAAACGTGGAGAGGTCTCCTGATGGCATCTCCAAACCCCAGTTTTTCCCCATTTTGGGAATCTTTTAAATGCAAACTCTGCCCAGGCTCCCAGGAGAGAATTTTTTGTTCTGACGTGCTGGGACCATGGTAGCAAGGTCAGCACATGGGGCAGGTCTTGTGTCCATCTCACCTGCCACTGCTGGGGAGGTCCAGTAGGACCTGAACGCAGACAGAGGCTGAACAGATCAAAGACTGCAAGGACGGTCACGACAAATTACTGCAAGGTTTGGTGTTACCCAGTAATGAGACTCCCCACTGCGTTCGCCCCAGCTGTAGATGGCAGGAAACCAAGATGCAGGCTAGTTTCTCTTGTTCTAGAAGAGCTTCAGGGGAGCAGGTAATAGAACTCAACTCACTGGGTCTTGATGCTTTGCAAAGTATTTGAGAGTTGGCCACTACACCAAATAAACCTCTTCCATCCCTCAGCCTTCGCCCAAGGGAAAACCAAGGGATTTCTGTCTGGGAAAAGGCTTTCCTGGGGACCAAGACAGGAAATCCCCACAGGAGAGGAGGGCTGTCACCAGCCTCCACCAGCCTCCACTCCGAACGGTGCTCCTGATAGCATGCCTGCAAAATAGGTGTCCCCTGCATCCATGTGCATGAAAACAGCTCTTCTTATCACCCCACGGAGTAAAGAGTGCGCACGGTGAGTGTTTGTTTCATGGAGGGGTTTCAAAACAAACTTTGGACAGCTGTGAGTCTCTTCTCCTGGTGCACAGCTGGAAGGCATCGCCACGTTGCACTGGTGAAAGAGAGCTCGGTGGCTTTTACTGGCTTTAGAAGATGTTTATCAGTGTAACAAAAGCTGGCAGCTCCTCCACTGCCTGTTACTTGGCGTCAGGACCATCGGTATCTTGTTTGTGATGCTACGATAGGCGAAACAAAGAGATTTGTGTGCATGCTCTGCTTTCCTAGAAGCTAACGGCAGCTCCCAGAGGCAGGCTGCCTGGATGCTGTTTCCGTGGATGCTCTCCAGCGCTAGTGCCACCAGGCTGCCCAGTCGAAACACGCTGGCACGCATGTGGCATCTCTATTGACCAGCCTGAGCCCAGTCATTTCTATCAGGAGAAGCACCACATCCCCAGCGAGGGATGTCCCAGTCCCGGCGTGGATCTGGCCATCAGGAGAAGGGCCTGTTCTCTTCAGCCATGACTTGTTTTTAATCCCAAACCCAGGCAGCAGGGCAGCGCTCGTAGTCCCCCAGGGACGTCAATATTGTTGTGCCGCACTGTGAGGCGACGCAGCAAGGCCCAGGCTGCAGTCAGGCTTTTCCATCTGCTCAAAAAAATGACCAGCTTGGGCCTTTGAGAGCCCATCCTGCCCTGAGGGATTTGGGTACATAGCTATAGCAGTATTTGTATTTCTGCTTCCCCACAACAGCATTTGGTGTTATTTGTTGGAATTCGCACCACAAGATAAGAATGAGACAGAGGATATTTTTACTACGTAGTGAATATTCAGTGCTCACTAATCCTAAGGAACCTGCAAGAGAAGGTAGTTTGGGCCCTATGAAAAGTCTGGCAATGTACCTGCTGTGAGTTAGGCATTTGTGCGCCAGGTGAAACCCTATGGGCCCTGCCTCAGGAGCTTTTACCCTTCCCTTCAGAGCCCTCATCATGTTGCAGATGCAGTCCTTCCTTGGAGGAGGCAACATCTTAAGGAATGAGAAGGAGAAATTCCCACCTCCAGAGGGAAACTCAAAATGTGTTTTCCTTGCAAGACCTATTTGTGCTTAAAATACTCAGAGTCCTCTTTCCCAGCCGCCATAACCAGACTGTAAAAAAAGAGCATTGAGTATACGAGTCCCTGCTCTGCGCGGAGTCTTGCTCGCAGGAGATCTCTGTGACGCACTAGAAAAACTGCTTCTCTCCATCTCCCGCCTCTGAATTGTGTTCCCCTGCGATGCCGGAGAAGCTAGGTATTGAGTTGTCCGCTGTGCGCTGACACATGACGGGCAGGATGGCAGCCGTAGCAGCTTGCTCCAGGGCTTTACAGGGTTCCCTGGAGCAGAAAGGTCGTTAGCCGTGCAGTGATTTTCCAGCGTCCCCCTCTCTTTGTGTAACCCTGCATGCAGCTGCTACACGGGGGCAGACGGAGCTGAGGGGTGCTTTGGGCAGCAGGGAGGGAGGCCGCGGCTTTCTGCTGCGAACGTGCAAGGAACAGCAGAGCACGAAGCCAGCGCCGACCGCGGGAGTCTCGTGCTCCTAGCGGGAGGCCTGACAGCTCTGCTGCTCCTGCTGTCGGAAGTCACCGCCGCTCCCAGCGCTGCACGAAGATCAAGGGCAATTGGCTTTCCAGCGTGTGTCTGTAAATCACATCCCCTCCTCACGCGGGCCTCTAAATCAGGCATCAGCAGAGAACAAGCTCCCAGCTGGTAACCGTATATAAACTAATGAAATATAAATGCCTGGTACAAAAGGCAAACACGGTCCCCAGTTGCCACCACTGAATAAAATGTTTGAATGGGAGTTTCCATCACACCAACAACCTTTCCAGTAGATGCAAGCATTGCAGGCAGAGACTAGTCCTCAGAGCCTGTAATTTGGTTTGCTCCCATCACCACTAGTGCTTTTAAAAGAAAACAGCTGCTGCCTTTTTTTCTCCTTTTTTTTGTTTTTTTTTTTTTTTAACTGTGGCAGCAAGAAAGTTAAATGAATGATTTCTTAAAATCTATTTTGACAGAGGCCTGCATTCCACGACGAGAAGCGAGAGCCCAGTTTTTCGTTTCTTGTTCTCTTAGGGAGATTTCCCAGGAGATCAGGAGATAATTGCAAAAGGATCTCTGGGAAGTCATTAGCGTTTTGTTTGGGAACAGAAAGGTCAGCAAGCTATGGAATTAGCCAGGTAACTATATTAACTACTCAGGACCAGATGCTATTTGCACTATCCTAACGCTTAGTACTTTTTTTCTGACAAGGCGTATGAACCTGCGTAACTTCAGGCAACGTATGCTCTCGTACCCACCAAATCGGTGGGATTCCCCAGGGTGTGGAGTGTCTTTGGGATCGGCTGCTTATTCCCTGCCCTGTCCCCCTGAGACCAAGGAGATTTGCTCAAGGCATTAGTGCTACTCCGTATGAACAAGTGGCAAAATCTGGCCATGGATTTAAAAGATTCACCAAGCGTCTTGTTTTATTATATATACTTTTAACTCTTTGGTTACCTCTCCAGAGGTATTTAATGTAAATTCTACCTTTTATCCAACCTGTTTCTCTTATATACTGGGCCTGCAAATATTTAGTCCAGCACCTAATGGTGAAAAGTCCACCCCAGCGTGATTCGTTGCTGCTTTGAACTGCGGCTGTTGTATACCAGTGTAAAGTGGGCATAAACACTAGCATTTTGATGAAGTAATATTTGAAAACTCACATTCTGCAGGTGAAAAGGACTACAGGAGATGGTGGAAAAATAATGCACTGCTTGAGAAAGCAAGCATTGCAGCTTGGTGATGTTGGCAGAATTGATCTTTCCCGGTTAATACAAAAGAATGTGACAGAACGGGGCACCCTGCTCGTCTTTCAGGGCAAAATGTTGTGGGTCCCAGTTATGACAAGGACAGTTTGGATAAGGTGGTAGGAAAATTTTTGAGGGTTTGCAGAGCTGGAAGGGATCACTGGGCGAGACCATAAGGCGTCCTTCTTGGGGAAACTTTCAGAACAAGCTGCGCATACATCTGCTCGCGTAGGGGATGAGCTGGGGCATTGCAAGGTCCCTCTCAGCTGGCACATTACAGTGATGCTATAAAATTTAAAAACAAAGCATTGAGTATCAGGATACACTGGGGCCCATAGAAATGCTGGCGGCAGGGTGATGCCTAATGCCCGTCTTAGAAAACAGAGAGGACATTACCCACGGTCGTCTCTGTGAGTATCTCCCCAGGTGCTGCTCTCTGAAGAAAGCCTGTACCGCATCGGTGTAATTCCCTACATATCTGCCCAAGCCCTTGCTGGCTTGGTAAAACTTGGGGGCTCTGGTTGCAAACACAGTGTGCACTGGGGCGAAGCCACCAGCAGATGGAGGTCTCACCAGCATCAGGCCAGGATAAACTATTTCCGTGGCACTCAGGCTTCAGACCTAAATAACTGGGTGCCAAATCAAAATATCCCCTGGGACAGGCTCCTTTTCCGGGTAGCTGGAAAACTAGGACTTGGGGAGGAGTCCAATGGATTCCTCAGTTTCCAGCTGAAACTAGCTGATGTTTAATTTCCATTCAACATGGTCATCCGACCAAAGCTTGGGGTTAATCTCACTCAGTGGCACCAAGGTCCTGGGAAACAGCAAGGCATTTGGGAGAAACCTGCTGAGAAGACAGTAACGAGCACTGCTAATGAGCAGGGAGGGAATCAAGCGTGCACTGCATCAAAGGCACAGCATCTTTCTGCAGGCAAAAAGCACTCCCTCTTCACCTACAAGCCAGATGCAGTTCCAGGCCTTGGTAGTAACGAGTTTCTACCATGCCGTGTTATTAGTACCTTTTGACCATTATTCTTGGTTATCCATATTGCCTTTATAGCCATAAATAGCTCTAGCCATGGTCTGAACCCCACGATGCGAGGCATGGTGCAGACAGGGAGCAGGGTGGCCCTTCCACGGGCAGTTCACCGCCTGGCGGGGAAGGAGCCATTGCCGTTCTCTAGGAAATACTCATTTCTCAGTTCTTCCAATTAACCTAGCAAAGCGGCAGACGGAGGGAGCCAGGCTCAGTGCTCGCCCACAGAAAACTGCCACACTCATTTCACACGTGCCGCTGAGCAGTCGCATTTTCACGCGTGCGTCATGCCTCAGTTGTTCTCCAGTCGCCAGTGGGGCTTGGGGAGGGAGAGAGGGGCTTCTCCAATGCAGACGGAATCTGATGATTCCCTTAGAAATAGTCTTGGGATAATAATTTGGGAGTCTGAGAGCTTGAGCTTAATCCTCTGCCATTCTACGCTCCTGGGGTGACCTCTCTTCCCAGGTAAGCAACAGCCACCATCGTCTGCCTTACGGGCTGGGGTTGCTCTTTCCTTTCTGGGGATGGGGATGCAGGGGAAGGGGGATGGTACGAGCCATCAGCACGTGGGACCGGGGGGGTTTCTCAGACACACGGAAACAGGCAACAGCAAAGCCCTGACTTCCCAGCAGCTGGTGTCGTTACCACCCAACAGCTCATGCCATAATGTCCCCCTTCCCCCTTGAAAATGTGTTTGTCCTTCTAAAAAGGGTGTTTTAGCATTGGAGCCAATCATATTTGCAGCTGAGTCCAAGCAGGATTCCTATAAAATCTTCGTGGCGTGTTTCCCCTTACCTCATCTAGCCCCGCAGATGTGAACAGCACGTTCACCTCGGACGCTGGAAGACCAGCCTTGCATAGCTGATGTGATCACAGATGGCCCCGGCCCTGCCCTCGGGTGTGAAATACAGACAGCAGTCAGCAGGACTCAACAGGTCAGTGTCTGAGTTTCAACTGGGGTGTTTTATTGTATTTTCTTTTAAACGGAATGCCCAACTATGGGTGAGGATTTGTCACTTGGCAGTGTTTTTAGTTCTTCTGTTGAGCCCAGGGAAGTTGGGTTAAAGAGGTGATTATTTTCCTTAGCTCCTGTAATAGCCGTGGTCCAAATTTTCTGGTGTTTCAGTACTGGGAGATACAAATAGTGAAAAACTCACCGACTGTCTGAGTTGCCCCTTCCAGCTCCTGAAAAGCTACTGGAAGGGGACTCCCACTGCACAGGCTGGATGCACCTTCAGCCCCTGAACCTCACTCTGTCCCTTGAGAGGTTCAAGGACAGCAGCACCAGACGTCCCTTTTGCTGTAGTGAACACCCAGAAAACCGCTCTGGTCTCGTCTAATACTGACAAAACCCTTAGGTGTTTATTCCCCTCTGAGGTTGTTGGAAGCCTCTATCAGAAACAAAAATCAGGGGAGGTTTCACTCTGTAGTGCATCCCCACCACAAGGGTAATGCCTGTAAGCAGATATCAAAATGTATTCACCCACACCAGTCCCTCCTCTCCCCCTGGACTCAGCCAGTCCCTTTGTCCCCGGGGTCTCTCAGCCCGTCTTTGCACGTAAGGCAGATCCCAGCTCTTTGCGCACTCGTCGAGGGGGGGAAAATTGCTTGAAGTACTTGCAATGAAATACAACCTGCGTCTGCAGAGCCATTCCCGGCCAGCAGCCATCAGCTCTCTCCCAGCACTGCCTGTCTCACTCCCCGGTGGCAGGGGTTACGGTCCCTGCCTGCACATCAGACGGGCACAGGGCTCAGGAGCTGAGGTTATCCTTCCAACGGGTTACCGCAGACACTGCTGTGACCTTGCAAGGAGGTGTAAGTACATTAGGATCTCAGCGGTGGTCTCATTTCTGTTGCCCCCCTCTAGACCATCCAACCGGGACTTTATAGAGCCGTGTAATCGCACGGTGATAGCTCAGCTTGGCCTACACGGCACTGCTCGGCTTATTTCATTCCAGCTTCCTTCACTGCAATGAATTCATTCTCCTGGCTTACTGTGCCCTAAATGAGGGCAGAATGAAGCCCAGCATGTGCACACACCCAGGCTTTCTTTGTCATTCTGAGTGGCTCCTCCTTGAGCTGTCCTCTTTTTCTTAAAGCGAAGTATTTTCGGGATGAAGAGAGAAGCAGTGATTGACTGTTGTCAGTGGAAATCCAGCGCTCAGCCGGACTTTCTAATTTGGCAAGTGGCCTTTGAGTAGATCTTGAGTGTTTTACAGAGGTGGGTCAACAGCATTACTGCTATTTCAAAACTGGGGCAACAGAAGCTCAGAGCTTGTTTTGCCTGCAATTACAGAGCCTGGGGGTTAGAGGACGTGGTAAGAGCTTTGCGCTCTGGCTTTGCAAAAACATGCAGAGCTTGGTAGAAAATTGTGTCCTCCTCCTGCATAACTTTACGACTTGAGTCAAAATTAGTCAGAAGCATTATTGCTTTCGGCTAAAGTCTGCAGGGCCAGGGGGTTAGCCAAAACATAATAAACCAGAAGAGGTATATTTTTAAGGCTGCACAACTTTGTGATGCTTCCGAGAAAAGCCACCAGGCACCTCCCGCCCCCTGCCAGCACACCAGTAACTCCCTCTTCCCCTGCGAGGAGTTTTAAAGCCATCACGGGAGTTTGGTGGGGAAGCGCGTACTCCCCAGCGCTGGCAGGGCGAGGAAACCCTCCCCCCCGCCTCCAACACCGCGTGTCCCCCCCGCCCCCCCCGCCGCTGCCACCGCCGCTCCGGCGGGGCTGGATGGGGCGAACCGCGCCGCGGCCACCGGCCGCCCAGCGCCATCCCCTGCGCTGCGGGACACCCGGGGGGCCAAGTTCCCCTTCCCGCGGCTGAGCCGCTCCGGTGTCACTTCCTGGCGGCGGGGGGACGGGGCGGCGGGGCGGGGCGGGGCGCGGAGCGGCGCCCGGGGCGGTGCGGGGCCGGCGGGCGCTCGGCGGGCCCGGGGCGCTGGGCTGGGCTGGGCTGCGCCGCCGAGCCGCGGCGGAGGATGCGGCGGAGCCGGGCGCCGCGGCTGGCGCTGGCCGCCTGCCTGGGCTCGTTCCTGCTGATCGTCTTCTACTTCCAGAGCAGCCTCAACCCAGGTGGGTCCGCCGGCACACGCCGCACCGGGACCCCCGGACGGGCGGGAGGCGGGACCCGCGGGCAGCCCCTCGCCGGTTCCCGAAACCGCTTGGGTGCCGGCGAGCCCCGCTCCGGTCCAGAGGGGGCCGGTCTGGTCCAGAGGGGCCGATCCGCGGGGGAGCGTAAGTTCGGGTCCGGCGGTGAACGTTGCCGGGGTTCCCCGGAGGCTGCACGTTTCTGGGCTGGGACGGCTGAACTTCGCCGCTGTGTGTGTTTGCTTGCCACGCGTGACCGGCTTGCCATCGCAGCGCTGCTGTTTGGCAGCCGAATTCGTCTTTCATTTTTAAAGGCAAGCTGCTTTTTTTTTTTTTTCCCCCCTTTTTTTTTTTTTTTTTTTCTTTTTTCTCTTTTCTCTGGGTGTCCGTCCCGTTCGGTGAAAGCGGGGCGTGAAATTGCGTGCGGCTTCGCGCAGTCCCGCCGGGGCTGCGCTGGGGCTGGCACAGGGAGAGGAGCTGCCCCCTTCCACAAGCGCCTGTTTCACGGTCACTAAAAGTCCTGGGGAATCTGGTTGAATTGCTCAAGGGACTTCTTTAGTGTGTGCTCTTAGAAATATCTGCCATGCTGGGAAACAATTCAGTAATAAGAGAACTAAAATATAAACAGTTTTGTACTGGAGGGGTTATTTATTTCCCTGCCTGCTTTCTGCGCTTTTGGGGAAATTAGCTCCGCTTTCCTAAGAAACGTTATTGGGTAATTCCTGTAGTTTTAACAATGTACTAATGTTTTCTGATTACAGCAGCAATCCATCAAGGGGGCCTTTAAAGTTACGTCTTAAAATCCAGAAGCCTGATTTGACTGAAACGTTAGTGGAATTTTATCAGTGTAGACTAAATTAAATGTGATTTTCCTTTTATAGGAGCTGCTCCATCACTTTAATGTGTTTTTTTCCTAAAAATAAAAAAGTCTCAACTTGTTGGCTGAGTAAGATTGAAAAGGAGTTAAGTTTCGGCAAGCATTTGTTCTTTCTAGAAGAGCACATGAAGTTTGTCAAATGAATTCAGAAATCCCAGAAGACCACAATCAGTATTGTGTTCCTTAGTAATTTTTTTTTAAAGAAACAATATATGTATCTTATTTTAGTACTGGGACTGTTCAGTAAAAAGCGCAGCCCTGAATGGGGCTGTAATCTCCAGGGCTCCTGACAGAGAGGTGATCGCGTTTTACACTGGATTCGCTTTCTAGTATTTGACTGGAAAACGTGGCTCTTTTCAGGACTCTGGTTTTCAAAAGGAGACTTCTGCGTGTCTGAGTCAGCAGAACTTTCTGTGCTTACTTGACTTTAATCCCTTGCAGGATCTCAACACAGTTTCACGCAGAGTTCCCGTCAGGTCAGAGCAAACCAGGTGACGGTAATGGCGATGGCATCTCACGAGGGGGTTGGAGGACTTCAGGTCTGGAACGCTCCCTTGAGAGGCACTGGCCAGCTGAGGCTTTGGGAAATGCGACGCCCTTAACAGGCTGCAAATCTGTTTCCTTCATACTGGGCAAGTGTGATTTTTGCAAGGTCCTGTAGATGGTGATAGGTCTGGGGTAGGGATCCCAACCTGGTGGAAGCCTGTGGTGTTTGTCGCTCGGTGGAAGCCCATTTGCGAGGGTGGTGAATACCCTCTGCGGATTTGCCCCTTAAGGCTCACAAGAGAGGTGAATTAAAGTGCTATTCGACATCTGGTTATTTTCTAGCCTCATAGTTGTCTTGCTGGGTTCCAGCCTTCATTTTTGTGCCATTTCTTTCCCTTATTATTTTTCAGTTTACAGTTTTTCCTTTCCTCTCTAGTTCTGTGAAAAACTCACACTAGCAGAGGAAAGGTCGTTACCAAATACAGAAAAGAAGGAAGCTAAAAATCGCTTCTTTTTTTTATCCCAAAGAAAAGCAAACTGAGGCCCATTACTTGAATTTTAGAAGGTACCAGTTACAATAATAGGTAAACAATTTGCAGGCAAAAATGCCGTGTTTAAAGTGATGGTGGCCTTGAGGTTATTTGGAGTTCTAGTTGCCTGGTGTCGTTTGGTTTCTATATAATAATGAAGAAAAATGCTGGGAAAAGCAGCAGGGCTGTGAGCTTCCCCCAGGAGCAGTCAGATCCTTTTCTCCGTCTTGAGCAGGATTCAGCAGGTCGCCTTTCCTGGGCCACCCACACTCCGTTACGTGTAACGTGCTCAATTAATCCTTGCTAACCGCCTAGAGACCGAACCATCCTGTGACCCCGACAAGGCGTACAACGTGGGAGGAAAGGTGATATAAGCAGAAACCTTTACGTTTGAGAGTGCTAAGGGCTCACTCCTCTCGGGGAGCAGGAATTGACTCCTCCGTTTGCATTTCCCACTTTTAACTCCATCCGGGCAGTCGTGCGTTGGGGTGGTTTGCGCTGAACTCCGTGGCTGTGCTGAAATAAGGCTTTCTTGTTCTGCCCTAGGAACACCCACACGCCAGCGTGTGCTGAAATAACTCTGCTCCTAAATGCCGCTGAGTTGGTTATTTTGGTGCTGGGCTGAGTTGGTTTGTGCTGAAGTCAGTGGCAGAATGCCCCGTTGTACCTCCTCGCAGGCAGAAATGGGCTCGGGTGTGTTTGCCAACCTCACGGGTGCTCAGGAGAGGTGAGAGAAGTCTCAGTGCTCCCCAGGGAGAGCATCCGCGTGTGGGTTTGAGCGTGCATTGACTTCGTATCCCCGATTGCTTCCCCTTGGCTTTCCTCGCTGCTGGCTGTACCGGTGGGTGGCCGCGGGGGCTGTAGTCCTTGTCCCTGGCCGTGGGGTGCAGCTGCAGCACGCGGAGTGTCCCCTGCTCTCTTTGGGATGGTAATGACCTGTCTGTCCGGTTGGCCTTCAGCTGTCTCACTCCAGGCTCGCAGACACGTGGCCAGGGGCAGAATGTCTGCATGGCAGGAAGGTATTAAAGTGGTGCTGAGCACGCTGGCAGCTGGAGTTTACTGACTGCCCCAGCGGGTAGTTGTGGCGTTTGGCTGGAGCAGTCACCTTTCAGCATCTCCAGGCCCTCCTGCATCCGGACTGGTGATGTGGGCAGGCCAGATGCTCATCTCCTGGGCAAACCTCACGCCATCTCAGCTTGGTGCGTGAAGTGATGCGGTCCATCAGGGGGACTTGGTTGTACTGGTGTCCATCCAGGAGATCCCAGCTGGCCTTAGCGTGATTGTCATCTGTCTTCTGAGTTGATCTTCCTCTGCCGCCTCCTCCAGGGGTGGCGCGTCGTTACTGGTGGCTATGCTGGTTTCTGCACGCCGTACATTTTATGTACAGAGAAGGTGGGAATGAGCAGTGCGGCTCTTAGCCTGTTGTTTCATCTAACTCCGGTCGTATTGTGTCTAGACTGGCACAGCGGTAAATGCTGGAGGCTGCTGATCCTTGTCTACATCAGAGCCTTGGTCACTGCTGTTCTCGGGGGAACCACACTGATTTTAGCACCGGTGGGGGAGCTGTGGGTGACCGTGCTGGTACCGATGTGGGGCAGAGAGAAGGGAGAACATCTGAAGGAGTCAGAGGGAGGTGAGTGGCAGGTGGTAAGGCCCTGCGTTCATCTGCATCTGCGGTTTCTACAGACCTTAATTAAAAGTGCTGTGGGGCCACCCCAATGGTAGGTCTTTTGGTGAAGCCGTGAGTAGGCAAATTGTACTGACATCCAGAGAGCTGGCAGTTTTCAGGCCACGAGTGCGGGGCCAGAGGGATGTGTGCATGAACCTGCAGTCTCCTAAGCAGTGAATAACCAGCTCCTCCATCCCAAAAGAACGTATTTCCTAATGAGAGGCAACTGGGTGCTATATGAAGCATTTTACGTAACCTTCCCCTTCTTGAGGCTTCCGTTTCTGACCAGTGTTATTTGAGGAAAAAGTCCCCTTGCCGTCCAGGGGACAGTCCCAGAAGCGTTTGGAGGAAGAGGCACCTTTGGGAGCCTGCGGCAATTCAGTCTGATCCCAAGAGACCCTTGCGTAAGAGCGGGGCTATTCCGTTCTTGCCCCATCCTTCCTGTGTCCAGTCCAGTGACTTGTGCGTACTGGAGGTGACGGGGGGGGACAAAAGCAGACCTTGCACAGAGGCAGCCTGCGGGACGGGGAGTGCTCCGCTTCCTCTTCTTTCTAGTTCGTTCCAGCGCTGAATCACCTTCTCCAGTAAGAAAGAAGGAAAAACCCTCGATCTCAAAATGCTGCTTTGTTTCTGCCCCGCTTCTGTCTGACTGCAGCATCCGGCCGTTGCTTCTTACATCTTTGTAGCAGCGCTTGCTTAGCGCTGGCTTCTGCACTCCCCGTGATCTTTCACGACCTGCAATGGGCATGAGCTGTTGGACTTCCACGGGGCTTTGTGGGTCAGACGTACTCAGCTTTCCATCTGACTCTTTCATGACGAGAGATACAAGAACCAGGATCGTAGTAGTGCCAAGGTTGCGATACCGCTCCAGAAAGGTTTGCCAGCAGGGAAGCACCAAAGGTCCCTCTCTCCATCCTCGTCTGCTCCTGCATCAACCAGTCGGTTCTTGTCTGGTCACTGACAGAGCAAAGCCTCCTCCAGCTACTCCCGAAGTGGAGGTACCACCTCACCAACCTGAGAGAGGAAGACGGGGGTGTTCCATGGAGATGGGCAGCAATGCCAGAGGCCGCACCCCCGGTATGTAGCACGTATCACAGGCAGGAAACTGAACTTCGTCGTTCAGCAGCCCTCTGATGTGCCAAGGTGGATACGGAAGATACCCATTGCCACCACTCTCTGCCAGCTTTGGGGTGGTTTCTGGTGCCCAGCCCAGCATCTCTCAGCACCAGCAGGTCCCGGAGAAGCTCTTGCTACTGATCTTTGCAAATCTGGCTTTTCAGGTTTTCTGAGCTATGAACCCAAAGTCAGCGGTTACCCTTGTGAACTGTCAGGCATCTCTGACCTTGTGCTTAAAGATTTGTTCTTTCGGGGGGGAAAAATTATTATGGAGTGATAGAGATTATAGAGTTCATACGTGATTTGACTGAGGTCCCACAGAGCACTAGTCCCTAGACCTACAAATGCACCTAGACCTAGCCTGAACAGGGCTACGCACACACACAGATATTAGCAGACCTTTACAAACCAGGGATTATCTTTTTTTCAGAACAGGAAAGAGCCTATTTTAGACCTCAGTTCCTCCCTATTGTTTAAAGGTACTTTCAGGCTGAAATTCAGGCACTGCCTTGGGACAGGAGTGCGGTTCGGCCAGCGAAGGCTGTAAGAGACTGGGTCGTGTTGGCAGCTGGCTGACGCGTGTCCTCAGCCTTCCAGATAACAAGGGCTACGCTGCCTTCACCCTGGCTAACGCTGCAAGCGTGGGCAGGGATGAATGCGAAATTTAAGACGCCCTCCGAGACCGTGTTGGTTTTTCGGTTTTGTTTTGCTTGCTTTTGTCGTGGGGCAGTTTCGCCTGTCGCGGATTCCCGGTCTCAGGGGTCGTGAAGCCCAGGATGCAGCCGCTGCCCTTCGAGGAGCCAGCGCACAAAGGCAGTGCTCGAAGTACGGCAACGTTTGTCAGCTGAGGCGTTGGGCAACACGGGCCGGAAAGCCCTCAGGTCTGCCATGTTTGAGGAAGATGTGAAATGCTGTAGCCATGACCTGTCGTCGTAGAAAAATCTGCCCGGTCCGTTGCTGAGAGCAGGACAGTAATGAAGCCCATCTGCTCCCGAGAGCCAGGCTTTTCATGAGGAATGCTTTCTCTAGTCCGTCTTGGCTTTCTACAGTTTCCTGAGAATCTCTGATACGTGCGAGGGGTTTGGGAGGGGGAAGAAGGGGGCTTAGCACGCCAGGAGTTAACTCTGTGCCTGCGGGAGAGATTTGCGTCTCGGTTCGGCGGCCCCGCATCCCGCTGCCATCCCAGCCCGGCTGTTTCTCACCAGCAGCACGTTGCACCTGCACTTTCTGCCCTGTCCCCACTCCCCAAACCCCATCACTCCTATTTATCCTGCAAAAAGGACTCCACAAAAACGTCTCCTGGGAGCAGCAGGACCTTTGCCTGTGTTGGTGCGGGAAGGACTTTGTGGCGATCATCAGTCAGGTCTGAGGCTGGAGGCGAGTGCTCATGTGGTGGCCAGGGCACTCCTGGGGGTGCTGGGGTTTATGATGTGCTGGGTTTTCTTCCTTGGTCCTTGCTGCCCGCAAGCATCTGAATGGAGAGCGTGACAAACCCTCCATCTTAATCCCAGCGCAAACACAGCTGTCTTTCCCGGGACCCTCTATCAGAAGCCAGGAAACTACAAAGGCATTAGGTGCTGAACTCCCGTTACTCCCACTCGGAGCCGAGTGCCCAGAGAAGAGCTTAACTCCCCAAATACCGCTGCGGGGCCAAGGGGGGAATGTTTCACATTAAGCCTTTGAGACACAGCTGGGCAAACGCCCAAAACTTTCCTTGTTAAGAGGCAGTTAAAGACTATTAGTGATCTGAGAGGGAGGGAGCATCTCGCAGAGTAGCTCCGGTGGCCTGGGGTGAACGTCGCCATGCCTAGGTCCTGCCTTCGCTGCACGGCTTGCGCCGATGCTGACAACAGGGACAAATGGAGCTTCCCTAAGAGCTGGGGGTATTTTTTCCCCCTCAGTAAATACATTCATGGGTGGAGGGGAGTGACTGGTGTCAGTGGAGAGTTGAACCCAATATTCCCAGCCTCTGCTGCCCAGTTCAGACCAGTCTCCTCTCTCCCGTACACGTACCTGCTCCCATGGAGCTTGCACTGCTGTAAACGGGGTCACCCTGCCTCTGTCTCCCGTCTCGATCTGCAGCTTTGGGACAGGTCTATGTTCAACTCTGCGATTTCGCCACCGTTTCACATGGATCTTTTTTCTCTTCTTCAAAGCCAGCTGCCTCCTTGGCAGTAAAATCCTTCCAGCAGGGTGGGAGTTAATTGGTGAATGCACCCTGCACACGCTGCTGCCCTGTGCAGATGTCCTCCTTTCCTGATGCTCATCTTCAGATGCCGGGATCGTTGCTTCATTGCTGGCTGTCCAGGTTTATTCTGTCCAACCCGATTTTCACTCTGCTGCAGGTTTGCAGTAATTCCAGTAAATTACGCAACAAAATCAGTTGACATCTCCTCTGCAGCCTGAGCTCGCTCTGTTCTCCCTTTCCCAATTGCCCGTGGCTTCCACAGGGAAGCCAAAGTCTCAGTCTAAGGCAAAGGTGGGAAGAAAGAGCAACTCTGTGTCCCCAGGAGCTGGGTGGCCACTGCTCGGGTAGATGAACTCCTCTTTCTGCAGGTTCTTCACAGGAGATCACCCGGTGTAGGAGGTAGCACTGGGACACGTAGTTTGGTTTTGTTTGTCTGATGATTTTAATGAGCAGGGGAGCAAAGCTGCTTCTACGTTTGTTGCGTTGGAAGGAGAGCGTGGTGCTCGCAGCGTGATGAACGCAGCGTGCACGAGAACAGGGAAGGGAAGGGGAGCCAAAGGACACGGTGTGAGAAGTGGCTTTGTGTGGCTCGCGTCCCACACAGAAGTGATGCCCAACATTCCCCGGTGCCAACCGCACTGCAAGCCTCCTGCCGTCAGGAGACGGGCTCAGCAAATGGGGGCTGCAGCAGCACCAGGCACTGGGATGTCTACAGACTTTGTGGGAGGCAGCGTGGTTTCAGCGACCTACCAGTGCCTGTTCCTCTCTGCATGGAGCTGAGCAAGCCAAGGAAACCTAGTAGCCAGATGAACCCGCAGCGCCTGGTATCCTCAGCTGTCACCCCAACATTTAACAGCCCCCACATTTCTGCTCCCCCCTTGATGGGCTGAATCGGGCAGAGTACAGGAGTGCCCTGAAGAGTGCCTTCAGTCTGAGCCCCGCAGACAGGAGAGCGATTGCAAAAAGCAAACACACCACGCTGCCCCGTGCACACACGCAGTTGGCAAATGCGTCTCAGCGTCAGCCCCGGGCATCGCTGCGACTTGCCCTGGGCAGCTGCCTGAAAAATGGCCTTTCGGTATGAGGAGTTGGTGAGTGGCTGTGCGAGAGCACTGCGTGGGATCTGGAGCCATCGGAGATTCATCTTGAACCTGGTGCTGTCCTGCTGACCCACCCAGCCTGGCAAGACCCATGGATGTGGGGACAGGCTGAGAGAGTTGGGGTTGTTCAGGCTGGAGAAGACTCCGGGGAGACCTTATAGCCCCTTCCAGTACCTAAAGGGGGCTACAGGAAGGATGGGGAGGGACTCTTTATCAGGGAGTGCAGTGATAGGACAAGGGGTAACGGTTTTAAACTGGAAGAGGGGAGAATTAGATTAGATATTAGGAAGAAATTTTTCACTCTGAGGGTGGTGAGCCCCTGGCCCAGGTTGCCCAGAGAAGCTGTGGCTGCCCCATCCCTGGAGGGGTTCAAGGCCAGGCTGGACGGGGCTTGGAGCAACCTGGGCTGGTGGGAGGTGTCCCTGCCCAGGGCAGGGGGTGGAACTAGATGATCTTTAAGGTCCCTTCCAACCCAAACCATTCTGTGATTCTGTGATCTTTATGGTGGCTTGCTGGGGGGCAGGTTAGTCTGAGGGAAGCTGAGCTCTCCCCCAACATTTCTTTTGAATGCTACTGAGCAGGTTTCATTTTTCCCAGGCCCTTTGCAGCCGCCCTTACTGGGGTAGCTGGGGTGAATAAGCTTCTGAAGATCTCTGCCTTGTAACCCTTCCAACTCCCGCCTTTTGCAGGCTCAGAGGCAAAGATCTGCAGAAGCCTAAATTTTGTTTCAAGATAGACCAGATCTTCCTTGCTTTGGAGAAGGAATTCAAAATCTGCTCAGTTTGTGCAAATCCGTTCCCTTTAGCTTGCTGGGATGGTGCTGAGCAGGTTTAGCTTTAGGGTATGGAGGTGTCCAGCCTTGAGCCAGCCAGTGGGGAATTCCTGCAGCCTGGCAGAGGAACGGGCTGGCTGGCCTGGCTGCTGCTGTTTTCCCCATAGTGCCCTGGACTCTTAATATTTGGATGAGCTTTCATTAGATAAAACAGTTGTAAAGTTATGGGCAGGCAGATTGATGGGAATTTGGCTGGGAAGGAGCTGGTCTTTCCAGGGAGAAGAAAGCAGTTTTTGTCCCCGCTGGTTAGCACTGCAGCAGCTCTGTCACCCCCGGGTTCGGCACCTGCATCCGCAGCCGAAGTGGCTCGTCACCATCTACCCATGCAGGAAAGCCTGGCCGCATAAGCCACATCCTTTGGCAGCTCTGTGCTGAGATGAAAATCGTCATTTGGTGTTAAAAATGGTCGAGGGGCTGGTTTTGAGGGTGCGAGTGCATGTGGATTCAGTGTCTGGCTACTTTTGCTGTCCGGGTTGCCCCAGCCGCCCCGCACCGTCTCTGGTCTTTCCCTGTGCAGCAGCAAGAGCTTCCTCCTCCGACAGCCGGGCTCTCCAAGCGCCAGCCGTTCCCAGGCCCGTGGGCAGCCCAACCTGGCTCCTTCGAGCCCTGTTTGCCTGCCTCTCCGTTCACGTGCCCTGCTTTTCCCTGCCGTCATTGATCGCGATCACCTCGGATGCACTGAGGCAATGAAAGACAAACGCATGCAGCGTTCCCAGCGGTGCTGCTCTGCCCCATCGCCGTCACCGCGCCCTCGTGACAGTGTGTCACATCGTGAAGCTGTTTCCGCAGCTGGGAGATGCTGCAAACCACACTGCCCCAGACCCGACTCCGGTGTCGCGCTCGGGTGAGTCTGTTCCGTGGCCATGTGAACGAACCGTGGCTGAGCACCAGTGCCGAGACCCGCTGTCCTGAAGAAGCACCCGATGCTGGTGAGACCCAGCTTTTGCGTGATGGGACTTAATTTTCAGACTCCCTCAGAGCATTATCCAGCTGGACTTGAAGCTGCTCTCTCCCCCAGAAGTCTCTTCTGAAGGTGGCACTGTCTCTGCAGTGGCTCGAGTGCAGATCAGCAAGCCTCTAGCTGCACGTGGCAGATGGGCAGGTGCTGGCAACTCTGCCCGTGGTATGTGTGTGTGGAGATTTGCTGTTGAATGTTTTGGACCGTCACGGCAGCGCACAGGGCATGTCGTGGCCCATGGGTCCCTTCCCATCATCTTGTCACCTGTGGTATGGAGGGACGCTGAGGCCACGAGCCCTGGGCTCTTGTCACAGTGGTGCTAACAGCTTATTCTTCTCTTTGTAAGCGCCACTTGATTTATAGCCCTCCATCTCCTGGCTGCTCTCCCAGCCCTTCCGGGAAGGGGGCAGCGGCAACAGATTTGAGCCGTTCCCTGGAACGATCACTCCGGGAGCGCTGCTCTCCCTGTGGATTTGCAACCTCACCGCTGACCTGAAACCTGACCCAAGCCCGCTCTCTGGCCAGATGTTGCTTCACTGCTCTGTGCTGTGAATTACTGACCTTGCAGGAAGATGGGTAATGTTGACGGGAGGTTCAAAGGTGATGTTTGTTTGGGGCTGCCCGGTGTGGGTGTCTCTGGGGCTGGCCCACCTCTTCCAGAGGGCTTTCTTCAAGGCAGGGAGCTGGGAAATTAGCAGAAACTAATTGGAGGTCAGAAGCTCCTCAGCAATTCCCCATCTCCATTCTCTTCCTGGTGCCTTGCAAGCACGTGGCTCTGCTGGGTCATGTTTCTCCGTGGCACAGGGAGGCGGCAAGTTCAGTCCTGCAGACATCTGCAGAGCCGGGCCTTTCCTTTTGGCAAGGGCGCGGGAGTAGCATATTCACAGCTGGGTCTTTTCCAAGTTTACTCCTGGCAGTATCGGAGAGATTGATTTCCCTGTAGCTTAATGGGACCAGCAGACACAGGCACTGTGAGACTGAAACAAGACGGGTGACGCTGGTGGAGTTTTGCTTCAGTTGCCCATGAACAGCCGCTGCGGGGTGGGTGTAGGTGCAAGACACCTGGTTCCCTTCTTCCTGAGGTCTCCATTAGACCTTGCTTGTGTCCTGTAAGAGAGGTCTTCAGAGCACCTGATGCTGACAGCCGTTCCCAGGGATTAACCAGCAACAGGGACATAGATCCAACACTCAGACAAGTTCACACTCGTGATGCTGGATCTGTCGCGTCTCAGTGCTGCAGTGACACTGGAGATGTTTGTGTGTCCCCTCTTAAACATGCTGGCGGGGGAGACGGGGCTCTTTGGTGGCCTCAGGCAACACCCACTACTAGATACAGCAGAAGTAGGCACAAGGAGCTATGCGGTGAGAAGTTACGCGCTGGAGATGGTTCTCCCTAGCCTCCAGCAGCTGTAATTAGCTCCTGTCCCCCTCTGCAAGCTTGTGCATCTCTTCAACACGCCGTAAAGCCTCTTGCTCTGTACCGTGTGGCAGTGAGTCTCACAGGTGAAGGACCTGCTGTCACGTAGAAAGGCAGGACACAGACCCTCAGCTGTCCCTGCCGAGAGCAGAGGGGCAGGAGCCGAGAAACAAAGCCAGGGAGGGAGCGGCTGTGTGCAAGGTGGTGCCTTGGGAAGGGTTTGCTGAGTGTGCGTTTTTTTCCCCAAGATCTGCTTGCCGGGGCTTTCATCAATTCCAGATGCGTGGAGCTGAGGAGATGGCTTGAAACGTACTCAGCAGGCAAGTCGTTGAGCCATACGGCGTGGGAGAGACTTCGTTTGCTCTTGTCTGTGTGCAGGAGCCTGTGTGCAGAGGGCACGAACGGCATCTGCCTGAGCCAGACCTGACTGCAGGCGGGTTTTGAGCAAGTCCAGTCTGATCTCCCAGATCTCGGCCCGCCGTGGCCTCGGCAGCGGAGCAGAAGGCAGCGGGCTGGTGCAGATGGGCTCTTGGCTCGGCAGGTCCACGCGGCCACCTGAGCCCAAGAGCTTTCTGCAGCTGCGGGTCGCCTGAGCCTGCGCCGGCCATGGGAGCCTACAGGGGTATGGACACCACCGCGGGGTGGGGGTGTGCAGGGGGGAGCAGGGTCTCTGGTGCAGCCTTGCCAGCCAAAAATCAGCTCCTGTGCATCCCGGTAGGGATCTCTGCCTTGGCACTGCCAGCGCAAGCCCTTCTGCTGCAATTCCTGTCGAGCAGCAGACTGGAAAGGAGGAGTTTATTGACAAGGAATGGAAATGCTGGCAGTTCAGGCTTGTATTATGTATGCAAGCAGCCAGCCGGGGCCAGGAGACCAACAGGCATAATGGGGAAGAGAAATCGCTCTTGGAAAGCTTCTAGCTTGGCTTGCAGGAGAAATTAACCATTTGAAATCAGAAGGTTGCACGGTGCTTGTGCACAGATATTTTATTTGCTCGCAGAGGCTGTCTTCCTGCTGGAAACTGTTAATTTTCCGTTTCCTATAAAGATCTCAATCGCATTCCTTGTGACAGCAGACAGCTAAGCACATTGCCCCAGTGAAATACATCCCACCACCTCAAATGCCTGTGATCCTTCTATTAAACCTTTCTGACACCTGCCTCAGGCTGACACCGGTGACCAGAGCCTCCTGCCACTGAGGGCACGTGTGGGTTTAGGAGGAATGGGACAGAGTGTCCAGCTGCCATTGGCTCTGGTCTTGCTCTGATCCCCAGAGACGATGCTGTGGCATTTGGCAGGTTGCTTGAAGCAGCTGGATTCTTTCTTTCCCTCTCTGCATGATTTATTATGAGCTAATCCTATAGCTGTCACCCTTTTCCATCACTTGATTACAGTTTCTCTGGCTGATCCTTGACTCAAGGTGACTAAACTGGAATAACAAAGCCTTCCTTTAAAAACAAAGCCTGAGCCCTCCGGGTCTCTGGGGAGGAGGGAGCCACACAGCCAAGGGGCAGCTGTGACAACCCCCCTGCCTGGCTATGGCTGCTGACACTGTGATGGCCCAAGAGGTGCCATCGGTGAAAAATGAAGAAAAATTACCTTCAGAAACATAAAGGCAAAGTAAGTTGTGCGAGGAAGCGGGAGTCAAGAGAGGAAAGAGCTTTCATGAGGCTTTGTAGAAAACAAGGAGCTTCCATATGTAATTTTAGTATCTTCTTCCTAATGGCAACGGCAATAACTTCTTCCTAAGTAAACCTCCCAGGATCTTGAGCATCAAGAGTAATGCTCAAGTGGTTTTAAATTATGTCCAGCAGAGAGATTTCTGAATCACAGTCACTTCTGGAACCAGTGAGTGCCGGTCCCTGCGCTGGCGTGGGTACAGCCAGCGCTCCTCCAGCAGGAGTCGTCTGGCTGAAGCCTGGACTGTCCAGGGATTTCAGGTTTCAGGAGTCTCTTCCAGGCAGTTATTAAAGGCTGAGCAGTCTCCTGTTAGGTGTGTGTGTGTGTGGGGAAACACGGCAAAAAATAAAGTTAGAAAGAGAATTATTTTCCTGCCCAGCGCCTGTGACAGGCGGTAGAAATGTGCAGCAGTGCAGGATGTTCAGACCCAATCTCACGGCAGGAGTTTAACGTTCTTTTTTGTAGCAGCTTAAAAAAAATCCATACATCTGAGGACGCCCCCTCAAATCTCCCAGCCGCCTCCGTGGCTGCTGTCTGAGCCGTTGTGCACAGCACGTGCGAGACGGAGTTGGCTGCAGAGGCAGGAACGCTCAATCATCTCTCAGCTCCGGCGTGAGCTGCGGAGTGCCGAGTTTGCACGGCAAGCGGGGAGCTCTGTGGGCTGGCTTTGTCGTCCAGGCACGAGAAAGGGAAACGCACACACGGGGCCGTTGTCTCTTTCCGACACGCCAGCGCTCCGGCAGCCCGCTGGGACGTGCCCCTCCGAAGGGCGTTGGTGGGGGGGCGTGCAAGGGGTCCAGCAAGACCCTGGGAGCACTTGCACGCTGGGGACGGTGAGAAGTCACCACCAGTTCCTGTTAAAGCGCTAAGAGGATTAACAGAAACGGACAGTGGGGATTACATTGTCAGCAGTGCCTGCCAGGTCTCTTTGGAGAGCTTTTCAGCGGAGACCCCTCTTTCTTTAAGTGGTTTGGAGAAAAATCCGAAATGGCTCTGAACGTTGGCCCGCTGCCCCCCTCCCATCCCACGCCCCGTGTGGCGCTGAGCGGGGCGCGCAGGCTGCGGTGCGGCGGTGGTGGAGCTCACCCAGCATCATCTCCAGCCATGGTCTGTGCCAAAGGGACGGCAGACCCTGAGGAGCGGGAACTGCCCCTTGGAGAGGTATTTGCTGGATCCTTTCAGTGGAGGACGGGGGGTGGTGATGTGAAATAGGTCTTACTGTCACATTTCTGTGCCAGCCCCGTGTGTCACCTGTCAGAAAACCCTGTTCAGGTGTGATTCTTGGTAAGGCTCTTGGTGGGGACATGTTTGAGCTAGAAGAGAAGATACTGAGAAGTCGGTGGCAAGGGGGACAGTCAGGAGGAGACTGCGGTTGGGAAGGGGGTCGGGTCAGCTGCAAGGCTGCTGCCTCTGTCTCGCCAGCCCTTCAGGAGGCGTCTGCCGTTGTTCCTTGGCACAGTGGCGTTGCTGTCCCTACAAAGGTTGCCACAGCATTTGGGAGGCTGGGCTCAGGCATTTTCCTATGAAAGTCAATGTGTCTGTGTTGAGCTGGATCCGGACGGAGAAACCTGGAGTCCGGTGGCACTTTGCACTGGTGGCACTTTGCGCTGGAGGCTGAGCGAATGCCCCGTATCTGCTGTCTGCAGTTTTATTGCATCCAGCGTAAGTCGTCAAGCATGGAAATGTTTATGGGTAGGTGACAGTCATGAAGAAGGGGCGCTGCAACCCCGCAGCGAGGAAGCAGGGAGCATCCATCTGCCTTTCGCCAGCAGGCTGGGAACCGCGTGAGTGCAGGTAACACACTTAGGGCTCCTGGGCTGTCCTTTTGCCTGTCTCCCCTCGTATTTCTGTGAGTCAGGACCCCGTGCTGGGAGTAATTTGCACTTTGTGGCTGGTGTGAGTGCCCCAGTATCAGACAGACGAGTGATGCAGCTCTGCTGCCGCTCCGTCCCCCGATGCCACATGCCACTCCTGTCCCGTGCGCCCCAGGCACGGGGTCCCAGACAGCCGACAGCTGCATACAGACCTCAGGGATCTCACGCAGAGGTGGAGGCAGGTGTGCTTGGACTTTTGGTCCCACTTCAGTTCCCTGAAGCCGTGCGTTTCCACCCCTAGACGTTCAGCACAACCACTGCTGCTTCTGGCAGGCGCGTCCGTTCCCCGTCTGGCTGGAAGGAGCGCAGGACATGTACTCACCCCTCTGCATGGCTCTTCCCATCCATCACTTTCCACAGAGAACAGCTTAGGACCTTCCTCCACACCCTGAATTAATATTTCCTGAAGGCATCACACCCCTTGTCCCTCTCTTGCCCATGGAGCGCTGCCTTCCAGCCAGCAGAGCACATACCGAGAAGAGTGAGCGATTTTTCCTGTTAAAGGCAGTGCGGTCCGTCGAATTATCCCATGTAAAACAGTGACTCATCGTCCCCTCTTAGACTGTGTTTCTTGGCTAGAGGGAGACTGTCATTAGTGCCAGGGAGCCTGGCTGCTGTCACCATCCAGTTGTGCCACACGGCCCTGGGACTCTGGAGGAGCTGCAAGGTGGCAGTTGCTGCAAACAAGGGTATTATTTTTAGGGGGTGACACCTCTTTTCATCTCCTTCCCAGAGGAAGTCATCTTGGGCACTGGGGGGAGCCCGTTCACACCTTGTAACAGCGCGGTCAGGGGATCCCCAATACCTTCAGATCTCCGTGTGTGTAGGAGCTATGTGGTTTGAGGATAGACGTGCTGCAGAAGCGTTTGTCCCAGGGGACTGTAGGTGTCAAGTGTGTGCATTTGGTGGAAGGAGGTTGGAAAATGCTCCTTTCCCTCTTGTCTAGGAGGTTTGTATAGCTGGGTCTCCTCAGAATGGGAAGTGTCACCTTAGAGGTCACTGCCTGTGGTACCTCTTCTGAGGAACGTGGCTGGGAAAGGGGCACTGGGGAATGCCTCATCAGCAAAGACGTGGTCTGAAAATGGGTGCTGGGAATGGGGTGCCCCATCACCCCTCAAGAGCCATCTGTGGCTGCACGGAGTCAGCCTTAAGTGGCTTCCCAGAAAGCCAAAAGAGTCATTTGGGGAAAAGGGGGAGATTTCCAGGGGAGGAGGGTCTGTGTGATAGGGGCTGGTAGGACCCTTTCATTGGCTCCGTGGGGCTGGGACATGTTTTAGCCAGGTACGGAGAAGAGGAAGAGGCTGAACCATTGTGCAGCCTTCATCCCTCCTTTGCATCCCTTCCTCATCTTGCCCTGAAATGGTACTTTATCATGGCAGCTAAAACATCACTTCTGGGTGACCCTGGTGCCACAAAACCACCTTCTCCCATATGGAAACGTGTGTGGGTTCCTCCATCCAAGCTGATGGGAGCGATTTGTCTTTCGCTGCTGCAGGTCGTGGTCGCTGTTGTACGTGGGCTATTCTCGGTGTAAACCTCTTCATGTGCACGTCCTGTCTTGCCCTGCTCAGATTTGCCTCCGAGCTGCTTTTATTTGTGGTTTTTAGCTTAGCTTTGTGGGTAACCTCCTCACAACGCATCTCTGTTTTAGCCCTCGCAGTTTCTAAGTGATGGCAGGTGAGGGGAGTGTGTGTGTGTGTGTGGGGTGTTAATTATTTGGTTTGGCTGTTGAAAAGGGCTAGGGGGGGATGGTACAAAGTGTGTAGTGGTGGGAAAAAAAGCTTGAGCTAAGCTTTCAAGCATCGCCGTGCTGCTGGGACTCGGTTCTCTCTGGTCCAGCCAAGTTCAAGTCACTCGGTTGGTTTAACTTCTGCTGAACGAAACAGCTTTAAGTCAGGACCACATGAGCTGCCGACTGGAGCATTCTCCCTTCCCACGGGGAGCAGTCCCGGCAGGCTGGGCTGCTGCTACCAGGGTGTCTCTGGGCACGATCCTGTGCTTGGCTGATTCAGCAGGACCTCCAGACAAGGCGGGGTGTTGCACCACCTGAGCCAAAACTTCCAATGGTCTCTTTGTTGCTCGGCCCCAAAGTGTTTTCCAGCCCACCGTGTCGTGTGGGTGCTCTCGAACCTTGTACAAACTTGTAGCAGCAGTCTCGTAATGGTAAGAGAAATTAAATGCTTCATTAAGCCCGCTGATGGACAAGCAGATGAGCTTCAGGCTCATGTGTGCATTTTACTCCCCATCCCTGCGAGACCAGACATATTTTGGTTGTCTGTCCTCCTGGGGGGACGTGACACCAGTGACAGCCTCCAAGCTGCTGCGATGCTCCTTGTGAGAGATGGCGCCTGGCTGGAGATGGGGCTTTGCCGTGGGGAATAACGAGGCTGGCAACATCCAGGTGGTGGCTGTGCTTGAAAATAGAGTCCTATGGCCCAAGCCCAAGGTACCTGGAGGCGATTTCTGAGCCTGAGAGTTAGGGTGCAGTGCTGGTGAGAGAAGATACTTATCCAGTGGTTGAGCTTCCAGGTCCCAGGCCAGTGCCTCAGGGTTGTGGCTCAGCTGGTGACATGGAGGGATGCCTTTAAATCACACAGTGGTTTTGCAGGGGACAGGGATGTGCCTTCCTGCTGACCTGCTCAAGGAAGCAGGATCACAACGGTGACTCTAATCCTGCCCTTCGGATGGGCTACGTGAGCCTGGCTGGGCTGTCTGGGAAGGACTTGCTCCAGGGCCCTTGCAGGGGTACAACCAGCTACAGCCCTTGGGCTCCCTTGGAGGTCCTGTTCCTAATGCTCCCGTTGCCTGTCCCTCCAGGCAGAGGTGTGCGGGATCGGGGCATTGGTTGGGTCCTGGTGCAGACCCATGGGCACCCTGTGCAGTTCTTTCAGCCGTCCCTAGCTAGTCAGCTCATCCTGCCCCTTGGCTCTGCCGTGTCTGAAAATGCTCTGGAGCAAACAAGGGGAAGGTCCTGCTGCTCCCCGGGATGCTCCGGGTTGTTGCTCTGCTGCAGGCAATGGGAGAGGAGCTGGCAGGGGTAGGTCTGACGGAGAATGGAGGATTATTCCCTTCCCCTAAAAAGTGAGCCGAGACAGACGTCTCCAGCAGATTCTACGCCGCCTCTACCTCAGCAGAGAGAAATGCGGAGCCAGCCAGCCCTTACCGAGGCTTGGCCCGCAGAGCAGAGGGCCGGCTGTCAGGAATAGCCTGGGTTATCGGTTACTGGCTTGCTCGTCAGCAGGGGGAATATCAGAGGCGGACAGCGGTGGGTCTGCCTGTGACCATGCTGCACGGGGTGGCCTTAGCTGATGGCCTGTTGCCCGTGTCCACATAACCTCCTCCACAGGAGTTACTCGCTGCTCACCTGCTGAAGGGAACGAACGGTCACCTGTGTCCGTTCTGAGCCTCTGCAAGAGGACGTTGTCATGAGGCAGAACAGGCTGAACAAGCCATAACTGGGGAGAAAAACACCGTGCAAAGAGAAGCAAAGATGGGAAGAGCAAAGGGGGCATTTCCCAAGCGACGGAGGATGTTGGTCTGGAACAAGAAACGTGTGTTTGTACTGTAAATATGAGAGCTGATGCCAGCTCCCCTCCTCACTCCTCCTGCTCACCGCTCGCCGGCACAGCCCCAGGATGAACAAAAGAGGTCAAATGCAGCGCTCGCTCCAAAGGGATCTGTTAGCTGCCACGTGGAAGCTGTGCAAGGTGGGGGCTATTGCAGGTCAATATTTGAGCTCTCCCCTTCTCTGTAATGCAGCTGCTTGAGGAGCAGTGCCGTGCATGACAGAGGCCTGGGGAAAAGATCAGAAAAGGTCTCTTTTGGTTATTCTCCGTAGGACTGGTTACTTTTTGCCATTGCCTGTGCCTGTCTGAATATTGCTGTTCGCCTTGAAATGCTCCATCTCCCCAAAATACGTAGTCTCGTATGTGCTGTGCTGCCATTGTACCTGCCGGAATGGGGCACGGATGCTGCCCGCTACCTCCGAGTGTGCCCAGGGGGCACAATCTCCTACTGCTGGGGCGTAAACCAAGTGCAGAGATGCCCATCAGCGGTGTGGGGGACAAACCTCAGCTCTGGAGATGCAGGAAAAAACTTGGTGTGCTACCTGAGAGAGCTTCTCCCAAATCCTCCCAGCCCCGGCGGCTCCTGCAGGCCCTCGGCACAGGTCCGGAGGCTGCCAGGCAAGTCTGAGATGCCTCGGGCATCCCCTGATTCTCTGGCCAACTCCCTGCGTGCCCAGAAAAGCAGTGGTCGGGGCTGCACTGCAGAACAAGCACTTGCTTGAGGTCTTTGTACACAGTGGTTGTGTTATCGTTTCACTTTTGGGGGCAGAACGAGGCCTGTCATGTCCTGCAGGTTCAGGGATCAATGTTCTTAGCTGGGACTGATGCTCCTGGCTCTCCCCGAGCGGGAGGTACAGCTCCCGCGTTGGCACTGCCACTCTCCCGTGCAGCCTCCGCCAGGTCTCCGGCGTTTGCCATCCATCAGATTGCCCACACTACGGCCTCGAGTCCTGTAACGTGGCGGTGTGACGGGGTCATGGAATCACAGAATGGTTCAGGTTAGAAAGGACCTTAAAGATCATCCAGTGCCACCCCCTGCGCTGGTCAGGGACACCTCCCACTGGACCAGGTTGCTCCAAGCCCCGTCCCACGTGGCCTTGAACACCTCCAGGGATGGGGCAGCCGCAGCTTCTCTGGGCAACCTCTTCCAGCACCCTCTTAGTAAAGAATTTCTTCCTAATATCTAATCTAAATCTCTGAAATGCGTAAGGATGCGAACACCAGAATTGCCACACTTCTTCACAGCCCAATGCAGCACATAAGAAAGCAAACAGTCGCTTACTTGGTCATCTTCTCCATCAAACAGCGGTCACTGCTTTCAGCAATGTTAGGTCAGTGGGTCTGGAGTTTGCTGTGTGATGTTGGTGTTTGGGTTCCCACATCACCTCATTTTGAAAAGTATCTCACAATGTCGAAGTGTCCGGCTGCCAACCAGGCAGTGTCCCAGGCCTTGCTATCGAACTGGGAGGAAAAACTGAGCTCAGACTGCAGGAACTGTCTGGATCTATCACTGCTGCCGTCAAACTCTATTTTCTTTTTTTTTTTTCTCTCTCCCTCCCTCTTTTTTTTTTTTTTCCCCCCTCTTGGATGTTAAAATCGAAAATTGGACAGATTCAGCAGCCAGTGGCTGCAGCTATGATTTTGGCTTTGAACCAGTCTCAATATCTTCTCTTAAATTAGATGGCAGGATCCTTCTCCGTGTCTCTTGGGTGCCATTATTTTAATAGCGAGGAGCGTATCTTCGCGAAGCGGGGCTGCGTTTCTGCAGTCAGGGACGACTGAGCCATCGCTGGCAGGACTGACGCACCCGTTCCTCACCCACGACAGGTGCCGGAGAAGAGGCAAAACCAGCAAAGTCTGGAAAAGCTCATTGCTGTGCCCACAAAGAGATCCAGGTCCTAATTTCTGCCACTGACTGACTTCAAGCAAGTACTGATCCCTTTACGCTAAAGACCCCCAGGTGCTGCTTCCCCTTTTGATAAAAAGGGGAGATATTGTTCTTATTCGTTTCTCACTGAAAACTCTTCTTTCTCCTGTGAACGCAGTTCAGCTGCACACGTGCCATGTGTGCCAGGCAGTCAATTCGTGTCACCGATACCTTTTCCTTTGTTCAGATCCAGAATCCATCACAAATGTGAATCCATCACAAATGTGATGGACTCACACCCCAGCTCCCCCAGGGTCCGAGCTTTTTTTTTCCGGTCTGAGAGAGAGCATCCCCCTTCCAAGAGGGGCTGCCCTGAGAGCTGGGTCTTCCTAGAGTACGAGCCAGGACCTGTCCCACTCACCCGCTCGGGAGCCGCAGGCTGTAATTAGCACTCAGCCTGATCATTTTGGGTGGCCAGGCACCACAATTATTTTTTCCTCTTTTTTTAGGTTTTGCGCAGACACAACAGGAAGCGAAGCCGGGGCTGTGAGACAGTGGTGGGGTCAGGATTAGCTCCTCGGGGCCTCTGGGGCGCGTACTCGTGAGCAGGCACACGTGCTCTCTCTTCAGTTCCCTTGGCTGGAAACAACTGAATCTCCAGGTTTTAACCCTCTCCAGCATTTCATATTGGAGATCACGAGTGGGGCTTTTGGCTCCTTGTGGCCCCAGGGTCCAGCCTGGAAAATGCCTGAAAGCTCCATCCTCCATCCCAAAAGGAGTTGGGATTCCTCCCGCTGCATCTCAGCCAGACTCCCACTGATCTGGGGTTTCCAAACCTCTTCCTATTTGGCCCCTGAGCAAGCGGTGCATGAAGATGTCCTGCATGCGAAACACCTCCTGTCCCTCTCTGCTGGTGTTCCCAGGGGACAGTCACATCCCAGCTCAGCTTGTGCGCACCACCCAGCCCTCGCACCCTCCCGTGGGGCAGCAGCATCACCCGGTCACCTCGCAGCCCTTCTCAGCAGCCTGGATCTGCCCCGCTCCCAGGAGAGCAGAGCCGTCGGCGCTGCAGGTGAAGGTCGCCAATGCTGCGGATGATAGCGTTCATGCTTTTTTTTGCTGCTATGGCAAATACCTCACCTGATATATTTCAGGACTTCATTTGCCTTTTTTATGACTGTCACAGCAGCAGCTGATAGCCCAGAACTAATGCATCTGGGACCTCCTGCCACTTCCAGCAGCAAAGGAGCAGAAACTGCTGAATTCCAACTTGCGTAATTAAATTCTGCGGAATTTCCTCTCCTCTGGTCCAGGACGAAGCTTCAGCTTCCCCGGTTGGTGATTCAGTCTCTCTCTGCCATGGCAGCCTTTCTCAATGCTTTGTCCATCATCAGTATCTTTCTATTTTTATGTCAACTTATTATTCCTGAAATATTGATCCCAAAGCCAATCTTAGAGGTATTTTACTCGAAATCTGCCTTCTGCCCAGTGTTTCCCATTTGAACGCCGCCTGCTTTCCAGTTGCTTGTGTCCCTTACAGTTCACCTTTTAAACTTCACCTGCTCTGTTTGAAGTACGTGTTTCCTGTGGTATGTCATATCTCATGTGTTACGTATATCTGGGTGAAGATCTACCACATATGCTTGATCTACAGAAATGACTTATTTTATAGACAGATCAGGTTGCACGGGTGTAAGCTGTGCTTGGTAAATGCCACGGTGATTTCATTCACCTATCCAGTTGCACCCACACTTTTGTTTTCTTTCCTTCAGACTGTTTTCTAAAGCCTGGGTAATGCTGATGTCAGCCGAGCAGGCTTGTCACTGCCTGAATCCTGTCTCCTAGCCAAACTCTTCAGTTCAGGCACTGGATTTGCTGTTGTGGTTGCAGAGAACCTCCTTCCGTAATTAAGAGTTTCTGCAGCCAAAACAGCAAATTCTTTCACCGCTGCTTCCAGAAGTCTGGGATGGGCATGATCCAGTCTTTCCCTCACCTCACACATGTCTGGCTGTCTTCACAATCAACAAGTACACCTAAATATTCACAGCTTTAAAATCTATTCCCTTTTCCAAAGAGGTCATGGAAACCCCAGATCCTGCTGCAGTATTGATGTCACGCTGCCGCAAGAGAAGAGCTTCAGTTTTGATGGGACAGCACGAAAATGTGGGCTGTAGGGGGAAAGGAGGGAGGGAGTGTGTTGCCTTTTTAAGCTCCGAAGGAAAGACTGAAAGCACTTGTAGCACAGGAGACTCCGAAATATGCCTGAGCTCCCTTTCAGGCTCACCTCGTTCAGCGATTTCTGGTCGATGTTACTGCCTTAGCATGGGGGTTTTGGTCCCTTGCTCTGCATCACTCCTATTCCCTTGCCTCATCCTTTGAAGACGCAAAGGATAAATGTGATACTGCCTTCTGCCCGTCTCAGTGAAAAACATTTTGGATTTGGATCACAGACGTACACTGTCTTGATACTTATTATCCAAATGGTGATCCAGCGGTTGCCAAAGATTGATGTTTTCTCCCCATTAGAAACTCAATAGACCTTGGCTAAGTGACATCCCTGCTTTCGGATGCAATTGTGGCGATGCTAAATTTCCAAGGATTACCATTGCATGTGGTGGAATCTGGGAACCTCAGTAACAAGCTATAAAGTGAGGAGGACAGCCAGGATGTGAAGATCTTGGCAGCTCCCCCATAATGGAAGATCCTGCTGTACTCAGGGCCATGGTGCCAAAATGCAGCACGAACCATTAATTTACTCTGATGATGCTCCCTCCTCAGCACTGTCATATATTACGGTATTCCTTGGCCTTCACAAACTTCTTGGAGTCTCAGGAGCACCACAGGCATGGGTAAGCCAACGGTAGAGGGGATGGGGTGATTGACTTGTTCTCAGCATGAACGGGTGGAAGAAGAGGGATGTGTAAATGCCATTTCCCACCTGCCCCCTTCCTCCCTCCTCCTCCTCGCAGTCCAGGCTGTATCCCAGATCTGATGGAAGAAACAGGCACAGGTCAAGAATCGAACCTTTCCCCAGCTCCCTCTCCATGTTTGGTTTCCTCTCCAGCTGTGCAGTTCAGCCAGCTGTGGAGTCCCTTGAGCTCCAGCCTTCTTAAGGTGGGCCGTTGCCTGTTTGGGGTAGGCAGTGGGGGACAGGACGGGGACAGCGATTAGGGGACAGGAGGGTGAGAGACCCCAGGACGGGAGCACGCTGTGGGATTGCACGATCGGGTGGTTGGGCTGGAGCGGCCGGAGGAGAGGGGCTCTGTGTTTGAACGGGGCTGAGCTGTGTTCGTAGAGCTGCGCGGTGAGGACCCGGCGCCTGGTGACGGGGGGAGGACTGGGCGGGGAGCGCAGCAGCAGAGACATTGCAGGTGCTGGGGCTGATGGATGGTGGAACAGGGGACGGCCACAGTGTGGGGTCGTGGGGCAGAGCTGTGTCAGGTGGCAAAGCCTGGTCTGAGGGGGGCTGGACTCCATTAAATCGCGGTCTGCAGCCTCCAGCTGGCTCGGGCAGGACGCAGCAGCTGTGATGGCTGATGTTGCTCTTGCCAGGCAATCCCAGATGCTTTGGGCATGCTTTGGGCACAGGTGGCCAGGACTTCAAGCGCATGCTGCCGGCTGCAGGCATTTGCAGCTGCTCCGACCCCAGCCCTGCAAAGGACGGACGCTTTGGTCCCATCAGCTGCTGCCCTCGCCGTGCACCGGTGCCGGCAAGGTGCTGTGCTGAGCTCTACACACTTCCAGCTGCTGCATCTCCCCCTCCGCTGCAGGGTTTAACGCGGTCTTCAAAAGTCATCCTGATGGCCCAGCCGGGAGCCCGTTTGCTTTTCTCCTCGGGACGTGTATCGCAAGCAGAGGGTTTCTGAAGGGAGAGACTTCCTGCAGTTGGAGCCTTGTAAAACCCCGCCGTTGGGCCAGACGGTTGCTCTGAAGGGTTTGGCGAGTGCCCCGGGCAGGGGATGGTGTCATCGCTGCGGAGAGAAGAAGCTGTCAAGCTGCAGCGAGTGTGGAGCGCTGGCGTCTTCCCCCCGCCAGCTCAGCGCTCCCGGGCTCCACCGGCTGCACACGGGAGCAGCCTGGCAGCTTTCTTCCTTTTTTTTTTTTTTTCCCCCCCTTTTTCTTCCCCCTTTTTTTCTGTACCTGTACAGCATGAGCAGAGCAGGGATCCTAGCGGGGGGTTCGCTGCTATCCGGAGAAGATGGCTTGTTCTCTGCCAGATCTTGCGCTGGGGAAAGGCTGGAAGAAATCCATTTTGCAATGTTTCTGCTGGGGCTGTGAAAGTCGGGTGAGGTGCTGCAGTCCCTGGCCAGGCTTGTCCCTCGGCCTCAGCAGCCCGGAGCAGTCAGAGCACGGATCTGACCTGCCCGACCTCTGCTCGCTCCCCGCTTTACTGCAGATTTGGTTTTTGTTCACCCTAAAGAGCCTTCTGCTGAGTCAGCCTGCTCCTCCCGGCCAGGACCTCACCCTGCACCGGGCGCTGAAGCCTTTCCTTGGGAACGCGTTTCCACGCGCCCCTGTGCAGCCCCGGCGTGAGCAATTTGCATTTCTAGCAGTTTCGTGTCAGCCTGAACCACCTGGAGTTTTGCTTATGTCCCGCCTAAGAAAGGTTCCGGTTGATGCACGTGTTAATCTCGAAAACAAACGCCTCCACACTGCTTTTACTAAGTACGGGACAAGTGTCTGCTGCGGTGCAGGGCGCTCGCAGACAGCCCACGGCGAGGTCATGCTCTTAAATTGAACAGAAGTTTGTCATCCCCGGACGGGAAAGGGACTCGAGTTTGATGCTCTCTGCTTGCAGATTCGAGCTGCACTGAGTCGAGTTTTCAAGGTCGATCTAATTCCCTGTCATTTGCAGAGGAGCGAGTCTGGAAATGTGAAACGGGGCTCCTCTGGGACAAGCCCTGTGTGCGTTGGATCGTCCGCTTCTCTCTCGTTAGCACAGATGCCGTTTCACTCTCCTGTGGGGTAACGGATACAGGGGACTGGGGAAGAAGCCGTACCACCTTCTTGTTGAGTCGCATCTCAGTCAATCCAGGGCTGCAGGAAGTGTCGTTTCCCAAGAACGCGCAAGTGCACGTGCACTGCTGATGAAATTTCGTGAGGTCAGGCAGTCACTTCCCCCCGATTACAGCTCCAGGAATGAATAATGGTTAGCTTAGACCCCGGTGACTTTGTGCTTTGGAGCTGTTTTCATTTAAACAAAATACAAGCACATGGAAAAGAAGATGGGATTTGGATTTTTCCTTCGGGTTATTTTGGTTAAAAAGATGCCACCTGGGGCTTGTATGAACAAAAACATCCAGAGCCCCAAATTGTGGTGCAAAAAGCCTCTGTGTTAGAAACCTTCACATTGCCAGAAATGGTTTGTGAGCGATGCTTTTCCCTCCACCACATACGTCCCTCTGAGATTTTAGAAGGTCCCTGTATGAGTAGGAACTTGGAGGACTGGAAGAACCTCCCAGGCCATGACCTCCTGAACGATGTGTCCTATCATCCCCTTCAGAAAAAAACATCATCTTCCATCTTAAAATTCACAGTGTGATTTCTTCTGAGGAAGCCAACTCCAGGGTTGAACAACCCCCATGGTTAGAAACCTTATTCTCATATGAGAACTGTTGTGGCATCCTCTGCCGATGGAGAGGGGCAGATAGAAGAAGGAGAGGCTGGGTGAGAGGTGGGGCAGCTGCTTGGAGGTGTTACCGCAAGCGAGAACCTGTGCCCTATCGCGTCTGGCTCCACGCGTTAGGTTTGGGATATCCAGGCCATGTGGTTCTGCCTGTGCTGGAAACAGGTCCCTGGGGCTGAGGGATGGAGCTGAAGCAGATGCTTCATAGCCTGGAAGGTGGTTGCATCCCTACGTAATTTATGAGCTTGAGAACTTGAGCATCTGTCGGCGACTGGGTGTCCAGCACTGTGTTCGTGGCTGGCCAGATCCAGCCTCGGGTTTGGTGCTGTGGCAAATAGACCTCGGAAACCAAACCAGCTGATCTGCATGTCGGGGAAGGGGTGAGGACCGCTTGGGTGCTGTCTTCAGCTTCAAAAGCTCAAGGAGATGTTGCTGGTTTAGAAGGGAAGAAAAAAAAAATAAAGGCAAAAAAGAACTTAAAAAGACTTTTCAATCAGATGAAGCATCTGACCAATTTGTCTATTAATGGTTGTGTCTCTGAGCCTGGAAATGCAAACTCCGAGCCGGTGGGGGCTCAGCACAGAGCTGCCAGTGTTGGATCTGCCCCGCATCTCTGCCGAGCACAGACTCCATCTCGCCCTTCGTGGGGCCACAGCGATGCTGGTCAGGGTCCTGTCACCTCCTGGGTCATTCCCTCGCCAGTGCAGCCTGCGCGCAGTGGCATTCCCCAAATGCACATGGGTCAGACTGTTCCCAGTTGCTCTTGAAATTGTAAAAAGCCATTGTCTTTTATTTGTTTAAAGGTTAGGGCTGGACCTTTTCAACCCTAACAGCAGGCTTTGTTAAAAAATAAGGGGGATCTTCTCCCAGAGCCAAACGGATTTGTCTCTTCTTGGGGGACATTGCCTCATCCCAACTGGGGCATCTCCAGAGAGGGTGAGGGAAGCAGCACCCTCAACCCCTCTGATTTTTCTCGCTCCTTTTCCAGCCGCAGAAGACGGGGTTATGAGATCCACCTGGCAGGGGAAAGCCGGTCGCAGCCCACTTCAGGCCCTGTACGAGAGTGACCAGGTAAGGGGACAGGGGGAGGGAGGTGGAGGGGTGAAGAGGGAGTGGGGCGCTGGGGGCTGACCCCTTCTTCCACCCCTCTGGTGTGCAGGGCACTGTGCTGTCTCCAGCCACCCTCAAGGTCCCCGTGCCTGAACCTCTGTCCATGTCCAAAAGAAAAGACCACACCACTTTGGGGAGTAATCGATGATAAAAAAAAAACCTCATAGCCCTTGCTGGGACTTGGGCAAATGGTTTCATTACTGGTGGGCTGAGCCATAGCTGGGCAAACCCAGGAGATTTTGCCATCTGAAGATTTCGAAGCCAACTCTGGGCCATCATAGCAGGGCAAGAGCATCATTGCTGCTCTTTCCGAGCTAATAATTGGTAGATGCTTCTATGTTGGGTGCTATATATACACACACACATATGTATATGCATATATACAATGTGCCCTTGTGGACAAGAAGGCCAGTGGCATCCTGGGGTGCATCAAGAAGAGTGTGGCCAGCAGGTGGAGGGAGGTCATCCTCCCCCTCTACTCTGCCTTGGTGAGGCCGCACCTGGAGTACAGTGTCCAGTTCTGGGCTCCCCGGTTCAAGAGGGACAGGGAGCTGCTGGGGAGGGTGCAGCAGAGAGCTACAAAGGTGATTAGGGGACTGGAACATGTCTCTTATGAAGAAAGGCTGAGGGATTTGCGTCTCTTCAGTCTGGAAAAAAGACGGCTGAGGGGGGATCTTATCAACACTTATGAATACGTAAAGGGTGGGTGTCAGCAGGATGGGGCCAGGCTCTTCTCAGTGGTGCCCAGTGACAGGACAAAGGGTAACGGGCACAAACTTGAGCATCGGAAGTTCCACCTAAACATGAGGAGGAACTTCTTTACCCTGAGGGTGGCAGAGCCCTGGCACAGGCTGCCCAGAGAGGTGGTGGAGTCTCCAACTCTGGAGACATTCCAAACCCGTCTGGACGCGTTCCTGTGCCACCTGCTCTGGGTGACCCTCCTCTGGCCGGGGGTGGGACTGGGTGATCTCCAGAGGTCCCTTCCAACCCTATGGTTCTATGATTCTATATACACGCATATACAAAGCTGGACTCAGTGATGAGTGGTTTGTAATCCTGGGACATCTCGGTCCTCACCATCACGCGGAGCTGTGCCAGCTGCACCTGTGGAGAAAGGGGCAGCCAGGCACAGTCTGGGCAGGCAAACACTCCAGGTGGGATCAGCGGGTCCATCCCCACACGAGGATCTGCTGCAGGACCAGCCATGGTCAATGCTTGAGGCAGGGAGCACCTGCCCTTGCCAGGCCCCGGTGCGTGCACCCCAACCGGCATCAGTGACACGGCATCGGGGAAGGTGACCCGCTTGCCCTTTAGCAGCTCAGTGGGAGCTTGGGGGTTTGTGGTTGAAGCTCCAAAAAGTGTATTTATTTCCTTCTACTGCGTTTACCCCTATGGCAGGCAGTTTTCCCCCCATGCGGCCAGACTCGTCTTTGCAGAGGGATCCTCGCCCACAACTTCCCTGCAGGAAACCACCCTCCACCCACTGGTGCAACGGGCCGGGCCGTGGCCACGTGCCCCAGCCACCGCTTGTGCCCTGCATCTCCCCACGTCCACGGGGCAGTCATCTTCTGGAGCCCCTAAGAAGCAGAGGGCAACGCTGGTGGTCCCTGCAGCTGGCTGCCATCCCCGCTGCCTCCCCGCCACCCACCGGCGGTGCCCGCTGCAGCTGGAGCCAGGTCTCCTTTCCATAGACGACGCTTCGTGCTACCATCTAGGTGGATGCTGTAATGTCTATAAGCAGCGGAATTGCCTTTGCTCTGGGAAAAATGGCAGATGTGAAGTTCCTTGGCCCCGATGCCGGCAAACCCTAACGCTACTGGAATGTCATGGTGTTATTTCCTTAAAAGTGATACTTAATTTCTCTGGCTTTTAAAGGAAATGAAGGGAGCAATTTTGCTCCGAAATAACTGCAAGACATGCACTTATTCCAGTGGGCGGCTGTTGAAAACTAGTCACATTTATTTGTTGCCATGCCTGCAGACAGTGTGTCTGTCTGTCTCTCTGGTCCAATAGTTTTGAATTATGCAAGTACAGGGAAAACCACCTGAAAAAAAATCACATTATTAAAATGTCTTTTTTTTTTTAAGCACTTGCAAAAAGGGTTTCCAGTTTTAAAGGGCAACAGGGAGCCTCCAAACAAAAGACATTTCTGCTGAAGGGTTTGACTGTGTCACAGGGAGGTGTACCATAAGAATAACTCTTCAGCTATGGTTGTCACCTCCCTAGGTTCTATCTCTTCTTCAAATCCAAGTAGCCGACAATGTCAAAGTCATCTCCTGGTGGCAGTTAGAGTCTGTTGACCTGCATTTCCTCCATCTGAGCATTTTCCCTTATCGTCTCCCTCTTGGAAGGTGCAGGGATGGGATTCTTTCTCCTGCCCCTGTCAGGTTTCTGGCCATGCAGGTTCCTAGAGAAGGTGGTCATTAAGGTGACCCGGATAAGATTATTTTCTTAGTGTAAATGAGATCCAAAAGGGTCTGTCTGTTGTTCGTCCCTTGCAGGAGGAGCTTTTTGCCCAGATGCTAGTGCCCCTCTGAAGGTGATGGCTCTGCTGGATCATCCACAGGATGGGCAGTTTGTCTCAGGATCCCAACTCCTGGCAGGAGCTTTACAAAGCCCCATCTCCACAACACTGCCTCTCCCAGGCTCTGGTGCCTCCCCAAACCCCGTATGGTCCACAGGGAGAGGCAAGGGTGCACCTGAAGCTTGGCAAAGGGTGTCCTTTTGCATGCCTAAGCGATGACAGCAGTCAGCAGCAAGGATGTAGGGATCCAAGGAGGTGGCCTGCCCTTGCCCATCATCTTGAGGTCGTCACGTCTCCAGGCTGCAGACACATTTGCCGTGGCACCCTATGATGCCAGCAGGACTGTCTTCACAACCCCAAAGTGGAAGCCACCATCGTCTTGTGACATGGGGGTCATTGCATTGAATTACAGGAAGAGCTCTGCGGGGACAGGGCTGCCCCGGGTTAGCAAAGGGGCGGTGAAGCCGTTAGCGGTCGTGGCCCGGACGAGGCTGTTGGAGGTTCCTAGCGATGACCTTGGGGCTGAACACGAAATCTCCCAACCCTCGTGAGCAAAACGGGGAGGGAGTGGGCAGGAGGAGGAGGGGACCTTCCCCTTCTGAGTTCCTGGAAATAATTTCCTTCCCCAGATGTTTTAGCGACATTTTGGGATTTCTGATGAAAACCATGACAGGAAAGGTCCTGTCCCCAAATCTGGAGGGGAGTTTCAGCTGGGGCTGGAGTTGGGGGGCTCTGGGCTCCAGGGAAGCCAATGCAGCAGCTGCCAGGCCTTAATGCAAAGATCAAAAGGGATAACAAAAAGGACCATATATGGATTTCTCATCCCTGTGAAGAAAGGAGAGTATGACCAGAGCTGAGGCATTGGACTGGCCTGTGCGGAAGAAGTCCCTCAGCAGAAGAAACACAAAGCCCTCGGGAAAAGCCCCACCACTACCTCCAGCAGCACCTCGCTCCTCTCCATCACGCCCTGCCACCCCCCCTCGCCTCCAGCTCCCCGACTGCTCCCCAGGGTTCGATCGTCTCTGTTTAAAGACCATTTTCCTCCACCCCTTTGCCTTTCCTTGGCAGCACGCCGGCGCTGGTTTCATCACGCATGCCCACACTTGTGTGCCGTGTTTCTGCCTCTTGGCTGCGGTGCTTGCAGCCAGCCTGCAGGTGTAGGCGTTGGCACAACGTGGCAATGCCCCATGGCAGCCGGGAGGCCTGTGGCACCAGGGGCCATGTATGCCCCCCGGACTGATGTAAAGGAGAGCTTTAGCCCAGTGTGTGTGTGGGGGGGGGTGCTGTAACAAATGTTCTGATGTTGGTCCTCTCTGCACCGCCTGTTCTTCCCTCACCCCCTTTGGCTTGTCTTCTCATCTGGCTCCTCATCACATTTTATTCTGTCTTTTGCCCCCAGCAGGTCCAAGGATTAAATGCACCAAGGCAAGTTGTGTTCAAAATCAATGCTGTCCCCAGAAATCTCACATGGGTGACTGCCAAACCCTGGAAGGGGGAGGGGATGGGGACAGCTCTGGGGCAAGTGTTGTGTGTAGGCCATGATCAGCTTGGGCAAGCTAGTGACCATCTCTGGTTTTTTCTCTCCTCAGTTTGAGCAGTCATCACTGCAGGCGGTTCACCAGCAGAGACGTGAGCTGTTGAGCAACATCTGCAACCGTTACACCCGCAAGCGGCGTCTCCTGCGGCCGGATGACTTGCGGCACTTGGTGGTGGATGACACGCATGGGCTGCTCTACTGCTACGTGCCCAAAGTGGCCTGCACTAACTGGAAGCGGGTAATGATGGTCCTGACGGGGCAAGGCAAGTACCGGGACCCACTGGAAATCCCCGCCAATGAGGCCCACGTCTCATCCAACCTGCGCACCCTCTCCGAGTACAGCATCCCCGAGATCAACCACCGCCTGCGCAGCTACCTCAAGTTCATCTTCGTGCGGGAGCCCTTTGAGCGCTTGGTCTCGGCGTACCGCAACAAGTTCACCCGCAGCTACAACACAGCCTTCCACAAGCGCTACGGGACCAAGATCATTCGGCGACACCGGCAGGAGCCCAGTGACAAGGCCCTGGAGCGCGGGGATGATGTGCGCTTCGAGGAGTTCGTCTACTACCTGCTGGATCCACGGACACAGCGGGAGGAGCCCTTCAATGAGCACTGGGAGCGGGTGCACTCGCTCTGCCACCCCTGCATCGTCCACTACGATGTGGTGGGCAAGTATGAGACCTTGGCTGAAGACGCCAACTACATCCTCCAGCTTGTTGGGGCTGACACAAGCGTCAAGTTCCCATCTTCATCCAAGACCACCAGGACGACGGACGACATGACGGCCCAGTTCTTCCAGGACATTAGCCCCTTCTACCAAAGGAGACTCTTTAATTTATACAAAATGGACTACTTGCTCTTCAATTACTCCATCCCCTCGTACCTCCGCATCCGATGAGGCAGGGGCTGGGGGGAGAGGCGAAGGAGAGCTGGGTAACTCTCATCTTGCCAAAATCCTCTCCTCCCACCCTGTGCTCATCTCTTAGTTGACTTCACCCCCGTGCCCTCTCCGTTATGGTCTGCTCCACATCCTGATGCCTTGTTCATGCATGGTCTGGAGGGAGGACACCTCTCAAAACACCAGGGCCGGAGCTTTTCCTTCTCACCCTTCAACATCCTCGAGGGATGGTGGTGGGGCTGGACACTGCTGGGTAGGAGGGCTTGCCTTGGCTGGGGGCTTCCTTTTAACTAAGAGACTCCTCTGTAGATCCAAGTCTTGGAAAGGCTCCTTTTTCGGGCAGGATCCCTTCAGGTCTTTCTCCTCCTTACTGGGCTGTTTAGGGATGGACATGGTGTCTTGGGGGGTGGGGTGGAGCATGTCAGAGACTTGCATAGAACCAGAAATAAAGCAATAATTTAATGTAAGTTTTCCCTTTCATTTAAAGGTGCTCCCATCTTTTCTTTTTGCCTTGTTCTCCTCCCTCTTCCTCCAGCTTCCCCACGCCGTCCCCACTGCCGGGGAAGGCGGGGATGTGTTACTGTGACCACGCATTTCTCCCTGACAAAGCCTGGAGGGTTTTTTTGTTCCCCTCCTTCCACACGCTCTTGGTCGGGATGCAAAATACTCCAAAGAGAGAGAGGAGCAGGTTTACAGCAGGTATGGGCTGATAGAGACACAGTCTTTCTCCTGAACTACAACAGCAGATCAGTCGGTGCCTCTGTGTGTGCGTGTCTCTGGATTTCTGGTCAGATCTAGTAAATCCAGGTCCCGCGCTGTCTGTTTTTTAAGAGCAGGTGATAACTGTTTTGCAAAGCTGTACGTACAGCACGGGTGCAGGTGTCTGCTCAGATGAAATCATGTCCTCCACGGTGTCCTGCCCACGGCCCCGCTGGGCTGATGGGACCCAGCTGGCAGCACCGGCTTCTCGTCCCCTGCCACCATGCGCTGCTCCCATGCGCAGCCGGTGCCTCCTGCATGGGGTCAACACATGACACCTGGGGACGGAGAAAGGTGCCAGGGCAGGTTTGAATTAGGAAATGCTTGGGGAGCACTGTGCTGGGACATGGGAGATGATTGCTGTGGTAATGAAAAGGTGATGCTGGACTGGGAAGGCCAAGGAAGAAGAGAGTGTGTGTGTATGTCGTCTGCGTGTGCACGGGGGGTGTGGGTGTGGGTGTGGGGGCGTGTGTGTCTGAGAAAAAATTGAGAATAAAAATGGGGACAGAGACACCTAGAGGAAAATTCCCCTTTGCCTGGCTGGCTTTGGACATTCCATTCCTTGAAGAAGAAATGGGAAGGAGGGGGCGAAACACAAAAGAAAATGACAAACGCAGTCCTACGATTTTAAATTAAAACCAGTCCAAGGAGCTGTATTTCTTTAAAACCATATTTCAGTCTTTCCTCTTTTCTGTTCGGCTTTGGCTCAGTGGCTGCCTTTGTAAATAAACACGCCAGTAATAGATGCTGTAGAGTGTGTCTGCTGGCTTGGCTGCGAACACTTGACTTATTAGTGCAATACAATGGGAGGTTTTATAAAACCCCAGTGCTCTCAGGCTCTTTTAAAAAAATAATGTTTTCATCTAACAACTTTTGGCTGTTGTATCTTAACCTTTTTCCTCCCTGCCTCTGAGCAGCGCCTCTACACTGACACTCCCCTCCTTGGTTGCTCCGTTTGGAGATTGGGTTTAGCAAAGCAATGAAAAAGAAAAGTAAATAAAATTGCTGGTGATTCTGGCAGCCTGACAGATTCTCCCAATCTGGATGGGAGATCTCGCGGAAATGGCCTTTCTCGTGCTATCTTAGTATGTCCCCGTCTAGCTGAAACTCAGAGCACAGAATCAGATTATATGATGCAACAAATTTCATCTGCAGCGTCCAGCCTTGGAGTGCATTCCTCCCGCTTTCTCAGGAGTCTCGCCTTCCCCACTTAGCACTGCCTCTGCTTGGAAAAATCATTGCTCAAGTCACCACAAGCTCTTTTCATTGCTTTTGGTCATGAATTATAATTTGGGGTCAGAGTCACAAAGGGATGGATTTTTGGATGGATTTTTTTTTTTTTTTTTCCTAAATACTGTTCCCTGCAGGTAGGTCTTAAAAGCTGATGGCACTTAAAAGTGAGTGGCAAGGACAGATACACAGACTTTCTCCCCGTTGTGCTGTCTGTGGGTGTTTAGGCAGTATCTGGCTGGCTGGGAGCCCCTTTGGGCCCTCTCTGGAGTGAAAGGAGGGACCGACACGCTCTGGGCTTTGTCTTTTAGCCAGCTGGTTTCTAACCTTTCCCACAGTGGTGGCGATTTGGAGACGGTCCCGGTTGTCATGGCTATTTGAGCGGCAGCCTGTCCCCCCGGCATCCCCATCGGAGCTGACCCAGTGCCCCAGACAACAGCAAAGCCACACCAGTATGGGGTGAACGCAGCCTCAGCCATGGCCCGCTAAGGGCAATACCCTGCTGAGATTTGGCCTACAACAGGGCGTCTTTTAGGACATGTAGGACCTTTGGCAATACCCACCTTTGGGCTTTTTTTTTTTTTTTTTTAAAAAAAAAACAAAACCAAAAAAAACCAAAAAACCCCCACCAACCAACAGCCACAATCCAACCCATTTAGGTCATACCCTGGCGTTCCCCCTGCCTAAACACCGCTTTCCAAAGCAAAACCTGCCCCTGCAAACAGAAAATGGCCACTTTTTATTTCTGAAACAACCGCCTTCAGCCCGGGGCTGGAGCTTTCCGGGGCTGGAAACCTTTCGCCCGTGCCAAAACCGGGCAGCAGCCGGTGCCGGTCGGTGCCGGGGGGCGGCGGGGCCCCGGCCCTGGGCAGCCCCGGCCCCCCCCGGGCGGAGACGGCCCGACCCCTCCCCGGGTCGCACCGAAACCCACTGCAGGGCTGCAGCGAAACGGAGTTAGGAGGACACCGTGTGACGGGTGATCCCAACTGCAAGCATTTTAATGTCCTTCGTGTGCCGGGAACCACGTCTTCGAGGGGCTCCTAGTTGCTTGGGTTTGTGGTTTGTTTTTTTTTTCACTGTTTCCCTGCATCCCTTTTTCTTGCCAGATGAGAAAAATATCAAGGTTACCTAGGCCACCTCTAAAGTTTAATTGGATTTGGTTTTCTCCTCTCTTTAGGACTGGGAATGTGGTGACACCTGCTGTGCCACAAGGAGATGCCCGGTGACTGCCCCCCAGGAGGACGGAGCAGAGTGTCATTCCCTCGGCCCTGCCCGAGCACCCTGCTGGGAGCTGGGAGCGTTTCCAGGAGGAAGATGGTGGTCTGGTGATGAAGGGCAGGAATGCGCTGTCAGGATCCGGAATGGGACCAAAACACAACCCTGCTTCTTAGTGGCAATGGGGCTTTGGGGCAGCTGCGCTGTGGGGCCACATGCCGTGTACTGCGCTGCATTTTGGCTAAGGTTTGGTGACGAGCAGAGGTGAAGACTCTTCTCAAGCAGCCCCGTGACCAACGAGGTGAAGACAGGACCAACCATCCCACCAGGAATGAGCTCAGCTGCTGTCACCTGGAGAAAGAGCAAAGAGATAACCCCCCGGGCAGCAGAGGCTTTTCCTCCTGTGGACTTTCTGGGGCCCTAAATACAAGCCTCACACTGCCAAAAAAAAACCCCCAAGTTGGTATTTCTGCAGGGAAATGAACCTTCCCTGCCCAGGGGTAAGTGTGGCCATTACCCGCTGGCCCCATACCCAGGGAGTGTGGGGAGCAGCTGGGCTGGGGGACAAGGTGGCTGGGGGACAAGGTGGCTGCCGAAGCAGCACGGAGGCGTCCCCACTGCAGTAAGTGCACCGACCCTGCCAAAAGGAGCAGAGGCAGGGCTGCAATTAGCGAGGCTGCAATTAAGACACCTACCTCAGAACCAAGCAGCTGGTCTGCTGGGGTGTGGGGGGCACATGGGACCTGCTGGCCGGGCAGCACTGTTTTCTGACCGGGCTGGAGTCCTCACTGGCATTTTGGCAGTGATGGGCTGGGGCTGGAGAACCAAGGTACCTCAGGGAGAGCCACCGCAGCTAATGCTGCCAAGGTCACCCCGTCTCAGCAACAGGAGCCCAAAGACAAACGGAAAAATCCACGTTAGACGTGACGATTGTGCACGGTTCAGCCTCAGGCAAGGAATAACCTTGCAAACTCTATTTAAACTCTCCTTTCTCCGCTCCCACCCCCATCAAGTGCTTATTAAAAATAAATATTTAAAGAAAGAAAACATGGCTGCTGCCATATGAAGCGGCGTTCTGAGTCGCAGAGCACCTGTGTCACGCAGCCAATGTGGGGTGAGTGCCCCACAGGCGCACTCGGCGAGGGGCTCGGGGGGCAAGTGCCCACCCCACCAGGCTGGCCCTGGGGTTCGGCGCGAGGCTGGGGAGCTGCTGGGGAGCTGTCAGGGCACCAGGGATGCAAAAAGCAAGTAAGATCAACCTCACTTTGATATGTCCATATACAATGTAAATAATTATTATATTATAATAGAATTATTGCAAATAATTGGAATAAATAATACATGCATTATATGTAATAGGTAAATGTGTATAAAGTATGTATCACAAGAATAATTAAACAGCATTTATGATTATACTTACATATTATATGTTATTATATATGTGTTGAGTGATCATGTTTGTGTATGATTGTAATAATTAATAGCCATTTGGTTTATGTATGTCTACATATGCGTGTGTGGACAACATCTTATTTATTATATACACACACACACCCCCCTCCCTGCAATGTTGAGCGTTGCCACAGTCACACGTGGCCCAGCAGCTAATGGCGAGCCGGCCCCTTCCTCCGAGCGCCGCTGACAGCTCTGCGTGCTCCAGCCGCTGGCCGCTGGCCCCATCCCTGGTGGCCCATGTGAGTTTCTCCTTAGAGTGGAACAAGACAGAGCTTCAGCGATAGGGGTGTTTCTTTCCAGAGCCTGCTGTGCACCACAGATTGGGTCTTTTACCAGCTGGAGGATTAAATAGACTTCCATTGAAGGGAAAAAAAAATAAAATGTTTTCAAGTATGCCTTGGAAGCAGTGGCGCGCTTGAAGGAGGCTTTTCAGACTTGCTTGTGTTTGCTGGCTGGCACTTCACTTGTCCCCGGTAAGGATGGTGCATCTCGCACAAAGTAGAGTTTCTGGAAAATTACTGTATTAGGATGGAGGCAGTGAGGGGAAGCTGGGAGGAAAATAAATGCTTTGACTATCCCTGAAAACAGCCCCCTGCTCCCATCTCTCTCTATGGCTGGTGACAGCCCCTTCTTCGCTTGTGAAGAGAAACCCTTCTGCAATTGGGAATGAGGGAGCCCCTGACCGACCTTCCTCCTCCACGTGGCTGGGATGTCCCCGAGGTCCCAGCTGCCACCCCAGCACCCCAACACACCGGCCTGGCGGTGGTGCAGGGCAGGCACCCACCCCCTCCCAAACTCCCGGGCCCTTCCACGCCCCCATCCCACAGCACTGACACGAACCTGAGATTTAGTTTATTCGGGGACCACTAGTGGCTGATCTCAGGACTGAATCTAAACCTCGCTGCTAATACACCGTGAAGGAAAAACAAGGGAAATTAAAAAAAAGAAATTTTAAATTTTTTCACTGCCTACTACAACCCAGATCAGCTGGCTGATGGCTGCACTGGGCTTGGAGGATCCAGCCCAAAGCAGTTTTTTGGGTTGTTTTTAAATTTCTGCTTTATTCAAAACCAGCCAGTCTCATTCTGCTGACACGCCGCGTTTGCCTTATTTCCCCCTAGAGATTAAATCAAGGCAAGCCTTCGACTGGGATCTCGCAGCATGCGATGGGTTTCTTAGCCCAGGTCAAGCACCGAGCCCCAACGGGCTGGTCAGCAGCCAGGGACTGAAGAGCAGAAAGAAAGGAGCTCTCTCCTCCCACCTCCTCCTTTTTAAGGCAGCTGCTTATTTGGGAGCTGTGAGGAATAAATACCAAGAAAAGTCACTGTCAGCTCAAACAGAGGTGCTGGTGACTGTGGCGGGGTGGCTACAACCCAGTGAAAAGCTGAGCCCAGTAATGACACAGACACAGCGGCAGAGAAGCCAGGCCTACTGCTGGCAGGGACTTTCCTGCTGGTTTAAAGACAGAAATCACTATGAAACGCCCACACCCCGTCTGGGCTCTGCTACCCACACAGGTTGCCTCTGAAGCCATGTGAATTTTGGGAAGGAAAAGGGAGGAAAGCAAACCCCCTCCCCGTATCTCCTCCCCAACAAAATCCCTCCAATACACCACCATGGGGAGCATAAAGGCAGGCAGGGCCTGCTGCGATGTACCGACAGCTCTTGAAAGCCGAGGATCCTTAAGGCACTTCAGCACCGACTCCCTGCTGTTAAGGGAAGGGAAGGGGGACGATGCCTGTACGATTCAGTGGCTTCTCGCCCTGCTGGGACGGGGGCTGCGCTCAGTGCCACCCAGGCAGCGGTGCCCGGGGGAGGGAGCAGTGCCTCCCCTCGCTGGAAGGGCTGGAGGTGCTTTCTTGGAGGAGCAGGTTCAGACGGAGGTACATGAACGCTGATCCAAGCCGTGCTCCGGGGTTACATATAACCTTTGGTAGCAAAGGCCCTTTCTCATTTGGACAGGGAAAGAAAGAAAAGGAGGAAAGAGAAAGAGTAAACAGGTTGAACAGGCAAATAACTAGCCTTTTGCTGCCCTTAGAAAAAGAAAAGGGAAAAAAAAAATAATCCCCTTTTATTGAAACCATTTCCTTTGGTTATATCATTTCTCTTGAGGCTGGAAGCAATTTTCAGCATTAAGTGCGTTCCCTGCACTAAGTGCACGGGCACGAGGCTGACGCTTGGCTGCTCACCAAGGGGTACCCCAGAGAACAGCACGTCTCGCTGTGCCCTTTTAGTCGCACCACATCCGCTCATGGCCCCAGCCCCTCCTGCAAGGGGGGAACCCCAAAGCCCGGCATGGGCAAGGTGCAGCACGGGTCACCCCAGCCCAGCTGGGTCCCACAAGTAGGACACAGATGGCATCCATTACATGTTCCCATCTGTGTCCTCTGTCAACAGTGACAACCAGAACGAGCCGAGCTCTGCCCAGAAATCCCCCGATGAAGGGACACACCAGTGCAAGGGCTTTGCTGCAACTGCGTGGCAGAGGAGCAGCCGCGTGTTGGGCACTGGGAACCGACGCTGGAGGGGAGTGACTGGGGTCCCTTGCAGTCAACACCAGCCATCGGCTCCAGCCTGGGGCTTTTGGGAGATTGGAGGGAACAAGAGCAAAGGTGTGCTATTAGAAGAGAGAAAGTTTCATGTGTCTGGGACCCTACAGAGAGCTGGGGTGTCCTCAGCAGCTTGGCCTTAGGACCAGCCTTGCCTGATTCATGCCCAGCAGCAAAAGTATCAAGGCCAGGAGAGGACCTCTACAAGGCAGCAGGGACTTGCAGTAAGGTGGGGAGAAGAGAAGCTGGTGTTGAGGCAGAAGTTATTTGCCAGAAGCCAGTGCTAAATGGGAGCTAATGAGGGTTTACAAAATAAAATGCTAATCTCAAGTTAGTAAAATATGTATGTATGTAAGCTCTAATGCAGCCCCCTCAAACTGGGACCGGCAATCAGACACTTGCTTTGCTTTCCCCGCAAGCCCCCTCAGCTGCTGCTGCTGCAATTATCACTGGTGCGTGCTCGGGGCCAACGGCAGCGCAGCCGAGCAGAGCTGACAGCACGGGCTGCGGCGAGAGATAAAGCAGCGAGGCCCGAGATGGGGGGAGCATGTGCTGCGAATGCTGAAATCTCCCCCACCATGAAGCCGGTGTGCGCATACTCTCCAGCTCAGCCAGCGTGGGGTAATTCGTCCTTCATAACAAAAAAAGGAAGAGGAGGCTTGGAAAGGGGGGAGGTGACAGCTTCTTTCTTTTCAGGGAGTGTTTTTCCCCCACACGTGGCAGCCCGGAGCCAAACAGTTTTTGCTGTTAGGGACCTTCAGGCACATGTTGATCCTGTGCAGGGCCCTCAGCTTTGCAGAAGCTCTGGGAGATCAGAACAGCGCCGGGAGCAAAGAAACACCCAAGGCCAGTAGGCACCCAACACAGCTCAAATTTAAGTTTTAAGAGATGTCAGGTCCTTGAACAAGGCATCTGTCTGCCAGCAGGCTGGGGGACTTGACTTCCCCCTTTCACTGCTCCAACATGTACAAGCAGATAATTACTGAAGTTGAGGCCTAGTGGCATTTTTCAAAGGTTTGGTCCACATGCTCAACTCCAGACTCTCGGGCATCTTACTATCTGGAGGACCCTACTTTGATTTCAGTGAAAACTGGCTGCTTTCAGCCCCACAAGCCTCCCTGACGTGTTCCTGGTAGCACAAGATAGCCACCCTGGAGCGAGGACCTAAGGTGTCATTTGCCAAATTCTCGTGTCAAATCCTCACCCAGCCCAACACCGTCCTTATGCCCACACGCGGATTCCAGACGCGGCACACTGCAATTGTTAATGAGTGGATGGCGACTACGGGAAAGGGAATGGGCTTTAATTGTAACCTGAAGCATGTGGGTTGCAAAAGGCTGCTCTTGATTAGGAAACGTTGGTTTTCCTGAAGCCCTATTAAACTTGTGTTGTCCAACCCTGAATGGATGAGAAAGAAGCGAGCAAGAAGTTCTACCCGACAAGTCTGAACTAGAAACAGGCAGAGCCATGGCAAGAAACAACAACCCCCAAATCCACAGCATTACCTTTTTTTAACCACTTTATTTGTGTGTGTTTTTCTATAAACATTTTAACTACTGGACATTTCCTAAACCGTAAAAACAAACCTTCCTCCCCCCAAAATGCAATCAATCCATCTTGTTGGTCAGACAACAGTGACACTGCCAGGGCAGGTAGGTGGTATCCCTAGATAACCTCCCGCTGGGCGCGAGCCAGCAAGGACCTGACTGCGTCAGATCCTGAGCATCTGAGCGATGGAGAGGAGACAAGTTTAAAGACCTGGTTGCTCTCCTCCTCCAGCAATGCAACAGGAGAGAAAAGTGGGGCAAATAAAGAATTTCCCTTGATGGAAAGTCATAGTCCGACAGAGAGGTTGTGACATCCACTTACAGGATTGGATGCAGTGACCTCGGCAGGCTTTGGAGCGGCCTCATGGGCTATGTTGTGCTAGGGCCAGAAACCGATCAAAATGCTCATTCATGGCCCAAATGCTCCTTAACGCCTTGTTTGCTGTGTGCAGGCATGAGCAGCGGGTGCTGCTTGAAACCAGCTTGCTCACTGGTGAGGGCACAAGTCTGTGGGTGCTGATTCCTCGGGGCGGGCGAGCCCAGCTGTAAGGCACGATGGGGAGGACAGATGGGGCGTCGGGGGTGGCAGGGGAGGTCCAATCCAGCCGGGTGACCCGGCGCTCATTGCCAAGTACCCTGTTGTCCCAGAGGAAAGCACCGTGTCACACGAGTGATGCAGAGCAGCTCATGATCTCTCAGTTCCCCAAGTTCATGTCTGTGCCGTGGACAAGCCAAACCAGGCGGAAACAGATGGCCAGGAATCCAGTGCCCAGGAGATCCCCCAGGGCAGTGAGGTAGGGGATGGAGAAATTATCCGGATCCAGCGCCTTCCTCCACATCAGGCGCACAATTAGGTCAGCCACATAGAGCAGGATTCCCACCTGGGGAGAGGCAAGACAGGCCCCGCTGTGAGGCAGAAAAAAGGTAATGCACAGCCTCCCTCAGTACCAGAGCTAACAGGGACGGCGGAGAGTTAACGCCTTCCCCAGAGAACTGCCACTTCTCTCCGGGATGGAGCTGTGCTGGGATGGGTGTACTTGGCTCATATCCTTGGGCACTGCATTGCTTGGCATCGCCCTGGTGCCACAGCCCCATGCTGCCAGCCACAAGTGTGGGGACCACGCCTGAACGGCTCACCAGCATCGCGTGCCCCAAAAGGGAGTCTGGCCACACCAAAAGCGTCTCCTAAAGGGACAGTTCCCACTTCCCATGCCATGAATGGGAGTGCTCCCATCCACTCCGCCAGAAACAGCACTGCTGCAAATATGCAGGCAGCCCCAAAGGATACAGTCGTAGTCAGATTTTTTCTCTTCATCCTTCTTTTTCCCATTAGAAATTCAGATCGCGTTCTACTTTGTTTTTCCTAAAAGTCTCAGTGGACAACTGGAGTTTGAGGCAGTTTTTACATCAAAGTTATCCCAAGCAGCACTGACATGTTAAAAAAAGAAAATAATTTCTTTTTTTCATCTCAACAGTTTTAAAATCTTTGTTGTGATTGCTTTTAATTCCTATTTCATTCCTGATTCTGATAAACAGATGGAGGAAAAAAATACTTCGGTTAAAGATTAAAGACTGCCTAGTTAATTGAATTAAGAAGGGAGAGAGAGTTTGCACCCCGCATCTGTGGTCCCTCCATGGGAGACCGCCGCACAACAGGAACCAAAGCCAGAGGCGGCATTTCTAAAGGTGAAAACTGCAAGCTGGGTGGGGGGAGAGGGAGGAGGAGAGATGGGGGAAGCAAATTAAATAACAGGACCATGGAAACTCAAGAGTTTTATATAGACCATTCCTCTGCCTCAATATAAGATCAAAAATGCCCACATTTTTCCTGACGGTCGTTTGTTTAACCTATGCTAAACGACCCTCAAAGATGGAGATGCCACACACTAAGCAATCAGTCCCATGGCTTTTTTTTTTTTTTTCCTGTTCTTGTTTTTCCCAAGGTCTAACATAAATCCGCCTTTTTCCATCTGACACCCATGATTTCATGTTTCATTCCTAGTGACCACAGAGAAAATGTTCTTCTGTCCCTCCCTACAGAAACTTGGTAGTTTAAAGGCTGTTAGCAGATTTTTCTCAAGCCTCTCTTCTTTGGACTAGCTAACCCCAGTCCATTCAGTCGTTCCTCTGAGGTCACATTTTCTAGGCCTCTGATCTTTCTCTTTGGGCTTCCTCCAGCTGACCCAAACTTCCCCCTCTCTTTCTTTCTGACTTTCTTTATAAAGTATAATGGAGGGGAAGAGAGAACCAGGCTGCGCGTATTCTCCTCCACTGGCCTCCATGGGAATCTTTCAGGGTCAGTGGCGTTGCTGGGATTCTGGTCCTTACGCTGTCATTTATTCTGCTCATTTTCACGCTTGGCTCTGGTTGAGGAGCTACCTCGATGCATAAAGAGAAGAATAAATATTTTGCTTTACAACTATGGGTGTGCGGCTGGGCTTAGGGTTGTGCAAAGGTCAAGAAAAACTGATTGTTTACACACGCAAGGAATTAACCCACAGACACGAGGCTGCTTGTAAGGCAAAGCAAGAAGTCAGCTACCTCACCCTGCAAATTAATGAATCACTGATTTAAAAGGGCAAGTGAAGTCAGAGCCTCTGTGAGTTTAAGCAACAGCCGCGTGCATTTCTGAGTGAGATGACAAAGTTTACAGCGCAGGCAAAACAGCGAAAGTGAACAGGCAGAACACATTGGATGAACTGCCCATCGCCTACCCAGAATTTTTACTTTTAAAGACTAACTTCTCAGGCCTGGGTTTTCCCTTTGCTTTTGATCCATATGGCCCTGCTCAGAAGGATCCCTAGGTCTTCACCAGGATATGTGAAACTAGTTTCCAAAAGGAGTGGGGAAACCTGCTGGCTGGGGTTCACAGCCTCTCACTTGCCCCTTACTGGGCTGACCAGTGGCAGTCTAGAAATACTCGGGGCTTAGAGACTCAAGGAGTGAACGTGATAAAATAAGGTACCACCTACAGCAAGAGGTACCTCCTTGCTAAGCGTGTCTCTGCACACTTACTGCAGCTCAGCAGATGATGATAACTTGTTCCTCATCTCATGTCTGACCCCTCACTCAGCCTTAAGGGCAGTTGTGCTCATGTGGGAAACCAGACCTGGCAATTTGGGTGAAGTATTACTGGATCCACATAAGATACATGACGCTCAGTAGGGAGCACACCTGAAATGATTGGAAATGTGGGCTGCTGCTGCAAGTTTTACTGTGACTCCTGTTTAGCCTGGAGACTGTTTTGTTTTCACAGTATCTGAGAGGTTCCTTTTGGATGAGAGGTTGGGGTTTACCTGCAGCAAAGCAGCAGTCAGATAGAACATCACAAAGGTGAAGGACAGAGACGTGTGGCCTCCCTGCAGCAGATGGATTGTGTACAGGAACACAAGGTGCCCCGGGATAACCAGGAGGAACAGGACTCGGGCTGACTTGGAATTCACCTCTGCAGAGGACAGAGACAAAAACAGTGATGACGGTGCTGCAGACGGTGGGGGAAGGACAGGACGCAGCGGCGTATTTAAATACTGGTACATAGACTTGGGGCTGTCTCCTCCCACCAACCACATTGCTAACGCCTTTTCTAGATCACACAGCAATCCGGAGCATCTGCAGTATCAGCCCAGCAGCTTTGTCTCGCACTGAAACTGTGTGCCAAAGATGTGCTCCATGCTGATCCACTCCACTTCTTCTGAACACTCCTCTCAGCTGCTCTCTGCCTCCCACTGCTTCTGCTCTGCCTTGCTGCATCCACTTTCCCAGTTTTTAGTTTGCTTTAGCAGTAACTCCCAACCTAGCAGGGAAAATTAAGAAGAACCTGCAATCTAAAAAGGCAACAGACCCAAATCGAGTTTTGCTGATGCTTAGGTTTATCCATTGCTGAAGATGGAGGAATTGCTGATTTTCAGCAAGGTTATGCTCTATTCACCCCTCTGTCCACAGGTGATGGCTCTAGGCTGGCTATGGTTAAAATGACTTTCCATTAGATCAAATCTGAGATTCTTTTTCAATTACTTTCTTTAGTGCTCCCTGAAGGCCAGTTTCTTTGCATGCCAGTGAGCAAGTATACAAGCTTTTTTTCAAGCTGCCCACCGCAAAGATGCTTCCTCTGCAATCTGAGTATCTTCCCTGTAAGGGAGAAAGGGGTTTCTGCCTTTGAAACCCACCTAGTCCTTCGCCAACCAGGCTTGATAAACAAGCTATCTGTGATCACAGGCCTTGAGACATGGACACCTAGGGTTCAAGGTCTACCTGATGAGAAGAATGTGGTACATGGGTTGGGCCAATTCTGCCTCATCTTGTATGGCAAAACTCCAGGCATGCTCCAGAAGTGCAGGAATGTGGAAATACGGCTGGCCTGGATGGCAACCAGATTCCCTCCGACACCTACAAGGACAAAACACAATAAACCTGTAAACCACCCTCACTGCAGCAGGAAACATCAGTCTAAAACCCGGCCCAAGGTGAGTAGATCCACATTCACTTACAAGCCCACTGAGAGCAAAAGAAAACCTGATCCCACATGTCATGTTGATGCTGGTTTTCACTTGGCAGGAACGGCTCTTAAAAATCAGGAAGGTTCCAGTGATCATCTCCTTCTGACTGCTTTATGGGAAACATTTTCCCTTGCTTCCCAGCACCGGCTGTAAATGCCATGTGGCCTCTGAAGATGATGTAATTGCACCTGGTTTGACGCAGGTTTGCTGGGGAAAGCAGCGCAGGCAACGGCAGATGCTGCTCACGGACACTTCTTGGATTTACTCATCCACAGAGCCATTATCGTTTAAAAAACAACAAACATCACAGAGAGTGATTATATGTCTGTCTGAAGGCATCTAACACACTTGTTAAATGAGAAAGAATCTTACGAGAATGAATCAGAGCCCAAATATGTTAGGTAATTAAAAGGCAATTAATTCCTTCCAGACTGATTAATTCTAGCAAACATGAGAAAGCAGCCAGCAGAAAACAGAGGGATGATGATCTATGGAGCAAACCTCCACCACCCTGAGTATCTGCAGGGTAGAAATGCCACAGAAAAGATAACGGTGAGCCAGATCCTATAGGCTTCTCATGTTTTCCCGTCCTTGAAGAAGGAAACGCTCCATCATTAAATATGAGATTTGCCAGAGCAAAATCAAAGTGAAAATACTAAGACTAGCTCAACACAGCTCAAGATGGGAGCTTTCTGAATCGTGCACTGCTACACTTTACAGGAGTCCCCCGCACACGCCATAAAGAGCTACCTGCATAAAGACAGGGAGCACTGCGTAACTCTGCCACCAGCTCTGCCAAACAGGTTGCCCGCCCTCACAGAGCAACGTCTGGGTCAATCATTGTTCAACTGAATTGCTGTTGACGTACTTTCCTAATCAGGCTCTTCGGCTAACCATGCTGGAAAGAGTTTGTCAGCAAGGTGGCTGCCTTTAAGCAGATCCATTAAGATGACAGCTGGGTGACACCCTCTGACACTGCAAGAGGAAACCATCTTTGAGGGTGGCATGAGGCCAAGCCTGCCCTAGGAACGTGGGTTTCCCCTGGAATGGGTCTGGTCTGCAAGAACATCACAATAGCAGAAAAATAACCCAGCAGATCCTCAGCGATGCCAGGATCCCCAGAAGTTTGTACTGGTCTGTGTGTGTATGAAAGTACTGTGAGGCTTCGAACAAATATAACTATATGCACAAAAGATGTTTGGGGAGATATATAAAAATCCCTACATATAATCCATATATATAATCTTTTTATACCTATACGCACACATATGTAATCTTAATATATTAATCTTTAGCAACAATCTGTATAGAGGATGATTGCACAGCTCAAATTGCTGAGTGGAGAAAGACAGGGAAAATGGATTTATTGTGACATCCTCAGTAGGATGTTATCAAAGTAAAGGTGTCAACGTAGCTCTCGTAGACAACTATCACATGCTGTTAACCTTTCCCACAGCTCTGCCAGTATTTTTCAGCCCTGCCTGCTATTTTGCTCCAGAGGTGCTTCAAGATATGAGTAAGCAGGGATGTAACGGGGACCAGTAGTTTCACTTCCACTCATGAGAGGGGCAGGGACTTGAACACAGACCTCTGTGTAAACAGTGGATATCATAATCCTTGGGGAGGAGGGGGAGGTATAAAGAAAAGCATGCATATAACCCCCCCTGACCAACCTACCATTAATCACAGGTGTGAAAACTGCCATGCCTTCAAAGTTTGGGTCAGTTACAGTTTTGTCCAAGATGAGCCCACCAATGCTGTTAAAAAAGGACAGGCAGTGAGGGTGGAACAATCTCTCTTCCCAGGGCAATTCCTATGCTGTGAAAATAGCACACTGAGATGAGTTACTGCTTCTTCCCCATTGCCAGGGCTGGACTATTCCCTATTTACTCCCTTTACAGCTCAGTTTTCATGAACAGACAGCCTGACAGTTTTTGTTAACAGCATAATGAGATCAGGAAGACCTCCCTACCCCCTGTAGAGCAAAACTCATAGTAGCCAGGAAAGCTTTTGCTTTCCAGAAGTTTTGCTACACTTCTATACTCGTCTTACCAGTTTTTTTAAGTTCTGTCCCAGGTGAAGTCTGACTATTTGTGATGGTCATCATCTCACTTTTCGGTTTCCTGGCTTGCACCCACCTGGTGCATGGATGCACGAGTGAGACTTCAAATGATGACTTGCTTTTTCGAGTAATTTGGGGGCTCCTTACCTGCTATCTCACAGCCTGTTGGAGGGCCACCGATGGTGAAGCCCTGGAAAAATACCTTTCTCCTGTCCCTTCCAGTTTCACTTCTGATGGCTTTCTAAATGAGCACGGGGTCTCTCTGCAGCGTGCATATGTGTGTGTGTGGGCTTGGAGCAGTTCCTCAGTTTACCTGCTGATGCTCATTGCAACAATGACCGGCTGCCATCCAGACTTCAGGACTTCGGCAAGGGAAGGACTTTGCTTGGCAATAGCAACCCAAAGAGGAATCATAACAATGAAGACAGCACAAATCAGAGGAGAAAGGTACTTCATATCTGGCAAGGAAAAGAAATCTTGAATTAAATGCCCCTGGCTTCACAGGTTTCCAAAATGATATTGCACAAAGTCTGGAAGAAAGGCAGCAGGCCTCTCGGTCAGACTCAGTTATGTTAGCCGAAAAATCACATGAACCATGATATTCCCCACACAACCACCTCACTCTACCATAGAAATCCTTAATTAACCCCTGAAACTCACTGCTAGAGGATGTTATTTGAAAATCAGCAGGATTCAAAGCCAGTTATATTTGAAGATGAGCAAGTCTCCAATTCCATCTCCAACTAAGCAAGACAAAAAGTTACAAAATTTCTGGCTTCAGGGTACAAATCAAACAGCAGGGCAAGGGGGAAACTCCTGTGTGCAAGCTGTATGACAGACACTTCACGCCTTCACCTAAAACAAGAGGTAATAGGTACTTTAGTGACAAGCCAGCAGAACTGCTGAGCAGCTGGTCTGCTCTACAGGAAGAAATGCTCTCCTGCACGTATAAGCCAGTTAAGATCCAGGGTTTCTTTTTTGCAAGCTTACATGTGTTTCCATTAGGTGCTTTTTCCATTCGGTAGGGGTATAACCTTGAAGTGACCTTTAGAAGCAAAGGAATTAAAAAATAAGTAGATGTGCAGCACTAAAAGAAAATAAACATGACTCAGAAGCATGAGAAACACCTTCAAGCAATGGGGATGATGCCAATCCTTTTGATATAAAAATGCTTCTTCAACAAAGCCCTCCATCTGGTCTCTGTGTTGGGGCCAAAGCCAGTGGGTTGTAATGCAGATTTTGCAGGTAATCTGGGAGACAAAGCAGGCTCAAAGTGTGCATTTTTCAAAATGACATTGCCAGGGCCTTGGGCTACCTGGATGAGATAGCACTGATGTGATGATATCTTCCATGAATCAAGGGCTCTTGCACAAAGAGGTGCACCCTTTATGTGGGGCTTTAGTCGGCACTGAAATGCAATCGCTTCTGGGGTGTAAAGAGCTGCAGTTTTGTCAGTCCACTTTACCACCTGGAGTCACTTAGGACAGATGGGTTGTACGGCAGACTTAGCTGCTCTCCTGGATCTCCTACCTCCGAGTCCTCATGGTTTCAGGCAATTAGTTCCTTCTTAAATAATGCAGACATAGAGCACTGGAGTCTATCAAACTTTATCAAAGCCCACAGAAAGAATCCTGGTAGGATGAACGGACTTCAGCCTCCACGTTCCAGTTCTGCAACATTCTCTCACATACAGACCATAAGCAAGCTGCAATCCTTTGGCATAAAGTACCTCCATAATGAAGGACTGGGAAAGACCAGGGCTGATTTCTAAAAAATTGAAAATCTTAATTGTCAAAACAGTGTTCTGCAGAAGGGGATGGTGCTGCATCAAATGGCACATAGTACTCCAAACTTTACAGACTCACTGGTATTTTTGAAGGATACATTTTGGTAGGACGCAGTTGTCATCACAGCACGACCTGTCCCTTACTACACACTGGGGAGGGAAATGAATTTATTCAACCACTATCAACAGTGCCTTCCTCCTCCCTGCTTCACTTCATGCTCCCAATAACTAGGTGTCTGCGTGCTGAGTATTTTCCATCTCAAGAGGCTATTTAAACAACTCTGAAAACATCACAAATGCGCTCTGGTCATAGGGGTTATCATTTTGTTCTGCCATCTGCTCCCTGGGAGATATTATCAGAGGTGTGGCAACTGAAAGACAAACTAGCTTTACAGCAGCAGGTGTGATGGCGTCACGGAAAAAGCCTATTCAAAAAAAATGCACCTCTGAAGCTCAAGGAGGACTGGATGGAAGCAATTCATGGGCCTCTCCCTGCAACGTGTGTTCCTTCGCTCCTCACTTGCTGGCATATGGAACGAGTTATGCAAACTGAGAACAGCTGCCTTGCTGCTTTTGCTCGCAGTCTGAAGCAACAGTTTGGGTTTCAAATGGTATTGAGTTTACTGGATCTTTTTATTTTCCTGTTTCTGTTCTAGGTTAGGCTCACGGTAAATAAGCTAGCATTTTACTAGCAACAGTCAGGCATGTATCACCAAGTCACAACATGTTTTGAGCTTTTCAGTGTCAACAGGTGCCCGTCTTTGCCAACCAGCAGCCCAGCTAACCCCACAGCCACAACTCCTACTCAGAGTCCCATGAGCATGAAACAATGCTGCGCTGCCTCCCTCCCTCCCAGATGATAATATCTTGTTCATCCACGACTCTCCACATGAGAAGACACAAGAATATTTTACAAATGCCAAAACCCTGAAATAGCTTTGTGAGGAAGAACCTGCTGTTACCCACGCACAGAAAGTAGTTTTGCTTGGCTAACGACAGATGCAGGAACGGAGTCAGTGTCACATATGTTAACCTTCTGTTCCAAGACTATGCAATATACGTTGGTCATTTCTTTGACAAATCCCAGTTGTTTCTTAGGCTCTGCCTTCCAGTTTGCTACTAAAAGAGAAGCTGGAAAACACCTCTTTGGTCATTTTTCTACCACAGTGGCACGACAGCCTCCATTCTGAAATCCCAGAAATGGGTAAGCGCCCTGCAATAATTTCGCAAGGATTTATCCCTCCCTTGCTGAGCTGCAAATCCCTGCTAAACACTGTACCTATATATTTGAAGAGTGTACTGCTGATTCCCGCCAGCAGGGAAAGGGTTATCAAGTCTCCAAGGCTTGCTGCTATGGGTGTGGCGACATTGTCTGGATTGATCCCAACTTTCCTTGCTCCGATGATCACACCAATCATCACCAGACCTAGAGAAGACACAGAGCAGGCATCAGAGAACGTATCCTGCTGCGTTTCACCCCAGAGCTGCTGTTCTGGTTCCCAGAGGGACGCGGGGTCTAGGAAAAGCAAGAAGCAGATTGCCTGTAGCGGTACCGCACAGCTGGAGATTGGACATCCCTAGGAATTTGTCCTCTTGCTTTCACCAACCCAAAGGGCATGACTCTGCCCAAAGGCCCACAGGCACACAAGCGAATTCCAGGGATCAAAGGAGATACCAGCAGGCAGCCCAAATGCAGAAGCTTCCCTCCTGAGCAGCTTAATCTTTGCTGCCTTGAAGCAGGACCATGCACGAAGCACACTGATAGATAAGCACACAGCAGGCATGCGGCAGCCTCCTGGTGCCGTCCCCTGCTCTGGATTCCACAGCACAAAGATATTTTCCATATTAGACCAAAATTTCTCTGAGTTTGAACCACCAAGGAGCGAAGAGCTTCCTTACAGTAGCCTGAATGAGCCTTTCAGCCCAGTCATCAGATTGACCCCTTGTGTCCCAGAATCTTTGGGGCTCCTTTAATTTGAACTGGGTGGATGCTGATGCTGCGAGCAGCTCCCAAGCCAAGAGGCCCACATCACTTCTCTTCCCCTGTCCTCTCAGCTGCACCTGGAAAATTCAGCTGCTTTTCAGCATTGTTGGAGAGGACGGAAGTTTTGCTTGCCCGGGTAAATTAATGAGCACAAACCACAAACCCTGATGAACTTGTGGGAATCCCTCAGCCATCAGATCTCTCACAGGCCTGTGGGAAAGCCACCTGGAATAAACCCGGCCTGGCCAGCCTCCACTGCTGTATGACTAGCAAGAGCAGCCTTGAGACAAGACTCATTTCATCTCTGCAAAGTCCTTCTGTGGCTGACAGGACGCGCCAAAGGAAGCCTGAGAAATGGTGGTTCCCTCCAGCTCACAGCCTCTCTGTGCGTGTTTGCACAAGCCCACCAAAGCTGAATGTACACAGGAGCATCGGCTCTCCCTTAGGAAATGCCACATGTCCACCTTCTCTGATACAACATGCCTTATACAGAAAACACATCCTCACACAACATGGCATTCTCCGCAAAAGCCCTCCCAGACACCCACACTCCCCTCCCCACAGCACAGTTCATGCTGCTTGCCTCCCTGGTCATAAAAATAGCAGCTTCCCGTCGTGCGCAGCCACGCGCAGGCCGCCTGTGACCATGTCCAGGGAAGAAACTAATGCTAGCTGAAAGCCTACGATGGTACAGCAGCAAAGCCTCTCTGTATCGCACCAAGCAGGGAGATTGAGGGGAAGAGTTTAATGAAAGCTGGGCTGCTGTTTTTCTCTTTTAACAACTGCCTCATCCCAAGTTTTTCATCAAAGGCATCTACAATCACCCTTTGACTCCAGCTTCAGGATATGCACTTGCTCTAACTTGTCCCTTTCATTTAGAAAACTTGCTGTATCCAACTCTGCCAGCTCCTGCTATTCAGGGTATCATGCTGCCCTCGTATGGCAGACCTACAAACTGATCATCTTCAGGCGACACAGAGCAGCTCCTGCCTGTCCACCCGGTCACGTTTCCCTTGCAAGGGGAATAGCCAGGAGAGTGGACTGTCTGGCTTGGAGCTCAAAGCGGGAAAGCCACAGGGCTGGCCACAATCCCCTGCACGGTATTGGGTGACTCAAGTCCATCTCGAGTGTCGTCTGGAGTTGACTGCTAACAGACTCTCAGTACCCTGCTTTGTGCAAAGCATAAGTTCCTTCTCCCCTAGGAAAGGGCCAGTGTAGATGGCTAACACGACACCCCAGACATATGGAGAAAGTGTGTGCACCTGTGTGTCCACCCACACATAGCATGTGGCATTTTTTGTGTGTCAGGTGAAGTGGGACATTTTTACTGCTGCTCTGGGCGCCAAGAGCCGAGCAAACAACAGATCCTGGGAGAAGAGAAGCAAAGGCAGGATGCAGAGGGGGTGAAAGCAGCAGACACAGGACTAATGCTCCCTGCATCCTCCCCGCTGTGCCAGACCAAAGGGATGTCAGCTGGGCCTCCCTGGCAGAAGGGACAGTTTTTTCCCCCACACCTGAGTGCTGCATATTTGATCCAAGGAACCAAAACGACTCACCGAGAGAAAGTGCAGCTATGAAGGCCGTGGTCACGCTGCTGGCACACAGCACGGCAGCCTGGCTCAGCTCCACAGAGCCCTTGGAGATGGCTCCCAGGATCACAGCAGCAACAGCAGCCAGAAGTCCCACCACAGTGGCCTGGACCTGGAGGCCAAAAGACAGCTGGTGACAAATCATCCGCATCTGCTCCCGGGCAGTCCTGGCTCCACACGACCACAGCATTTCCATGCAGCTAAGCCTTGCAGAGATGCTGATTGCTTATGTATTTACGCAGCATCCCCGTAAGGCTCCACTACATTAAAAAAAAAATCCTGACAAAGTTTGGAGAAAAACTCTGGATGCCTGCAAAGGGCAGATAACATTTCAGCAAAGGGCAATGAGTCCATCAGCAAAGGAATAGCCTTGGTCAACACAAAAATGGGCTCCCCATCAACACAGCTCTCCTAGCAAGCTGAAAAGCTGTGGAAGGAGATAAGGGAAAGCACACAGACACATGTTGCAAGCCCTGTGGCCTTGCCATGTGCAACCTCTAGGCTGGTTGCTGGATTTTAGCAAGCAGAAAGAGCTACAAGAGTCACATTTCTCCCATCCCTCCCCTACTGCCCAAGGCTGATTCCCAAACACTGCCAGTAAATGACAGGCTTTATCTAGGGCCTGTTGTGAAACAGGGATTGTGCCGCAGCTCCCCCTGCAAAAGGAGGGGTTTTTTTTCATTATTTCCGTTTGTCCACAAAGGCAATGAATGTCTGGATGTGTTTTGCAGCTAAACTACAAGCTCTGGGGCCACACAGAGCTTTACTGGAGGTCAAGTCCTGGGCGCTGCTTAGCTCTGTTGAGAATACCTGCCCCAAATCAACAGCACCAGACCCAGCACTGCTGGGAACAGATGCTGCTGGGCTGCAGCACACCAAGAGAAAAGGGCCTTTTTCCTCTCCCAGCTGAAGTGACTCACCTGGATAAGGGCTAAATTGCAGGTGGCCATTTTCCATTGCTTCTGGGCATCATCCATCTGTCCAGTGTTAGCCTAGGAGCCAAGAGAGACATCCTGAAAACCTGTTTCTGTGGCACAGGTGGCTGCTGAAGGCAGTTTCACCTGGTTCCTGTTGGAAAGGGGCTGCTAAAGCCAGAGAGAGGCACGCGCAGGTCGGCATCTCCTAGCCTTCCCTGCACTTCTTGACACATCTCCATCATGCTCCAGCCCAGTGTCCCAGGGGTATGAGAAGCTCACACGGAGATACAGAGGCATTACAGAACACCCAGCTAAAGGTGGAGTGGGCACATCCACCACATTCCACACACATCAAAAGCTGAACAAACTAGACCATTTTTCCTCTTTTGTTCCCCCTAAACTGCTCTGTTAAGCACCAATTTCTCTCAAGACATACAATACAAACAGACCAAAGTATACAGAACTGCTTAACGAGATAGGAGAGATCAAACCCAGAATAGGAAAAGCTACTGCAGGTCCCAAAAGGCCTCAGCCTGCTCCCCACAAGGCAGGATTTCTGGGAAGCCCTGGGTCTCTCAAGGGTCAATACCCACAGAAATGCAATCCAATACTGAAGCTGACAGCTGTGGAGCCCTGGCTTTGTCTCCTTCATGTATCATAGGGCCCCAAATATCAGCAACTGGCCACCCAGGGATTAATTCACCTTCAAAGTACAGATGGAAATTCTCTGTTCCAGTTACAAAATGAGGGCAAACACACTATTTTAACACTCACACACCACTAGTTTCTACTTAGCAGAAAAGGGCACGTCTCATACACACACAACGCGGTTATATAAAAGCAGAATCTCCTGCTGTCTCCTGCTATTTCCATCCCCCCATCCCCACACACACACCACCACCACCACCACCTTGTTAACACTCACAGCAGTAGAGAGCCTGGACGCCAGCGTCATCTCAAGATTACCCTTCAGGCCAACCAAGGCAGGAACCAGGATAAAAACTTCCGTGATTGTCCGAAACACATCCCAGTGCTGGAAGAAAACAAAGGCAACAACCTTAGTTTGTGATGCTGACTAGTCCAACGCTGTTGCTTCAAAGGGGAGTGGGTTCCCATCTCGCCACCTGCTCTACAGGTATCTGCTATGCACATGGAGGCAGATGGTGCCCTGGGCTGGTTGCCTTTTGGGAGCAAAGAAAGGAATTTTTAGCTTGCAATATTCTTTCTGATCTCATGGACAGCAAAGCACAGGGAAGGAACTTTCTTCCTGAGGGCAGCAGAAGATTTTGGAAAGCCACAAATTAAAATGTGCCTGTAGCATTAGCCAAGAACAACATGAAAAATAATTAGGGTTCACAAGCCAAATGAAATACAGTGTGCTCTCCATCCTTTGTACTGACACTAGATACAGGAATGCCTATTGCTATCCAGACTCATAAGAACAAACACAAAGATCTGGAAACGATCTAACAACAAAAAGTTTTGTCTGTCTTTTTTTACCGAACTTCTAACTAGGCATCTAAGACTGGTGGTGGGCGGGAAGGAGATTTTTGTCTCTCTTCTCCACAGGCGGTTCCTAAATCTTCCTGTTACCAAGCACAGTCCCAGCAGAGCTGGAAAAAGGATTTTGAATTAAGATATCTAATAAGCCCGAACTGCTGGGCCAATATCTTGATTATCGTTGCTCCTCTGAAGCTGAGCTGTACAAAGCTACTGAATCAGCTGCAACACTAGAAATGATCCGAAACCTTAAGAAATGTTGTCGATCAACATGTCTTCTCTAATTTATCTACCATACAGTGCCTTGGAACATAATTCATTCACCCCCCGTGCATTCAAGGATGTTGGCAAAGTCCCACAGTAGCCAGGGAGGCTCCCATCGGGATGAAATCACAGAACGGAGCAGCTCCCCCTGAAGTAAAACCAACTAGTCTGACATCTAAGAGCAGAATACATGAAAAAACCAGCAGCTTCAATGAGTCAGACCAAAGGTCCATCTAACCTAGCCTTATCTCCACCAGCAGTCAAATTCAGATCTATAAAACAAGAACCTACAAATATGACAAGTAGACAGAGTAATTCTCCGGTGTATTTTCCAGCCTACGAGTACCTGCTACAGGGTAGCGAACTGGGGTAGGGAGGTGTTTCTGCACACTTACCAGTGTTCAAAGGATTTCTCTTTCAGGTACTCATCCAATCTCCCCCCTCCAACCCACGTACCATCCTGTGGCAAAATTTTCCATAGTTTAGCTACACATCATGTAAAGGATCAATCTGTTCATTAATTCTAATTTGTCACTGGCTAGTATCATATAATTGTCCCCAATTCTGCCACTAGAGGACAAAACGAGTAACAGATCCTCGCCCACCTTCTTCACATCCATTGGGACTCTACAAACCTGTAAATCCAGGAGGTTGGACAGACTCGGTAAACGTCAACATGTTCAGCTGTCAGCCTGTTGGGAAATATGTACAGGGTGTAACAGCTCAGTGTTTTGCTCTGGTTGTGCCATGGGAAGCTGTGGGAAGTCAGTGGTGTGGCTGTCTGCTGGGGAGAGCCCACAGCTTCCTCCTGAGTCAGGATGAATGAAAGTGGGGCTGAGCCAGCCCTGAGCACATGGTACAAGACACTCCTTAGAGGAGCAGATAACAGGCAAAACATTATTATCAAAATAAAAAGGCACATTTCCTGGCAGTGGTGACCTGGAAACGGGCACGTTTCAAAATGTTAGAAGTAAGTTACTCTTAAGTAAATAATAGACAACACGAGAATAGTCACCTTATTTGACACACTATAATTTTGTTTGAATTTGTTAACATGGAACTTGAAAACCTGAGAAAAGCTAGGGGCGGACATCTCTCTTAAAGATTCAAATCCTCCTCTCTCTTTAATTAAGAATAAAGATCCAAACACATCTTTGACACCTTCAAAAGAAAGAGGAGAAAAAACAGACTTCATAGTCACAATGTAAAAAACCCCAGTCATTTAAAACACACAGGCGTGCAGACATTCATATTTAAGACCTTGCATATTTTGCACATAAAAAGACATAAATAAAAAGCAACAGAAAAACTTAACTATGTGTATTTTTCTGTTCAGTCACCTTTGGGAAAGATGACTTGGTCACATCAACGTAAGCTCCAATCTTTGTATTTATGATGAATTTTTCAGGTCTCAAGCCATCATAACAGAAGTTTCAGGATGCAAAGTATGATTTTTTGGGACTCTGCCTTACACATAATTACACTGAAAGGCTTTGAGCAATTAATAAAGAATCACACAACTGTACTAATAAAAAAACGACTTAATTGCCTCCATTTGAGTCTCATTAGTGACTCACCAAGAGCCTGAGGACATAATGATTTATACTACAGTAGCCAGGACTCCATTGTGTTAGAGACTGCAGAAATAGAGAATAAACAGATGATCCCTGTGCATCGCCTTGCAGGACTGTCAGCTGGAGGAGCAGGTGAATGTGGCAGGTTAGGGCTGTGCAGGCAAAGGAGCTGCCTGAATGAAGACAGATGGATTAAGTCTAGGAAGCATCTCTGTCCAAGACGAAAACTGGCCTAGAAGGAACAGAAACATTCCCTGCAGCACTGCAGGGACACTGAGCCAGGACCCACACAGAGACACTGAGCCAGAAAGACACTCTTTCCCACTTCACATCCCCATAACTGAGTTACAGCCCTAAAGCTCAGCTCTGAAGAAACTTGGTTACCCCATGATCCACTGCAGCCGGTCCCCACGCCAGCGGGATCTGCTCATGGGGTCCCATAGAGGAAGAGAGGCTATGATGCACTGAGACAGTCTCCCCAGCTGCAGTCTAGCCCTCCTGTCCCTCCTTATACTGTCTTCACAGTCCCAACCACGTCCTGTTACCTCTCCAGGGCACGCATCCTCCCATGGCAGCAGCTAAGAAACCTCAGAGGTTTTCTACTGCCCTGAGCAAGTCAACAGAAAGATCAAAAGCTCCCACACTATAAAATGCCAGCCAATTCAAAATCCTTTTCAATGCTAATCATCTCATGGGCTTTTATCAACAAAGGACAGGGATATCTTATGTCTGTGACTTTCATTTGGACTGTGTCCCACTGTGGTGGTGTGGAAAGGGAGAATGAAAGGGAAGTTTTCCTACTGAATTCTCTAGTTTGAAATGTGATTGTCCAGCTTCAATCTGATTCTTCACCTTCCTGTAAAAGAGTGGGCCAAACACTGGCAGGGCCCTGCAAGGTCTCCAGCAATGCCAGCCAGCCTGGCATCTGGATCGACCAGCTGGCCAAGGATCACTGGAGCAGAGGTGGAAGCGTCCAGCAAGAAAAGACCCATACCATGCTACTGACCCTGCACAGAGACCGCATCATCTGCACAACCAAGAAGAGAGATGGCAAATGGCTATTTCTTCGGGCATCTTTGTATTACAGCATGAGAGTGCCAGGTTTGAGCCTTGGAGTCAACTGGGCTTAACAAATTTCTCTTGTTGATTTTTTTTTTTTTTTACCAGTAACGTGAACAGTTCTTGGTTTCATCCCAGGACAGATCAGAAACTGCTAAAATCCTGAAAAGTTTGATATGAGACAAACAAGCAATTTCCACTTTGTTCTCCTCTTTACAAAAACATCAGCCCTACAAACAAGAGAGCCAGCTGGACTTGCAGCACAGAACCACATTATTTCAAGAAACTTCTTATGTAAAAAACCAGGGGCAGTGCCATTAAACTCATACGTATGCTCTAGATACCATCCATGAGCTTGCCCATATATCTGCCTGTCAAAGGCAGACATGGAGTTTCCTAAGAATGTTTTGCAAATAGGGCAAAGCATTCCTCAGCCAGACCATCCCCTGAAAAATGGTCAAATCACAGACTCCTGGACGAGCAAAACCTGTACTTTCAGTAGTGTGAGCCCTCGTGATTACCAATTTGAGTCTTATGGTACCTGGCCTCAAGCAAACAAACTTAGTCTCAGGTTTTAGCTGGACAGCACAGCGAGTTTCTCTCTCTCACACTTGCAGGAAGAAAAGCTGAAAATAAGCAGCTCAAAGACAAAAAAGGCACCGAAGAATAATCCAAACCTTTAAAGGCTAAGATCTCTGGATTTTCCCAGCTACTGGTTTTGTTGTTAAATATGGGGTTGTTGATACCATGGCAGCTTACCTCACTGACATCTCTCCTATGCCAGTTGTGACTCTCAATGCACTAGCTCCCTCCTCTGGGAGCCAAACCCACTGACTGAAGGCTTCCATTTCAACACAGTTGGAAACACCTTCACCAAAAAAATACGCTTCCTATTATTGTGCTTCATGCATGACCCCACTTCTAAGAGTCTAGTGAACAAATACACAAAGTAGACTGCACTCTGGTGTTTAAAGGACACGCGCAATGTAGGTATACATGGCTTATATTTTCTATTAATTTGGATACAGTTACATTTTTGAACAGAACCCAATTCTTAGCAAGTGTGTTCGATTTCTTTTAGACAAAGACCTATTCACCTGCCAAGGGTATGAAGTGGGTATGTACTATGTCTTTATCCTTCTATGAGATAACTGCTAACTGTTAACATAACATCTTGGGTAGTTTGAGAACTTCTGTAATGCTGCAAGACAGGTCTGTGCCTAAGCACAGCACAAGGTGGAGACGACAAACACAGCATAGCAACAGTGTGTGCCACTCCAGTTAACCCTTCTTTGATATTCCTCACATTCCCTTTAGTTCAACTTCTCTGACTTCTTTGTTTCTTCCAACGCAAGAAAAAAGAGCAACGTATTGTCTTCCCAAACACTCAAGTATCCATATTTAGCTCCTGCTGTGGTACTAATGCCAGAGAATCCAATGTACTCCAGTGTGCTCAGAGTGTAGGATATATCCTTGGGAAACTCTGCCAGCCTTTTGATTTGTAAATCCACTGGCATGCGATGCCCAAACTAGATCAAATTTTGCATTTCTATTTGTGCCACTGGTACAAAGGAAAGACAGATGGGATAAATTCTGGTTATGGGCACAACAGTGTAAATCCAGCAGCACTCCTTGGAAGTCAATGTAAGTTACCCTAAATTTACACCCACCTCAGAATCTGGCCAAGAAGCGCTCCATTTGTAGGCGATGCTAATCTTTTTGTGCTGGCATGCCTCTCATCACAGTATCTAAATGCCTCCTAGACCAAAGATTACATTAGGTTGTTTGCAAAGAACTGAAAGCATAAACTTGCCTCTGAGTGAGACAGGTAGCTAGTAACAACCCCGACCTAGATCTCCTTATCAGCAATTTTTGAAGGAAAGAAATAATACCATGCAATAGGGAAATATGCCGCAGTTTTATCCCAGTTGCTTCATAGCAGTCATCACTGAAGTGTTTAGCTAGATCCAGTAAAGGGAGCACCCAGTCTAACGCACCGAGGGCAGCGTCAGGCAGCCTGTCTGCAAGCCTCTACCCGACTTTGCAAGGAGCCCATGTACTGATCTAAAGAAGATGGATAGCGTCTCTCTAGCACAGGAAAAGCCTACAGCCATCCTGCTGACTGGCTGCCAGGACTACACACATTAAATACAAAAACGCACAAATACTCAAGGTCAGCGAATTAGCCCACCCTCTCACTACACAGTTGCCTGACCACATGTACCTACTTGAACAACATCCATCAAGAGGCCAGCAGCTACCATGCCCAAGCCAGCCAGAAGGAACGGCACGAAAATCTGGGAGGCAATGGAGAATGAAGTCTCTGGGAGAAATCCACTGGCTGACCTGGTCAACTTGCAGGTGAAACCTCTCAGCTTCTTGCCATGGAAGCACAGTTCCAGTTGTAACTGGGTGACCACCATGGTCAAACACCGTTACCCCATGCTCAGCAAGGCAAATGGGGGGAGATCAGGACATCACAGAGATCCTCCTGGTAGCTCTTTCTGAAGTCGAAAGAAATGTTTTTCCTCAAACAACAGCAACGATGCCAAATTGCTTTAGCTTCTTCTTCTCCTCGTAGGAGCACGTCCAGAGGGTTGCAGCAAGGGAATCCTCCAAAATCGATTCAGCCGGGTTGAGCCCAGGTGGCAGCCAACTTGACAGACACTATTTCTCCAATTTATATCCAGAGGGGAATTAAAAAAGAGAAAAGAAGATTGCGGAGATGTCTGTGGACGAATAGAAATGAGCCCACACCCCATTCAGCTCCCACCACCTCGGTAAAAACCAGTAAGACCTGCTCAGGCTACAGCACTGAAAGAGTGACAGGTCATGCAAGAATCCCTTAGCGTGCTCAAACGCACTAGTGTCCTTTCTCCTCAGGTTACATTTCTTGTCAGACTGCAGCTCGCCTTTGATACGATGGTTTAATATGTAAGCCTGCTGCGAACCGGCCCCAGTTCCCTCACTCCCACCATAAGCAACGTTGAACTTTTCTCACTGTCCCAAAGCTGAGGAGGTGGGGAGTTAACAACCGGGATCCGTTTTGCTCTTCTTCAAGGTGAAGAAAGGTCAAGGAAAACATGAGTCCGCATTTGTCACAGCTGATGATATTACGCAGGTCTCATCCCCAGGCAAGCCACACAGCTAAGCCGGCTGGTGAGAGAAGATCTGCCCTTCTAGACCCCAGCCCCTCTTGTCCCCTCCATGGTCTCCGCGGGATGTAACGATCGGTCTATGCCAGCTATACCTCTGAATGACTGGCTTTCAGGGGAAAAAAAAAATACAGAGAACCAGCCAATAAGCTTCAAAAGCGAACAACCTTATCTGCTGTCATCACTTCAACTTTCTGCTAGTTTGCAAAGGCCAAGATAAGAGGCATAGCCAGGGCTTATTTAAGGTAGCTCCGTAATCTCACTACACCGCAGGCAAGGGAGAGAAAGGCTGAAACGTTTCCATGGCACGCTGTGAGCTCGTCTCCCTTCCTGTCCTAAAGTGAAACACACTGCTGCCGCACGCTCCCAGGAAGATACTGTCTTTGAGAGAGGGGGATCCTACCTCCAGAGTCTCCATGGTCAAACAGCTGACACAAGGTCAAGAACCAGAGCTGCATTATGGCCACAAACGGCCAAAGAATTTCTATCCTGCTCAGTAAAGACTTCAGCTCAAAGTCATGCATGCGGAAAAGGGAGTCAGGGTTATTTTGATGGGGCTTCTTTCTAATAATTAATTTAGGCAAGCCAATTGGATCAGAGGGTCCAAAAGCTTTAAAAGCACGATTTAGGATGGAAGGCTACAGGATTGATTTAGTACATGGGCAAGGGAGCTTCTTCAATATTCAACCACAGGTTCAAATCCAGCCATGCCCCTGTGAAGGCAAACAAGTGAAAGCAAGTATTCAAGTAGGCACGAAAGATAGAAGTTTCTGAGTGCAGTTCAAATTAAATGTTTAAATTGCATTGCCTTACTTTTTGTACTAATCAGCCCTTTCTCTGACACTCTGCAGAGAGATGTAAAGATTAATGGCTTGTGGACTCTGTCCTTGTGACAGGGTCCCCAGCTTGGAGCTACATGCATTGGCAGGGTTGGACAGAACAAGACATGCTTTTGCCTTGCAGATAAATAGGGAAGAGAGGAAGCTCTCAGCCATTTGGACGGTGTGTTTCTTTTGGTCTGAACTCACGCAAACCAAAGCACAGAGCCTAATGGGCTGGGCTGAGATGGCACGGCAGATCTCTCCGCAAGCATGGCAGGGTAGGAAACAAGCCCTAGCTACAGATGGGAGATTCTGGCCTTCGCTGCTTTCTAGGTTGGTATTTTGGTATAGCCCCCGAAACCTTCTCCACTCCCAGCTGGCTCAGTGTGTACGTGTGTCTCTTCCACCTAACAATGGCCTGGTTAGCTGAAAGCTAACAAGGGAGTACGTTTCAGCTAATCTAACTGGAAAAAAGGCCCACAATAGCTGGAAGAAGGAGGTTAATAAAAATCCTGTAATAACCATACACGACCCAATCTCTTTATACCAGCCAGGAACCGAGAAGCGACAGCATGAAGGCCCAGTTCTGGTTAGAAACTCACAGCAGCTTAGAGGAAATAAAGGACAATTTCTGGACAACTACCACAGGTTTTCAAAGGTCTGATAATGTGCATACCTAGTCCCATAAGCCACTGTATCTGCCAACTGGATTGCTGACAGGCAGAAACATTTTAATGTAAAGGAAATATTAATGAGCCCGAATGACTCAAATGCCATTAAAAAACACAGCAGCAACACATCCTGTACTAAAGCGTCAGCCTGGCAGGGTTTCTGAGTTTATCACGCTTCGGCTCGCTCTGTTTCTAAGCAAGCACCATAAAAAGCCTTCAACCGATGAATCAGTATGTAGAGAAGGTAATTGGTTCAGGTGACCTGCATGTGTACACTGGGTTATTTTATTAAGCACTTAAGGAGCCTCTGATAAAGATGCGCACCAGAGATTTGTCAGCAAAGAGATGTATCGTATTTTCCTGGCAGAGAGATATACCATATTTGTCTACAAAGAGATGCATCAGGTTTGAGAAGAGAGAGCGAGCTCCTGAACAAGAGGAAAGAGATTATAACTAGTTGAGGAAAAAAACCGAACATCTCATGGCTGCCATCACTCATCATGGCAAAAGTCAGGGAGGGACACTGCTACACAAATACGCTGTATCCCTACACTTGCAAACTAGCCAACAGGTAGCATTGCCCTGGAGGAGCCAAAGCAGAAACAGCCTCTTTGGTGGACTCTGATCTAGGGCCTCCATCCACTGCCACGGTACAAAAAAAGAACAGAAAAATGACAAGTGCCAAAGAGCACAGTTTCAGACGTACCTTATCATCCCTGCAAAGAAGGGACAGGGATACCAGTGAGTGCGCGTACAACATGGCAGTGTTAGCAACAGACAGTGCTATTCTGACACCTCAGACTCACAGGGGGACAATGCTTTCCAGGGACCATACATCCCAGTTGTTGGAGTACTATCACTCCTGCCTCTGCCACACTTTATGTCAGATCAGGCTGTGTATTTTTGTTTCTTACCTTGCTCCTCTCTTCCCCGCTTTAGGAAAGGGCAGAGAACAGAGCTTATGTGGAGAGACTGAGAGCAAGCAGATGGAGAGTGCCTGGGGCCCAGAGCCTCGCAGCATCTCCTGCTGCCCCACAGAAACAGCAGCAGCAGAGGCCAGGACTACCTTAGAAAGGGCAGGCAGTTCCTAGCAGCAGTGAGTCCACGATGAGAGTCCACAAGTAGTCTGTGATCATGCACGAAAAGTCACTGCGCTAACTGCCAAAGGCCTGCTTGTCCTATGAGATGTTGCATGGGTTGATTTCCCAGGCTCTAAGCACTAACATGAAAGCTCTTTCTGAAAGCTTTTTCTGCATAAAACAGAAACCAGACTTTTGCGGTTTCAGAGGACTATGAGACTTCACATTCTGTTCCTAAAAGGAAAAAAAAAAAAAAAAAAAAAAAAAAAAAAAAGAGTACTCTAAGGGAAGAACATTGAAAGAAAAACACTTCTTCACCATCATAAAGCCATCTGCAACCTATTTCATGCTTTAATACCTCACAAGAGGAGGTAATGTGCATTTAATATCAGAGATCCAGAGGAAGGGGCAGATCTGAACAGTCTGAAAAATAAAAATGAAAGTGGCTGCTCAAGGCTCAAGACTCTCAGAATGATGTCTTAGGAGACAAAAAGTAGCTTGCCACTGGGTTCTGGCCTTGCCTTGGTATTTTCTAATCTGACTAGATATTCTGCTGGGTATTGAGTACCTGCTAAGGTCAATTAAGGATACTGTGTCACTCTTAACGCCTTTATAGCTCTTACAGCTTAGGGAGATCAGCCCAGGACTAATAGCAAAAGAACACAGCTCCAGATTTGTGAAAGCTGTCAATGCAGACACAGTAGTTTCAGTGTCACTGTACCAGATAGGTCAGGGCAGTCTGACACAACAGCTAGCTAGTTAAATAACAAGGGTTAACAAAAAGGCACGCAGCAGTGAGAGTCACCTAGAATGCAAAGGCATAGCAATCTATAATCTGGAAATTCACTGCAGCTTTAAACTGACTAAAATTAGGCGCTCACCCCTACCTTAAAGCTCTGTATTGCTACACCATAGGAGGAAAGGTCTGGTTTGTCTCAGAATCAGAACTCAGACTGGAAGAAGACTCAAGGGTTTGAGTCATCTGCTACAAGGCCTTAGAAAAGGACGAGGCGCACGGGCTGGGCTGGGCTGCTGCATGAAGCATTAACAGTGCTGGGCTGGCTGGCTCCTTGCACAGTGAAGTGGGGGATGCAGGACTACCCAGAGCTACATCCAGGAGTGATACAGCTGTACCTAGTGCAGGAAAGTGCCAGCCCACCACAGCTCAGCCACCCTCTTTCCAGGACCAAGCTGAGATCTTTGCGCAGGACTGAATCTTCCTACAGAGATGCCTCAGAATCTTCACATGCTCTCTAGTACCCTCTTGTCTTTTACCTCCAAAGGAGAAAAAGGGGCAGAAAAACACCACATACTGTCTCCTGAGAGCTATACGTAATAGCCGACTTTGAAGGACATGTTGGCATGTGAAACTGCTGCAAATCCTCCTTTACTTTGCCATCTGCAGAGCAAATCCCCTGCCCCTGAAGAAAAGTTCCCCACCTATCCCATGCCAGGTACATCGTATCAGTTTCTTTCCCTTACCTGAACATAATCCAAAACCATGCCTGCCAAGACCATGCCAAGCCCAGCTAGGAGGTACGGCAAGAGCACTTGCAGGCAAATTGCGATGGCTGACTCTTCCTGCGACTTTGCCGTGGCCACTTTCTCCTCAGCCAACAGCTTCTGCTGTGCATGCAGAGAGACATCCTCTGCCTCCTGGCTGCCAAGTCGGCTCTCTCTGTGTTTACCCTTGCTCTTTGCTTTGTGCCTGGATCGCTCTCCATTCCTAGTCCTGCCCTCTTTTCTCCTCTGACGAACTTCCTCACCTTTCATGGTGGCTTTCTTGAATCACAGAGTTTTTCTGAAAAACAAAGTCAGAAACCATGAGATAAGAAAAAAAGGCATCAGATGGGTCAGAGACAGCAAACCCTTTGGTATTTTGTCCACTCCACTAACCTGAAGGCAAACTGGCACCTACTCCCAAAACCCTAGATGCTCTGCTAACCCAGATACTAGCATTTAGTTTACTTTCAACTTTGTATAGTCTAAAATCAATCTCCCTTTCTGTAATTCCATCTCTTTCTAGGTCTGTGTTCGTGCTGGAGTGCTTGCTATGTATCCTGGCTCTCACCCTGAGAACATCTAGAAGGATGCAGAAGATGCTGCACACAGCCTGAATTCTGGACCCTCCAGCTCTCATTCTGGGAGTCATGAGAACTGAGGAGCCCAGCAGAATCCAACCCTTTCTGCGGTCTAACCCTTAGCCGTTAAATGGGAGCAGTTCACATCCTAGCATCCTACAGTCCAGCAAAGGACTGGCATAGCACAGGTATGTACTATGTATAATACCTGGCACCAGGCATGGTACAGCTAACTGTCCGCCGCTCCTCGTTAACAAGATAACTCTTTAATCTTCTTTCTAATCTCAATACTTTTTCTTCCCTTTACGCCTTAGTTGACACGCACGCACTATATGACTCATCTGTCTACAGAGAAGCTGCCATGACCCCACAGCATCTTATAAGAAAAAACAAACATGCAAAATTGTTACTAGTCACCGTTTTCCTGCCATCGCGTCTCATTTCTCGATATAACTGTCATTCATCCTGCCTGCCCCACTGCTGGCCCAGGCAGTGCCCCAGATCTTTACCCATCACGTCCTGCCTGCACTCATCCGGCGTAACCGCTGGCAGATGTTCTCTGATGCTCTCATTTTCAGGATGGGCCCCTAACGCCCTAAACCCCTGCACTACCCCCGGCAGCATCAATCCTCTTCTTGACCAACATCTGGGGAGCAGAGGAAACAGCTAGGAGGCCCCAGTCACAGCTTGGAGGGGGGAGGGAGGAGGGATAGACAAAACAAAGTGCCCCTCTGCGGGGAAAGGAAACCCGGCCCCCGATCCTCCCCAGCGCTTACCGGCTCCTTGCCCTGCCCGTGGCTCTGCCCTGCGCGGGGCTCTGCCCGCAGGGCCTCGGGCGCGGCCGGGACGATGCGAAGGCGGGAAGGCGCCCGCCACATCTGGGGCGCGGCGGCGCGGCTGGGAGCCCGCCCTGCGCGGCGGCCGCGGGTTCGAGCCCGGCCCCCGGCCGCAGCGCGGCGGCGGAGGCGGCGCGGCTCCGTGAGTGGCAGCCGCCGGGCCGGCCCCGGCGCCGTGCAGGCAGCGGGGAGCACGGCCCGGCCGCTCTCCGCAGCCCGGCAGCTGCTGCAACCCCGCTATCATCATCATCATCATCATTATTATGTCCCTTCCTAACCCAGAGCAGCCAGAGGGGATCGCTCGGAAGGTGGGGGGGAGGGCTGTCACTAAGGACGGCTCCTGCTCGGGCAGTAGCCCCCCTGGAAGGATGCGCTCGGAGTAGCCGGGTGCCAGGAGCGCCATCCTGTTGCCCCCCAGGACGTGCCCAATCCTCTGTGGCTCCTGCCACCCCGAGAGCCCGTGGGGGATGCTGTCGGAAACGGTGACAACTTTCAGCGCAGGCAGAGAGAACAGGAGGCTGCAATTAAGAGCTGAGGAAAGACGTTTCCTCCACGTCGGGGTTGGGTGGTTTGTTTTTTTTCTTACTTTGGCATTTGCAAGAGCTCTTGTTGCAAGCTTCCTGTGCAAAAGCCTGCCTCCACCACAATCACTGCAAAACTCTTGATCTGGTTTTTTTCCCCCTCCCATATTGAATCACCACGTTAGAAATGCGATTACAGCATCCACCACATCTAAGCACATAAACCCCACTAAGCATCGAAGTAACCGTAGTCATGCAAGTCTCCTGAATCATGCAGCTCAAATTTCCAGAACAATTGAGGATATTAAATCATACCTCAGTATCAGAGCACTCTTATATCCTGCTGAAGTCTCTCAGATGTCATGCTACGCTAAAGGGCTCTTACTGATAAAATGGTGTCTCTGGGCCTGCGGGCTCTGGCTCAAAGCAGGGCACACCAAAGGGAGTTGAAGGTTTTTGTAAGTGACAGTAACGAAACCCCGCAGCTGCTGCGTGTCGAGGGTGTGCATTAACTGTTGAATGTCACTGCTGTAACGGCGAGGCTTAAATTTCAGCTCACTTGGCGTAATTTTACGTCTTCGCTCTGCAACTGATGCTTCCCTCAGAGCGGTCAGAAGACAGGTTTTCCTGTGAGAAATAAGAGGGGAAGGGATGTGGATTAAAAAAGTAGCAACCCTGCCAAGACATTTTTAGACCTGTTAAATGTATTCTAGTATCACTTTACCACTGAGCTTCAAAGAAAAACATCTACAGAGCAAGCGGAAAGTCTCCTGGGGAACTTGACTGACAAGGGCATTCTGATAATGGTTCCAGCCCAGGAACTGTTCTACAAGGGATCTCCCACCTGGGTCCAACCATCAGCTACAACAGGAGCTCCAGCACCCTGCCAGATCTCATTCTGCGTGCAGGAGGAGACATAACTGTCTGGTTTGTGTACCGTGATCTCATGTCCCAGTCTAAAACCCCTGGTGTGTCACCAGTGGGTACATACTTGAGAAGGCTGACTTTCAGCAGCACACAAAGCTGCACTTTCTCGGAAGTGCAGGAGCAGTGTTTCGATAGATTCTGGCTTTGACGTAAAGGAAGGGTGGCTGGACCTTGATTGCAAACAGAGCTCCTGTGACTCTTTCGATAGGACAGCTCAGCTGCTCGCTGCTGCCTGGGAAGTGCTTGTCGGCACGAAGCTGAGCAACTTCATGCTAAAATGTTTTATTCCCGCACCGAGCCAGAATGTACGTGTGCTGCTTTTCTCTGCTCTCCCACAGACGTGCAGGTAGTACCTGCAGTTACAAGGGCATTTGAGGGCTCGTTGCACTCGTTCCTGCTTCTCTCCACAGTGCTTTTAAAGATTGTTTCCTCCAGTAGGAAAATAAGAATAAGTCTGTTATTTCCATCCTCTCCTCCATGTTACTTTGCTCCTGGACTTTCTCTCCAACAACTATTCCTTCAGCCAAGCAGAGAGGAATGTTACAGCTTTTTCCAGTATTCTGTCCAGAGATACAACTTTTTTTTCTTCCCACAGTTTCCTGTTAAATGGCATTTCTTTGATGAATAGGGAGTACTGAAGATATTTCTCAAATATAAAGCTCGATTTATGACTTCATAATCAAGTGAGAGACTTATTTTGACTGCTGGGCCATGCGAGCTCCCATGTCACCACTGGGGCTGTATTAAGGCTGCTGGGGGCTGCTCCCTGGCTCACTGGGCTGCAATCCCACCACAGGACACGTCTCTCGACACTCAACGGCTGCAACGCAGGGGCGCATAAAGAAATATGCCATCTCTAACTTTTCTCCTCTGTGAGACAGCGTTAGCTAGTGTGGCTTAGAAGTATTATTTGGAGGTCTCTGTGTAGACGGAAACAGGCAGTGCAAGACTGACACATGATGAATACTTACTGCCTTATAAATCTGGGGTTTTAGAGACAGAAAATACAGCAGGAACTTCCTAGAGCTGGGCAAGGGGGAGAAGATGACATCTCTCCTTCTCCTTTGCTTTTTTCCTTTATGTATTATTTGAAGGAAAATTAGTTTTACTGCCTGTTAGCCTTCGGACCCAATAATTTCCATATAGTTAATTTTGTGCTAGTCTGCACCTCCTTCTCTTTCTGTACCAAAGTTCTTTGAAGTACAGATGTTTGTGTGCACCAGTGGTACTCCGAGAAATTAAAAGTGCCATCTCCTGCCTGCTTTCTCTCGTCACCTCCTCTTGCCACAGGCACTCACCACTCAAGCTACTGTTTCCCTTGGGACAGTTGTTAAGCCAGGTTACAATCGTAGACTTTCACTCAGGTTTCATATATGGAAATAACCCAGCACAGAACAGCAAAGGCAGATTTTTGTACTGGGACACATCTTATTTGACTTGCAGCACAACAGGCCTTTGTCAAGCTGCTCTGTTGAGGAATAAAGCCAGCCTAAATCACCATGTATCCCCAGCACTCTTACGCCGTTTGCACAGGTTATCTCACACACTAGACTCCCAAAGACAAGGTTATTTAATTGCATGAGGCCTTTCCACTCCCCATCTGCCATTAGATGGCAGCAACTAAACATGGAATGAGGGCATGCAGCTCTGTAAATCCTATTTATCCTGTGGCTTGTGCAGGGATTTCAAGCTTTTCACTTCTAGGTCAATGGTTCAAATCTGGCGCAGGTCAGGAGGGGCCAGAGATCCTTATAATCCGACAACTGCGTGGTGTCCTGTGCGAAAGCAGTTTGCAGGTTTCCGTTTCTGATCTTGTGGACGAGTTCCACCTCATCACTGGCACTAATTGGGACCCCTGCTTGACACACCAACAAAGAGGCGGAAGATGCTCCAAAAAGACTGATTTCTCCTCCCTGCACTCCAGATGATTTGACAAAGGGGAGCACTCATCTCTGTGCACAAGCCTGCCCTCAGTCATGAAGCCAGAAGAATGTGTTGGCTCCGTTCCTCCTGTAAGCAAAAAACTGCCCAAAATGATCTCATTCCGGACAGGAGGGTGACAGTTGGGGTCTTTCAGCAGATAAAATTAATTTGGGATATGATATTCAGTTAGACTAGTGATGGCGCAATGAAATCCTGTCAAACATGTTGTAACACATATGTTATTTACAGCCTCTTATAATTGCAGGACGAACTCCATCCAGAACTGCCTTACAAGGTGACCTAATTTGGAAAAGAAAATAGATGCTAAATTTTCTCACATTAGAAGATACCTCACTGTGACTCCTTCCCTTACAAATTTAAAGCCCTATGAGGGACTGGAGCAACTGAAACTCTCCAGAGAAACCCATGAGATAAGAAATGAGCCTAGCGAGCATGTGACTGTGATATAGTTCAAGCCTGTGTGTGTATCACTCAGCTTGATCTGCTAAGATCTGAGGAGCATGTCACTACGTAAATCCCTTTGGGCAGCTGGGCACCCCTCCAACGCACAGATTTCCCTTGCTGCTAATGAATCAGCCTCTTTTGCTAACTTACCTCCAAAGCTCGTTTACTTGGAAACCAAGGGAGCTTAGGGAACAGGGTTCTCTCCATGCATAACAATGACCTATTTTAGCTACTTCTCCTCACGAGGTCATGGAGAAGGGGCAGCAAGAGAGAGTGCTTCTATCCAAGAGGCATTTCCTGGAATCGGTCCTAAACAATGCCGGGCCATTTCCATTTTGAGACCTGACATTTCACGGTGCCAATGCCTCTACACAACAGAAAATGCCAGTGTGAGCCAGGGATGGGATCCAGCTGCTTCATTCCAAGGACGCGTACCCAGGCGCTCTGCATACGTGGTTATTATTCTCACGAACAGCCCCCTTTCCCTGGAAACTGATAACACAGAATGGGAACGCTTCACAACACCAGCAGAGCAGGATGGCAGATGAGACCAAAAGCATGTTTTCCACCTCTGGGCAGGTTTATATCGCTGGGTTTTCTCAGGTATCATGAGCAATGTAGTAAGGGAAACTCAGACACGCATTAAGGAATCTGTCCTTCCTCACCAAGCCCTGTGCTGCTAGACTGCTACCTGTACTGAACTAGTGGTGTAGCTCTACACGACACCACAGGAAAGATGTATCTGGTAACCCAACAGCGAATGCTTGAAAGCAGGAAATTTTTCATGTGCTGTCTCGTCTCTGAGACGTGGGCTACTGCCTGAGCCCAGGAAGAAGCCAAACACTTTGTGGTTTTCCCACAGTTAGTGTCCTGAGGCAAAAAGAGAGGAACAAACACATGATAATGCAATCATTTTGTATTATATTTAACCCAAACTCCAAACCTCACCCGCCTGAGTACAAGGCTCAGATCCCAGACTGGAACCCTGTGGTTTTAGCCCATCTGTGGTTGATACCTTGCAAGGCCAGAAAGGACCATCGTCCTGTGTGACTCAAAGGACACAGTATGCCTTTCGATTAACTTCTGGTTAAACTGCAGTATTTCTGTTAGAAAAGTACCTGACCTGCAAAAAAGCAGTCAGTGATGGAGCAGAATCAGCCACAAGGGTTAAGAACGCATCCAGTCTGCACTTCTTTTATGAGAATGAATTTGACCTGTTTCAGCTTCCAGCCCCTGAATGCAGTTACATCTTTATGACTATATAAGCTCATTTCCAAACTGCCCTTTCCTTACTTGTGGTTCTCCTCAAGTCCCTCACCTTTAGGCAAGCAGATAAGCTTCCACTTACTCATGTGGCTCTCCTCAAAAGTCACCCCAATTAACTAACATCTTTCCAAACAGTGTGCTACTGAATGGGGCCCAGTATTGGGCAGTAGTGCAGAATCCGAAGAGAACTGAACCTATCTACACCGGCAGAAGGCTTTGTTTGTCAATCCAGTGACCATTTTTAGCCCTTCTAGACCTCTAAAGGGTTTTCTAACTAAAATGCTAGGTGACTGCATGTACAACAGGAGATCGTCAGTGTATTACAGTGTCACTGTCCGTCAGTCAAGCCTGTAAGCTGTCAACTCAGCTAGATACTAAGTTAATTTGAAGGGACCTCTTTTTCTTAAATAAATGTTCACCGCTGCTAATTACCCAGGTATTTTCATTCATGAGTCACCTCTAAGCTCTTCCTTTATTTTGACGAATAACACTTTAGCAGCTCTCTTAAATGGAGACATGTAGTGTGGCCTTTTTCCCTTCTGCTTGAACACCCCTGTTCTCTGCTGCCCCTGCAGGGTCCGTTTCTTACCATCACCGACACTAAGGCTGATAAGTAAGAGGAATAGGAAAAAAAAAAAATAAAAAAAATCAGAGTTTTCCTAGCTACCAAGAAGTAGCTACCCAGTCTGCTTCATCTCCCAAATTTACTAATGGCAACACCAGATATGCTCTATTCAGATAATGTAATTTTTAGTATTAAAAAGGGAGTCATCTTCTTGACCCCTGAAAATTCAGTAAGATGTCATGATTCTTAGTCATCTCAGCATGTTTTATTTAGCATAATTGCACCTATGCCAAGAAACAAGATGGCTGTATTTATGCTAAGTATTGAAATTAGTTGCTTGTAGTGCACATCAGAACATGAGGTAAAAGCTGGCAGCACTCAGTCTTTCTCTGGATCCCAGTTTGTAGCGACCACTTCAAGCTACCTTGCAGAGCCATTCGTGAATATCTTACACCTGAAGTGTCTTGATACAGGACACAGCCTTATGACTGGTAACTCTCATCTCTGGTTTTTTAGGTGCTTTGAGTATGATGGAGATGGCAGTAGGAAATATTTCTGCCGGGATGAAGCAGCTCCAAAAGTAGGGAACAGGAGCATCATTTCTGCCATTCAGTTCTGCCTGGGAATGATATCTTAAAGTAAGGCAGCGAACCTTTTACTGCCTGTTTTTTGTAGCTGTTAAAATCTTTGAAAAACACTCAGTTTCGCAGAATTTTGGGCACCACTGAATATATCTGAAGCCGCATCATCGCCCCCAAGGAAGAGGAACAAAGCTATCATCCAGCATCCTGTCCCCACAGATAAATGCCTCTTACTTAAGGGGAATTAAATTTAGATGGTTATTCCTTAGGGCACAGCTGTGCTGAAGTGATTTTATTAAGTGACTCATAAATGATAATTTTGAAATATCTTTCTGGTTTGTTACAATATTTCCTCAGGCAACCATTTCATTCTTGCCTTTTGCCCATCTGTATTAGGAATTTTTGCATTTGATTCCTTAGCTGCTGGCTGCTGCAAATAGCAGCAAACATTCCTGTCTGAACTCTTTCCAGAAAAGCTGAATCTTTCTGGAGAAAGGATTTGGGAAGTCCAAGCAATATTGTTTAGCAAAACAAGGTACGCAAAGTGAGTTGGGCAGATCTAAATAGCAGAGGGAATTCATCTAAGGGAAGAAGAAATCCCTTCACTCCCAAGTTACCGATTATAGTTGTATCCAGAGCAGTAATGGCTAGGAGTCTTTAGAAGCTAAGGATTGCCTGCTGGCATCTGGAATGAGTTGTTGGTCTCAGTCCAGCTCCGGCTTGACAGGTGTCCCAGACATCACCATAAGAAATGGCCTCAAGCTTGGCCCAAGCCTGCAAGTCTTAGCAGAAAACACAGGGCTTAAAGAGGTCTATGAAGACTGAGCACGGACACACTCATGAGCAAAAAGAGGCTTTTAAAAAGGTTAGTTACAGCCATAGACTTTCAGGGGCACCTCTTCAAAGTCACTGTCTAAGAAGACAGGTGTAGTTTGTGTACCCTGTCTCAAGACTTGCCAATTTTGTATGCGAACTGCACATAGTTATTCTGCAAATGCATGTTAATCCCCAAACATCCCAACGCAAAACTCCCATAAGATAGCATTTAGACTTCTTGTAAACCTTGTGAGGCACCAAGCCCAACCCAAGTCCATGGATTTTTAAGTTAACTTAATAGCATGATTTGTACTTCTGAGATAGAGGTGATCAAAGAAAAACCTCAAGCAGAAGCCTTCTTCAAGAAAGTAGTTATCGCCTCCCTAACCAGAGGATGCCTCCTGCTGTGGCTAGCATGAGGGCCACTTGTCCCCAGTACGCCTCTATGCCAGGAGGCACGCTCTCCTTGCTAGTGTATTGCAAGAACGCCGCAACGAGGGAAACGGAGCGAGGAGGATTTTGCCATTTGCCTACGTCCACACAACTGGTGCCACAAGCCACTGTCCCGTTTCTACTCTTGTGCCTGTGGCCTTTCTCCTCTCCACTCCCATGTCTGAACCAGATCAAGGCACACACCAGCACATCCCTGACAACACCCTCAAATATTACCCACTTCACTCAGCCAACCCTCGGTCACCTGGGGGAGCACCATATTCCCATTGCTGCAGAACAGACAACAGAATTGTTATAGATTACCTTTTAAGAGCCAAATCTGTTTGAGAGTTGTGTAGCAGAGAAGACGTATTAGTAGCATAAGAATAATAGAGACATATTTTCTCCCTCAGTAATGCCTTCTATCCAAGAATCCTTGAGCAATTTACAGGCTTCCTCAAGCAGATTATTTGTTAAGTAGCATTATGAAAAGAAGATAAATGTTACATAAATGTCCTAATTCTGCTGTTATTAGGCCCAAAAAGGCAGGTTATGAATCCCGACTCAAGTCTCCTTCAAAATGCAGGACAGTTCAAATACCCAGTTTTTATTTCTCCCCATCAATTACCATCTCTGACATGCTCCTTCCTTGGGTTGCACAGCCAGCTGCAGGCCTGCACACCTGCAAACTCTTGCTCACAGTATCATTTATGCAAGCCCAAATCTGACAAACTCTCCTCACTGAAAACCACCAGCAACAACTTTTTCCAGCACTTTTAGTTCTGTTTCAGTCATGACTTTTCTCCTTTTTCTCCCAGACACCAAGCAAAGCACCAAGTTCCCTCTAGTTTCTTTTCTCCACCAGCGTATTCTCCCCCACAGGCAGGAGGTGGGGACAAACACTGAAGTCCTGGCCAGAGCTCACCCTTAGCCTCTGCAGCCCTGCTCGGAGCACCTCACCTACAGGAAGAGAGAAAGGAGGGGAAAAACTTGTGTCCCTGCTCTGCAGCTGAGGTGCAGCTTTGTTGGTCTTTTGACGTGTTAAGTAGGTTTGCAGCTGCCCGTTACAGGTCTGCAACTGAAGCTGATCAGGTTCACTTGGGGCCATGCCAGGCCCGCCTGAAAAAAAAAAAAAAAAAAAAAAAAAAAGGTATTTATTTATAACCGGCTTGTGAGATGGAAAACTGGTTTCTATATTTAATAGAAAGTGCACCCAGCAGATTAACCCTGGCAGTATTGAGCCTGGGGACTCGCTGGATTCTTTTTTGAGTATTAGCTACTACATTTATCATATTTCTAGGTCTAATCCTCCACAGACCTAGGGTCTGATAGCGCAACTATTTACTTTTTAGAGACGGGCTAATTTATTCTCAACCCCTCAGAAGATCCAGACTTAGAATTGTACAGTCTGGAGGAAAGGACAGAAGAACTTCCAAGGTTTTGATAAGCATTACTTTAATTTTTGAAAACTAGTGTTTGAACGCACCCCTGATGCTGTATGCTGCAGCCATAGGTACCACACGAACCCCTGTCCTATGATACTATAGCAAGACCAGTTCTGCCTTTTGAGGCCAAATTCAAGGGCATGTTCCCATCTAAACAGCAGGCTTAGAAACTCGGCATCAGATCTTTTGAGGGATGCACACTTCAAAATACGTTTGCCCAAGTATTTCCCATGGCTGGAGAGTCACTAGATGCATCCAGCCAGGCGATACAGAAGCTGCAATGCCCCATGTGCAGAAAACAGCTGGATGCAGGCAGACACTTCACTCACAGCTGCTTCTGGAGCTGCCTTGCCAATGCAACGCAGCGTCTCTGGAATCAGTCTTCCACCACCATAGCACAAAGGCACAAAACCGTGTGAGAGGAGGGCTGTCAAACACGGGTGTAGACTGAAGGAACAAAGCTCGTTATGCAGATGATGTCCCAGCTCCAGCCTGGGTAAGTTACATTCATCGTATTTGGATTTCCACTGCTTCTTCAAAGGTATGCAGTGCCTGATCTCTCTGCCCTGTTGTGAAGTGCTGTGCCAGGCTGTCAAAAAGCGCTGCTGTAACATTCAGTCCCAGACACGGGTACATTCCAGGAGCCAGGGACGCTATTTCTGTGTATTTCCTTCTACCCAGACCAGCTGAGCTTGTTTTGAACTTGACTTTCTATTTGTGAAAGACTTTGGGGATACTTGACTAAAAAATATATACAGATCTCCCTGTACAACTTGGGTTGCATTCCCCTTCGGGTACATTTAAGGAAACTGGGACACAAGGAGTTCTGTCTAACTTAAGCAAAGCTACAGACATATCAGCAGAAGCCTACTAGCAGAAAAAACATTTACCTTGTTTAAATTCTGTAACCCCTAGATTGTATCACCTTCCATTATTCCCTGATCTCTTCTTGTCCAGTCCTTTCTCCCTAATAATGAGGAACATCTTTCCAGGCTCAGACTCTAACTTGGAAGGTTCATATACACCGCCATGCAAGGAGATCTCATCCTGACGTAACAAGCCCAGATACGCCATCAAACTAGCTCAGAAATCTGACTACATGCAAGTATATACGTAGCATTACAACCCCAGAGACAAGTATCATTCCAGGAAATCCTGTTTCTTCATTTGCAGCCTGGAAAAGGGGAAAAGACAGTATGTTCTTGCTTGCATGCCACCACTCATTTTGTGCATGGAAATGCTCGGTTCCCGAACGCAAGAAGCGCGTGTGCCAGTTTTGCGAGTGTGGGTCAAGAGCCTGCCCATGGGTCTGCAGCCCACGCGCTGCCTCTAAGTCTCATACCAACGTACTGAGAGCAGCCACCACGTGCCCTGGCTTTTCAGGAATCCGTACCCTCAGTGTTACCCAAACCTCTCTGGGCCTCTGGCCATAATCAGAACCATTGCTTCCCTCTATTAGCACTGAACAGTTTGTATTAGATTCAAAGCCTTTCTGATTCAGAAACAATGAGAAGCATAGCACATGATATATGCTAAAGAGCTATTTAAACTGTTTACCAAAAGCTTTGATTGACCCTGAAGGATATTGGCCCTGCTGCACACTCCAGAGGCAGCATGGTCCAGCTGTTGAAAAAGAAAGCTTGGAGGAGGCAAAGCAAAGCTAACATTTACATGTGCTGCTAGTTTGAGCTGCATTTTAGTCTCCTGTGTCTCAGTCTTCTCATTTATGCTACCAGGATAATTACAATTAACAACTGAGCATGTTCTGTGGTAAAGCTTTCTTAAACACTTGGGTAAAAAAAGCTGCAGACACGTGCAATCGCATTTATGGATTTTTATTCTATTAGTAGCTAGCTTCTGCCACAAATAGGACCCAAACCAGCTTTGGTATCTTAAGGCGAGATCTATTTATGTATCTGTGTGCTAAGCGAAAAACCAACAAGAGTCCTTGAAACAACAGACAAAGAGGTTTCTCTGTTTGGAGATCCTGGCTAATAACGAGAACCAATCATCTGAGCATTGTGTGTTTAATACTCCCCTGTGCCACAAGAGAGAGACACTGGTGAATGGACCCTGCCCTGCACTGCCTGGAAACTGAGCTGGCAGCAAAGCAGCTCAGAGTAATGAGAACCATAATAGGTATGCGGGCCCTGAGCTTTCCATATTTGTGCCAGTCTGTTTGGAGCCTGCGGCAGCAACGTTAGTAGTGCATTACATCTTGTGATCTGCTCTGTAACAGACGGTGACATTAAGACCACGAGGGAATGTTTTGCAGCGTGCAGTCGGGGAGGAAGGTAATAACCTAATGAGCTTTTGGTGAATTTGCACCCTTCCAGAAAACTCTGGCTGTGAATGAGCATTAAAACAACTTCCTTCCCATCTATAACACTAGACTATCTCTCTAACTGAACAAATAACAGGTCACAAAGCTAAAATAAAGTACCAGAGAGAGTCTTGTACAGGTACAAAAAAGATCTTGATGAAGTTTAGTTTTCAAATCACTATATAATCAAATATTTTTCATTAACTTGAGCTGGGAGGGCCCCTCAAAAGTCCTTTGCAGTTTTTTTCAAGCAAACTAGCTTAAAAAAAAAAAAGTAAATGTTTCAACCTTACTTCCACAAGCAGAACACCTCCTAAAACATTTTTTTTAATACTGCAGACAATCCCTATCACATCACTGCCAAAATCTAGCTATGGCTGCAGGTGATATGCTGTATCAATAGTATTACAGTAAGAAAGTCAACTCCATCCCAGCCAACGCTACAACAACTATAAGCCTGTCTTCTCCTTTCTTGCCCACTTAAACATCTTTTGGGAATTTTTGTTTTATTTTGTTGTCGATTAATACACTAGTTTAATTATGCCAAAAAGCTAACCAGCATCCAGAAAGACATGGAAAATTGCACTTCAGCGTAGGAAAACCTTCCCAACTACAGGCATAATGAAGCATTAGGCCAGCATGCCTCCAATAATGGGGATCTTTAAGCAGCGGATGGATGAGATGGTGTTCAGAGTTCCCTTCCCACTCCACAATTTGCTAACTAGCTATGACAAGTATCGACTAGTTACCTCCTGAAAATAACAAACTATCAACACTTGGAAATACATCTTTGGATATTTTATAAACCACCGTTAAATGCATTTCTCATTCTCAGTCACACAAGTGAGTTGCTCTGATTTACTGAGCTACTGCACGTCAGCCGAACTACATAAATCTCTGCCTTTCACAGATAAGAGGGAAAACGTGGGCTGTGAGTGCTGCTAACCCAGCGTAACTTGACTAATGTCTAAAGCCCCTGACTGTGTATGTCAAAACTGCAACAGGCTGAATCAAACCCACTAAACATTAGGCAGGTAAGAGAGTCAGGGGACAATTAATCCAATCCATCTTAAACACTTCTCTTCAGATGGGACCCGGTTAAAGTGCTTAACTTTCTCTGCTGACCACAGAAGGAATCTGCCTCAAACGCTGCATTGTAAAGGGCAGTAAGCAGACAATATGAATCTCAGAAAAAATCTTCAGCACTAAACAAAGCCTCGCATCGCTGCATACCTCTCTGCTCGTACATGAGGAAGGCTTTTACCGCAGACTACACTGACCACACCAGCCAAGTGGCTTCTGGATTCAGCAGGGCTTATGTTTGTGGACCGAGCTGGGTTTCTTCTCATCTGGTTAACTACTTTGGCATAACTACTTATCTCAGCACTGCAGCTATGCAGGGAAGTTTGCATTTCACAGCAACACTGGGAGAGCCGCTCAAGGGAAATCCGTCCAGCATTTGCCCACATTAAAACCTTAATCCCGGAAGTTCACACGCTAAGTGCCTCGGCTCACTGTGTCTATCACACATGCCAATGGATTCCGTGCAAGGAGACATCGAAATCTGAGTGTTAAGCATTCGTTTCACAATGTTAAATTCAAAGATCCTATTAAAGCAAGGAAAAAGTAAAGCACACAATGAGATATAACAATACAGCTTGGTAGAGTTTGCCAAAGTAAAATATAGATCACTTACTCTTCCTTGTCCCCTAGCTGTTTTGCTTGCCAGTATCTGCCCAACATCCTGCCCTGTCCCAGGCAGAAGTTCTCTGTCTACCTCTGCATACTAGCAGTCCATTCTCTCCAGAAGTAGTACAGACGCTTTCTTAAGACACTCATTTTTCAGTGTATTACTTCTCCTTTACCTACGCCCAGAGAAACCAATTCTCAAGCTCAAAATTAATCAGAAGTTAAAAAACATTGGAAATGCTGTAAAAAGTTGGAACGGAGCAGATTAATGTGGTTCAGTGCTGCGGAGAGCAAGCTGGATGTCAGAACCCAGAGCTGCGGTCACAGCGAGCGTCGCCACACCACAATGGGATGTGGTCCTCGGCAGCCAGAGCGCAAAGTGCCTCTGGGCAGCAGCTGCTCTGCAGCTGGGGCAGGGCTGGCGCTCAGCCCCCTGCGTTCCCAAGCACACAGCTGCTGAGTGTGTTTTGGCAGTGTGCGTGGCTACACAGGCACACGAAGTTTGGCCACAGTGCAGGTGCAAAAGAAATAGGGGGTGGTTGCAAGAAGCAGCCCTTTCTCTTTCCACCTCCAACCTCTGTGTATCGACGTGAAGAACAAAAGCATCACCTTAATACAAGACTCTTCTTCAGGCAGAGAAACCTCACTTGTCCTTAGGCAGGAGAATGCTGTTAGATGCAGCTGACGACAGCCAGCACAAGAAGAGACTGGTTCTGGCTGAGGTCCTCAAAGTAAGACAGCCCCATGAAGGACTCCCACGCTCATCTGATCTCACGCATTTCTGAAAAGAGTGAAACTCTGCTGTCCGAGGGACATTTTTTGGATACAGGGACAAATGTCCTTCAGAGAATAAAATTCATTACAAGTTTCAGGAAATGCTGAGCTAACACGCTAAACCACTTGCAGTGAGAACATCCAATAAAGGGGATGTGTACACCACAGGGGTAGAAGATGGGGCAGGAGATCATGAAGTTTTCCCCATTGCCTGAGAACAAGACACAGGCTAAGACATTCTGAAGACAACATTTTTAATTATCTGCTTCTACTTAGGTCCTTAGGAAAGGGTACAAACCGAGGAACACTTTCTCCTTCCCTCCAAGCTTAAGTAAGGAGGTAAGCTCAAGTTGTAAATACAATCCTATGTTGAACCTCACAAGTCTGCACTCCTGGCTCCAACTCTAGTCACTGGAAAAAGTCCCACTGATTCCAGTGAGGGCAGAGATTGACCCCAAGATGGTCACACCTGGGGTTTTATTCATTCCATGATAAAGATTTGCTAAACTTGGAACCCGATCATGGATCAGCTTCCAAACACCACCCATGTTTGGGGTGGCTGGAGCTGAAGTTTCAGTGCTGGCCCTCCTCCATGGAACTGAAAGCCAGAATTGCGATGATGACAATAAATATTCAGCACTTCATCTTCAAAGGGCTGGGTAGATGGTTCAGTCAGCGGCTAGCTAATCAATGGCACAATATCAACCATGCCATCATTTATTCATGCAATATCTTTGCAAGCTACGTATGAAGATAGTCAACAGGGTTGACAGGTATATTTATATTTATTTTGCCCTAAAGACTCCATTATTGCTAGATCCCCAAACCACAACAGTGGTGGTAATAAAAAGTTTTTTAAAAGGGGTGTTGTTAGGACCTAAAGGCCAGCTGGAGGGGAGGTGTGAATGGATACTCCTAAAGAGATCACTGCTTTCTTTGCATGTGGTTTTCTGAGCAACTCCTGTGTCTCTCTTTTCCTCTCCTGCTAAGGGATTTGGCTGGAGACATCCTCATCAGCTGCGCTGCCTTCTTAGCTGTTTGAGATATTTGCTTGGTGACCAGAAAGTGGCACAGAGGGGTAATTGAACATGAACCCATTAAAGGTCAGGCACACTCCCAGTAAATGAGCTATCAGAAAAGCCACGCTTCTGAGCAGCCCGAGAGAGGAATGAGCTCTTTGCAAACCAACCGGGCTGTGAAAGAGGCACTGTGGGAGCTTATGCTCTAGTTCTTTTAAGTCTGAGGCTTCTTGTCCAGAGGATCAAACCAGGTGCACAGAGAAATACAGAATGAATGTCTCAGAGTACAAGAAATGCCTAGAGAAGATGCCTGCTCTCCTTCTTGGCTCAGGAAGGGGAAGTTTGCCTGACACACACCACTACTCTTATTAAGGAGCTGATCTTGCTATGTGCTGAAGAGCTTTGGCTTTCCTACACATCAGTGACTTGAGGACATTCAGTATTTTGCAGGAACAGATCCCCTGGCAGGGTCGGCCTCTGAAGCATTTGATGTCCTGTCCACCCTTTGCTTTTAAACATGTCACGCATCTGTCTGAAAACGGACCGAGCTCTCTCCAGGGCAAAACACCCTCAGGACTTTTTCTGCTATGCTCTGCATTTACTCTTCAGTGCACGCCTGTGGATCACCTACTAGACTGTGGGCTGGACTGGAGCAATCTCAAAGCGCCCCTTGCACTGTCTGCAGCTTAAGACCAACAGGAGGCTATTCTACTTACACCACAGCCTGGTTTAGGAGACTTGAAATAGCCTCCTGAATCTCAATAAAATCTAGCTTAATCCATCTCCTTTCCTTCCTTTCAACAGGCAGTTTGCGTTGATTTCTTGAGCTACAGTCAATTCATAGCCATCTCCTCTCTGAAACTGCTGTTATTTTCTGCTTTAAACTCCTCCTCCTAAAGGGTGTGCAGTGTAAAATGATCATGTTATAGTTGAACCCTGAGCACCTTTTGGCCTGGGGGCAGAGGGACGTCACGGCTTCATGGCAATTACTATAATCAGAGAGACTTCCCATCACTCATGGCAATTTAAATTAAGACCTTTCTTCTAAAAGATATCCTCATAGCGCCTATACAAATACAGGACTTGCTCCAGGAATTTTTGGATGTGATTCTCTGGCCTATATTATGCAGGTCAGAGGACTTGATCGTAACGGTCCCTTCTGGCCTTAACTAGATTTTATTTAGCCTTGTGATCTGGTCTCCATTATGTCACTAGCTCTTTTCAAAACAACGCAAGGGGCCCATCTCTTGCAGAATGGAAGGAACAGAAAATCAAGACAAGACGACCATGAAACAGGCAGTCACAAGCCTATTATCAAGTACAACTCATTATCCAAAGACAACTGGTGATTTTTTTTCCAGTACTGGATGAAGTGAATTTATTCAGCTCAAGTGCCAGTTTGTAGTTAATATAGCTTCCTGAATAGCGGTGACCCTGCAGCAGCGTTGGGTTGATCTGCCTAAATGATAGACTTGGAGGAAGCCTGCTGTATACATCGAGGCCTGCAGCTGTGTTTTATAAAAAGGCATGTCAAATGTATAATTAACTCTCTGTGGACATAGTCATGAGTTCTGTTGACAAATCACAAGGAACGGGAGCTCAGAGGCACTCAGACTTGCTGGATACTGAAGCTCTATGGGGCTTCTTATACCTGCACACGTGAAGTACATCACGGATGTATGCATATATATTGAGTCTCTTACCATAGCCCCAGTCCGTAAGATTCTCCCTGGCAGTCTATCAGGAAACCCTTTTAACGGGGTAATTTAAAAAACCAAAGTCATTCCTTGGAGGTGATTAATCTGGTCATCGCCCCACAATGCAAAGCACGTCTTCTCTTATGTTTCCTCAGGGACACGAAAATCTGGATTTGAAGCTGGAGTCACACACAGGTGTTCCTGTCTAACACCCTCCTTTTGGGATCTTGCCCCAACCAGCAAATATTAAGGAATGAAGCTTCATGATACTACTGTAAGGTAGGTCATAATGATCCAGAATGGACAGAGAAAAGTCTGTGGACAGAGATAAGTGCATTCTCTCTTTGCTCGTCCTTGTGCCACAGGCCAGGGAGTATTAGTCCTGGCACTGCACTCTGCTGCTGTACCTACATGGCACCTGGACCAGGACCAGCTTGCGTCTGGCCAGCTGGGAGATCAGGAAGCAGAGCTTAGCTCTCTCTGTTCCCATTTGCACAGATAGGCCCTGGAAAGATAAGGGAGGAGGTCAAGGATTACAACTGAGACCCTGTGCTGTGCTCATCATCCCATGTGAAATGCTTTAGCTGTCTGCCATATGGAGTGCCCATCTTCCCCTTCCTGAACTAGGGAGCAGAAATATGTACCACTGAAAGCCCCTAGAGCTTCTCAGTGACATATAAAGTCATGCTGACCATCCCCATATCAGGAAAACCACCTGGCTGGGGAGTTCATTAAATCCTGGGAGCCTTCTGGAGGCCTACTAATCATTTTCAAATGTCGCGAAATACGAAAAATCCTAAATAGTGATTGTTGAGATTGGGTCACGACTACAGCCCAGCTCTAGGAAAATCATGCTTTGCCGCTCTACAGAAATACTTCAGAGATGCTCCTCTGGAGGCTCAGGCACTAAGAAGCATGAAATAAGGCACTTATAAGTGGTAACTCAATTCCACCTTCATCAGTAACAGGGAATTAATGGCTAATGGTATTTTACCTAACCGTAATTACATATTAAGTACAGTAATGAATGAAGCTGAGAAACATGAGAGGTTTCGTATCCAAAATTAACCAAATTACTCAGTCCTCTTGGTTTGCTAAATAATCAACCAGCAAGCTCATAAAAAAGGCTTGTAATACAAGGGATTTCTGCATTTTACTGATTCTGCAGATATCTCAAGAAAGGCAGCATGTGTTGCCCAGAAGTTCAGGGGTGCATTTGAAGCACAGGTCATCTTTTGCAGCTGCGTTAGCTGTCTGGGCCAAGAGTTGGCGTAACTTATCATATCAGAGGGTAAGAAACCTGAAGTCCGACCTTAAATCTCACTGACAAAGAGGAAATTTCTTGTTCTATTCACATCATCAATGCAAGCCAGGGTTTAAACAGAGTGTGTATTTTAAGCTTATATTAAACTTGGTTAGAATCAAAATAAACAGCAGTTGACACTATATATTTCTTGGGGTAAACTGTCTGGCTAGATAATGAGCACTATATAAAACTCATTGAAAACGTATTAAGTTTGCAGAATATTAAGTTCGTGCTGATTAATGTTCATCAGGAGCATCTCTCAGTATAGCAGTCCTTCTTCTGCTATCCCTGTAGAGCTCCATATACCACTAAGAACCACCAACCTGTTTGCCTCCTAACCTATTCACCATCTCCTCTCAAAGGTTGTACTGGCAGGATGTCACCTCTCTGTACCCATGATGAACGGGTCTGGGAGCATAATGTGGATACATCCCCTTTCTGGAGAGATTCAGAGGCAGCAAATGGGACTGTGGGTTCCACTGAGTGCCACAGTGCTATCTGGGAATCCCTTCTCTGCAGAGAGAGACCAATAAGCCCTTGGCAACTCTCCCACCACTGCTTTCTTAATAGCAAAACACAGTATTAATCAGAACACAGTTTATTTTCCAGGACCAGCACTGTGGCCCAGAAAATGGTCTCACCCACACCCTCCAGGAATAGCTAGAAAATGGCCAAATTAGTTAAAACACATGCTGGATCATAGGGAAGGAAGTAGGAAGGGACTTGGGTGGGTTGGTCCCAAGTTCCCAAACTCCAAACTAGTTTGAGTGGTAGCACCAGGAAAGCAGAGCTCAGGAAGAGGAAAGACGAGAACAAAGCCTTTGACTGCGTAAGTAGCTGCAGCTTGACAACTCTCATTAGTGCCACTGAAGGAAACAGAACGTCCCTGTGCACTCACGCAAGTTTCTTCTTGTTGACACGATTTTCACGTACCGCAAGCTCCCCTGCTCACTTCAGGGGCTGTTTTACATCATTCCTCCCAGACTTGCTTGAGCCTGTATCAGACCTACTCCCTCTCTCTGTCCTCGCTTCACACCCACCCCTCCATCTCCTTTCATGACTCCTCTCCGCCACCTCTTTTTGCAGCACCATCTGTCCAGGATGGACTTTGTGTTTTCCCTCAAACCAAATCCTTCCTGAGAAGCAAGCGCATGATTTTAGCGAGTCTAAAATAAAAAAACAAGCTACTGATAAAAGGAAATGTATCTTCCTTTTTGACTGCCCCCGGTTCTGAGTTCCCACCTGGCAGACATTTTCAACACACTGCCAGAGGATTGTTTCATCTACTGGATACGTATTTCACCCTACAAGCCACTTCTTCCCCAGGTGTCTTTCATGCAGGTCCTTCCATGCCAAATGACAACCTGCCACCTTTGTGCAAGATAGCGGCAGCAGTTCAGAGCAAACAAGCTTGGAAGCAGCAGGTTAGAAAGAAAAAAGCAGGGAGAGCTTCGAGATTAGAGGGAACTCATTTGAATCCATGCCAAGAAACTCCAAATGCTTCCAGTGATGAGGGGGGAAAATAAAAAAAGATTAACATTCTGCATGCCAAATCTACAGCCAGTGCAAGTCAGCACCGCGCCGCTGCCATTTGGCTGGTGTCACCCACAGAGCCCTGTCCCTTCCATGGGGAAAGTCCTACAAAGTACAGACCCACAGAACACCTATCCAAAATGAAGAGAAAAAAAAAATCCCAGCCACGTAAAATCAATGTTCATCTTCAGAGGGCAATGTAAATTTGCACGAGCTTTAAACTTTCAGTAGTAAGTATATATAATATAAAGAAAAATCTCAAAAAAGGGTATTTAAGAAAAAAAAAATCAAGCTGAATTACAGCCAGCTTCTCAATTCCCTTAGCACCCTTTACTTAGGCAGTTTTCCAATTAGTGTCAATGAAAGTTTTGCCTGAGTAGCAACCGAGTAAAAATAGACTCAGAATATCAGGATTCGACCCAGAACTTTTAATATACAGAAATAGAAAGACCCACACACAAACGTGCACAGAGAGGGTAAACCTCGGGAGTGATAATGAGTTTTGATTTTTCATCAGCCACAAAAATGTCAACTATGCTTCCAGTACATTCCACAATAGAGCAATATTTATATTTGATCTCTGCAGTGGTTTCACGCTGCACATTACATAAGCCAGTCATTCCCCATACAGTAATGGAAACAGACGGCACTTGCCACGGTTTATTTTTTGCATCAGGCATTCTTTGGCAGACATTCATGGGAAACAATATGGCAGGGGAATGGCATTACACTTCCCCTGTTGCAAACACCAGGCCGTGAACAAGAAGTACAGGACTTGCACTCTTTTTTTGGAACTGTTGCAAGAGCATTAATGGCTCATCTTGCCCCCTTTGCATACCTAGAAGGTCTCATGTTATGAGAGCAGATTCACTAACAACAAATTTGGCTCTGGTGCCCAGAAAATAGCGGTCTCTGCAGTGAGTTCTCCTCCTTTTCCAAAGCGGGAGGCCACCAAAGCTTTTTCTTTGCTCCTTCTACCTGTAAGAGTGAGATTCAAACAATCCTCACAGTGAGATCACCCTTCCCACAAGTGCCATTATTTCCCTGGAATCTCCACTAGAAAAAACCCATCCTGTACAGAATGAGTCCAAAGAGGGCTTGACTCCTTCACCAAGCCCTAGAACCTGAAATAAATTACTAGGCAGAGAAAAATGAGAGTTCAATGTTATTAAGAGGACTGACCAGTTAATACTGACACCAGCATTAACTATACAAAATAGCTACTCAGTAAGATATTGCTGCATGGCCTGTGTGAGTCCATCCCTCAGCATACTCAGGTTATATAAACATGAGAGTCTAAAAGAAAACTTGGACCCAGAGTGGAAATGCCACCACAAACTTGGCTTCAGCCTTAGTTTTTGACCCATTACAGATGTGGAATCATCCAGCACCTTTGCTTGGGCTCTGCTTTTTTTTTTTGAATCTGTGCTTCAGGTTGAGGCTTGGACAGGTTATTTCCACTGTTAGACATCCTTAAAGGGAGAAGGCCGAAATATCGAGAACTTCATGGAGTTGGCAGTATTGTCCTTGGAGCTTTTGGAAACAGGCTGAACGAAAAGATGCTTAAGCCTTCCCTCTCACAGTAAAGTAGGATCACCCAAGCCTGGATCACACCTCTCCTCAGATCTGAGCAAGCCACTCTGTGCAGTGGGTCCTGAATACCCTGAATCCCACTGTCGCCCTGAGGAGGTAGGAGCACCGTGCATTTGACAGGCTGGGCCCTAAGCTCATGATTACACAGAACAACATCTCTCCGTGTGTCTCACCCCCACTTGCACAGCGCAGAGAGCCTTGCAGAGGGCTTGGTGTCCAGGGGACACCGTGCTCCACGAGTTGCAAGTGCTCCCAACGCTTCTGGGCAGACTGTTAACATCTGATTCTGCAACAACAGGGGCAGTGGAAAAATTGTGATGGAAGAACTTGGAATGTGCCCCTCAGTGAGCTAGCAAGAGCTGGAAGCAGTCTTTGCTGGTTTTATTGGCAGGGATCAGAAGATAGCCTCTTCCCTATAACCCCTGGTAAGCTATTTTTTCTTGGTGCATAATTGCTTACAAGCTCTGAAGGAACATAGCAGCTGGAGTATTAGCATGTCTTTTGCTTCTAGCAAACATGCGCAATTATTTTTTGCATCCTTGCTGGAAAGAACAGGGCAGACTGTACTCCAGGACTTCGTCACCTTAGGACATATGATCAACATTCGCGTGTGTCACACAAGACTTACACCAGCCTGTTAGCAGAGCAAGAATAGTAAAGGCAATGAGAGATGAGCTGCATTTCCACAACTCTCCAGCTGTCAAGAGCAGCAGAGACTGACAGAAATAAGCTGCACGGAGGAGACAGGCCAAACCAGAAATAATCCATCATGTGCCATGGTTCCCAGATTCCTCGGGATCTTTTCTGAGGAATCTGATGTCAGGCGTTGAGCATGTCAGTACGACTTGCACTTTGCTGATTTTCCATCTGTAGCTGCTGTTTCTGATATTACACACAGGGTTACCACTGACAAGTATCACTTTATGAACAGCTGGAGGAGCAGTGGCCAACCTTCCTTTGCATACCGAAAGTTTTGCGCAGCCAAATCCCACAAGACACGCCATATCATTCTGCAAGCCTGGCAATACGTCACACAGGCAAGGACAGCAGCTCCACTGGGGTCTTACTGCTCTAGTGTGTGTTGGCACCAGGCTGTGCTTGCAGCGAGAGCAGGCTTAGGCCCCTCCTGGTTTACTTCCAGATAAATCTGAAGTCACAGAGAAGTCTCCAGAGTCCCACAGGCCCCCAGCTGCTGATTATGTGACATCGTCAGTGTGTGAAGACTTCTATTTATGAGGCAGCTCTGGCTGCAGAGCCACACAACCACCTTGAGAAATACCAAGGCATTACTGAGGGCAGCCAAGAAAGCCAGAGAGGCAGATTTCTAGTTCCTTAGTCCAAGTGCAACATCTGGGACGTTTTTGAGGGGAAAGTAGCTTGGGGTTTTCAATATCTGGTTTTACAAGCAGAATGGCCCTTGGAGAAAGCACTAGCACAAGAGGACAAGGATGCTACACAAACCTCCTCCACACTTCGCCTGCTACAGCTGTCCAGAGAATCACACAAGATGGGGCACCCGCTATTGCTACCTTCCCCCCCTCCATCATATCAGCATTGCATTTAGCCCTCAATGTAGCCAGCTACTTGCAGAACTCCCAGCTTTGCAGGAATGTCCAAATACCTCTCGAAGAGTTTAAGACTATCGTAAGGGTGTCCAAAGGACAGGGATATCCATCACACTAACCATGTTCAATGGTACAGAGACCAGTCTTGCATGGACGGACCCAGGTCCTCCTCTCCAACCTACCTCTGCCATCAGCTCCCCTGCATAGGAACAAATTCTCCTAGAAGATCCCTTTGTTAAAAGTTTTTGGAAGCAACATAAGCCCCAAACCCACAGAGGTTCCTCCATCAGTAAACAGTAGAGACAACACTTCTTTTCTGCCCCAAACCTGTCCATCAGTCTTGTCCTGCTCATTCACTCTAAGGCAGATGCCAAATTCCTGCAGATCTTCCATGGCACTACCCTCTGCTGCCAGATAGTCTTGGCCAGATATAGAAATGGAGAAGGAACCCAGAGCACATCCCTGCCCTGGAGACAGTAGTCAACAAAACAATTCCCCAGAAACTGAAGTCTGGATCACCCTCCCTGCACGCACGCACATTTCACCATCACTCTTCCACTCACTCTTTTCTATCTATTCACAACCACGTTTGACATTTAAACTACTCATGAGAAAAGGATACATGCAAAAGAAACAGTGAAGAATTAAATAAATTGGTACAATTAAGATTATTTTGGAAAGCATCATGCCCTCAGGAAATAATAGTATTAACGACTAGCCAGTTTCATCTCATTTCTTTTTGCTGTGTAGTTGGAGCTACAGCGCCACAAGCATTAGAAGGTGTGGAAAGATTCCACTCTCACATGTTCAGAAGTAAAACACTCAGGGTCAGCTGAATAGCCACTGAACAATATGCTGAACAAGAAATTAAAAGGTATCCAAGAAATGCCAGCCGACTGAAGAAAACACAGTCACATTTCTTAGCCACATGTCCCAGCTGAACTTTCTGTTCCCTTCTGTCATTTAATCCCAGCTTTTCCCAAGTGATCAGAGTGCTTCAAAGGAGACTGCTCACCAGAGTGCCCAGAAGCTGCACAGCCCTCCTGTTCCAAATTCAACACCTCCTGAGCTACTGCCTTTCATACCACTGAAAGTGTCTTACGGGCATATTTTAGGTGCTAAGCAATCCTTTGCAGCACTCACTGCAATAAGTTGACTGCTTCTCCAGTTCCCGCCTTCATCCAGGGAACTTTGGATTTTATTTTAAAAACCTTCTTCTCTGATGCCAGGTGGTTTTCCTTCTCCTGCCCACTCCCTCATTGATGTTTAATGTCCCACAAAGTCCCCTGCTACCCTCCTCTGTTGCTCATTTCCTTTTCCAAGTGAAGTTACCCTCCAGCCTTATATGCTTCTTTTGTCTCTTCTTAGTCAGGTGTTGCAATCGAGTTCCTCCAGCCAACGAGACTCAGTGGAGAGATTCCCACACGGGGCTCTCCTCAAATCTCAGCCCTCTCCCTGCCCAAGTGCGCTCCCTGTTCACACAAAGAGAATTAGGTCATCTGATTGCAAGTGTACACAACAAATGCTACAGCAACAGATGTTACAGCAACACAGAACTGCAGGTTGTTCAGTGATCCAGTTTACCATGACCCGGTTGAGTCGCTATGTGTATCACTGGTGTTGTAAAAAGTAGGGGCTTGATGTAAAAAAAGAAAGAGACCACATGTATACAAAGCTCTGTGCATAATTACATGGCTGAAGTGCTCATACAGCTAAAGAATAGAGCAAAAAAGACATTTGTGCAAAATAATATGCAGAGTTGCAACTGCCAGCATTGATTTCAAGACATCATGCTAACGTGTGCCACCTGAGGATTAGGCAGAGGTTCAGCACACATTGTAGTATGATGACAAAAACATACTCTAGATTGGGGTAGCCAAGCCATGGTAATGGGGATCATCACTGGTTTGTAGAGCTCAGTTCCGCCACTGCCAACCACTTGCTGCAGTCACTGCTGACAAATGAAAAGTTTTCGGTGAAGCCTGAACTAAACCAGTACAAATTGGTGTGGACTAACCAGGGTGCACACTGCCCAGTCAACAAAAGCAGGCTTCTGCAAGGTAAAACAGCAGCCCATATTGGAAAGAGAACTCTTCCATCAGGGCATCATCCGCTAGTAAGGATGAAGGTGACAGTAGGACCAGGACTACTGCAGGACCACCATTAAGAGTGCTTATTTGGCTTTTTTTTTTTTTCCCGAGATGCAATTTCCCACATTAAGAAGCACAGGAACTGCAGTTTTCACTGGGACCCACAGCAAGAGAAAGCTGCATCTCTCCCTGCCTCATCCCCTGCTCCCCAGCACTGCCATGTGATCCAAGAGCTGGACAGTTCAGCCATCCATATCTTCATCTGTTTATTGTCTCATGTACCACAAGCCAGCAGAGATGGTCACAGAAACATAACCTTGTAGTAAAAGTAAATAATAACATGCTCTTCTACCTGGTGGCGTTTTTGGAAACAATCCCTTCACTTCTTAATTAGGAAACTCAACACCCTCTGAAGTCAACAGCACAACCTATTGCCACTAATTCCCAGCTCTGGCAAAGGAGCGAAGGTTCATATTTCTGATCAAGTCCACCAACAACGTCTGGTTCTTTCAGTGGCTCACTTGAAAATCCAGCCATGGAGATCCCATAGCATCAGCATCCTTTTTTTTAAAGTAACTTCATCTAGCTTGCTCCCACTCAAACCCTATCTCCTTTAAATAAAACTTTTCAGCAGTCTAATTCCAGCTCCAACTCCTTTCTCCATTTCTTACAGGGCCCTCTTGAAAGTCTTGGACTCGCCAGCATTAGGGATTAGACCGTACATGGCTGTCCTAGCACAGAACAGAGAGAACATCATGTAATTTCCATTTTTCTCCCGGTTGTGCTCTTTCAAAGCCTCACACTACTTATGGTTTCCACGCCACATATTCTTCTGTCCGTTGCCATGGTGCAGCCACTGGTTTGTCATTAATATTGTGGGTAACTTCAGATCCTTGACCTCGGGGCTTTCAGAGCTTTTCATGGTCTATTTTCCTCTTGATTGAATTGCTCTGCATTCCCAAGCACAGCTAAAACAAAAATAAAACACTGCTGCTTTTGAATGGGGAAAATGCATTTCACAAAGACAGGCTAGCAAAGGCTGGAAACCCATTGAAGAACAGCAGATTAAAAGGAAAACAGCCATTCTCTACAGACATAGCGACTGTGGCATGGATTTAAATTTACCTACAGCATCTGAGTCAAGCTATGGTCCCCAGGGTCCATGCATGAACTCAATAACTGGCCCCGTTCTGACTCTAATAATATGCTGCCCCACTGCCAGAGGACCTCAAATGATTCTATAAATTCTCATCCATGAAGTTTTACAACAGTTTTGAGAAGTGAAGAGCTACTTGTTCCCAGATTGCAGATGGGAAGACTGAGGCACAGAAACAGTAAGCTAAATGACGGATGTAGCTCATGGCTTCCCATGTATTTGCCCCTGCCTTGTTCTGTATTCTTGCCTTAGGAGGCTACAAGGGTATTTGCACTCCTAGGGATACCTTACTCCCACAGCAGGCCTGTGCAAATGCTTTTGTGCCTATGATTTTTGCCCAGTGGGATTATTACCTAGACAGCAATTGGTAAATCAAACGCTGTCATTCTCTATATTCAAACCTTGAACTTACTGAGAGCAGAATTTCATCTTAAGTATTTTTTAATGCTAGTGATAATTCTCACTTCAGAAAGCAGTCCATTTCCAAAGTTGGCTAGAAATCAATAAGTTCATGTATACTAGATGAGTCTGTGGTATTCCTGCTTAACAGAAGTATGATTTATTTTTTTTCAGTCTGTAGAAAATAGCCATTACCATGGAAAATGTGATAATTGTCATATCAACAGCCAATTGCCAAAGCTAAACTACCCTTCAAGTTAACAGATTCTAAAAATTGCATGCACTTAAAGATCTTGCTTTCACATGAGCTCTTTCTGTTAAATGAGCTCCCAGAAACACAGATTTGCATTAAAAAGGCCTAAGCCATGGCATTTCTGAAGATACAACCCTCCCGACCAGCCTGATAGTAGTTTATTTGGTGAGGGGCCCTTCAGGATATAAAACCAGAAGGGAACGGCAGCATTAGGAATTTCCTTTTTTCTTTAAGGTATTAGTTGTTTAAAGGGAAAAACACATCTATTAGCTACTTGGGGAGGATGCTTCAGAAGCTGCAAACAAAATGCGTGAATCTACATACGATGCAATAATGCACGCATCAGGCAGGCACTTCTATGCACTTAAAAATGCGTAATAGCAGGTCTGAGGATTACAATAACCACTTGATTCTATCAAAATCAATACAAACACCTGCCTGGAAAAATAAAGAGCAGCAGATAGACAGTAATATGCAAAGCCTGAGGGCTTTTCTGCAAATGCTGGGAGAACAAAGAACAAGCAAAGAACAGAAGGAAAAGTACTACAAAATACTACACATATACATATGTACTACATATACAAGCAGTATAAAGTAGCACATCCATCCCTCTCAGATTTGGGGCCTGGTCGAGGTTGAGCTCCTGTTGTCACTGAAGCAATTTTAGGAGTGTTCTCACTTCAACTCTGTCTCCCCTAGTCCCCTTGCAGGGCCAAGAAAGCCCTGTCCTGAGGACAGAGTACAGCCATATCACATGGTGTTTAGGGACAAAACCCTCTCCCTGCCACAGACACCTCCCTCTTGCCAGAGGCTGGGAGTAAAGCCAATCCCACAACTTCTTCCCAACAGAATAAGGACGCTCTTTATGATCTGCTCAGTCAAGAGGACACTCCAGCTGGCTTCGCTCCCTTGAGAGGCCTTCGCTCCTGCATATCTGCCCTGCCCGGCCAGCTATATCAGAGCCACACTTTCACTATTGCTGTGAGGATGAGTTTGCTGTAAGATCCCCCCGGCAGCCCGTTTGAAAGCCTTTCATTGGGAAGGCCAGTCACATTCCACTTCAGACAAAAATGCTGCCTGACAAACAGCCTTGTTCCTCAGATCCCCAGTTGGATAAGGCGAGATGGAGGGGCGGGGGGGAAGGGCTGTGAAATCCTGTAACTCCTCAGGGAAAAGTGTGTGTGTGTGCGTGTCATTGTGCCTCACCTGATATTTATTCTTATAAAAGCCACCAAAACATGCCTTTATAAAAGAAGAATTGGGGAGGATTAAGGGGAAATGCCAGATATCCCTTCCTGGGTTAGATCCTATAAGATGCTGAACATTGCCATCTCCTTAGGAATAAGGCAGTTAAGACCTCAAGGTCATAATTTAGTTTTCCTCATTTTATAAGCCCCACACTTGCATGCAAGATGCTCTCTTTGGATCAAGGTACCAGCCTACCGCTTCCCAATATTGGAGGTGAGGGGTTTTTACCCATTTATGAACAAAACACTGCTGCAAGTGGGATCTCTGTCTATACACTGCAAAAAGCCACATCTGTACCCATGCAGTGAATCATGCAGGATTAGCCTAATAAGCTCTGCTGTAAATCAGACTCAAAGCATCTGTACTATGCTTAGGAAGAGTGAAATGCAGGATACCTGCAGAAACCAAGCCGTCTGGCCTTTTCCAGGCCCAAATCCATCCATCCATCCATCCCAGAGCAGAACCAGTGCTATGAATGAAGCATGTGGGGCCTTTCCATCTACAGTACTAGGGTTGTGTCAGTGTCCAGAACAGGGGCCTGATGTGACTCTTTGAGTCCAACAGAGAACTGACCTTTGTTAACTGGGCTCATGCATCTCAGCAGCCTCATCTTTCTGCGTTTTCCGCATGCTGATCCAATTTTAAGAGATGAATGCAACTGATAGCATTATGTGGAAAAGTCATTGCAGATGCCTGTTAACACCCTCAAGGAGCTGTTCTTCTATCCGAGGTTATGTATGGCTCTTAAACATAAGCAAATGAGAACTTAACACATAGTTAATTTCCACATTGTATACGTTTTTGCTACCATGTCTGCTCCAGAGGGGTCAGGATCCAGTGTGGGCATAGAACTGCACTTCCTTACCACAGAGGAAAGAGATTAATGAGCTTCAGATCAGAATTTTTCACTTGGAAGCATTTAATTAGGCAGGCTTTCTCCCACGTGGAGAACATAATGCTGGAATAGAAATAGCTTAACCCATTCTATAAACTGGCACAAATCAAGGTAAACAGCAGGCATTGAACAGATTCCAGTTGTGGTGTTGCACGCTTCGTTTACTGGATGATGATATAATTTCATGACTGTTGATTAACTAATTTTCTTAGCATCTACAGTAGTCATCTATCAGTGCCTTGAGGTCTCCAATTATTTCCTATACCAAAGTTATGACCTACTTACACATCATCGAATTACCGAACAGTGACAAAAAAAAAAAATGACACCTGGTAGTTAAATTGCAGTGGTGAAAGTTGGGAAACAGGAGCTTTGTCCCAGCTCTGTTACTCACTTGCTGTTTGTGGCCAATTGCCTGGAGAAGAGGAGGCTGAGGGGAGACCTTATCACCCTCTACAACTACCTGAAAGGAGGTTGTAGAGAGATGGGGGCTGACCTCTTCTCCCTGGTGACAAGTGATAGGACGAGGGGAAACGGGTTCAAGTTACGTCAGGGGAGGTTTAGATTAGATATTAGGAGACATTTTTTCACTGAAAGGGTTATTAAACATTGGAATAGGCTGCCCAGGGAGGTGGTGGATTCACCATCTCTGGAGGTGTTTAAAAAAAGGGTAGATGGGGCACTGAGGGACATGGTTTAGAAGTGGCTCTTGTCAGGGTAGGCTAAAGGTTGGACTCGATGATCTTAAAGGTCCCTTCCAACCTCAACAATTCTATGATTCTATGATATTCACTAATCTGGGGAGCCCTGTTTCAGACAATCAAGATCTCCATCTGACATCAAGAGAAAATACAGATACTCAACAAGTCAATTCCTCAGTGCCTCCAAGTGAGCCCTCAAATGCAGTAGAGAGTCCTAGAATTAAACTCTGTAACGATTCTTTAGCCATTTAATCAGATATAGCAAGCAGATATATCCAGCATCCCACGTGTTAAATGCACTGTGATAGCCACCCAGGTACGTTTCTTATGTGGAGTCAAGAGGAGAGGTCCTAGCTTTGCATTGCTTGGGGTTAGGCCACTTAACAGCCCTAAAGGCCAGAGAAGCCCCAAAAAACCATACCCAGATGCATCTGTACAGTGAAGAATCCCACAACATGCTGCCTCATGCAATGTCGGGGCAGGGGAGAGCTCTGCAAAACAGAGACAACCAATATGCATGTCCACCTCACACAGACCCAGGCAGATCTAATGAATACCAACAGATTTTAGGTCCTTTATGGAAAATGGTTGCATCACTCTCCATTCTTATGCTGTTCTCTAATGTGGAACAGCAAGACGCAATGTTTTCACAGGTTGTTTTTAATCCTGCAGCCTGGTTAAAAGGATAGACCGGTCCACCAAAAAGTGTGTGTGCTCTGGACAGCTAAGTTAAAAGCAGAATGTCATGCTGAAGCTAGAACAAGGTGAACCCTTTATACAGTGCCACCTACTCATGCAATAATGTTCGAGCATGAAAAATGAAACCAGCTGAGTTTTGCACAAAGTCTTTGTGTGTGTCTGTGTCTGATGCACCATGTGAATCTTTTGTCACAGCTCAAAGTGCTGTCCCCAGAGAGGGAAAACTTTTTCCCCTTCCCTCAACTGTGTTTTATGGTTTTACTCTAATTTTACAACACAATCCGTGACAGCTGGTCACACGGTGTGTCTGGGTTGAATAAAGCCCAGGGACCCTTTGCCAAGCCTCTACGCAATGTGCTGAGCGTAATGAAATGTGTCAGCTCCACTGTGAATCGTGCATTCATAGAACTGAATGAGTCTGAGTTTTCAAGGAAAACTTAAGGGATACATAACTGCACACAGCAAACCCCAGGGGGCAGAGAGAGGCGAGGAATCCCAGAGAAACACTCACCAGCTCCACTAATAGCAAAATAGATCCTTATAGCTGGAATTTAATCAACCTGTTTGAGCCATAATTTAAAACTATCAGTCACTGGTGAGGCCTCAGAGAACAAGTACCAAGTACGGTTCGGTGGCTGAGTTAAAATGCCAGGTCCCAGTGGTCTGGGTTATAGTGCAGCTCCGCCTCATACATCCAGCACAATCCCAAGCAAGTCACATCATTTTGGGGCCTCTCTCTCCCATTTATATAACAGGAATAAAAGTGCTTCCTTCTGGCTCAGTTTGCTTCTCTTACCTATTGAAGTTGCCAGCCCAGGAGGACACTGACCACATCTGAGCGCACAACAGCGCCCAGCTGGTACTTGAAGCTATTATCATATAGAGGAGAGAACAGCCGTCTGTAAGAGTCCCGTAAGTGGTGAACATAACATTGTGAGGTACACAAAACAAAGTGCATAACGTAAACTGGGTTGACCTTATTTTTTCCTCCCCTCAATGCTGCAAAATGAAGAGGAACCCGATGATGAACATGAAAAATGCTGATTTTAACAGAAAAAGAAGTCTTCAAAAGGCGTATTTCCTTGCATCATGTCAATCTCTGAAAGTCATGGTGCCACTGCATTTCTCTTCCTTGTAGTTTCTCCCTAGAAGTCAGTCTATCAGTAAACAAATTAATGGCTGATGCAGTTGGAAACAAAAGGAAACACAAGTGAGCAGCGTCCCTGAAAATCACACAGCATATGCTCAGGGAATTTTTCTGACATAAGAGATTCACAGGGAAAATGGGTAAATTGTTGCCCTAATTGCTGTAAAGGTGTGTCTCGTTTTCCTTTTCCTCAATGTTTTCAGTTACCAGTCAGCTGAAATGCCCCAAACCCAGACCTCTCTGTGTCATCTGTGAGCACTCTGCTACAAAGCAGGGACACCCTCTAACAGGGCACCTGATGTCTATGGTTGGACCCCACTGCAGTTTGCTGTCAAACTCAGTCTGACATTTCTGCATCAGAGAAGAAGCCATCTGACCTTGTCACATGAGTTTGACCAGGAAAATAGCAAACACAACACTTGCACAAACATTGTAAAACAGAAGTACAGATGCCAAAAGGTGGATGTCCTTTGGAGTAGAGTGAAAAGTCAAAAGACAGAACTCCGGGATGCGTAAACATTTCTTTCAACATTTTCTACCTCTCACCAGCAGCTTTTACCTCAAAAGTGCTTTACTAAGGAATTAAGCCTTAAAATATCCTTTTACATAAGAAAAGGCTATGATTCTGTTTTACCTTAAGGGAAATGGAAGGTTAAATGACTCCTGCAAACCTTACACCTGTGGTGGGATCAAAAATAAAACCCCAGCTATCTTTGCTCCACTCCTTGGCTTTAGCCCAAGAACCGTATTTTTCCGCTTCCTTACACAAGCCGTGCAGAAACATGCTCAAGAAGAGAATCTTCCCTAAATTAAGAGCCCTCATCTGGAAACATAGCTCTGAACTGTGCCAACCTGCCACATGTGTTAACAATGGGGAAAAAAATGCCACAGCCATTAGAGAAGCACACTTTCAAATATGGCACAGCGCTGGCCACCCTATCTCCAGTCACCTTCTTTTTGCACCTGAATCAACTGGATCATCCTCCTTGTCCCTGAACTCTCCTTCTCCTTCCACATCTGTTGCCTGCAAATCTTCCTGTCACCACCTCCTTTTTTAAATGCCAAGGGCTGGACTGCATCCCCATTCCTTCGGGCCACAATTACTGCTGGCCGTGGAGAACTGCAAACTCCCATTCTCTCATGGACCCTCCCCAGTTGCCCAAGACACCGACTCCACCAGGTGCAGCGTGTAATTTCCCACCTTCTCACCCCATGCAGAAGGGCAAGACGAGGGCTCGATCCATCCCCATCAGAGCAGGGACGTAGCCTTGTAGCTTCAACTGCATCAGGAATATGAGATCCCACACGTCATAGGATGGCAACTAATGCAGCACTAGTGGGATCCAGGGCAGGACCCACAGCCCCCTGATTTCACCAGGAAATCTTTGATTGAAGACAAGTCTTGCCTGCGATATCTTATCTACACCCCATTGTTTCTGGGATCCAGTTCAAGACAATCCTTTTGGATTTTCTACTCCTCTCTCTCTCCTCGCTCCCTCTATTCCCAGTTCCTCTCTGTCATGACGCAAATGCACTGCTGGTGCAAGACCCTTCCATTGTCTGGAAAGCCACAGGGTCTTCCTCTCATCTTCTGCTAGTAAGTTTGTGAATATTCAAATATATTCTGCATATTTTAAACCAAAGCTTTATGTAATTACCAGCATCTATTCTCTGCCATCCTGTACATCATTCTGGAAATGATTTGGGAGTGAGATTTATTATAAGCCATTGCAGTGTGCTCTTTGTTAAGCCTAACGAAAGCAGGGTTTATCCAAAAGGAGGGATTAATTTAAGTGTCCTGCACCTCAGCTGTAGCAATATTTTTAATCCATATGTTTGTAGACAAGCCAATCTGTTCAATTCTAATGACCTGTGCAAGAAATGCATTTTTCAAACAAATTCTCAGCAGGATACTTTTCTTCAGCATCTCTGGCTAGAAGAGGCTAAGTGAGGTGATGGAGTTCTGAATCTTACTTCTTGCTCTGGAAGTGCCCTTAACGATAGTTGTGTTCTGAGTTTGGGGAAGTGTTTTTAATTACTAAGGGAAAAAAATGAAGTCAAAGCTGAGCCAGCTGCCAGAGCTTCCAGAGGACTGACTACATTCACAAATCTTGTAATCTTTTTATATTCATTATGAGAATGCTACAAAAAAAAAAAAAAGGGGGGGGGCAATCAGATCTTGGCCAACAAATTAAATGCTTATTCAAAGATTAATTCACATCATCTGTGCTCCATTAGATGTTCTCTTTTGCCAGGGAATATAATGCAATATTTTCAGGGGGAATAGTTGTCGCTGTTGCCAAGAGCTTGCAATTTACTGGCTCTTACAGCATTGACATGGGAGTCACTGGGCTATGGGCACAGCTAGAGCAGATAGTGTAGCAATATACAGTATGAAACATATGGAGCAGATCTGCTTCATTTTGGTGTTAAAAGGTAATGATTATAACTCAGATGCAGCCAAGTGACAAGGGGGAAGCAAACCCATAAACCAATAAAAGTTTATCCTTCGTCGTATCATGAAGGGAACAATTTGTTGCTGCTGGGTTTCGGTTTTTTCCCCTAAGTATAAATACATTGAGATTTCATTTGAAAATCAGAAGATATGGCTGAGGAAAGTGTGACTTAATTTTGGTGCATCTAACCTGAAACATCATAACAGGGCAACCTTTCCAAGAATAAACGCACAGTACTGCTAAAGGCAGATCCCCAGAACAGTAATAAAAAAAAACAGCTTCCCTAATCAATTTGTGATTCCTGTCAGAATACACAGTGCCAGAATGCAGTTCTACTATCCTGACTATTTTTACATTTGCTAAATATGAAGATTTTACCTTTTGTTTCCCAACACCAAAGGCCAAGCACTGTAGTGCCTACCTTTGTGGACCTTATGGGTACATGTCAGATGGGTGCATGCACAAGAGTGAGATTCATGAAAGCCACAATGCCCAGTGCAGAATTGCCTACACGTGCTCATGGGAAATCATAACTACTTAATTTTTGCTCCTTAGGGAGCTGTTAATACTGGATTTAAGTAGTTACAAGGACAATTACACAATGCAAAGGTGTTTGCATCTTTTACTGGATTTAGCTCCCGATCCCTTTCCTGTGTCTAGAGACACCATAGCAATAAATGTCTTCAAATTGTCATTAATTATTCAAGATCTTTTTTTTTTTCTCCCCTTTTTTTTTGTTTAGTTTTGCATCCAGGGTTTCTCACATAGTAAGCACAATGAACTCAGAAAGGTAAGTCTTTTTTGTAAAAACTGGCAGCATCTAACTGACAGAAGATCGCACTGCAAAAACAAACACAAAACACATCTGGGAGAACGGGCAGATAATTCCAGCTGCCCAACTGATGTGGAGAATTCAACTGATGAGGCGTAGGCTGACTGATACGCTGCACCCCAGGTTTAGGTAGACAGGTCTTGCTAGTGGAACGTATGGTCCTTTCCAGATGTTCTGCTGTATCTGTGTTGTTGAAAGACATGAATTTACAGATGTCACAGAATTCACCTGCAGTTATATTCTTTTCATTCTGCAGTACTTACAGTAAACAAGTCATCATGAAATCTAGGTGCCACACTGCCACATAATATAGCCCCCTCAGTTGCTTTGTCTGAGGCCTAAATCAAAAACAAATGGCGCCCTCGTGTCTAATTCCCTGGGTTCGAAATCCTGCTTGCATTTGGCTCCCCATGGAAGCCAGATGCTATGAAGTGGCCATTTTAAATGGCTGAAGGGCAGAACTAAGTAACAGAAAGTTGTTTTTTCCTGTAGAAGCTATACAAGATCTGGGCTACCTAGCCAGGCTTTTAGATACAGAAGTAAATATGCAGTTTGTTCCCAAAACAATTTTCCGTAAACTGTTACTTTCTGCTAGATAAGTGGAGAATTAATCTCTACTCCCCACTACAATGCGCGTTGCCTGTTTCTCCCCCTAGCCTCCGAGAAATAAAGGGGGAAAACGCAACTGCTCTGTTTAATGAGCTGCTATTATTCTTATTCTTGTTATGATGCCCAATAAAAATTAAGTTTTTATTTTACTGAGCTCTTTCCTTCAGGAAATGTCAGCCAAACATAACCCAGCAAAAGCGAACACTGTTTGCCTTGGCTTCTGGGACACGCCATGTTCCCAGAATGAGAGCTGAACAAAATACTGGGGCCTAGGCACACCTCCTGGATTGAAAATTGGGCAATGTCTAAAGTAGTTTGCAGATATTGGAAGTCAAAACTGTATTCTGGGCTTTGCCAAGTCTGGAGCTTTTCCTTCACTTTCCCAAGCCCGTGGTAGCCACATCAATATATATATTTGAGAAAAGTTTGAGCACATCCAAGGTGTTATGCAAATACCGTCTCATGTTCTATTGCCATACACGTATTGAAATAACCTCTTGTAAAGGCTTTACAGACGTCAACATTTTTGGATTAATTACCAAGCAAAAGCCAACAATTTTCCTCCTTACTATACATTATTACAACCAATTAGCAGTGTCTAGTTGTCAAGCAGCGTCAAAAACAGGGTGTCATGCCAGGTTTGTGAAAAACAGTTTGGACACCATGCTCTCTGGTTTTGGCCCATGTGTTGTAAATAGGAGGACACCCTTATTTCTTCAAATGTGCCCCTGGTGGAATAGGTCCATACTATAAATCACTCCAACTTAAATTGTGTGGTTTTATTTTCTGCATTAAAAATTCCAGAACATGGTTCATTTTCTTGTCGCCATGTTTTGACACGAATACCGCTCCTCCACAATCAATGGAGTCACACCAAACTGGGGTGCTAAAACAGGCTTTTAGGCAACACTGTTTTTACTAAACCTGTCCTCTAAACAACTTCTACTTTCACTAAGATGACAAGACTGAACTACAAAATTATTCCATTCCATGAAGTGTATTTGGGAAACTCTCGCAATCCAAGCGTGGATTCCTTGAGGTTGTTTTACACCCACACACAAACGCAAGCAAACCACAAACAGGGCATGAATGCACAGCTCCCTACCTCAAGACCCTCTACTTTGAATGCAAGCTGAAAATGAGGATGGGTTTAAGAACTATGTCCCCAACCACCTTTCTCAAGGGACAAGACAACTTTAAGATCTGATCTTCAGATAAATAAATTGTGCTTGGTTTTCAGCCATATCTGTTGTTAAAGCAACCTATTCCTACAAATGTAGGAGCTGTTAAAATAAGGGTACACTCACTAAGCCCAAAATTTTCAGCATATACAACCATAACCTGCTAATCCCCATCTTAACCAGGACAGCAAAATAGATATGGATGTGACAGCAAGACAGATGTGTGTGCGCATCTTGCTTTTTCCAAGGGACTTGGCAGTTTCTTGCCCCCATCAGTCACTGCTCTATGGCCTATCATTAGAGTCCCTCCTCCAAGACGCTGTCTGAAGACTGTTTCATTAATTTACACTGTCTTCACAGATACTGAGACTTAAAAGTTCCCTGAAATCCATGTGAACTTGTGCGCTTCAAAAAAACCCAAAGCAGGTCAGAGTTTAAGGGTCTTCCTTGGTTCTTTCTAAATGCATGTCCCGACACCTCTGTACATTACCGTGCTAGACCAGAAAACTTTCAGCACCATCACTCCTTTCTAATGGGAGAAATCTCCAGTGTTGTGATATCAGACTACTATTACCATATGCCACTTTTAAATGCAGATATGTTTTCATTGGCACAAGACTGACCTGAAACATGCTGGGCCTTTGGAAGTAAAATCTAGGGGGAGAGAAAAACAGAGGGAGGGGAAAAAAACCAACAAAACCTTATTCCTCTAACAGATTACCTTATAAGCAACCAGCTTTCTGTAGCTGCCCAGGATCCTGGCAGACTGGGAGCTATTCTAGGAGAGAGAAGCGGATGCTGAGACCTGCATGCAAAATGCAGTCTGTCACGTGGCAATGCTTTTTATCATTCACATTCCACTCCTGTACCATTGGTAACGCGCACGGACACTGAAGTTGGACTTTACCAGCACGTTTCTGCTCCTACACGAGACCATCATCAGAGAGCTTTGGCAACAGCTGAAGCGCCGAACAAGAAAAAACTAACAATAATCCTGGGCTCTGTAGTTTTCTCTTAAATAGCTTTAACAGGACTTGTTGAACAGGCAAGAGAGACCTGAAACTTTCAAGATGAAAGCAGAAATACAAGCATAACCATCAAACTTCATTTGAGTTAACACCTCTGACACTGTGACCAGAAATGCTTCTGCAGAGAAATGCAGGGAGGAGGCTAAATACGTAACTGAAAGACATTGCTCCTGGACTGAAATCCCAGCTCTGCCACTGTGACTCGTTCAGTGATTTCATTTGGGGTATTTAACCCGTGGTTACACCACCTTCACCACTGGCAAAAGGATACTGAACTTCCTGGGAGAGGAAGAGATACGCTCTGCCATACGCTTCTAAGGCAAGCACTGTCCTTGTGTAAAATATTCAATATGCTACCCATATGTTCATTCCTGCCTCCATTTTGCTAGTGCTGGCAACTCTGCTATTTATTTCAAAGGAGAAGCTTCACATTCCTTTTTCCATGGATGCACAAACTATACTACACCTCATGGGAAGCTGCTTCTAATAAACATTTCCAAGTATACCTCATTCTTGATTTAAATCCTTACTTTAAACTAACTCTGCCATGAAATCGCCCTAAAACATGACAATGACGAGGAAAGCTGGAACCGTCTCGTGTTACACCAAAACTGACTACCTCTGCACTGGAACAGAAACATGGAAGGGAGATGTCTGATCTAAAGCTCCTGCACATTTACATGAGTCGGCGTATTCCCATGTTCCCGTACACGGCAGCGTGGAGAAAGTAGCCTGGGTCCAAGTAGGCTGAGAGCAGGATTGAAACAAACCAGAGGAAAAACTTTTCCACACAACACCAACTGTGGAGCTTGTGACTGCATGATAGGAGTTCAAAACGGGATTAAACACGTTCACAGAGTCACAGTCTATTAAATCTCCAATTCAGGATATGGCAAACCTGCCGGTCGGTGCTGTATCGGGGGACAGACCACTCAACACATGGCCTGCTCCCTGATCTCTTCCTTTCAGCCTTTGCCACCAGTCATTGTCAGAGAGGATATCACGCTAGATAAACCTTTGCTCTCACCCCGTAGCATATCCCTTACATTTTTAGGTAACTAGTAAGACCCGCTTTTCAGCAAGAGCTCATTACCTCTGGCACAATATCATGCTGTATTGCTTTTAGCAGCGTGGCAGCCTCCACGGAGCTGGGCACACTGTCTTGTTATGTTCTTGCATTTCTCGTCCCCACTTACTTGCTGATGTATTTTATTTAGCACGCGCGTTATAGGGAGTGGGACATTAGTTTGTTCCTGTGTTTATCGAATGGCTGATGACTACGTAGAAATATTAGGCACAGTAGATACTAAGGTAAGCTGTCAGAAAGCCCCTGTGGAGGGAACGCATGCAGGCCCGACCTCCAGCCTCCTCGATCCATCACACAAGGTTAGCTGATATGATAAACACCGTAAATAGAAACGACTTGTTCTGAGCAATAGCTGTTAAACCAATAAACAGCCAAAACTTCAGAGAAAAATCACTATTTTTCCTCATTTATCAAACAAGACTCTGTATCTTCCCCGCCCCCCCCCCCCCCCCCCGCTTTTTAAACAAGTTCAGTTTGTGAAGATTGAAGAAAAACAAGACGTCCTTTCAGATCCCTTCTCTGGATCAAACCTCATTAGGTTTTGATGTCAATGGTGCATAGAAGGCTGACCGCGGCCAGCACAAGTATTTGGCAGCCGGGCTGTTACATAATACAATCCTGTCTTTCACAGAAGAGAGATCTCGGTGCTACTAAATGTGCTAAAATTTAACCCGCTGCTTTGCTCCTTCCAGCCAAAACAACTCTGTACACTTTCCATAGTAGCAAATGATGGTTATTAAAAAAAAAAAAAAAGGATCAAGCTACTGCTTAAAAAAATGAAATACCCAGAAATACTAAAAACACATATAGGTATTTATTTAAGGAAGTACACATTTCCCTTTCCCCACCTCTGACTGAAATCTGCTCTGAGAAGGGAGACGTTTGTCCCTATAAGCAAGAGAAGTATTTTAAAGAAGTTGTACAGCTTTTAGAAAAAATATACTAATGAAAATAAAAGAAGTGTGTTAGTCTCAAACTGTGTCACTGCTTCACGGAAATTTTTTGGATTGAGAACTCTGGAAAGATACAGTGTTTTCCAAGGCTGTTTACAGTAAGCTTGAGTTTTCAGCTCCCATGAGTAGGAAGAAAATGTCTAACTTCAACTTTTTTTCCAGAATGGCTTTTTAGCTGTTTCTGTGTATCCTGTGATGCTAAAAAACAACAGTAAGAGCTTTGAGTGGTGGAAATCAGGGGCACTTTTGGTCCCATTCGTAGTTTCTGCCAACAAACTGACATGGCAATTTACAGTGCCAGATGCTGACAGGTGATATTCCCACTGCACCTAAGTTTTAAAAAACAAATTATCTTCTCTGAGCCCCAGTATAAAACAGCCCATATAATTTCACCCAGCCATCCCTGGACTAGCCCCAGTATCTTGTGTTCAGCTAATGAATATCCCCCCAGCAACAGTGATATGGGCAAGTCTGGGAAGAGAAATCCCAGTTATGAGACTGACTGAAACTGGAAGAAACGCCTTCAGGATTTGCCCCGTAGGGAATCAAGTGGAAAGAGCCCAGGAGGCCCAGCTCTACCCAGTCAGTTTACAACCGCCAGTAAAGATTTCCCAGTGGGCCTCTTTCAGAGAGCTGGAGAAATACTTTGGGGTTACAAATCCGTATTCGAGCATAAAGTTAAGTGGAACTGTGGGCTAGAACAGAGCGAAGGGAAGCGCACTTGACCCCCCAGTGAAGACAACGAGCACGGTGTGACCAGCCGTCTCTCTGGCTAGTGTCAGGCAGGCAAAATTTTTTCCCCAAAAAGCCCTGGCATCACCTGCTGCTGAAAGACACCATTAGAGTTATAGGCATTTTTTTTATGCAGCATGGACACAGGTAGCCACAGACATCCGATACTACAGAACTGACTGCATCGCCTGTCCTGGGCTCCTACAATAGCAAAGGCTGATCCTGGGGGAGGGAAGATATTCACTGAGGCACCTAAGGCAACTGCTTTCCATATGCCCCTCTGGCGGGAAAGTCCAGACAGGACGGTGACTTATATAGTCTGAATTATCCACTGAAGGAGCCTCTCAATCCATTGAGAGCAGAAGGCTAGAGAGAGCAAGGAGACACGAGTCCTAGGGCTCGAGCTCACCTCTGAGAACGTACCAGCCCGAACGCCCCAGCTCAGCAAACAGGACAAGCAAAACAAGCAAAACACCATCTCCTAGTGGATACTGGCCAAGTAGGCCTGTGTCATTAGAGCGTTCCCATTTAGAGGTGGTGTTACCATAGTGTCCAGCAAAATTCTCCTCAACCTGGCCTGAGGATCATTTCTTGGTGCTTCTCCAAACCCCAATTGAGCCCATTATATTTTCAGTTGAGCTGCGTGTTTCATGGGTGGCCATTTTATTGCACACAGGGAGGAGTGCAAGAGGAGAGAAAGTAGGTGGAAAGAGTTATTTAGCTTCAGGAAAACTTAGTTTACTTAAGAATTTATCTTTCGTTTCCCTGAATCAGGAATTAATTAGCCCACATTGCTCTCTTTGTTTAGATGTTGTGTATTATGCTTTGCTAGGCAGATAGTGGCCTAGAGCAAACACTACATAAACAAACACTTGTTAATGGAGACTTGGAGCGTGATGGAAAAGCTGGGGATACAAACCACCTAAAATGAGAGACAGACTAGTCCCGAGCTGGTGAACGGGTATTACACACACATCCAAAAACCTCAATACTCCCCTTTCACATACCATGCTCCCCACCACCAAAGTCCCAAATGACAGATCCAACTTGGAGCACGTTCCCATGGCCGCCTCCTGCAATGGGGTGCCAAGGCAGCCCTCCGCTGACGAGAGGGTTTGGGGACAGGGCGCCCCTCTCGGCTCTGGGAACGGAGCAGCCCCTGTGAGCCCCAGCCCCGGCCCTTTCTCCCGCCTGCCCAATCCCTCCAAGGGATGATACAGCAAAACCCTGGCTCCCACCAACTGTTGTTACAGCCAGAGAGCGCAGAGGTTTCTCTTGGCTCGCCGGCTGACTTGTGCAACCAGGGTGAGGTGGTGTGGGGAGCACGAAGGATGAGAGACCGCATCTGCAGTGCTAAAGGAAATGGAGGGGAGCTTAGCGCCTTTTACTGGGTGTGAAAAACATAATTAACAGTTTGGAGTCAGCATGGCTGTGCATGGACAAGGGCTGGGTTATGCAAAAGTAGTAACTATACTGAGCGAGCCGGTGATCGCTGCTGTGGGCAAGGACGTAAGGAAATCTTGAACCAACAACCCTTGTGCAGGTTCCCTTCCTCTTCCTACTTTACTCAAAAGCAGCATAGTTCTCCCTCGTCTTCAACATTTTGTGTTGGTTTAAAGTTGAATTCCTTGCACAGGTCCTCACTGGGGCATTATGGGTATTCTGCATACTCATAATTTCAATGCCATCTGCGTGTGATTTCCTTATCACAGGCAGGAATCAAACTGCTTCGATTTTTTTAACGTGTAGGCATTTCAGTAGATTGATAGAGACAGGCAGCACTTACTCCAACAAAGGACACCAGCCTCTCATGACATGTCCATCTTCTAGAAATCACACTGCCTGCCAGAATTTGCCACATTTCTGCTGAACCCAAAAATCTTTATTGTCTTTTTACTATTACAGTATCAGTTTACATTCACTCTTTGTAATGAAAGATACTGAATTGTAATTTTATGATAGTCCCTTGATGCAAATAATCCATCAGAAGCATACCTGCACATTATTCACGCTTGGATATTACTAATCTTCCATTATCAAATAGAGTAAGTACTTATGACTACACATCTAAAAGGGGGACAATTTCAACTCCACACAGTATTTTCTTATGCAAACACTACAGTTTACACGCGTCACTCAAGGTTAATGCATGCTGAAGAACATTTGAAAGCCTTTGGTGCCGAAATCACTTAAAAATCACTGGATGAACTATTTTAAATCTCACTGAAATCTAATCTCTCTCAAACCCCTTTCTTTTTCTTCCTAATATCACATTACACACTGTTGCAGCCTACAGACATGTTAGGCCTGAACTTTAAGCCATACCAAGTAAAACTCTGATCTACTTATGAACATCTATGACCACACAAGAGGGTTTTTCACATGAAAAGCATTATTTGCTGACTGAGCTTAACATCTAAAATCTTTGGGCCACCAACTTAGTCCTCGCTTAGCCATAAAACAGAAAATACAGCTCTGGACTGCATTTAAAAACCACATAACACTTTTGCTACTTACATTCCAATTTTACTTCCTTGCTCTTGCCTGCAGTCACAGAAGACGTTAAAATAAAGAGATTCATTTAAACCCTCTGACTTCCCTGTGACTTGGGGTGCACTGAACAATTCAAAATACAGATGTGTTTGTTGAGCATGAAAGCACTGTATAAGCAACCATGTTGTTACTACTGGTTGATGCATATTTGTTTTCCAGGTAAACAAGTAGATAGCAATGACTAGACAAAAACCATTTTTAAACTACTCTCCCATTATATCATCCAAATATTTCAGAAGCACTTCAACTAACCATTGATTCATTCATTGCATCCTTGAATTTGGACTCCTTTTCTAGAGATGTCCCCTTACAATTATTACATATCTTCTTTGCAGATAGAATGTTCAACTGTGTCCACATCAAATAACAATAAATTCATATCCCAGAAAGTCTACCCAGAGAGACGGCCTTAGGCTCTCGCAGTTCCCTCAGAAATAAGAAACTGGGCTTTTGGTTGGTCCACAGGCACCATAACTTACAGGCTACTAGTTACTGACACCTCAGGGCAAGGAAACCCTTGCAAAATCATTCTCCTCCTATTTTTTCTCAAATGAGACTGACTGATTTAATCCTAGTTCTGTGGAAAAAGAAAAAAATCACACCAAAGTGAAGCTTAGCATTCAGGGCTTCAGGCTGGAGGGAGATCTGAATTGCACAAAAGCAAACATTTCTATGTAACTCTTAGGTGAAAAGACTAGTAAAACATGCAGTTTGACCAACATATCAAAGATCAAAGCAAGATCTTTAGAGCTTAAGTCATTGGTCACTATAACTCAAGCCTGGAAGTCCAGTTTCTTTGAGCTGGGCCTGTAAGAGTGAGCCTCTAGAGACCGAACAGCGATCTCTATTCTGTGTGCTCAGCAGATGACACATGCTGCCCCATGCCCTGCGCAGCAGACTGAAGCAGTGCCAGGACTCTGCCCCTCTGCCCACATAGAGAATCCCCTGCTCCACCCTCAGAGAGAAAAAGGAGTCTCATCAATTCAAAAGTGCTAAAAATAAATTCCAAATTAAATAAAAAGTTTACCAGGTTGGGAAATTGTGTGCTACAATATTACCCAATTGACAATTTATTTTTTTTTTTTAAGCTTCATTTGGCAAAGCACCCCATTTCCCAGCATGGACCAGGCACCCTGGGTTACTTCAGAGAGGATGTAAAGCAGCCAAGTTTTTCAGATTTGCAAATTAGCTACTGCACACGTACATGTAACATTTGCAGAACAATTTCCCAACACGTACATTTGTACGAAGAGTCTTAATGTCCCTATGGTGCAGAGTGATTTATATCTGAGGCGTGTGTGACAGATTCATGTTACCCGTCCAAAGAGGCTGTGGTATACACCATGTATCAATTCTCAGGCTTGTTTTCTTTTCATTTTCTCTATTTAAAAAATTAAAGAAAATTAATCAGGGAATTAACAAATTCAATTTGCCAGCCTCCCAGATTTTTCACAGTGGTTTAAAATAAATCAAATCAGATTATAAAGGGCCAAGACCAAGAATAACTATTGAATTAAAGAACATTGTTCTGAATCTGGAGCCACTAGCAGAATAGCCTTGTGTCTTGACTCTTTTCTTTGAACGCAAGCTATACAGGAGCGAGGTTCAAGGAACGAGCACGAACAGAGAATTGTCTTGCTGAAAATGTATTACGCACCAACTTTTTTATACAACAGCTGGATGTTTACAGCTTTGGAAAGACACTACAGTGAGCCACACTGTCCCTGGCCCTTACATGGGACAAGCATGGCTGGGGAAAAGGAAGGCATGAGATAGAACTACTATCGTTCAAAGTCCAAAGACGATCACAATCCCTCTGCAAACTTCTGCTTGGGAACTTGAACGCCAGGGCTCTCCCTACATGGCACGTTCAAAATCAACTCACGCACATGCACATCCAAGCATTGCATGTTCTCACCGAGAGGAGGCCAGATTTAAACACTCCTGAGTTTTGGGAAGGTCTGGATGAAAAGCCACATGGCCCAAGTTCACTTCTCCCTGCAGCCAAGTGCCCAGTCCTGATCTCATTGAAAACAATGGCAAAACTCCTGGAGAACAATCCTGCTCAGAACTGGCCAACTGTCTGTCATCTTTCTCACTACATAAGCTCTTATTTTTACTATTATACCTGACTAGACTCTCCAAGCTGTGGGTTTTTTCCCACCCTGACCTCACTTGAATGATGTCAGACGGGGGGTAGGCAGACAAATACAGAAATGCGGTAAATGCCAAAGCTGAAACCAGCAAGTCCAAGAAATAAATATAATGAGTAGACACAGTGCCAGGGCTGGATACAGCAGCCGAGGAAAAAGGGAAATGTAAAACTTTCTTGGCTAGGGTACATGGATTCATCCAGCTGAAAGAGGCACATTCCAGCCCACACCATTGTAAGCAATAATCTATGTCTCCCTCGAGAAAATACAGATGTTTGTAATTTTTTTGATTTTTTTTTTTAACTGCTCGTATGAAATAACCTTGTTGTCTTGAAAAATTCCTCTAGGACTTGGTATTGCAAATGCTACTTCTGTACAAACTGTAAACTGCTGACTCAAACCAAACACACAAAAAAATTACATACAGGACAGTTTTGAAATGCCTTCTAATAATAAAAGTGTACTTGAACATCGACTGAGGCTAATGAATTAAATACACATTCAGGCTAGAAAAGATGCAATTAATAATAATAATAAAGAAAAAGATTGCAATCAGATCTTTTCTTGCCTGCAACAGCGTCCTCTTCCTTTGCATCATCTATTTCAGAATTTTCTTTGCAGAAATGATACCCATGAAAACCGAAAAATATTCTAATCCTTTTATTTCAGTTGAGCTGATACTGCAGTAACTTCATTGTCTTTTAATCAGATGTTGCTGATTTACAGGAGTGTAAGTGGTTGAAGCGTACAGTCATCACATTCTTAGAGAGGCTTACTGCATTTGGCACCGAGTCCTTTGCTGGCAACTCCTATCATCTGGGCCAGAGAAATATTTAACTGAAAAAGCCTGATTCTTCTCTGCTTTCCACTGTGCATTGTTGTTTACATATGCATATGGTAACTGTCAGCTGCAGCCCTTCTGATTTTCACATCTTCTTGTGGATGCGAACAGCTGTGTGCTCTTGAACACACAGGTGAAAAAAGTTCAATGTGCAAACGCATTTTAGCACACAAGTTTTCAGTTTCATAATTATTCTTTCTTTACATTGACCAGAAGTCTGTTTTGATTGTTCTTTTTTGTTTTCTGGCTTAGAAGCAACATGTTTTCAGTCAGCCTCCTGGCCGAAAGTCAGCCTTTGGTTTTTTGTCTAGCTCTAGGGAAGATGATGAATTGGAGAATTTAAAATACCTCTTCACAGAAGGGCCCACAAGTCACCAGTCTATCTGTCAAGCTCAGAATTGAAGCCCAAGGCAGTCACTGGGGAGAAGTGTCAAATCTGCAGCTGCTGTAAATCCTCCTGGCTTTGTTGAACACTGACAATTTACATTAGCAGAGAACCCAGCCCAAAATTTGAAAAGTGTCCAGGATGGACCTAAGTCTGCTTATTTTTGCAGTTAGAACACTTAGAGAAGGGTGAACCTTTGAGTCCCTACAGATAACAGACACCTTCTGCAGATCAGACCACAAACATCAAGAATAAAAATGTGTCAGCTTCCGTGTGGACATCAGTACCCAACACAGAGCACTCACTCCCGCTGAGTACTGTGTGCATCCTCTTCTCCCAGCGAAGGCAAATAGATGCTAGTCCTTTCTTTGAATGAGCCCTAAGTGGGATGAGGTAGCAGGGAATCCCCCGTGTAGCTTTGTATAATATTCCCTTTTACGTATCCCATGTGTAATCTTTTACTTGCAGCAAGTATCTCCTTAGCCATAGCAAGGCAGACCAGGAGGACGGAGGTGTGCGGAGAAGTGTTTTTCCACAGTGCTCTTCATTATCTTGCTACCTCAAGCAGATTTTAAGTGGTTCATCTTTTCTACCTGAACACTTCTCTGACAAGCCCTCAGTCACCCCCTTGGCAAACAATTCTGTGTCTAATTGATCACGGAGTCAAAATGCTTTTCAAAATTTCTCATTTAAATCTACCTTTGCTAATTTCACAATGTAAGTCTTTGTACGCATCACCTATGTCTCTCTCAGACATCATCTCCTCCTGGCTTTAGCTTTTTTTCCCCACTCTCACTTATTAATATCCTGGTCTCCGTCCTAAGTCTTGTAGGAAATTAAAATTGGCCATTTAAGATGCACTATAAAAATAGGACCACTCCTTCCTGCTAAAAGGACACATGGCTTATTATTTTCCAAGCTCTGCTGTGTCAGCAGCTCCTACCAGCAATCATAAAAATGAAGCCGCCAAGGTTGGTAAAAGTCACTTTCTTATTAGTGTCTAATTATCTACCAGTAGAGCTGGGTCCAGTCTTCAGTGCCATTGCACATATCTGATATTGGCTGTGGCCAGTGGAAAATTTATGAGTTCATTTTTAAGGAGTCTTGTGAATAGAAATGGAGAAAGAGTTGGAAAACACAAGGAAAGCAATTAAAAACCTGATGCAAACTTTTTGTATTGCCAGAATCCATCCCCTTCAACTCATTTCACTCGCCAGATCGTCCACTATGTCTAACAGACTCACTTTTCATATGAGCTGCAAATGTCCCACTGGTATAAGCCACCTGAACTGAGAGTGCTTTTGGGTGTGGAGCTGTATCACATCTTCCCTTCATCTGTTAAAGAAGAATCAGTGAGGAAGTGATCAGACAGTTTTCCTACCAGCATCTGCCAAAATACAACTCTGACCTGACATAACAGAGGTATCTCTTATCTGTGAAGAAGGCAGACTCCAATTCAGCACAGGGGGGATGTGGCTCCTCACACAACAGGTAACTGACCCGTGTGATTCCCTGCCAAAGCATGTTTTGGATAGAAAAAGTTTACACAGCCTCAACGGAAGTAATTTACCTGAGGAAAAAGATTCATTGAGGATTACTAATTAAGACTATCCACAGAAGGTTCATGAGACCTTCTCAGTGAAAACAGTTGAATACTGAAAGGCTACCTTGGGGAGAATATCATGTATGTTTGCCCGGTTCCTGATCTTCCCTGAGTACTCACTTGGACTCAGGGAGTACAAGCAGAGATGGGATAATGAGCTGGAGGGACCCTTGGCATGTCCTCAGCACAGCCATTCTTATGTTTTTAAAATTACAATATACTTTATGTTTTTAAAATTACAATATACTTAGGGAAAGACTAGATGCAGTGGCCACATTTCAGGTGTGTATCATCCTCCTTTTTTGGCCCAAGACTGATCTATAGCCTAAGCCTCGCATCTGGAAAGCAAACACCATCCTTGACAATGTGGTTCCAGAAGGGAGGCAGATGACAGGACCAGTGGTATACAGTTTTTAAACTCTTACAGCCTTGGGGCCCCAACCTTCAAAACAGTATCCACACAACAATACTAACTTGAGCTGCAGCGCAGGGTCTGAACCTCTTCTGGCCTCCTTCTTCCTGAAATCGAACTCTCCACAGAGTCACAAAGCAATGTTCTTACCTCCCTTTCTCCACATCCAATTCTGTGCAGTTTCTTATTCATGCTCTTCCGACCTCATGTTTATAAGCCCTAAGATGCTCCATTTTATTGGAGCAGATCTTCAGGGCAAGGCAACAAGACTAAGGAAAAGAAAGCAAACACACATTTCTGAAATCAGTCCCTTTTACCCTTGAAATATGCAGATTATAATAGCTTTTCTAGCCAAAGCAGCAAACACCTGTCTCTTCCTCCTCTAACATGCTCAAGTCCTTTTGTTAATCCCCAGACCCACTTCATGCCTCCTGTTACCAGTGCATGGTTAATGAGAGAGAAAGGCAAGCTTTCACTATCATTAAACCATTTTTCAATGTTAAACTCAGCCAGGATTAGCTGGAGATGCCCTGCTTGCCTGAAACCCCAGCCCACAGATGGATCTCTACCTTTGAGGGAAGTCCTTGCTCTGAAAGCAGACACTTTTCCTTGGGATCCACCACAGTGGCCATCACAGCATGTGAATGAGGATGGCGCACAAAAAAAGACTTCCTCTTATTTTCCACACTCCTATGGCAACCCTCTCCATACCTGTGGACCTTGGAAAGGTCAATCAAAGTCATCCTAGGACTCATCTCTTTATACCCACAAGGGTTTAAAATAGGAACCTACCTCCCTGCTGATTTTCTGTGAAGACCCTAACCTGTTTGAAGAACAAGCTGGGGGGCGTGGGAGGTGATGTAGTTCTGCTCCCATCAGCCTCAGCCGACAGATCCTGTCAGCAGGAAAATCTTTTTAACTTGCTTTTCCTGCTTCCTGCCAGCCCGCGCTTGCTTGTGAAGAACAAAGTTCACTTAATAACATTGTCCAAGATGTTTTGCTTCATTTCCCATTCCTCTGCGAGACTGTGAAGGGGTAGGTATTAGGAGCTTGTCTTCTGTAGACAAGCAGACCCTTCTTGCAGACCCTCTCACACACCTTCCCCTGCACAAAGGATCCATTCCACGCCTCAGCACTCGGGTGCTGAGACGGCATACAGAAAACTGCGAATACACTGCTTTGTACCAAGAACCTGCGTGAGAACAGGCCTAGGAGGTCCTTCCTGGTTCCAGTTTCCTCCCAGCCTGCTAAAGCAGTGGTTTTCAAATCGGATAAATGAGATTGCCAGGGTATCACAACATAATCACTGTGTCCAGCTCTGGAGCCCCCAACTTAAGAAGGACATGGACCTGTTGGAGCAGGTCCAGAGTAGGGCCACAAAGATGATCACCTCTGTGACAAAGACAGGCTGAGAGAGTTGGGGTTGCTCAGCCTGGAGAAGGGAAGGCTCTGGGGGGACCTTATAGCAACCTTCCAGTACCTAAAGGGGGCCCACAGGAAAGACGGGGAAAGTTTATCAGGGAGTTTAGCGATAGGACAAAGTGTAACGGTTTTAAAGTGAAAGAGGGGAGATTTAGATTAGATACTAGGAAGAAATTCTTTACTGTAAGGGTGGTGAGGCACTGGAGCAGGTTGCCCAGGGAAGTTGTGGAGGCCCCATCCCTGAAAGTGTTCAAGGCCAGGTTGAATGGGCTTTAAGTAACCTGGTCTAGCGGGAGGTGTCACCCCCCGAGAGCGGGGGTGGAACTAGATGATTTTCAAGGTCCCTTCTAACTCTAACTATTCTATGATTCTATAAGGGAACAACATCAAATTCAGCACGAAAACACGGCAGCAGTTTCATTTCCTTATGGCATTCTCAATCAGAGCTGGGGAAACCCTGTCTCAGAAACCAGAACGACAGAACAGGGACACCTTTGCACCAGGCAGGTTGACGAGATTAGTTAGTAGCCTTCATTGGATGTACTTTCTTCTGGTTTTCCTCCACTGAGGGGTTATTACAAAGCCAGTTCTTCAAACAGGGAAAGAAGGAAAGCTTCACAGAGGCTGTCAGAGCACACCGTCCATCTGTATACACACCCTCATTTTCCTTAAGGCCCACTTCTGTCACTTAAGTCCAGCAGCACCTTATGCTGATAATGGCCTTGTAGTTTTAGACAGTTCACTGGGGAAAAAGGGACTAACCCAAAGTCCTCTGACTTTGTTTAAAATCCTCATAAATGGACTTTGAACCAAGTCCTTAGTCCACATTCAGTCAGTGCTCACTCAGTGATGCCTTGCTGGTGGACCACTGCAGACTTCTCTCCACTTCCTTCATGGACTTAACACTTTCAGATGATAACTCAGGAATAAAAATTAAGTATTAAAAAACCCAACTATTAAGGTAGACAGTGAACCAGCATGGTAATAGGTAAATTAGAGTGTGTTGCTTCAAAGGTCAATGTAGAGTACTCAAAACTATGTTTGAATAACTTGGGATAAATTCACATAAAGTGACGGCTTCTAAGTGTACTGAGAACTCAGACATTTAACAAACAGGATTGTTGTCTGTTACAAGTAACTAGTGGCTGTTAGGACCCTATTTTTTATTATTATTATTATTTTTCCATCAGCAATGGATTCAAGACACACTGTTTAGATCCAGATCCAGACAATCCCCAAATTCAGGGAGCTTGGATCTAAGATTTGAGTTTAATTCAATCTCCTCTTTTTTATTTCTTTATATTTTGGTCTATCTTTAAGCATTACCAGGACCAGAATAACTATTTCCAGGATCCAATTCAAAAGGGAGCCCTCAAGCTGCTAAGAAAGGGGTTTGCCATTAAATTACCTCCTCATCTTCCAATTTTGCTGCCGAAAGAAATCTCGGCAGCTGTTAGCAGTTTCTTCAGAGTTCTGATTTGTAGAGTTACAAACTGAACAACATGTAGTTTGTACATGGCTGCTATATCTGAATGCTTGTCAGACACGGTTCTTACTCAAGACTGGTTAGCCATCAAAAACTAGAGAGAGATTTTCCTTCCTCAGCATGAGGAAACTTGTTTTTCTTTTCTGAATTTACTGCATCAAAAAGCCTGGCCAGCAATTGTAAAAACTTAACTCTCCAAGGATGGTGAAAATTACCTACTTATTACTTCGTAATTATCTGAAAGTTTTGGATGAAAACGTCTGGAGTCCACTATCCACATTTCATCCTGGCTGACAAAGCTGGCAGATGATCCGGCACCAAGAACAGAAGAGTAGGAAACGATTTGGAAACATGCTATATCTGGAAGACAATCCTTTGAAACCGCAAAGAAGCCTCTGATTAAGTGGTCACTCCGACTATTCGTGACTGAGTCAGGTTAGAAGAAACAGAACAAAAAGCCACCTCATTTGGGACTTCTACTTTGAGCTAAACCGAACCCAGGGAATAGTCCTCACCCTGAGGGGCCTTAGTAGGGCTGGATCGATGAGGGCAAAGGGGAATAGGAAAGCCAAATATAGAAAAGTTCCAGTTTTCAGAAAAGAACAGGGGATTTAGTCTTACTGTTTTAAATTGCCTCCAGTTTATATCCTTGCACCTCTGATCTCTGAACCACTGCCCATCATGTCTATGCAAAGGTTTGCACTACTCACGTCCCACAGCAATCTACTGTGCATAAAGGACATAGGTGCAGTAGGTAGGTCTCTTTATTATTTCCAGACCATGATTCTACAAAGCCCTTGAACATACCTTGGGAGTTCAGCAAGAAGGGACAAAGACTTCCTCTCCACTCTTCCCCTCTATGCCACAGCGCGGAGCAAAAAGGAAATTGTGTCAGGCCAGGTACGACAGGGGGAACTTTGTAAGGGTCACATCTCATTCCCAAGCCCCTGCCTGCTGATAAGCACATCAGTCTTTGCCATGTGTAGCAGCTATGTGGTTCTTCAGTCCCCCTCCAGCTCCCGGTGCAGCTGCTGCTACCACAGTCAGGCAACTTTTCTCAGCAAGGTAGATGGACGCCCATCGCAGCTCGAGACAAGCACTGAGAACAAGCCAACAACCTGCCTTGGGGACTTTTTCTTCCTTGTTCAGCAGACACATTTCTCAAGTGGTTTCCTTCTGTTGTTCCCCTTTAATCTAATGTTTTCCACATATCAGCACTCTTGAACAAAGACATCTCTTTCAACACCCTCCATCCAGGCTCACTGCCTACGCAGTACCCACAGGAAGCACCCAAAGCATAGAGATATCTATTTGACTCTGAATGGGTTCTACCTCTCCATTTCCTCTCTTTCAGATGACAGGGACAGCATCTTGTAACGGCCCTTCAGTACACTAGCCAGGAGCATTGTAACTAATAATCCTGAATCTCCATCCCAGTTCCAGAGACTGGGGTGGGATGCACAAATTCGGAACCAGACATTCACGTGTACACACCTGCACACACCATACCATCTCATTTAAAGAAATATTCACACTTCTTCGCAAGGAATTTAGCTAAGTTATTAAATGAATCCAAATTGTTGCTAAGTTATGAATAAGCTGAGAGAAACTTAGACTCTCAAAAGTCTCAATTGGTAATAAAACTGAAGTTCTGTCCCTAACTTCCTTTCCTACCTCAGACTACTATAGCAATAACCAAAGCAGCGTTAAAAAGGACATTTTTTCCATAGCATTAACAGATTTTTTAAAATGTTTTTTTTTAGTAAGAAAATAAATTAAAAAATCCCTTGTTTCAGAATTTAATTGGCCGGTGTCTCCCCATGACAAAGTAAAAACACATTCATAACATGACATTCATTTATCTTCAAACCATTCACTTACAGTCAGTGCCACGGAATATGGATCTCATTGAGCAGGATGGAAAACAACCCAAGTATCTTTTGGAAAGAATCCTTTTTTACAATTACGGGTTTTCAGAACGGCCTGAAATCTGATGATTTCCGAGCAAAAGGACACCAAAGCATTTCCCTCCAGGGAATTAGCTTTTGTTTAGGGACATTCCAGGAAAACAGCCTTGAACAGATATATTCTGTTGGCTGTAGCTTTTTTGCAGACTTGGTTCTGAATGCCATCAATTAACTGAAGGGGCCCCAAAAGAAAGCCTATTCCACACAAAAGCAGAAGCACACCAGAAGACATGAAGCTCAGAGCTTCATGATGAAAGTCCTAACGCTAAGTTGTTCCTATCCAGTTCCATTTTGCATCTTCCATATCCACCAAATTTCACTGCGGTACAGACAAGATATTTTTCCTGAATGAAGTCAAAGCTTGCTTCTTGCTCTATTTTTTTCTTCCTACTCAATCACACCGAGGCAGCCACCTCATTGAAACCATCACAGAAGCTTTCTTCTACATGCAACACTTGCTTCTCAGAGTTTGTCTTCAAGAGAACTGAACAGTGCCTCAGACCTATTTTAGACCCCTCCAGGACAACACGCCAAACTTTCTGCACCTCACAATTAGAAAGGGCTGCTATGGCCGTCATTCTTGATGACATGAGCAGTATGGACCCACAGATGTGGTAGCAATAAGGCCTCTGGCCTTTTGAGACACAGGAAAAATAACTTGTCTCAAAACAAGACTTTTTCCTTGACAGAGTCATAGGGTTGGGAGGGACCTCTGGAGATCATCTAGTGCCAGAGCAGGGTCACCTAGAGCAGGTTGCACAGGAGTGCGTCCAGGCAGGTTTGGAATGTCTCCAGAGACGGAGACTCCACCACCTCTCTGGGCAGCCTGTGCCAGGGCTCTGCCACCCTCAGGGTAAAGAAGTTCCTCCTCACGTTTAGGTGGAACTTCCGATGCTCAAGTTTGTGCCCGTTACCCCTTGTCCTGTCCCTGGGCACCACTGAAAAGAGCCTGGCCCCATCCTCCTGACACCCACCCTTTACGTATTCATAAGTGTTGATGAGATCCCCCCTCAGCCGTCTTTTTTCCAGACTGAAGAGACGCAAATCCCTCAGCCTTTCTTCATAAGAGACATGTTCCAGTCCCCTAATCACCTTTGTAGCTCTCTGCTGCACCCTCCCCAGCAGTTCCCTGTCCTTTTTGAACCGGGGAGCCCAGAACTGGACACAGTACTCCAGGTGTGGCCTCACCAAGGCAGAGTAGAGGGGGAGGATGACCTCCCTTGACCTGCTGGCCACACTCTTCTTGATGCACCCCAGGATGCCATTGGCCTTCTTGGCCACGAGGGCACATTGCTAGCTCATGGTCATCCTGTTGTCCACCAGGACTCCTGGGTCTCTTTCCACTGAGCTGCTCTGCAGCAGGTCAGCCCCTAACCTGTACTGGTGCATGGGGTTATTCCTCCCCAGGTGCAGCACCCTACACTTGCCCTTGTTGAATTTCATATGGTTCCTCTCTGCCCAAATCTCCAACCTGTCTAGGTCTCTCTGTATGGCAGCACAGCCTTCTGGTGTTTCAGCCACCCCCCCCAGCTTTGTGTCATCGGCAAACTTGCTGAGGGTGCGCTCTATCCCCTCATCCAGGTCATTGATGAATATATTGAAGAGGACTGGAGAAGCATTTATCCTTTCTTCCAATGGTACAGAGCACTTAGATCAGTAAGTGAAAACAGTAAAAACCCTAACACTCAGGCTTTACTGTCACCTCTCACAGTCTCCCCTTTGCACCCATGACCACCACCTCCAGCCTGCCTTGCTTGCACTCAAGGGTGCATGAGCACATGTTTTTTCTGGTGGTTTTGCGAGAGGGTGTAATCCGTCTGTCAGCCTCACCATCAGCTGGACTCGCTGCACTACTCCTTTCCTTTTCTAGGCTAGGTTATAAACGGTTTAGTGCTTCATTCCTTGCTTTTCGATTTAGGCAAACCAATTTTACCAGCATTAAAACTAGGATGTTTCCTCTTCCCAGCTATTTAACCTGTTAGTACACAAGGAACGATGCTGCTTATCTTATCTATTGTTTTACATTTCCTTCCCGATTTCTTTTGAACTCTGTAAGTACACAGTGATCAGTTACAAACTCATAGATGCATACTACCTATTCAGAGGGGACACCCGCAGAAAAAAACCCAACTCACGGACTGCATCTGCTCCAGAAGATCAAGACCAAGTTTGCAAACACCAGTGTATACCAGATTCATGCTTGCCCCAGGCCATCTTTCGTTTCCCATGGTGGCGGTTTCTCTTTGATTGGGCAGTACAATGGGCTCTCTGTACAGCCAATATGTTCTGTTTTTCTGGAGATAGCTATGTCGCCAATAATTTGGGGAAGAAAAAAAGAAAAAAGAGCAACAGCTGAAATCCAGATGACTTGAATACTCTGCTAACAAAGACAGACTGTTGGAGAATAAATGAGACTGATCCTTCCTAGAAAGAGCTATGAAAAAAAATGGTTAAACGCTAGATTAGGATTCAAATGAGGATTTCTGCATAGATCATAAATCAAACTTTGCAGTGAAAAGTGTTTGTAGAAGAGCAGAGCAGATGTGGAACATCTGCTTAAGTATTCTGTTATGCCCCTTCTAACGTAAGGGTTTTCTGGTTTAAGGGCTAGAGTAAAATTTGGAGTTATACTTAAGATCACGTCAGCTTTATGAAAGTCCCTGAACAGGAAGACAGGGGATAACATTTTAGATTTTTCCCTTTCCATTGGATGCAGGCGCTTCTTAGTCACAGTCTGCAGCCTCAGTGTCCGCTTCGCTCTGGGCAGTCCAGATGAGTTCCGCCAATGCACGTTCCCCTGAATTTCCTCCCTTGAACGCTGATATCAACCCTGAATGAATAGTCATTTGAGAGGGGTGCCTGTCTGACCTGGAACAGATGCAAACCCACACACGAGGTCTTGCATGGAGAGGCACATGCCTAGTGTTTGGGGATGATGTAACAGGAGGCTGCAGCCTCGGGCTGCACCCAGGGAGCATGCAGTCAGCCTCCCTCACAAGTACATTTCTTGGCAGTCTGGGCATAATAACCAAAGTTAAAATTGCTAATCAGGTGTCCTGTTTTCCCCTAGGCAAGAGGAGCTTGCAGCTGCGGGACCAAGAGTTCCCAGCCAGCAGATACCAATGGTGTTTCCTGGAGACCCTTACACCTAAATAAAGATGAAGGCCAAAAATACATATATGGGGGGTTTTATTAAAAACAAGATTAACGCAGCACCACAGTCTGAACCTCAGACTTCAGTCTCCCAAATCACAGGCCTCTGATGCAAAATGAAAGGGAAGTGTTTCTTAGCTCTAGCAGTCCCAAGCTCTCCTCATTAGGCTTCCAGACTCAAGAGGGCATGTTTGTCCCACATACTTGAGCAGACCTCCTTTCCAGCTGCACATGATCAGTGTGGGGACCAGCTACTTGATCAGTCCCTGTGGGTACTGCCTGCAGATACGCACTTGCTGCACTGGACAAGGAAAACATGAGCTTTCTGCTGTGTTCACCAATAAACACGTGGGAGGTTTTTTTCCTCCAAAAAACAAAACAATGTTATGCTGAAGTGACAAAGTTGCTTGTGTGAATCAAACTCGGTCACCTTCTGCATATACGAAAGAAATTGGTTTGCTATCACGTGGTCCCCTGAGCCCTTTTCTCAGGAGCCCTTCTCTGTGTGTAGGGAATGGCCGGAATCCAGCACCTTTTGGGTGCTCGACATTTTGGGAACTTCCCCCACCAAGAATTTGCTTCCACAAGGAGCCACTCATGCAGTCCAGAAGTGAGCCTATGTCCTTTCTCCCTAGACCACATTAATTAACAGGAAAGTTTAACCATTTGTCCTCAGCTGATGTCCTTTTCATAGAGCCCCTTCATTCCCTGACAACTGAGATCTATCTGCTAACAAGTCACATCCCCTGCAGAGACACAGGGTTTATTAGCACAGGCCCAGTCCTGTTGTAGCATGGCAATGCATCATCAAGGCAGCTCAGGACGTGGACACAGCTAACTCAACCTCCAGCCAAAGATCTTCTGGATGGAGTGTCCAAACTGCTATATAAAAATTACAGCTCCTCTGGTCTTTGTTTAGGGCTGTAACTGCCAGTCCAGTGCCTTGAACTGACCATCCCATGAAGTGAGGAACACACCATTAGTGGCCATCCACAAGAAATGTGGCTCAAATAACTTCCCTAATGACAAGCAAAACTTTTAGGGGCGAAGTCTGGCATAGACTCCAGCACAGCAAGGTGCTATTCATCTGCCTTCATAAGGAGAGACTCCTGTATCATCTGTACTCCTTGGTCTTGTTCCAGCTCACAACACGCTCCTGCCTCTCCACCCAACACAAATTCTGCCCCAGAGTACAACCACCTTATGCCTTGAATGAAGCAGAGATCTTAGGTGATGTAAAGAAAGAAAACTGAACAATGAAAGACTATTACATACTTATTTAGAAAGTAGTCAAATTAGCCTTTTGTGTCCTAAGAAGTACGTGCCCTTGCTTGAAACACTAATTTGTCCATACGTCAGTCAGAAACAGCGAATACAGATGTAAAAATAGGTAAGAAGTCATGTGTTTTAACGCAAGACTGAAAATCTATCACTAGAGCCACTACAGCATGAGTTTGATGGGGCTTCAATATTTTTTTTTTTTGTTTTCTCCAAATAGCCACATATGTGGCTGCAATATTTCTGTGGAGACAAATACATCTTTATTTTAGTTACTGGAGTCTTCTCAAAAACGCGCCTATAAATCCTCCGGGAGTGAGGAGGAGTCACAATGGAAAGACTGATGGATCTGCAACACTACAGCGGCTCACACGGTTCAATTGCCATAACTGTTCCTCTGTGGCCGCGGCGTTAGCTGTGTGTCACTGAGCCTTAAATACACATTTTGAACTGTCATATCCAATATAGTGGACCCTGGTGGATAGTTAAAGACAAAGCAGAAAAAATGAGCAGCATGGAAATACGACGTGAAGAGATTCACTTTTCACAGAAGAGAATAGGAGCTGTTGTTGAACGTGGTGCCTTATGCCTAGCATATTCTGCTGGCCTTGAGGAGATAAAGGATTTAGTAACACAACCTTTATGGTTTCCTTAGTTGTACACTCTGAATGAAGAGCTGACAGTATTTGTAGGCTCTCCTTGCTCCTTTTCTGTGTTCTCAAGACCAGAGTATTCTCCTGCAATGCGATTTCCAGCTGACCAATCCTGAGGCCAAATGCAAACAATAGAGAGAGATTAATGGCCTAGGAAACTTTGAAGAGAACAATAGCACAGTCTTGGGATGAACTAGAACACGTGAAACATAATAATCTTGGGGAAAAAAAAAACAACAAACAGTTCTGCAAACAGAGACCTTTTCCACGGCTTATTTAGCAATGAGCGTAAAAGGAAAACGTGCCTGACTGTTTTAATTTAAAATTTGCTGGCTATAAACAATGATTTTGAAATAACGTGAGTCAATATTATTTTTCTTAAAACGTGACACAAGGTCTAAAAGCCAACTTCTCCTCTGGGCAAAGCCAATACCAGTGTGATCAAGAGCAGAATTTGTGTTGATTGCATTTGGCACCTGGTGATGCTCACACCTGAGACACAGAGGCAAGAAGAACAACTTTGTGAATGAATGGGTTTGATCTGCAAACAGCAATGGGTTGTTCCAAGAGGAAACATGCTTTTATTATCAGTACAGAATGACTCCACGGTAAATAAATCATTTGCATTGCAACTGAAATATTACTCCATTATACACCAGTGACGCATGCAACCTTTCCACTTTTTTTTTTAATTCATTCTGATTTTTTCCAGCTTGATAAGTGCCTCTCCAGGGATCTATGAACTAGCAGCTACAGATTAAAAAAAAAAAAAGGCAAAACAAAAATATCCTAAGAAGTGTTCATATTATACAGAAATCCACCCAAGTCACAATAAAACAACACTTACGGAACACAAAAACTCTTTAACTAATCAGCTTAAGTTGTCGTTCTCCCTCTGTCTTCCATTGCATTATCCAAAATTCAGCTTTACAAAGCATCTGTGAAAAAAGGTAACCTCTGCAGAAGGCAACCAAATCCAAGCCTAGGCTACCCAAGAGAGCAAAGGTTTTCAAGAGTCTGGCAAGTGCTTCCATGACCTCTGGAACAAGCCATGCACAGCTTTCTACTGCATTGAATCCTGATGGTGGATCACTTGTCACTTAAAAATCATTTATGACATATAGCTTCTCTGATGTGTCTCACAGTATCTTCTCATGCAACTTCTCTGGCACCTTTTCAGAGGTGGCACAGACTTTCCTTTCTCTCTTTCTCATAGTTGCTTGCTTTTCTCTGAAGCAACTAGGAAGACAGCAAATTACTAGCCCTCTGCCCAGCATAACTGAAACCAACCCAAAGGTCCTAGCAGGAGGATGAAGCCTGACACAAAGACAAGTGCCTAAGTCATATTGCTTCAGAAACAAGGTTTCTCAGCATGGATGATTACACTTCTACTAAGTGTGCAACAGGGAGAGAAAGATCCTAAAGTATTTTTAAATTAAGATTAGAAATAATCCTGGAAAGCTCTGAAGTCAGAACAGCTTTTAAGGTTTTGTTGCTTTTATGTGCTTTGCATCACTTCCCATTCAAAGAGATAGGTAAGAGGAGGAGATCCCCAGCAGAGAGAAAAATCTGGGCTAGATGCTGATACCCAGCTGTTGAGGCCTCCTGAAAGCAACTGAAACCCAGACTTAAATGAGTAGTGCACTCTCTGTCTGGAGCCAAGAAGGATGAGCTCTCTATGTTCTACTTGCCTCTTCCAAGTCCACCAGATTGTGTCAACTTTATCTAAATAGCATGAGCCAGTTTACCATTAACTAGGTGCTGGAAAGATACATTTCACTGCACCTGTTGTGTTTGCACAATAGGGTTCAAGGCTCAGTAATGCCTTAAAGGAGTCAGTGGGTTAGGCAGACAAGTTACTTTTAAGAACCCCCTAAGAAAAATGAACTCCCAAACACAACTCCATTCATTTCTACTATGGCACCCTGGTGAGCCCTTTGTAGTCAACATATCAAAGCTGACTTACAGATGAAATAAAAGGAGCAGAAGCATTATCATCATTTATTCCCAGGAGAAATCAGATGTTCTGGTATCATCAGTGACATATCTGCTTTGCCCAGCTGAGAAGGATTTAGGAAACTTAGAGGATATCAGAAGTGTCCCAATTGCATTATTTTGCTTGGTAATAGGAAGTAGGTCATCAAAGATGTAATATGGGTCAAAACAAAGAGGAACTCAGTATGTGTCAGGAGTACAGAATGTAGTTCTATTGTTTTCACTTTTTTTCATCCAGATTAAGCCTCACGGCTGTTTCTCCTTCATGTGCAACAGAAAGGAGATGTCAGTTCCCTTCACCCATCCCCAAGCATTTCCACATGCACAATCAGCCACTATATGCAAAAAATGAAAAACAAGTGGGGAAAAAGTAATCCAGCCTGTTAGAGGCATACAAACAAAATTAGCATGGACAGCTACACAACATCTTGAATGCTTAAACATTCTTCTTACGTTGGTATGTACTGTATATAATAGACAACTGTTGAAGGAAGTGGTCCGTCCTCTGAAGAATGAACAAGCAGAACTAGAGTCACAAGCAAAGGAAGACATTTATCTCGCATCTGTCTGCACTACCAAAAGGAGAGACTGTTTACCTATGTTAGACGTCAGCTGCACGGCAAGGCTGGAAGGGCACGGATTGGGAAAGAATCTATCCACCAGCTGAAACCAATGTTCCAGGCTGCAGCATTTCCAATTTACAAATACTTGGGTAAGTTGCACAGCATGGGTGAGCAGACACAGCCCTCCCTCTACTTTGAGAAACATTTCAGGCAAAGAATAAAAAGGAACACTTTTAAGGAATGGCCAATACTCCCACAATAGTACATCCCTTAAGGTTCACAGATTTCACACACTCATTTCTGATGAGGATCCAAAGGCAGGGAAGTTGTCTTACTCTCCCATACTACTTTAGAACAGATTCCTCATAAAAGCGTCCCTGCAACTATCCCTTACTTCTAAGGAGAAAATGTAATGAAGGATCTTCCGCAGCATATTGTGATTTAACTTTACAATCATCCCAGACTAAGGACCAGGAGAAACACTGCTCCCAAGAAGGGTAAAAGAACATGGGTAGTAACACAGTTGTTTCTTCCCTTTCTCTTCATTTCTCATTTGTACCTTGCTTGTTTGAATAAATCACAGGGATGAAGACTCTTTGCGGAATGGTTTTATGCTTTTCGTACATCCCACCATTCTCACAGAGAAACTGGGGCAGAGACAGAGAGCAACACCTGGGTTCCTTCAGCTCCCAAACCCCTGCCAAATCAATATGCTCAGTTCATTAACTTAGTACACATCAAAAAAGGAACACCTTTCACCAGTACTGCACGTGAGCAGCAGCAACCACAGAGGGGGCTGCAACTCCTGACAACCCAGCCCTGGACTGGCCATCCATTTAGGGTCAGGCACCAGTATCAGCAAGTAAGAAGCAGCTGAATAACAGCAGAGAAGACAGACAGAGATCGCTCTGCAGTTCGGCAGATACAGGCATGGCCACCCAGATCCAGCATATTCCCAACAATACCCCAGAGAGCTGCTTAAGCAGGAGTTAAGCAGCCTCATTTCTTTGAGGCTTTTGGCTTTGGTGAGGGTGGAGTTGTGATCATCTGATGGGTACTTCTCCAGTGCATGCCATGATGGAAGGGAGAAGCTGGAAGGGAAAGTGATGAAGGTGGGAACAAGAATCATTTCCATTGTGTGGGAAGGTGAGTTTGACATTGACACTTTAGAGGAATTTAACTAGTTGGTTGCAGAGCCAAGAGGCCACACTGGGTGGAGTGCTAAGTATACAAACTCAACCTGCAGACAAATGCCTTGCCTAGTCTGAGGACTCTTCTCTGTGCTGCAGAATGTTCTCAGCCCCACCTTGAGCTCTGTGCAGACGGGCCTCTGCTCAACTAGTAAACACCAGGCTTGAGCAGACACGAAGCCTCAGCAGCATACAGTTCTTAAATGAGAAAGCTTGCTTTCAGGCAGCACAATGTGGTTACCTCAACATAGTTGGCACAAGAAGGAACTGGAGTTGAAGGCGTTTGGTGGTTTTGGAGAAACACATAAGGCTTTATTTCACCAAATACCTTTTCTCCCTCATTTTTTATAGCAAACTTTTTTCTTTTGGGGGATGTTATGACTGGAATGTACAGATTCCATGAGTTTGTTTTCTTCTCTTTTCTATTCCCTTGGACTTTTTCTCTCAGGTGCTTTCTCCATCAGAAGACTTTACAGAACAACTTTCTTTGTGTGTGCCTTGTTTTCTACACAAGTAAATATATCCTCTGGCATCCTGTTTAGCAGAGATGCATCCTCCCTCCAACATCTATACTTACACACATTAAAACAATTAAACCTATTTCTCTTCTAACTTTTTTCTTGCTGCAGTCACTTCCTGCTTGATGCACTCACATGCTTAGAACTAAGATCAGCTCATCCATGCTGGAACTGGATCTCCTGGGCATACGTGAAAAAAATAATAAAGCTTAAGTTCAATGAAGAAAGAACACTTGGCCAGAGCCAGAGGTTCTGCCCCTTCCATTCCATTCTAGCACAGAAAGCAGAAATAAAGGAACACTAATAAGTAAATTTAACATCCTGGCTGCTTTGGTACGTGTGTTCCCTCCTCCTTTGCTTTATAGTGCTTTGGCTCGCTATTCGCTGTCATGTGAGCAGTACCGAAGAAAGCCAGATCCTTTTTACTTGGAAATTGATGATGTATGTACCCGAGTGTTGATCCAACTGTCTTTATGGCCCAAGAGTAACATGTTTATCTTTTTTTCTCCCCTCAAGCTTCTTAATATTAATAGGATGGGTCTATACAAAGCCCTAGCATTTATAAATGCCTTCACTCAAGCTTCCTTTTCTGAGGCTGCCATGCCGTTTGAACACAATCCCAGGCCAACTGTTTCCACATCCAAGCATCCCACCCTATTCTTACATTTATACCACTTGCCCTGCTTATTCTAAGTTTCTCCTGGCTGATTTCCCAGAATATCCTTTGCCTCTGGCAAGATAATTGCACAAGTCTGAAATACTGTCGCCACAGACCTTAGCTACAGTATATGCTGTTCTCAGTATACCCAGGGGGCTGGAAGCCTGCGGGAGAGAAGTGCTAGTTCCTGAAGAGTTAATTCTCTTTCATGTTCCAGAACTCACATGGTTTAAGACTGTCACTCCAAGTTTACAGTTTAGGTTTTTTTAAACCTGAGGGGAAAAAGTTCAGTTTTCATCTACCAAGCAAGAAATAGTGAGCAGGGGTAAAGGGGGCTGGTCTTTTGTCAGCAAGAAGAAAAAAAAATAAAATAAAATAAAACAATGAAAAGAAAGCCACTTTTAAGCAAAGTGGATATTTTCACACCTTTTTTTTTTTTTGCAGTTCAACACCTAGTCTTCTGCTGAAGAGAAGGGCAAATGGAAAATTTTAAGATGCTGTCTTAAAGTATTTGATCCACTTACACTCCACTTCTCTTAACTGTGCCCTTAATATACTAACAGAGAATGACCAAATGCCAGTCGATGACACAGCAGAGACTAAAACCTCAGGTCAGTGACCTTTCATGGGCACGATGAAAAAATTCAGTCTTCTTTCCAAAACTAGAGGGTGGAGATGCTGATAGACAACACAGGCATGCTGGCAGACAGCATTTGAGAACTGGAAGTTTTAGCCTTTCCTGGAGGCAAACATTACCATCAGCCACTTACCTCTCTGCAAGGTGGCAGCCACCAGTTCCTGCTACTTTGGGATCTCACCAGGGTCTGAGACCCATCTCATTTCCCAGCCCTTCTGCTGCCTCTCAACATCTGCCCACTGTCATCTTTAATGCCGTCTCCATGGTAAGTGGTCACCAAATTACATTCTCTACCACTTCTTTGTGGGCACTTGCAAAGCATCCTTCACGTAGCAGATTTTTTCACATTAAAAAAAAGACCATTTTCTTCCAATTTGTGTGCATTTCTGCAGTTTGTTTCAGGCCACACTGTACACCTTGGTAACACCAAATGTTAGCACAGAGAATAAGGGCTTTTTTTACCTTTACTGTTAAAGGCAGGCTCACCGTCTTCACTTGCACTGTTTTTGTTTTTCATGCGTGATGGGGAAGAAAACGAAGGGTGGGTCTCTCAGTCAGCAAGGTTCCCTGGCACTCAGGGAAACTTGAGGGCAGTCCCACAAGGGTTGTTTGTGTGATCCTGGGATAGGAAGCCAGACGTAGGCGTAATTGCAAGGACAACAGGCAAGGCATGATAAAACTTTCTTGGTCCAAGCATTTGTTTTCCCTATGTCACAGCCCCAGAAATCCACAGTGGCAGCTGCTGAGGGAGGGCATAAGGCACCTAGAGCAGCAGGCACTGATAACAGATAATGGGAGGGTAACTTCTTGCAGAATAGCAGTTAGCGCCCTCAGCCCCAGGTCTCCTACTTCCATCTCAACTCCATGTATTCCTCATGACTTTCTCATTGCAAGAATAGCCCGACCCTGTTTGGGCCCTGGTTTCCAACTCCGCCCACACCCTAGGGAGCACTGTGCCAGGTCTGCTCACAACCTCAAGGATACTTAGGTATTTAACCTTCCTTAAATTTAAGGTGAGCTGGATCCTTTGAAAAATCTGGGCCTGAATATCTTAGATCCTTGCTTGCACCTGGGACCTTTGGACATACTAGGTCTTCTGACACTTCAAGTTCATGAGCTCCTCAATCTACCATCATAAACATCTTTTTAGACTAGTATTATGCGCTAGTGTCTCCTCGCCTTCAGCCCTGTAAGGCATTCTCAAATGCTGACCTTTGTCCTACCAGGCTACAACATGAAAGTGCACCTTCCACAGAAGAAAGGCTGTTGCTTTTAAGCTCCTGGTGATCACAGTTTGGGCTGATGTCACTACACCAGAGCTGGATCATTAACTGTTCTCTACATCCCTCATCATCTCAGAAAACAGACTGCCGAGTTAATTCTCACTTGTGAATAGATGCACTTTCTGCTATTTAAAGGAAAGCACTTCACTTTAACAGCAGAGTAATTGCATTGAAAAATAAAGTGCTTTGCTTCAGCAGAAAACCCGACTTAGAAATAAAGAAAGAGGAACTTACTCAAACAAAAGATTAAACAAAGAACAGTGATTGCCACACTGCTCAAAGACACCAATCAATGTGATTGAACTCTGTCCAGGACAATATTGATTATAACCCCTTGCTGTTCACTTTGATGAAATTAAAGAGGTTGTATTCTACTCTGAATTACACCACAAATTCCAGTGAAATCACTTTGAATTTGTACTGCTGTCACAGGACAGCACACACCCCAAGTCTGTAATTCTTCCCCTCCACAGTTTAGTTCCTCTTATGTACTTCGTGGCTGAATCTCCACTGATAAGGTTTAACAAGTACTGAATGAAAAAGGCAATTCTTCAAATACACATTCAGGAAAATGTTAGGAAAGTAATAAAATATCCAGTAAGTCAGAAGCACAAGTTTTGTGGTGTGTCAGAAAAGAAAATTTTATTGGGAGCTTGGAAAAGGAAAAAATAAAGCAATTCCATCAGTTGGTAGAAACCCAAAGAACAGTTTTATGTTAATACTCAAATTCAGAATTGCAAATTACACTAAGGAGTCCAGCATTGCTGTCTGGGCTGAACTAGGCATAAATCAAGGGGAAAAAATGGAGTTAAAAAAACAACTTGCACACAAAACCCAACAACCCTTATTCTTATTTTACTCATCCACATGAGCAACACAGCTGAGGAGAGTATTTCAACAATCTGTGTAATTTTATCTTTCCTGTGTTCTTCTTTGGATATTATGCGTCATCCCTGCTTGCACAATAGCCAAGTGCCTGATCTTACTTTCTTTGCCAGCCATACAGGTCATAAATCAGACAGCACGGCTCCTAAATTATGTGCCACCGAGTACTGGTGAAGACTCCACTTGGTAGGAGCTGCAGGACTGTAATGGGGCTGGGGGCAGCTGGGGTATCCCCCTAATACATGGGGATAGGCACAAGCACAGTTGTACTCAGCAGTAAACATCCCCCCTGCAGGGTGCCTCCACCAAGAGCAGGGCAGCTGGGATACGACCCAGCCCGCTCCTTATCCTTGGCCCATTTCAAGCCCATATCTATTCCCATCCCATATACGTGAACTGAATAATGCAACTTTTCCACCATGTTCCTGTAATCCAGTTTGTAAGTATTCTGAGTGAGGGAAAAGAAGTCCATAAAACAGTTAGACTTCTGTGGCTAACAACTTTTGCGTTCAGTGACATGAAGGTTTCTTTCAATTTTCCCCTAAGCCTATATTTATGGGAAGGCAACCAGTTAGCGAACAACCCAGTTCTGCTCAGCAAGGCACTCCAGAAACATCCTTCCGAATCTGTAACACGGTCCTGAATGTACCACAGCTGCTCATAACATGCAGCCAGCCGGGCTGCTCATATGAGCACTCCTCAATCCAGGCAAAAACGAGCCAGATCAGTTTAAACACCAGATCTTTACAATCCCTTCCCTTTTCAGCCCTTTCTTCTGCAATGCATGATGAAGCACCTGCACAGACATTGTGCCACAGCTGGAAAGAACCATGCAAAATGCAGCTACAAAAATATATATGCAAGGATCATCAAGAATGGGCTCAGCATCCAGCCCGCACCCCTTCTCACAGCTCTTTGCAGCAATACATCTCTGGATGTGGGTGGGGAACATGCTTGTGATTTGGGGACGAGCAAGCTTGGAGTGACTCAGTGTTGTTTTTGGCTCTTTGTTTTTAGAGACATGGGGAGGAGAAGCTAAAAACATCCCCAGTGAGCTGAGAAAGTTTTCATTGTAGGTCTTTCTCAAAGCCTGATCTCTATTGTCCTGAGTAGCGCTGAAATACGTGGAAGAAGGTCGGTCTCTTAGAGAACGTCCTAGATGATACTGGATGGTAGGTGAACGGTGAACAAGAAAATAAAAAGCTGAAGGCATGGGCACAAAACCATGTGGCAGTGCCACTTTCTCCACAGCAACCTTTATCATGCAGTGTGCTATACCACTCTCATCCAAGTTTGGTGCCATTCACGCATACACAGCCTTCTGCTTGTGCGCCCGTACAATCATCTCAAGAGAGCGAGGCAACTATCTCAGCATATCGTGGTAATAACTATTCCTGCCATTCCACCTTGTTCCTCTCCAAATCCTGACTTAAGTAATACGGGGAAACTTTACAGACAGAGAAAATGTAAGTATTAATCAGTGCCCAGATACTCACGCATCCCCACCATGCTGCTGGGAATAGAGCCCACGTGCCCCAAATTTTCTAACGTCCTGCTCAAACTGCTCTGAGCCATACAGAAGAAAATTAAAAACAACACACTATAAGGTAAAGCGTGCCAAATTCCCAGCTGGTGGAGCCCCACTGAAACCTGGGAAGTTATGTAACAGAAGAAAAGGCCCAAAATTGAATATAAATATTATTTCCATAAATGATGGCAAGATTTTGTTCCCAGTAACCTTTAGTGGTATCCACAAGCCAGAAAAATCTGCATTTGCACGCGGTTCCTTTCCCCCCACCCCTCAAGTTCAGAAGAGTTTGGATCCACGGGCTTGGTTCAGTTGCGAACTCAGGCTAGGAAAGGGCTAACGTTATCTCATAAGCTGCCCACAGAGGTAATACTGAAGTGCATACGTTGTCCACAGAAGGTTAATCTCCATTGGTAAGGGAATTAGGCTGAGGCAAAGGAATGACTCTACTAGGAAAAGAAGTTCTGCTGCAGCTGTCGTACAGAGTTTTATATATATGAGCAGGCTTGCGGTTAATCAGTACTTTATTTTGAGTTTGAAACGGTTGGGACTTTGAGGATTTTTTAATTTTTTTTTTTCGGTTTATTATTTCTTTTCAGAGTCTGAATCAAGCTCCACTCTGCACCCATCTGTCAGTTACGCAAGGGACTCATTTGGAGCTATGACGGTTTCATTACTGGAAACACAGACCTTCCCTCTGCCGAGGCAGGCTTCAAAACAAGAAGCTGGGTGCCTTGGGACACACAGAGACATGCGCACTTCATCCAAGAGATTTCAGAACCAACATTCGGAGGCTTGGAGCCCAGCTCCTGCTGGACACTCAAGAGTGAGAAAAAGCCCCAGGAACCTCTTCTAATTTAACGGCGTAGCTAAAAAGGCAGGCACAATAGCAACATTTGGCCCCATCTGGATCCTCCTCAAAATATAACCAGCTGTGTAGAAAAAGCAGAGCACAGCATTGCTGAAGGCAGACGCAGCAGCTGCAATCCTCTGCCCTTTGTGGTAGCTCCAGGTAGCACCATACTACCTAAAGACCTCTGAGCTCCCTCAGCACATACCAATCAAGGTCATCTGGGTACTGTTTTGACTGACAGACACCTGCTGCAAAGCACTGTTTCTCACTGGCAAAGCTTTCAGTACTTTTAGCAAAACGCCTCCATCACTTGTTTCAGCTTCTCTCATAACCATTGTCATAGGTTGCAGGCCTACCTGAGACTTGTTGTACATTAAATCTCATTTAAGTTTTCAGGATGTCACGTGGCAGGAACTGCATGGGTGAAGGTCACCACCATGGCCAAGACACAGGGAGAGGCTTTCTTCACTTGAGTACTGTCCAGCTAATGTGGCAAGATGTTGTACCCTCTATGCACTGGAGACCTGGAAAGTGAGTCAGATGCTGACCAATGTGTTTGGTGAACTAGCCCATAGCACTGCAAGATCTGATGTCCAGCTTAGCAGAGCCCAGCTCTGTGCCTATGTCCCACCTAAACTTTGCTGGGTGTTTTGAAGTCAGAACAAAAAGAAAAACTTGTTTTACCTTCAAAACCCCAGCAAGTTGCATACAATGAACACAGACATCTGTCACAAGCTGCCAGACGATTACACATTTGGGTTTTCCTCACCTTACATATAGACACAGCATCTGCAATACGTGAAGTCACTGAACCAAGGCCATTCATTTCCCCAATAGCAAGTTAGTTAAACTGAGCTGAAAATGTTGTTATGGTGTATTAAGACTAAGTAAAAAATTGTGGTTTAGCCACAGCCTACTGACGATATGCTCCTGAAGCTGAGGTTGGGGAAAATAAAGTCTGTTGGTTACAGTGAGAGAACTGCAGTTTCTAGAGCACAGGTAAGACCCTTCTAACTCTAGAAATCAAAACACAGGACGCCAAAATACCACTACTCTATTTCCTTATCTCCCTGTAAGTCGTATCAGGTACCGTCATATTTTCGTGCCTACAAAAACCCATTCGGCTTTAAAACAGACTGTTTTTTCTAGGTACAAGATACCCACATCTGAGGATAACCCCCATGAAATAAGGGATAGAGAAGGATGGACCAGAGGAACGTGGCTCCTGGGACAGATCACTGTGGGTTTCTGGATCAGAACAATGGAAGGGAGTTGAAAAATGGAGGGAAACTCCCCACTCTAATGGGGTAAACTCCCAACACATGCCTGTACCCACCTTGCCACTCAGGTAAAAGATTTTGCTTTAAACTCATGATCTATGGGTTGTACCAAAACAAATGTAAAGTGCATACAGTTACTCTGTAACCAGTTGCCTCTAGTACAGTGTAAACACTCCAGGATGCACAGAAGAGAGGCTTTTTTCTCCTTATCTTACTTTTCTTAAATTTTGGGTTATCTGCTTGCTAGTGAGAAAGAACACTAAGTAGCAGCAATAGTACAGTGCCTTCCCACAACAGTATTCTGAAAATGACACTTGTAAACAGCTCCATCAAGTAGAGAACAATAATGCAATTTGGCAGAAAGAATCTTAGAAGCCAAGTTACACAGAGAAATTACGGTTAAAATTACATTAATCAAAACCAGTTAGGAAAAGATGAGAGGAAGACTCTGGCAGAACATGTCTGGGATGTTACCAATTAAACTTGTTTTTCTTCCTAAAAGGCAACAGCATTTTTTTTAATTAGCCTCTGTCATTGTAATTCTAACAATAACCCACGGCGCAATTACTATTTGAGCTACTTGAAAACTTAAAGCATGTGCCCGGTTTCTTTTAAAGACTCCTCCGTGGACAACCAATGGGGCTGGGCAGAGAGGAATAAACAGTTTACTTTTTCATTTCTGAAGCTAAGTTTATTACAAGATTTATTCAAATGCTGAAAAGCCATTCTGGGAATAGCAAAAAACAATCTATAACAAATAAATCAACTAGCTAAGAGTCAGAAATAAGCTGAAAGATGTTTCTTTCCAGATTTAGCTTTAGTGTTCTCTGTGGAGCAACACATGGGCATTTATGAACCACCGCAGAGCTCCGCACATACTGCTGCCTCAGATGAGCTCACACCAGGGGAAGGCACACGCTGGTACTTCTCCTATTCCTGCTGATGCCATTGGCACTGAAGAAGTTAATGCCTGTAGGCTGCAATGCTAACCCCATCTTGGCTAATCCTCTGTCATTACTACACTTTGCAACATAAATGCTGGGCTGAAATGAGATTAGAAAACTTAATAGCCTTAATGAAAGCCTGACCTATAAAAACTCCTTAAAACACAGAAATACTGCATTTTTTCAGGTTCTCTGGGCTAAAACACACAGATTCTCCAGTTTTCTCCACTGATGCAAGTTCAGAACTGGAAGTAAAATACTTCAGACCTTCCAACCTCGCCAGAAAAATCTAACAAAGAAGGTTCATTAATAAGTTACATTTTGTCTCACTGAATTTGTACTAGATTCCCGCACTCCTAGTTCTCTTTTCCTTCCCCCATCCAAGGGCACATCTCTTCATTTGTATTCACTGTGGCATGAATTACAGAAGATAGTTAGGGAGGACAGGAAAGGTGACGGTTTGATAAAAGTTTCATCATGTGTCATAGGAAAATCGCGCTTCAAAGACAGTTGATAAGACCTGCTCTAGAAACACATACTAAACTCTTACATATTAAACTTGTGAAATACACCTGTTCTTGTTGATAATCCCTTTTATATCCTGATTGTGACCTACTATCTGTGCTGAAATATCTTAGCAGGGAAAAAAAAATCTGCAATATTTTCAAGTTCTTTCTTTCCTGTGGAAATAAGTTATTGCTAAAAAGGTTACAGAACTCTTCACATCTTTACTAGAAAACAGAAAGCATAGCCAGAAGATGTATCTGCTTCTCAGCTTTTTCAGTGTTTTCCTGCAGCCATCCATACAAATGGATAGTTTCCCCTTAGAGAATGTGATTCTCTGAAACCCATTAAAGATCTAAAGAAGGCTTTTACTGTTAGCTCTATATTATGAATGTTCATTGTGGTGGCCTTTTCCCCAAATATGTAAATTAGCCAATTCCCTTCTGGCCACTTTTAACTTCCTTCTATTGTTACAGAAGGACAAGACACAAAGCAAGATCATGAGTCAGGAGATCTGAAATGGCAGAGATTATTTTTGTCTACACAAAACATATCCCCTCCCTTCAGCTGGTGAGATACTCTCCCCAACAAACAGCATGAGATAAAAGTAAAACAAGCACTACGAGATACAATGAAGCACACTGGAGGATTGAGAAAAGGATTCAATGGTTATAAAGATAATGAGAAAACATTCACAGTGACATTAAGTAGGATATGAGATATCTACCTTCAGGCTCTGGGATAACAGCCAAACATTAACTGCTAGAAATTCAGAGGAAAATGTCTCTAAATAATGATACCATATAATTATTTAATAGGATTTTACACCTTTCTCTGAAGCATCTGGTAAAGCATTGCTCTGGATGGAGTACTTGGCTTGACCAACTGATGTTCAAAAGGGTGGAAATACTCATATTTTGCCTGAGAAAGGACTAGCATGCAACGCATAACAAAGGCTATACCAACCATGCTTTACAGCTTCCATATTCTAGTCATGTGCAGTTTCCGTTAGATGCTAATAGATATTTTTAAATTGTCTCAGCTCTTTTACACAATATAGTCTTAAAATAGTGCAGCATAAGGCTTGTGGTATGCTGGCAAACACTACGTGTTGGCAGCCAATGTAAGACCACTGCTGGCATAAACAGGACACCTGTTGTCAGTATTCTATCAAACAAGATCATTTTAACATTGAGAAAGTTTGGAATGGCTCCATGAAAACCTGTCTGAAGTCAAATTAGCATCCCAGTCAACCAGCAACTGAACTAAGTTTTCAAAGTGTCATCAGTTGAGTAATGAAGAGGCATGAAAAGTTTAGAGAGGCTTATGGGTGAAACATAGTGCACATCAACTTGAAATATTTACTTGCAAAAAAAGGCATATGCTAAAAATAGTATTTGAAAGACACCTAAATGTTTCCAACAGGTATTTCTAGTGAAAGCCTCAGTGAATGAAAAGGGAATGACTAGAAATGCCTGGTGAAGCAGTCAGAAGAACATTTTAAAAAAAGCTACGTCAGAGGCTGAAGACACAGCCCCAAAGCTCCTGTTGCTAATCTGGGAACTGATGAACAAACAACAGGAATGGAATAGCCATAATTCCACCAGCTAGGATAGTTCTGCCTTTTCGTGCTCTCCTCGAGTGCCTTTTTTTGTATTTTCTTTTTGGAAACAAGTGCCATGTCGGTATGAGTCAGCATGATGGTAGCTTGAGAACAACTTCAAACTAAAGCCAATGAAAATGAATCTGTGAGATGCTCTGGAGAACAGACACATTTTGCAGAAGTATCTTGCATCAGCTACTGCAGCAAGAGGGCACATAGAGGAACATAGCTCAGCCAGAGCAGAAATACCCTGGGCGCCACACTTTCTATTCCAAGGAATCCCAGAGACAGCACTGTTTATTTATGAGGCTACGTAGTTAGAGATACCCCAAGGCCAGCATCCAGAGAACTTGCCTTTTCCAGTATGTATATTGCTGCAAATTCACCTAAGGCACTACTTCCAGAAAGAGCCTGAGAGAGGAAAACATCTGTGATTCAATACTAGTGATTTCAAAAATGCATTGTGACCTACCATGTATGTAGCACCACCCAAGACTGCCAACATTCTTTCTAACACCAGTTTAGCTATGAGTTTGATCAATATAACTCTGGTCCTTACAGGAGAACCTCATCAAACCCAAGGCTCAGCTAAGACTGAGGATACACTGAAGGACTGAATACAGCTGAATATGAGCCAGTGGTGTGCCCAGATGGCCAAGAAGGCCAATAGCATCCTGATTTCTATTAGAAATACTTTGGCCAGCAGGACTAGGGAAGCGACTGCCCCCTGTACTCAGCACCGGTGAGGCCCCACCTCGAATACTGCGTTCAGTTTTGGTCCCAGTTTTGGGACATGGTAACTTAGCAGTGCTAGGTTAATGGCTGGACTTGATGATCTTAAAGGTCGCTTTCAACCAAAACAATTCTATGATTCTACTCTTGAGAATTAGACCTGTAATATAAGAAATCTCTCTCATATTGAGAGCAGTAAGTTTTTGAGAATGTAAGGGGAGCAGCAGAAAGACAAAGCTACCCTGTTCATGTTCCCAACAAAGCAAGGGCCTTGACAGCATGCCCTTGGTACAGTACCTAGGATCCGATGGGAATGGTCATGTTATGTAGTAGAAGCAGCTCCGATTCCTCCCGGCACTGGATATCACGGGATAACAGTTTTACTGCCATTGGCCTGAACTGGTACCCTGTGGGTAACACTCAGCTCCCAGATGCAGACTCAGCTAGATAGGTGTAACCTGGGAATGACTTCACTCATCTCCACATTTATGTTGGCACAGTCAAAGCTGAAATCAGTGCCTTTGGAGAGGGCTCAAGAAGAAACACTGAGCAGAAGGGTAAGGCAGATCCATAACTGGATCCATAAATTCTGTGATTCTGTGATAACACAACAGAAACAGACAGGAATCCAGCACAACATAAAAAGAAAAGGAAGTTACTTTCCCATACATTTCTTTTGTCTCCTTAGTTATTATTAATTCAGTAGCACTGTAAGGCTCCAACAATGATCAGGGTCTCATTTTGCTAAGCACCGTAGAGCGGCAGGGTGAAATCTAGGCTCCAGAATCAAATGAAATATAGTTTTGTTACTCCTATCAGCAGAGGCAGGATTTCTCCCAGAGCAATTGGCCATCCCTGCCCTAAGGTGTTTTTACCTAAATAAGCAAAACTAGTAGGGAACAGAAAAAGAGGAGCTGACAGAGATGAAGTTCAAAATTCATAGAGCAGATCAGCATCAAGAGAGAAGAGAACCAGAAGTCCAAACACTGCTTCACGCACTGCAGTCCATCACAACACAGCAGCAAATTCTGCTAAGTTACATGATACCGGCTACAGATAACACAGGGGAAAAAGCCTCCCCACTCCCCATCTGCCTGGAGTCTGATGTCCTCTGGTAATGCAGGGAACAGCTACAAGTCAAACCTTACCAGTGTCCTTAAACTCTGCCATTGAAGAGCTGCCTGTAAAGGTCAAATAGCCTCTATGGTTACATTTGTCTTGACTTCTCTAGATAAACAAAATCCACTTACTACCAAGAAAAGTCTGTGATCTTGACATTGAAGTCATAGTGATTAACGTTCATTTAGTATGGCAAACAAAGCAACAAATCTATAATTTCTGGAGTCAATTCCAGCTCCAGTGCACATTTCCTGAACTACTGTGGCCTTCAGTGCCTTTACTTTAAGCACAAGCAAGTTCAATAATGGAAAATACTCACAGAAGAAGGGCCAGAGATCAGAGCACAGCCTTTAATATAAAATTTAACACAACCTGTTCCCAGAATGCACTAAGCCGTTACGCGTAGGCAGCATTTGGATGCACAGCCTGTGGCAAAAGGCCCCAAGGGCTGTTCAGACAGCTTTCTCTTCTTGGGAACTACACAGAAGTACAGAGATCGGGTCCTCCACAACTCAAGATGATTTGTACAAATTGTGCAAAATTGCCTGCGCAAAAAATAGGACACCTTTTTCTTACAGATGTGGCAATAGCATAGTCACCAGTAAATCAGTGACACCTGCCATAACCCTGCAAATCAGAACCTCCCAAGTAACCTTCTGTGGAATAATTACTAAATTGGCTAAAAATAGAAAAGTACAGTATTGTTCACACATTAACGAAAAGTATAAAATCAAGAGGCTTCTGAGGTAGAAAACAGCCGCAGCTGGCATGAAGAATACAACACCTGTGTTTCCCTGATAAGGATGCTTGTGAAGCTACATGAGGTACGGGATGGGATGCAATTATTCCACAGCTTTACCTTATGATGTATAGCGGATACGGGAATGGGATGATACCATGAAACAGATAAGCTGCCAATTAGCTGCCCGCTCAATACTCGCAGCCAACATTTTGTCAAATTTTGATGAAATGCTGTCCTTTGTGCGAACTTTGCTCATTATAACGTCATTATGATACCAAAACACACCTCCAACCCAAAGGCTACCCGCCTCCAAGGTGCGACCACTCCTTCTTGAGTCTGCGCCCTGAATTTCTCATAAACTATACCTTTAATTGTGAAGCAAGAGAATTTTACACCATTCATAATAAAAGTATGTATGACTAAAGTCAAACTCCACCTTGAAAATAACAAATAGTATAAAAATAGCCCAAGGGAGGGGGGATACCCAGAGAAGACACCATTGCGAAGAATTCCATCACTGATTTCTCAGATCAGTTGACGGGCTGAGCCTTTCTTCCCCCCCACAGGGACGCCTTTGGGTAAGAGTTAGATTATACCGAGTGCTTTCTCGGGGACTTAGAAATTTTTCTAGAGAATCTCTATCCTACATTTAGAGCCAGGCTGCATCGTTTATAGCTTTGTCCCACATTTTGTATACTTTCATTTGCACGTGCTTTGCAGACAGTGTATTTATCACCGGCAATCCTAAGAACCTATATATCTGTTGTTTAAATAAACTGCACTTTTTAAGTAGCTAGTCGTTTTGGTTTCTCACCGAACGCGACCAAAGATTCGAGAGTGGCCGTGATAGTTCATGAGCATGACTAGACTGAAGGTGCAGTCCACTATTAGTGTACTCAAATCGTAATAGTTTAATACATATTAAACGCCATTGGACTGATAGTGCTGAATTGAGCATCACTCAGAATTTAAACCTAGCCGCACCTAGCCTCCCACCTTGGTGAGGAGTGTTAGAACGCAAGGGGGTTTATTTTCTGCCAAAACTGCTTTGCCCCTTTTCATGCAACACCTTCCCAACAAGCGTGTGCAGTGCTTTATCATTTTTTATGGTTTGTTTTGACAGTGAAGGCCATGATCTGGTGATATCCTGCAATATACAGCTGCCTGGCTGACTTCTGATCCTGCACGGTCTCTGTGAAGGTTCCTGTTTTACATGTCTGGCTGCTGTCACAGCAGAGCAGCAGCTCCTCAGAAAAATGATCCATCACTGTCAACTACTCAGCCAGGAGAAGAGTGGGAAAGGTCCTTAACACACCTGGCATGTCATTCAGATAGAGAGAGAAGTCTCTTCCTCATGTTATTACACAACTAAACTGTGTCCTCAGCAGTGGCATGCACTGAAAAACATCTGCGATGAAAACTACAAACTTTCTCCACCCCAGTCTGAGAATTAGGTCTGCTGTGGGAGATGACTTTAGTTCTCACCCATTCAACCCACCCCACCACTCCAGGCTGCAGGAAATAGTACTCAAAAACGGTCTGAGCTGCCTGCAGTGCTACCTCATCATGAGGAAATGACCATTTCCTATCAAATAAATCAGGTCATTTCACCTGTCTCCCTCTATTAAACTCATAAGCAAAAATACTGGTAGGATCATAACAGTTTTGTATGGAGAAGAGCTCTCTGCCTGTATGCCCACTTTGTTATAAACTGGCGCGAAGAGAACCTGGACACTGCAGAAATATTTTAAGTCGAGGTCAACAAGACACTTGTACAGTCCCAGCTACTGGTGCTAAAACACATATAAAAATAATCACATGCAGACACACACAACAGATCTAAACCAATTAGAGAACAGAGTTACATCTTGTTTGTTAGTTTGGCTTTAATTAAGTTCAGTGTCATGTCTTTGTGAGGCATTTTGTTGGAGGCCTCCACTGCTTTATAATTAACATCCTTTAACTATTCCATGCCCAGGCAGCAGTGATTTTTAACCAGGGATTTTTCCATGCAAACACACAGCCAGCCAGCAGTCTTAATTTTGTACTACACTATTTATCTGCTTTTTTTTTTTTTGGCTTCTTTCTTAGGATCTGTCATACGATACACTCAGGAAGAAGGCAGAGTCAGCATACCAAGAAAAAAAGAAACCACTGTTTTCTTTGGATAGGCAAGATCAACATGATTTTCATGCACTTGTACGTGTATCCATGATCCCAAAGTAAAGAGTCTCTTACTCTAATCACCTGGAATGTAAACACTATCACAGCTGCTAATGTGGGTGAAAGGAAAGGAAGGACAAAAAGAGATGCTGAAAAAGTCTCTTCCTTTTGCAGGTGTTGTTCTCAAGCACTTGACCTGATTCTGGTTTCATTTACACCAGTAGAATACTGCAGCAATCGAGTTTTGCGTCTGAAGCAATACAAGCGTGAGATCAGAATGTGGGCTACAAGATTATTCCTTTTTGAAACTGTACAAATTAGATCAGTTTAGACAATGAGATGCTACTCCAGCCTGAAGCTCATCTGCATACCTTTATACATTAAATACTATGCCCTAGCTTTGTTATAAGGAATTTTGTCTTTGCACATGAATTTCCTCTCCATTGGCTGACCTCTCTCTCAGAGGTTTTGCAGTGTCCTCAGGAATTCAGCTAGAAAGCAGTTCCCTGCCTTCTGTCTTCAGTTTGAGACTAGCGTGCAGATGAAGGAGCCCTTTCTGACTTGAATGGCTGAGGAAAAGTAACAGCTGCTCCACCAGAATCACTGCAGTTTATTCCAGGGTAACTGCAATCACAGTTTGTGGCCAGTCCTGAAGGTTATGTAAATTGCCAGAGTAAATAACAGGTCTGCAGCAAACAAGCAACGTAGCCATCCTCTGACACAACAGATGAAGCTGCTTGAGCACGTCTGAATGAGTATGTCCACAAGAGGGACATGGAGTCATGACTAACATGAAAGAAACAAAAACTATGTCTTTGTCCTGATACCCTAAAGTCAATGTAGAATGGGCTCAATTCCAGCGTATTCCAAATACAATGCCAGGTATCTACACTGGTGCCTGTAAATGCTTGCAATTTTGCTGTCATCCCCAGGAGTATCTGTAGTGGGCACCCTCACTGCAGCCAAGTCTCACCTGTCTCTAAAAGACTGTGACAGGACTCGCCAACCCAGTATGTTGCAAGAGGGATTTAAGCATGACAGTTCTGACATTAATGTGCAGTCCTGCAGAGAACAGATGCTGAGAGGAGTACATATGACGCCCTGTGACATTTATTTATAGCTTCATCTTCTGGCAATCTCCACATAGGCCTGGAATGCAGAAAACTCCTAAAAACATCGCCACCCACTTGGTTTCCAACGAAAAAAATTATTAAATCAGCCACTCTCCTTCACGGTTCTCTACATTTATTTCCCTTCCCCTTCCAGTTCTCCTGGCAGCTTTGTCTGCACATGGCAGAGTCTGATGAGTAGGCATCCCACCCTAAACCCCTAACCTTTTCCTTGAGCCTAACCCACTGCCCCATTCCATCAAGGCTGACCATGTTGCCACCATCATTGTCATTTGGACCTCAACCCAGCTTCAGGGTAGCCGAGTTTTCCATCTTACATCACTGCATCCTAATGTCCTTTTCTTCCATAGTTCTGAAGTTGTCTTGCCCTTTTGTCCATCACAGAGGAGTACTAGACTAAACAAGCTCAACTATCTAAGCTTCTTTCCTGCTATTCTACATGAGCTAAATCTGTTATTCTACTGCTGGATTAACACCGTTTTTTCAACCTCCTTTGCTTGCATCCCCTCCTCTCCGCTTTGACTGAATACCTTCATTGGCATCCCAGCTTCTAGTCTGTACCTCTAGAGTCTTCAACTCTGTCCTGCAATGCTCATATTCTCCTCTCTAAGATTATGGGGTACAGAAAAAGAAAATGGGTTTAGACCATACTTATAGCATGTGCAATGTTTTCTCCCTCCCATTGAAGTTCCCTAGCAGTCTTGGGCAGTCTTTGGGAAAGAGGTAAATACCTCTGCATTTGCTGTGGCTGATAACAGCTGATTTTGGTCAACCTCTTTGGCTGACGCAGCAGTACATCATCATTGCTATCCTTTCCATGGAAGGGACATGTTTCACCAGGGTAATTTCCCTAACACCCTAGACGTACCCTTCAGGAACCCAGTAGGTTTTCAGGAACCCTTTTTGCTGAGTAAATTTAATCTTGAGTAAGGAATTTAAGGACACTTAATACATCTCACAGGAAGTACCATGACTTTCCTCTTTTTTTTGTTCTTTTGTTTTGGTGTTTTTGTTTTGTTTGTTTGTTTGTTTTTTAACCCTGGTGTTTTTTAACACTGGTTTAATCCATATCACTGACTTGACAAGAGTTGTTCTTCGTAATTTACTAGTATAAATAAAGCTAAAGAACATAAAAATGTAAGGCCTGATTTACTTCTCACATGGAGCAGTTCTTTAACAACGAGGACCACTGACATGGGAGACTTCCACAGTCATGCTATTAACTCTCTTACTTTTTGGAACAGGCTGGTCACACCTATGCAGAATAGTGTCAAACAGGACTAACTCCTAAATCACGCTGAGGAACTGTTTGGGAGAGCGCTAGATGACCAAAAGCATGCCAGGGACAATGTCAATATATATAAAGGTACAGATGACTGAGTTCCCATCTCCAAGAACATTTCTAACATACTTTAGCATAGACATAGGCTTAAGGACTTAAGTGATTTTTCTCCTGCTACCACTGTGTAAGTACCCATACAAAATAACAGAGAGATAATACCCCCTCTGGACTAACAGCTTAGCCACTGCTTTTATGAACAGTACCGGGGGGGGGGGTGGGGGGGTGTATACAAACATATACATATAACATTACAGATTCTCTACCTTATAAAGTCGAAAGTTGTTGCATTTGATAAGTTTATACATAAACATTGTATTTTAAAGACAAAAGTGTTCAAAAGCAAAGTCCTAAGACCTGTACATGGCTAGGAATATTAAAGCTATTAAATATACAGAAGCGTACGTTGCCCAGTGATGTGTTAATCCATGGTCTATAATAAGGCAGCTACTGACAGTGTTCAGGAAGAGCTTTCACAGCTTATATGGGATTCGGCTGACACGGATACACTAACATTGGAGCAAGCTTTTTGCACTTCTGTGCAAAAGGTGGTATTTATACAAACGCAGAATTTGTAGAAAGCCTTGGAACACCTCTCCTGTGACATCAGGTAACCAGTGAAAATATGTATTGTATATTCCAAAGTATTCTCAAACTATGTATTTAGGACAGGACTCTAGCAAATCCTTGCACTTAAAACTTATCCCCCCTTCCCACCACTGAACTATTAATACCAACAGTCAAATGATGAAGGACAAAAGAACACAGTTTGGTTTCAGGAAGACTGGTGAAAATCTGGAGCAACTCAGCTGAGGCCAGCATAACTGAGATCAGAATTTGGCCCAGACTCAACAAACTAAGCCAAATTCATTACCACACTCTTTCCCTACATGTCTGCATATTAAAGAGCACGTTTTTGGTTGGTTTTTTTTTTTTTTTTTTCATAAGTGCACATTTCAGCCAGTCTAAAAGTACATTCTGTAATTGTGACAAAAATGCCAACTGACGTAAAGAAGCTCCACGGATTTAACAATATTTTGCTTGGAAATGGGTGTAGAAATGCATGCATTTTCTAATCCAGTCTGCCTTGGCTCCGAGCTGTAGGAAACACCTTTCTGAGAAGGAAGAAAAAGGAAACTTTCCTCCCACATAGAAGGCTTCAGCAAAGATCTCAACAACGGCAATTATTTTAATCAACTTGGACATTTTCTTTATCGCCTGGATGAAACAATTTAATCAAGATAAACAAATGAAAAGCAGACAGAAAAGAGACCAGAAGATTTTGGGCACGTTATACCAGTTCAGTGTCAAAACCTTTCTTCCTGCCATCTTTCCTAGGTTCCAGCCCACTAAGCGTCAAAGCAATGAATGAAACAAAGCAGTTATCTGTCTGCCTCTGCGGTCTTCTTGCAAGAGAAAAAGTTACAAACTTGCCAAGTTCTGCCTCCACATAAACAAGTTATTTGCTAGTCAGTCTTGGTCCATATTCAGGAACATGGGATGTAAAAAACCTGGGCACAGCTCTGAATCTGAAAGAAGTAAGGGGAAGGGGCCATACTCATACAGCTATGAGTGCACCAGATCGAGTGCAAAAAGCCATGGTGGAAGGGGAAGGATGTCTTCATCTCTTAGTATCACCTCCTCCTGTACACCATCTCAAGATCAGACTTTGACTACACTTTCAAGCACTAAGACGGAGCTATGCCGGACAGTTATTTTGGATTCAGACAACAGCAACTAAAAACAGAATCCAGTTCTCAGAGCCAGCATACAGTTTGCTCAGTAGCAGCAGAATCATTCAGTTTGCCTCTCCAAGAATGACAGAGGTCATTCATTTCATTTTCTCTTGTGCTGCAGCAAGTTCTGGAGAAGGTGATTGGGACCCACAGAAATGTCATCTGAGGAAACATTCTGGGGAACCTTCAGAAGAATTGGATTTATGGTCAGTTTGTCTTTTCTGCTCTATTCCTTCAGTTTTTCTCATTACCTCAATGATTCCCTCTCCTTATGCATACACTCTCAGGACACTCATATACCTTCTCTCTATGCACGCTCTGTCCATGCAATAGCTGTGGACTGCTTCCCGGCTCCTCTCCACCTTCCACCATGCATCACCACATACCTCTCTTCCCATCTTCAGCTCCCATCCTGGACCTGCTAAGCTGCTGAAGCGTGAAAGAGGAGGTATCCAGGTCTGCCCAAGAAGGGAACTGTATGTACGCCAGAGTACCATGGAGCACAGGTACAGACAGCCACCTTCAAGGTGTGGAGGAAACGAGCGGCAGAGGCACCAACCCATCTACCATTTTTCAACCCCAGCAGCTGCAGAGGCAGAAGGAGATGGACTATTTGCAGCAATATGCTGTAATTTTTCCTTTGCTTTGGGCAAAGAAGTCACTTGCAGCTCAATGCAGTTCCTGGATCACCTATGCCAAAGCCAGCACTCAGCCCTATTGTCACACCTGAGACCATTAGCCCAGTTCATGTTCCCACTGAGGAACATTTACACAGCTGTGGCCTCAAAGTCAGCACTAGCGACTTTTACATTCACTTTAAGGCTGATCCTCACTGCCAGATGTTCTCAAAGTGGCTGTGGAGTAAATTAAGTCTGGGCTTAATAAAGCCTATTTATGCTGTCTCGTTTAGCAAAGCTCATGTTTATGGGGATTTATTAGGCACTTAACTGCATGAAAGAGGAAAATATTTGCTTGTAATTTCAATTGCTCTGTATGGCTCTCTGACTCAGTGGCCTCTGAAAGCACACAAATATTTTCCAATAAACAAAGAACTTGTTCAAACTGCTGCCCATTGAAAATAAGAGACTGAACACAAACAGATTTGATTCATAAGCTTCCCCCCCCCCCCCAAAAAAAAAAAAGAAACTGGAAAGGATCCAACTTTTTTTTTTTTTACTGTCATGTGACAAAAGTCTTCAGTTTGGGTATCTACACAGGGCAGCGACTCCTTCAGTCCTCAAGGAGCAAGTGACTTAAGTAGGTAGTGAAACACAGCATTAAGTTTGCTCCTACAGTAATCTCAAAAGTCCAACAGCACGTGGTCATCATTTTGACTCTTGCTACTAACCAGCTTTGGTGAAGATTAAACCAGAGATTTCTTGCATGCTTCCAGACTGAATCCAGGTGTAGAACTATTGGCAAGTGATCTTCCTTTGCAAGTCAAATTTATATACATGTGCACCCACATGAACAGGACCCAAAGAACTCTCAAAAGCAGAAAAATGGAAATCATAAAACCAAGTAATAAGTAAATAACTGAGTCACCATATCAGATTAGTGACTAGGCTGAAGAGGCAAAAATCAATGGAGTCAAATAAGCTGTGCCAGTTTGCACCAAGAACAGTGCGTTTCATTACCATTAAGGCTCCTTGTTTCTTTGGTCCACAGTGACTATGGCAGTTTACTTAACAATTGCTATTGGCTTTCAGTTTTCAAGTTGCCATAAAGCTTTTTAGCATGTTGTCAGCTGGGCTACTTTTTCCTATTTATTATGTAAATAATTGTCTAATTGTTCTTGCTTTGTAGCTACTTCCCTACATCTCCTTTCTGACTACAGAACAGCCAAGGCACAAGCCAAAATGTCAGAATATTTGTAGGCTGGCATCCTGAATTGTGTTTTCTCATCAAACAGAACTCTTGGGCTTCAACTGGTATTTGTTGGTATTCACGCTGGACTGAATCTTCTCCACTTCCTACATTTTTGTATGTTCCCCTCTGAATATACCTTGAAATCTTCATATAAGGCCACTGAAACTCACCCAAGGAAAGACTCAAGAGTCAGACTCCATCCACTCTTCCAAGAGAATAATTTTGGGGTGCACGGGGTGGTGGGTGTTGTCCATTTTGCTTTTTAAAACTAATCATTCATTTACTTTGGGAGGTCTTTCAGACTTACAAATCACTGCCAATGTAAGAATCGTATACCAATATGAAAATTGAGATTAAAGTATGAACTGTTAAATTTTATTCAGAGACTATTCATTGTATTCTATCTAGGGGATCACAATATATGCAGAACTCCTCTGGAAACTGATCTGTAAGTGACTTTAGGCAGATACGGGGAAAAAAATAAATTTTGAAAGGAAAAGCCCTCATAATTCCCTCACTTTTGATAGTCACATCCACCTCTCCGTTTCTCAGCATTTATTTTGCACCTTAGTAGGCCACATTTCCCTTTCAATGTGAGTGCACAGTTTCTATACATGAAATATTCACAATGATTGACAGGATAAGCTGTTAGAGTGAATCCTATCAGTGGGTTTAAACACAAAAATCAGATTTAGAAAAGATACAATAACTCAATACTCTGAGAATGAGGAAACTACAAAACAATTCAATTACTAGCATTATGGCTTACAGAATATTTAGCAAGCCATATATTAACACTGGCACTAGCGTCTGCTCAACAGACTCTGATGTCCCTTGGGAATGGATTTCTGTATCTGTTTGCTCTTCATACCACAGGGCATCTGTCCAAAACTGTGCACTAGGAAGAGTGTGCACATTTTTGCACCTCTAAGAATCGTGACAAGTCCTCTATATGTCAAAAGTTTTGTTCCTAAACTATTTCAATCACTTGTTTCCATTTCTATTTTTCTGGTTTATTTTTAACAAAGGAATTTGGTATTTCATGAGAACCTTGCTCACCACACAGTTAAGGTAAGCTGCCTCTTTCTTCTCCCAACTGTTTTCAGTGAGAAACAAGGTCTCTAAATCAACTTCCGTGTGAAAGTTGCTCATTAAAAATTACCTTTTTTTTTTTTAAGGAAGCTTCTGGATCCAAAGCAAAAAAGTAATCATTTTTCATTTTTTGGCAGAAGACAGATTTCCCCCCCCAAATGGAAAAATTTCAAAACTCATTGCAGCAATAATATCTTAACTCTGGATGGAGAGAGACAGTATTTCTCTTGAAATACTTTTCTCAGAGGATGTTTAGAACAAAATGAGAAATTATAGTTAGAAAGAAAACAACAAAATCTACAACACACAGCTTCCCACTTCCATTTAAAACAAAAGAAGGTAAATTTCTTTTGTATAGTGTCATTTTTTGTTGAGAAATAGTGCTTAAGGAAACAAAATTAGCTTCCCAGCAAGTGACACACAGTTAACATTTTCAATACAGAAGACACAAGAGAGGCTCAAATATGACCTGCTTGATAAGTGATACAATTGTCCCTGCTCAGAGCTTCTTTATGTTCAACTTCTTCCCATAACTGCTGATTTGTCAGGCAGCATAATTACCAGAGAAGCAGAATGGCATTAAGAGGCTGCAGGGGACACACCTTTGTCAGGAGTAGTATCTCCTTCCCCTCCGAAACTGCTCCCATCAAAAGAACACTACCTTGTGTTCACATCCATTTCTCAAAGGTAAACCATTATCAGTAATAATTTAAACCTCTTATTGGGTTGCCACATTATTCTTAAGCCAGTCCCTGAGCTTTATGATTTATAAGACTTCTTTCTATTATACACCAGCATATTAATGTAAGATTTTTTGCATCATCCTTGGCATTACATTAAGATTATGCATCGCACACAACCGTGAGAGAAGACTGATATATGGAGCACGAGGCTGGCACAATCCAAGTTTTTCCACACATTGCCTTTTGATTTTAGAGGACTGTCACCACGAGGAAGACTCATCCAGTTATTTATCATTTCTCCCCTTTCAGAGATTACAACAAACCAGGATCTTTACCATGGACTATGAATCACGTAAAGCTATGCCACATTCTGGAAAGTCCTCGATCTCATATGGGTGCAGATCAAACAGTCTGCCCTCACAGCATTGCAAATCTCATGATTTCACCTTGGAGCTTGTGATCAGCTCTCAGTCTTGTGACTACCAAGAAGTTCCAGCTTCCACTTTAAAAAGTCAGTGTCTAGTTTCACTGTCCAAAGAGAATGGGATAATCCTATGGTACCCTAAAATCCCAAATGGTTCAAAGACTAAGCCACAGGATGCAACATATAACTCTTTCTGGGGGAAAAGGCTTCTTTTCACTGAACTTCAGAATTAAAAACCTTTTATAATTGCTTTTCCTGCTTTGTGGAAAATATATCTCCCAAAAAACCTGATGTTAGAAAACACACTTTGAAGTATCAAAAGCACTTCTGGATTCAGAAGGCTAATCTAGATCTTTTTCTTACAGATCCTCCATGGTTTTTCATTACTCAGTGTTCTGATAATTACTGCCAGCAGTATTTAAGAAGGACTTCAAATGATATTTCAAAATTTTAACTACTGCTGTCTCAACTACAGGAGATTAAAAGATCAATGTATTTTCAATTTTGCAACAGTCACTACGTAAATCACTGCTACAAAGTGTAGCATTTATAAGGATGTCTTCATTTTAAATTTCATAGTACCTAGAAACTATAAGTTTTAGAAAATAAGTTGTTCCTTTATGAAAAAGAGCAGCCTGCAGACTAAAAAAAAAACAAAACAACACCACACAAAAAACCCCAGACTGATGTGTCAAGTGGCATTTATTTCCTTCCCTTTTCTGATGCTTTAAAGTCAAACCTTCATTATAAACTATACTTAGGGTTACTGGGATGGATTTACTCTTAATCGAACAAATCTATCACTGCGGATTTTGCTGACGAGGACTGACAGGAGCGGCCTTGAAAGCCATAATGACTGGGCGGCTTCTGCTTTGAGATCACATAGGCTTGGAAATTCTCTTTTCATTTATACCCATGGTTTTGAAGATCCAGTATTCTCCTAGACAAAAATTTTAAAAAAAAGAAAAATCTGATTTTTTTTTTTATTCTTATCACCCTTATACTTAATACATGCAATCCTTTCTACAACAATTCAGCAAAAGGGACTAAAGCCTTACACCTACCATATGTTCCAAATTGTCACTGTTTGAAGCTTAAGTGGCAGAAAGGATAAAATTAATTCTTCTTTCACTTTAAAAAAAACACCATACTGACAGAATTAAGAGGATTCCCCTCCAGCTGCTTCTAGTCTAAAGTCCATCTTGCAGAGAGAAATTCAGATTCATTTTAGTACCAAAAGTGATACGTGGGAACACTAACAGTGTATAAAACCCTAAGAACAATGAACTTATTTTTAACTGTATTGTACTAAATTAGACTGGGAAAAAAAATCAAGTTCTGAACAGGTCCAGATAAAGCTAGAATTCCACGCCTGATACATAGATTGAACCAAGTTAGAAATTAGACACTGAGAACAAGCAGTCTAATCTCCAAACTAGTTCAGGGGATGACTCAGTCAAATATTGTACAAAACTGTCAGATTTATACTGCACAGATCAGTTGAAAAGGGTTATGCTTACACTAATACTTTGTAGGCATCGATGCCATGACATTCTTTGTAAAGTGCTTTTGCAAGCCTCCCAAATGCAGAAATTCCCCTTATACTTTTAAAGCAACAAAGAACAGATCACTACCAGAAAGCAGAGAGTACTCCAACCAGCTGAAAACAGAGGGGAAGTAAAAATGGGTTTATGCAAATTACAATCTGGCCAGGGATCTGGGATTAGAAACAGGGAGAGAGCTCCAAATCTCCAACTCTGTATCTGCTGATCTCATCACTGCAATTCCTCCCACCCCCCTTAATATCTTGCCCTAAAACAAAACAAAAAAAAAAAAGACTACTGGAAATTCCACTGTTACAACCAGGAAGGAAACGTAAGTATTGGATTGTCCAATATCACATCCAGCAGCTTTCAAGATCGTCAAAAGGTTTTCCTTGACTTCTCAGGACAGAGCCTTCTTTCTTGCTACATCCTATAATGAGTGAACAGCCAAGCAAACAGGCATCTTGAGGTAGACAAAATAGTTAATCCCAACTCTTTGAGAACAAGCACATTTGTTTCAGACACAAGTAAGCTCCAAGGCAACCAACTCTGCTTTAGCAGTGATGCTAAAAGTGGTGAGAAGGCCCATCAAACATGAAGGAAGAGGAGAAAAGCAAAGGAGGGTTCAGAAGAGTATCACTGTCACTTTAAAAATCACTGTGTATCATTGCCTTGGGCCTCAGCCCACTGGTGGAAGGATGAGCACAGCTGGGAAGTTCTTGAGGGTGGGCTGCCTGACATGACTACTCTCACATGTCTGTGAAATTAAGGGCTCAGTGATGTAAGGGGACAGCCTCTCATCAGGAGCCACAGTCACCAACGATGTCTATCCTGGTGACCAGAAAAGATCCTACAGCCATCTGGACACTGGTGGAGAAGATCCTGGATGTCTATCCTATGGGAGCCAGAGATGAGGGCTGTTGGAGCCACCAGAACATCTATGGGCAGTAACACAATTGCTGACAATGTCTGTCCTGGTAACTGGAAAAGATCCTCCAGCCATTTTGGCCTTGCTGAAGATCCTGGATGTCCATCCTACAGGAGCCAAAGATGAGGACTGCTGGAGGTGGTGGAAGATCTGAGGGCAGTAATTCTATGTTTTATACGTAGAATTGCACATGGATGTTACTGTTATAATCAATATTGTAACGACACAATTGTGACTGTTAATAGACGGAGTATGAAATAGGGACAACAATGGGACTCGCAATGATTATATATCACGGTGCATCACACGCCCATAATTACCCATTACCAGCTATGTCTAGGTGGATAGGCCACCTTCACTTTACCCCGAAAAGGAACATGTATTCTACATACGTTTGATAAATAGCCCCAAGCCATCTCTAAAGAAAGGCAGCTGTGGTGAAAGGCGAGAGGGGTGGATAGTTTTACTGCCTCAAACAATGTGGTTATTTTCTTTTTTTCTTACTCATGGTCCAGTGTGAAAGGAATGCAGCTGTCAGGCACCCTAATGGTTTTATTTCGTTTTGTACTAGACAATTCTCCTTTTAAGCTCTGCTACCTCCTTTGTGTGAGATGTACTGTCTAGGGTAACATATAAGGCTAGAAGGACTGCAACTCAACCAGCTCATTCTTTATAGCTATTCCAAGCTGCAACGCAACAGCAGAGAGCACTCTAGCCCTACAGGCTACACTAAATGTCCCCAGATCACCCACCATTAAAGTCTTCCTTCAGCAAGCCTTCCCCCAAAGTTTCATGTTGCTGCACCATCACCTTCCTTGAAGTAGAGGTTTCAACCATCTGCAGTGAAGTTAAGAGGAGAGAAGAGATTCTCATTTCACACAATCATCTCCAAAGCTCTGGTCTGCCAAGTACTGATCTTGTTCCCAGAAAGGGGACAAATGAGTTGAATCTCCTGAAGAGATGGTGGCGGTCAAGTAACTCCCACCTTGAAAGCCTGAGCAGTTGAACCTAGCAGCCATGGCAAGAGCCAACACCTCCCTGCATCAGCCCTGATCATAATATGAGGCCTGTGGACATGCTTTTATATTTAGTCACAGAATAAATCCATAAGAAGCTGAATGTTCACTATTTCAGCACAGTTCTTAATCAGTTTCAGTTCCAGGTAAAACACTTATTTTATGGATAAGAAGTAGGTTAAAAAAGCATCTGCTTATGGGTTCCATGACTTCCAGCCAGTTTACTGGCAAATAGAACGTGAGCTCCCTCTCGGAAGTAGTCCTTCCCAAAGAGCATCAGGTTTTAGTCAAACTGTTATTCAAAGCACGTAACAGGGTTTTGGTATAGTTCAGTTTTGAGTTCACTTTATCGGAAACTTCAAAATGAGGTCAGACTTGCACTGTGGTTCCACAGACATTTCCACCACACCTTCTGTCCACCACAGCTGTCCCCTCCACTTTCCCAGAATCTGCTGCCATATCGATGGCCCACCAAGATGAATCAGCTGAGGAGGACTCACAAGCATTAGACACATCAGCATCACCATGACTTCCTCACACTTCCCAAGCTGCTGAGCAATATGAACTACTCTAAATAGGACAGCCATAGCAGGCAAACTGTACCCAGGAGAAAACAGCTCTGTAGCATGCTACACCCTAAATCAGGTATGATTTTGAGGGCATGAATTTATCTGCTGGGGAAGACCTGTATTACATAGCTAACTTTTTTAAATTTCTTTTAAACATAACTGCTCTTCCTATCCCTGGTATAGTGGGTCCTGTTGTTTACCCAGCCAGGTACAGTGAAGACCTGTAACCTGAAGCCCCCAGGTACAGCACAGTACAGGAATTAACCAGTAGCCAGGAAGGCTGCCTAAGCACACTAGTGCTCTGGCTGCTTGCAGGAAGAGATCTGAGCAGGAACATCGAGCCCCTGGCTGTTCTAGTCCTATCTACAGGATGTTCTTTCTGCTTGTATCCACAAGTCCTTTTTTGTAGGAGGGCTGCATTTGAAACAGCATCCTCAGGCACACCGCATGTGCCATCACTTTGTTTCTGCTGCTCCCATTTTTTATATTCGCCTTCACCAAACTCTGTACCCAGAAATCATTCCAACTCTTCCCTCCAAGCTAGTGCCAAAGGTACCATCTGCCAGCATGAGCATGCACGTGGCAGTGGCAGGAATGCTGCAGCCACTCTACTTTGCCCTTTAAAACATGTTCTGCAGGTTCCTGAGTTTAACACTCTTGGGGCTCTGCATAAGACGTTCCCAGTTTGGGGGTGGGTGGGGTGTGTTTGTTGTTCATGGGTTTGTTTTTTTAAAAAAGAAGAGAGGAGAAAAAAACCACATTGCTCAGACTGCAATTTTACTGCTCCACAAGTTACAGTTTGCCTGTCAATACTAAAGCCAGCAAGGTCTGTCTTTCTAAACCTCTTACTTAGCATCAATTTCCTCTTGATCTGGCTTTTATCAGACAAAGACAGAAATAAAGAGTTTAACTGCTTAAGTTTAAAGGGGCAAGAAGTATTTCTTACCACGTGCTTGCTTCTCTCTATTTTTGCCCCTTACTGTTTAGCTCTGTATCTGCATCTTGTCCCGGCCTGAACCATCATTCCTTTCTCCGCCCCCATTCCCTTTTACAGCTACTCCTGCGTAAATCAGATTTCTCCTGAATAGCTTCTGTTAATCTGACAGCTCAGCAGGGACTAACCCCGTCACTTCCTGCCTAAAGATAAATACCTGCCATGGCATAAAAGCTGAACAGAGAAGGATGGGATGCTCTAGGTCAACAGCTATCTTTGTAGCATTGAGGGGGTGGAGACGCAGGGGAAGAGGAAAAAGCACCTCGAACACTATCTTTACCACCAAAACAATAGTGCTGCAATATGTACAAGAGGTTAATCATGTCTACCTATCCCCTGCTGAATGTGGTGTGCAGTTTCTTATAAAAGCCAGTGTGGATCTTCACCATTTAACTCTCTCAACTTTTTTCTCTTATTGACCATTACTTCTTACACTCTAAATAAGGCATCCAACCAGTTATCATTACCCAAACAGTGATAATCTTGAAAGGCTACAACCCTCATGTTAAGGGGCAATAAGCCAACAGAGAAAACTCAACCTAGTACATAATCTCTTCTGCCCTATACATATGTCCACTTCCAAGTTTAGCAGAAGAGATTCATACTCTCCTTTCTTCCTCACCCGCCACTCTTGATGCACTCTCTAGAAGTTTTCTGGAGGTAGAAGCAGGAGGTAAGCAGAGGACAGTGCTTGTGGGTATTCTGGGGTATGAGCTTGCACTGTTAACCCCATCTGGCTTGTACCCCATATCATATCAGAGGTGCCATACAGCTCACACTTACATTCAATCTCAAAGTTGTCAGCCTGAGGGTATCGAGAGAAAACAGAAGGAAGCCCAGATTTATTATGTTCAAATGATCACACCTTAAGGCACATCCAAGCCTGACACATGATTTGGGAATGACAGGAGCAGATGCTGTAAAATTCATTTAAAGAACAACACATAATTGTGACAGCTCATAACACCTTCCCTTCTACTGGCTGCATTTGCTGTAAATCCTCCTGCTTTTTCATTCCCTGGCAGGTAACAGGAAGCCTTACCTTCCAGTGGAGTATCTGCACCATTAGCTAACCTCCATCAACGAGGCAACAGGAAGGTAGCCACCTTGAATGACAGTGGTTTCTGGAACAAGCACCCCATCAAGAAACCCAGGTGATTACTGATCATGTGTTTGCGCAAACACACACTGACTCCAGTCTCAAATGACAAGAAGCCAACAGCTTAGGTCCACTGTAAGCACCCAGCCAGTCACTGGATACCCCATGTTTCTGAGCTTGCTCCATGACTTCAGTCTTTCTCTTTATGCTCTATTCTCACACCCAAACCCACACAGATACTGAGAATCAGGCTGGCCTGGCCTAGAGAGACATAGGAGAAGCAAAACAGCAATAAACAGTGACATCCACAAACAGTGGTGGTCCTGCTGATTTACAAGCAAATGCTGAAAACCATCAAGACATGCCATCACACTCAGATGAGGTGTCACTGGTGGCAGCTGAGCAGAGGTTTAGAGACTGAGGGACGTCTAGTCCTCACCACAGCAGCCTCAAGTGGGCCCTGCCAGCCCACAGGCACAGCTTGAGGCCAGTTTTTAAAATACACATTTGCAAATGTCACACCCTGGAGAAGACAGTGTCAGCTTCAAGTCTGGTTTGAGAACTGAGGAATCCAATTTCTGTTCTTATCCTAGCTGGCATCAGTCTCTCCCTTTATAAGGTCACATCCTAGAGGGAATAATCAGCATCTCCCATCCCTAGAAAAGATCATCAGAGTCTTGGTTTCCTCTTGACTGGTTACAATTCCAAGGGAGACCATTGTGAAATCGCATCATGTAGAATAACAGAGCCCCTGAGCTGGGCATCAGAAATAACAACACTAGCTACAAGGGAAATGCACACCGACACATCTTCTCAGTAGTAAATTGATGATTTTGCTGACAGTTGAGCTGTACATGACCATTTGAAGGAGATTACAGTCCTGTCCTGGGCTTAAATTCCCTCCTATCCCACTATTTCTCAAAAAAAACCCACAAAATACGACCTAATGCAGTAACCTCGCAGAGAAATCAGGTGATTTCTGCCTATGGATTCTGCCTTTGCTACAGAAAAGGCTACATTTTTAAAGACTTTTGGGTAACTGTCATGCTGTTATATTACCAATTGCAAATATAAAAATACAGCAAGGACCAGGTACTGGTGTATCATTGAGTTAGTTTGGCTGGAAAGTTTACATCATATTTTCATGTTGGAAAAGTTGATGTGCCTTTGTTACTCAAGAAACGAAGCATATCAACAACAGTCTCAACTCTATGGAGAAGCTGTTTAAGTACTCATTACCATCCTGTCCCTTTGAGATCTCTCATTTTAGGTTTGCATGAGGTTTGGTAAATGAGAGAGAATGTAGAAATTCAACAGGACAGCCTTCTCCCTCTGTCATTCAGCCCACTGCAGCAGTAACACAGCACTGGGAATATGCTACTTGGACAAAAAAAGAATAGTCACGTCCAGTCTTAAAGGTCTAAGCCAGTCTCCTAGACTCAAGCACTTACATTCTAGAAAACTTTATTCTTGTATCCTAGCTTTACAGCCTGGTCCTAGGTATGCATCTAGTTTAACCAAGTCCATCTTACCCCTTGGGAAATGCTAACAACCTCAAGGAGTTAACCACCAGGAAACTTTTTTTCTAGATATACATCCTTCATTTTCCACTGCTCAATTTAACTAACTCCTACAAGTTATAGCCTTGACCTTGGCTGCTTCTTGAGCAATCCTTTTCCTCTGTCTGGATGCTACAGTCTTTCAGAGAGTCTGTAAATTGTTATTAAACATTTCACTATCTCCCTGATCAGATCAAGGCAAGATTCTAGCTTTGCCTGTTTGGTACCTGCTAAGGGGAAAAGCAGGTTAGATGGAAACAAGGCTCTGTGGATAGAGGGAGGAACATGTTTAGTTGAAGAGATCAAGACATGGGAATGGAGAACAATGAACACAGAAGGAAGACCAGATTTGTGTAAGGCAGCACTAATTCCTGCATGTAATTTTGCCTCACCAATTTCAATTAGAAGAAGCTAGGAAGGTAAATTTGTTGAGTTTATTAAACTACAGGCCAAGAATCAAAGGAAAAATCAGAAAGAGGAGCAGCAAAAAAATGCTACTGTACACAAGCTATTATTACAAACAAATATAGAGAACTTTGTGTCTGAAGTGCTTTGCACACTGTAGTTCAGTAGGGCAAGCCCTACTTCCCAGTGGTTAAAAAGGCTCTGCACACTGCAAGAATCTGTCAGTCAGCCATAATGCAGGCTCATGAACAAAGCAGCCTTTATGACCCAGTTCAGCACTCCCCCCGCCTCCCAGCACTGCACTAGGCAGGGTAACCGCAGGAAGTTGCATATGCAACAGAAAATCATCCGCTTCCTCCTTTAATATGGTCTCACATCAGTTTCTATAATCTTTACAGTTTTCCCTACCTCTTCTCTCTGCAATGCATACATCTCACTTTGGTTACCAAGAAATCCAAAGAAGCACCAAAGCAAGCCTCATGACAACTCCAAACAGATCAAAATTACCGAGCAGGAACCAGGAGTTAAACCATTTGACCTTAACAGTATTCATTTCAGAGGAGTGAGACAACTCTGAGGCAGACCCCCAAAGCAACAGGTTAAGCAAACACTGGGTGTGATTTCTCAGCTGTTGGTTATATGTCAGTGTTTGAATTAATTTGCCTGACAAAAGCCACTTATACACAACAGTGATCAAGCAAGGTCACAATGACATCTGGCCCTCTCAGAGCAGCTGGTTGCTCCTCTAACCCCTTTGCTCACTGCGCTATGCACAACAGCTTTGGTCTCAGCCACTTTGATTATCAGCTGAGCTATTCTCAGCTACCAAGCTTCACATGGAAGCAGAGTCTGGCCTCAGGCTTTTAAAATACACCTGCAGCTGACTGAATGCAAGACTCAGGCAATGAGTGCTGTTGGAGCCTACTTTCATCAAGGGAAGCTGGAACACGCAGAGACACATGGAAAACCAAGATCCATTTCATCAGAAATCCAGCAGGGTTACAACTGTGTAACTGTTGTCACAAGTTAACTAACACATCGCAAAACAACACAATAAAAAAGTTCTTGTTTCACCCCCTAGCACAAATATTTCTTCAAAGTTTGAGAAGGACCCCAAACCTTTCTGTGCTGAAGAGGCACTTTGGCATCTCTTTCCGCAGGGCTGAGCCTTCACCAAACAGAACAAGTGATGGAGTGTTCCGAGCCAGGGCACCCTGAAGTCAGGAGGACATCAGGATGGTTAGTAGCTCATCCAAGGCATGCATACCTGAGCAGGACAGGACTAGTTATGCAACTTCATTCTGCTGCTGGTGATTGCAGCATTAAAAACTTAGAGCAGAGCTTTATGCATATGAACAAATGTTTTATTTGCTTCTAACCTCATCTGTACTATACTTTCTCTTATCAGACTTTTCCACCTTTTGGTTGCTTATTAACATCTCAGTTCATTAAGTCTAAAGATTTAAAGCTTTGACCTTTGCATCATTTGCAGAGACACTTTCCTACTGTGATAACATAAAGGTGCTTTTTCAGCTTGTTTTCCCACATCTTCCTGGCTCAGAAGTGGCAGAACACCTCTGACATGAGACACTCTGGAAACAGCCAACAGGAGAATTATGCAGAAAATCTACTCAGGAAAGACAGATGTTTATACAGGAGAAGAGCTGCCGCTAATCACAGCTATTGCAGCACTGTAAGCTATCAGTAGAAGCCTATGTGTAATGGAACAGTATGTTACGGTACAATATGTTCTACAATAAGATACCAAGGCCTGATCTGACCCAATTCCCAGAAGCTGTACTTTATCAACAAGTGTTATTAACTTCAGCACAATTACTCACGCATACAAGGGTATCCACAGGCAAGTCCTGATTCAGTAACCTCTATAATATGACTAAAGTTCTGTCATATGGGGAGTCAGCACTATTTAGGATGACTCAGGTCACTCTAAATATAAGATACCCACTTTGTCTCACAGCTTTAGAGGTTTTTAAACTACATGTAAAGTGATCTCATGTGCTTCTTTGTATCTTATTGTTCAATCGGGTATTGCTAACTAGGACTGTTAAGTAATCTATTGTATAGTAAACAGTACTCCGTAGTACTACACAGTACATAGAACTCCACTCTAATTCCAGCAGCAGTTTGCTATGTAATTCCTGCTACAGGCAACAAAATTACTGCATGCAGTATACTTCACATTTTAAGGGCTGCAAAGAAGGCACTACATAATCAGTGACAGATACTACAAAGTAAGTTGCTTTGATTTTGAAACAGTCAGAGAAGCTTCTGATGTTCAGCACGCAAATGGCTACTACAGAAACATCCCTCTGTCATTACACTTCTTTCTCTGTCACTGGGCAGTGACAGATCTGTTAAGACTGAGATACAGTGATGTGTAAAAGGAGGAGACTACGCTTGCAAGTCTGAACTGGGTCATGGCCAGTTAGTGGAGTTGTGTGAATTTATACCAGCAAAGATGTGGCCTTGTGCACAAAGTATTCCTCAGAATATAACTTTCCCCAGATTAAGAATACGTTTCTGGTGTTAAAGCCTTTTAGCCTTCCAGGAGGTCACGGCTGCAACCTTAAGAAGTAGGGGGGAGACAGGGAAAAGATCCATGGGCCATAGTTCTTCCTATTTCAGATGCTTTTTGGTTTTTTGGCCTTTGAAAGTGTCTCATATCTCATTCCCCCTTGACTGATTCCTTGTGCTGAGGTAGAATAGATAATTCAGCATTCCTGTGCTTCAGACACACCAAAGCATGGATATTAGACTCTGAAACATCATCCTTTACCTAAAGCCAGCGAGTGCAACAGCTTAAGGAAGAGCCTAGAAGAATCCACTATGAAAGCAGATCACCTGAAAGAGAACTATACCCTCTGATGCACACTGAAGTTCTGCATAAACTTGTCTGCTTGCCGTAGCTCTAAGGGAAATCCTTTGTTCTGAGCAGAGTGCCAGCACCATGAGGAATCCCGCCCCTCATCTGTCCGTGGAGCTGTTATTCCTTAGCTGACTCAGATTCAGCAAGGAGACTTACAGAGTATAGAATACGTTGCTTTTGTCACCAGTCTACGCTGTTCCTCTGCAGCAGAGCAGGAAGGTCTTAGCTAAATGAGATTAGCAAAAACCCCTGCATAAATTCCCATCAGTTATGCTAAGTAGGAAGTAGGTACCATATACACATCTCGCTTGGGAGACAGTGAGGATACAAGCCCATCCAGGAGAAACTTTTGTCTATCAGTTAGTGTCTGTCCTTTAAGAAGGGGCCAGCCTGGGTTGAATCCACTCATGGATTCAAGCCTCAACTCTTTGGCTAACCATCTGTCCCTTGCAGCAGGCTACAACACAGAACAAAAATGCTACTAAAAAAAAAAAAAAAACAAGAACAACAGTGCAGGGTCTTCAAACAGAAGTCTAGCGTCATTGGTGATGCCAAACCTTGAGGTCCTTTCACCGATTTCCTAGACTCTACTAAAAGAATTTGTAGTAGAATTTGTACCACCACTCCATGTGCCATTAAGTTCTGCAAACACTTTTATAAACTGCCTTTGCTGCTGGGGACAGCCTTACCCTTCAAGCCTAATGCCTTCCCCCCCCCCCAAGATGGGCTTTCTTAGCCTGGTTCATTTCAATATTCAGATTTACTTTGAGGCCCTACAAACTGTCACATTGGCACAACCCAGCAAGAACACTATGGGAGAGGAGCAGACATTACTTGGCCTAGCTTTGCCAACCAAAATCACATTCCTACACCACCTATAGACTGAACAGCTATAGTCTACTGAGCTCCCTGCAGAGCTCCCACCCCAGACAATACAGTTCTCGCAAACCCAAGTTAAATTACCTTCAAGTTATACGTGGTCATTTTGCTTCTGAAGTACAAAAATCATACAATATGATTCCCACTGCCATGGGAAATTTGCTCCCATACTAAACCCAGCTCAAAACAACCCTAGACTTCCAAGCAGTTCAAAGACTTCAGTAGCAAGGAGCAATACAAAGGGTTGCACCTAATGAATTAGGATCCAACTCAGTTAACAATTCTCTGTAGACACACTAGAAATACCATAGACAAAAGCCAAAGAGAGAGACAGTTTTGGGAAGGTCTTGTTGGACTTTGCCATGATTAACAGGAACATATTTAGGGGAAAAAGTAGCAAGAGACAAAGAAATTACAAAATGGTAGAATTGCAAATACTCGGCTGAGCACAGGTTGTTTTGTTTGCCTGAAAGGGAAGGTGTTTATACAAAGAACCATCACTCTTGTACAGGCATCCTCAGAGACAAGACACAAACACAGTTGAGTTCCCACGGCAGCTCATGACTGAGGGTGAGCACAAGCAGCTCACAGGCCTCCAGCGGGATTAACTGAGCACTTTCTCAGTGTTCATCTCCACCCAGAAGCTGGCATTCTCAGGCCTGCCGTAAGTGATCCACCACCAGCGCTCTGTCTTGCTGTCATCCCCATTAAATTAATCATGTTTTATTTCTTACCGTTTACCTCGCCTTTATGCGTCACTGGAAAACAGAAGCGTACTGTTTGGGAAAATTACTCCTCTACATAATTTGAAGACTTGTGGTTGGATGTAACACATTATAAGGAATGCAAATCCAAAGGTCAGTGCTCCTACAAGTACTCCCTTCCATCACCCCAGGAGTTGTAATTTGGCAACGCAGGCTGGGCTTTTATGTTGGCATCTTTCACAGTCCTGCAGAGGGTCCCCTGACCCTTTCCTGCAACAGCTCCCCAGCTGTGGAGACATGCGCCACATGCCTTCATTGCCAAGATCTTGCACAATTTACTTGCAAGTCTTTAAGGCAGACTCTGATGCCTGTTCTGGGCCCTGGCTGGAGAGGAAGGGAAAGTGAATGCTCCCATTTTAGCTTCAGATTATTTTAAACACATGATGACAGATGCTCTGCAGTGGGAAGGGCCTCCGGCTGCTACTGCAGCATGAGAACACACAGACACACGTGCACGTAACTGCAGGAGATGGGGAGAAGAGCTCAGCATGTGTTCTTGCCCAGTGAGGTGACCCTGCTGCCTCCTGAACAGCAGTGACACAACGTGGGCTCTGAATTAGGTGCCACCTATCTCTGGGTCACAGGTTTCTGCCATAAACACCATATGTTAAAAACCCCACAGCAAAAAAATTAACATTAAAGTAGCTGAAAGCTCCCTCCCTTCTTGGTATTTTTCTCCTTGCCCTCAGTGCTAAAGCCTGGGATTGCTGCAGCACGATGACACTTTCTGCCAGGCTCCAAGGAGGAGCAATGGCTACTTCTGGTGCAGGGAACTGTACCGTCTCTCTTCTGTGAGCTGCTATAGATCAATCTGAACATATCTAAATCCCCAAATCGGGGCAAAAAAAAAAATATTTGCAAGCAGATCTAAGCATCACAGTCACTCCCCTTTTCCAGAGTGGTCTGGGCTAGCTTTGTCACCTTTTTGACTGCCAGACAGTGCTGAACTTTGCAACCCAAGCCCGTCTTCAAGTCTCCACAGCATCGATGCCTTCCATAGGCACTTACTTCCCCTAAAATCCTACACAACACAATTTGTCCAGTATTACTGGAAGCAAGCATCAAACAAATCCAGTCAGACACCAAAGAGTTATATTCTATCAAACAAGTGTCACACTTCAGCATGCCACCGAGTTAAAGAGGATTTCCCATAGTTTGAGGATACTGTCAGTTTAAGTCCATAATCATCTCTCTACCCGTTAGTCAGCACAGGGTACGGTTAGTCTCAAGAAATCTTGCTCAACACAGGACAAGGCTGAAGATCAGAGCAGGAACAGGAATTGCAGGAAACCAGCATTTCTGAAAAAGGCTTAGGCACCACTACACCAGGATGTTCCTGCTGAAAAGGTGCCCACTGGCAACAAGCACTGACGAGAAGATGGATCTTCATGGGGTATGGCCTGATCTCTACCACATGCTCCTAACTCAGGAATTGTGATAACTGTTCCCCATTGCCTACAGAAATAGCCAGGCACATCCAGATGTTATTTCACCGAAGGTCTTAGTACAGGCTGAATCACCCTGCAGGTACACAGTACTGCCTCACCAATGACTCAAGGAAGACCTGGTAAGTAACAGGTATCCGATTCCTGTAGCAGTGATGATTGTCATCTTTGCAACAGTAGTAATGCAGTCTTCAGTCACTTGGAAATCACAAAAAAATCAAAGGAAAGAATGAGAATGCACAGAAATAAAGGAAATTTTTTTTATTATTATTTTCTGGGTTTTTTGAGTTATGACTGTCACTGTGATTTATAACTCCATATGCAACAGCTTTAAAAAAAAAAAAAAAAACACCCCACAACAAAGGTCACTAAAAAAGCCAGGGCACTATCAGCACAACCCTATATATAGTTGCCAATCTGTAAAACTGTACTGAAAGCCAGTCTTCCATTTCAGAGCTTCATCCCAGATCCCTAAGCTTTCCTTCAGTTGTTTTTGCACGTCCAGAAACATTTTAAGATATAGACCCTGAGCACACAGTCTCTCTACACCCATGAAATCCATTTGTCACCTACACAAGACAGCCACATATGTATTCTTCAAAACCTCTCACACTGCAGAATGACACTGGTTCCATGCCTTCATAAATTTCCTACAGACAGAACTTGAGAGGCCCCTCCATTAGCCATCCCAGGTGCCCTCAAGAGACCCACTATTTTTCTGACATTGAAGATCTGTGCCCATAAAACCCCTACACATCAAGAGATGCTTGGACAAGACCCTGTAAGACAGAGATGATTACCTTGTCAAATTAGAAACCGATCCCACCCCCTATCAAAACCAACTATCACAAACTAAAACATTTCTGTTCTTCCTTTTGTTCCTGGCAAAAGGACTACCAAGTAGATACAGCAAAGTGAATGCATTTCAAGAACAAATTCAATGCACATACACATCAGAGGGTTAAAAATGAAAACCACAGACTCTCTGGGACATTCTGTTTCTGTTCTCTCAGGCCCCAGTTCCACAAACATGCACACCTGTACTTAATTTTAGTACAGAAACCAGCAGGTTTTTGTAGCACACTCATGGAAACTAGGGTAAGGACACGCCCACGTACAGGATCAGGGCCCAAGGCCATGTCCTCTCACTGGAGTGTACACTGGGAAGTATCTCCGTCCACAAGATGGAAGTCAGCAGAAAAAGGACACACAACTGGAGTAGAAATGCAGGAAAAAAACTGTTGGTAAAGGGCAATGCCATAGTGGATGGATCTGCAAGACCACTTTAATGTGGTTCTCTACTTCAGGGAAAAACCTGCAGTCTGAAGAGCTTTCCATTTCTACCCAAGTCCACCTGGGGCACCTGAACAAGTGTTGGTATAAAATAGTGCATAATATCGCAAAAAAACCCAAAGGGTTAAGCCCCTAATCACACAAATGGGAACTCGGGACAGACAAGCATTCATCTGGAGAACATGATGAAGCCTAGAGCATTCCTAATCTCAACACAGGTATTGGAGCAGCAACTTTAAGCGAGTGCCGTGGCCACCTTCTCACTGTTGTCAGGCTGGAATCTATTCAGCTGCATCTTGCCTCCCAGAGGCAGCCTTGCAAAAAGACTGTTTTTACAATCTGGGAGGCATCTGCTCAGTAATTAATAGCACAGCATTCATTTAGCAATATCTCCTTCCTCCACCCCACTCAGCCTGGGCTTAGCTTTGATCACCCCATATTCTACTCATTCTTAAAAGTCATCAGGATGCAAACAAGTATTCAGTGGGGATCAAGGGCCTACACCTTCTTTTATATGAATCATTACAACAGGGACTTACCACATGAGTCTCAGTAAAGATACTTTCATGAGAGGTACCTTCCAAGAACATGAATAAAACAATTGACAGCAGCATACTTGCCTATGTAGGCTTTTGAAATACATCAGTCTCACCTCGAGTGCGTGGCCCTGCGATATGTCAAGCATCATTAGTAGGCTGGTTTGGGGAGTCAGTTGAACTGCTGTTGTCTGATTGCTCCCTTCCCAGACAGCATGACTTACATGGCAGGATTTTTTGCACCTTCATCACAACTTAAATGTTTCATATCACAAACCATTATCTATGCAACGTTTTAGACAGTTTCACAATTTGACTTGTATTGCTGGTCTTCCAGAAACCTGGCATAACATGTTGACAGATGGTCTATTTGGCATTTAAAGAGCCTTGCTTTTTCGCATTGGTCAGATTTAGGAATTTGGCCTGCCCCAGGTAGCATCTTATTTTACTAGTCTTCTGTATTGATATAGAGATAAAAGATCTCAGTCGTGAGCAGTCCTGCTGAGCAGGAGCTGTACAAATGTAGAATAGAAAAAGACATCTCATGCTTTTTACTGCACTTTGAAATAGATTTTTAGGTATCTGACAACAAGATCTTTCTTTCTCACAGCACGCACATGGAGCAGCATGAAGAGAGATGGCGCACAGAAATTAAGACCGTCCATGAAACTCCCCAGAGGAAGGACTGAATAGATCAGTAGCAGGCCTAGATCTGAAACAGGCATTGTGACGCTTCTTAAAAGGGATGGTTCAGTGCGTTTTCTCCTCCCGTCACTTAAAGTCACCCACATGCAGACCCGTCACTTAAAATACATACACACATAGAGCAAACACAGATTTCACTTATCACATTCCCACCACTGTCTCATTAATTTTTTTAATGCATCCATTGCTTGCTCATAAAACCAAGCACTAAAAAAAAAATAAAATAATCTGTGAGTTTCAATCTTCCCTTTTTTGGGTGGTGACTTTACTGGTATGACTTCTACACACACTCCTGGCAACTTTGTAGTTCCTCGCAATTCCCAAAAAAGCTCAGAAAATGCTGACTAACTCTGTTTTTGAGGACAAGAATAAAAGATCATACAGACAGCAGTGAGACATAACCTGGTCGAAGTATGAAATTGCAAGGCCGGGAAAACAGAACTCGTGTACATGCCTATAGACAGGGCAGTACACATGCCCTTGCATGCTAGTTCTTACTCACCATCACAGACACACTATTTTTGCATCAGCTATTGCTCTGGACCTCAGATCTAAAGAGCTGCAGAGGCCATTAGATGCCTAATCACCCATGATTAATCCCGATGGAGCTTTCCCATTCACAGGAACACTCCCTGCTTCCGAACAAGAACAGCAGAGCATTCTCAATTGTGTCTCAACATGCTCTATGAAGTGTGATGAAAGACAACAAGAAATTTATCCCGGAGAAGCACAACGGGCTACTGGCGTTTTAATAAACTCGCACATTTAGTTCTTCATGAGTGCAGCCTCCTATTACCTGTGGTGAGCCAAACTGCTAACCAGCACAAGCCTCTGGGACAGTCCCCTTAGAGCTGTCAGAGCCCACATTAACATGCCAAACACGCTAAGCTTTAACTTCTCTTTGTCCCTTTCACTGTCCCATCTGCTATTTCCTTAAAGTGAAACCCCAATTCCAACAACATGCACCAGTCACACACAGAAAGATACACTCTGACAGGTCTGTGGCTACATCCACTGTTCCCTGTATAAGTCCTTCACATTTTAGGAATGCTAAGTCATGTCCTTGGAAGCCCATACTCAGCTGTGCACTACAGCAAACAAAAGCTAAGCAGGTTTCTCTGGATTAGGCTCTAGCTTCAGCATACATGCATGTGGAACTATTTCCCATAGGTAGTCTTTCTTACTCAAGGATGCAGGTGGATAGCAAGGTAAGGATTTTTCAAAACCACATATTATTCCAGACAATTCACTTCTACAGCACCCAACAATTTTGCACTGGAAAGGTACCTTATATCTTATAGATAGGGGTGAACATCTCGGGTGGGGAGAGGGAGCAGGACAAGGGAGACACAGACAGGGACAACACAAAACAAACAAAAAAAAAAAAAAAAAAAAAACAAAAAACAAATCACACCCCCCCACCCCCCCAGCTCTATTAAAACTCTCACATTGAGACACCCAAAATCATCAATTCTAACCAGACGTCACAGCCAGAATCCTTAGGTGACACTCCAAGCTCTTTCAAAGATTTCACATGTGGTTTTGGCCACTCCCTACCTTAGTTTCCCCAATTACACAATCATAAGTTTAATTCTTATTTCCTAACACTGAAGGAATGTAGATAACAGTCGCTTTGGGGGCTTGTTTTCTTGCCCATGATTTACTGCTTTGTTTCATGCTTGGGACAACCAGTTCCACCTGAAAATGCCCAGAAATGCTGTCCCCACCCTGAAATTTCATATACAAGAACCACGCCAGCTACATCTGGCAAGTTCCGCTTCTGTGGCCACAAACTTAAAAGTGAAGTGTAAAGAGATGCATAAACCCCATATGCATAAAGAAAAGCAGCTCCAGGACTGCACCTAGGCATAGGACAACATATGCACACTGCAGTCAGGCCTTTCTCTTGACATCGTTTATATCAGCTAACCTCCCAATATTTCAGTTCCAGCCAGCCAACAACGCAAACTCGCACCCCCTTACCTAAAGTATGTTGTTGCAACAATAGAAAGAGACACTATAAGTTTCCAAGCAAACGGAGACAGACAGGAAACTAAGATGGATAAAGAAAGTAGAGTCAAAAGAAAGCAACCAAACATCACAGAAATACGCACCCAGGAGCTCCAAATTCTCATGGCTCAGCCCAATTCTCCAAAAACACCAGAGGGTGAAGCAAGCATATGTTCCCACACACATGCTGTGACCAGTTTTTGCACCACCGAGCCAACACTATGCAAATAAATAAACCCCAAAGGCCTGCAGAGACTTACCTACTCCCCTAGGCACTTGTCCACCAGGCCCTGCAGGCTCCACCGGGACAGGTCTCTCCCATGGTGATCCTTGGGATCCGTGCTTGGGATGAGGAGACAAGACCAGTACTTCACTTCTCCCACCTCCAGAGCAGCCAGACTGTTGTTTTTTTTCCCCCCCCCACAGTAAATACGATTTCACACAGCTGCTCTTAACATACACACTTGGAAACTGAGCGAGCCCACTCACCACTGCTGACCAGAGGGCTCACAAACCCCCCAGCTCCCCTCATGGCCCATCAGCTAAAATGGCTTCCCCGGTCACATGGGGCACCTTCAGCCAATCAGGAGCCCTGACCACCGCGGCCTCCTTCAGCAGGGAGGAAAATTGAGGTATTGCTAGAAAATAGCCACCTTTTTCCCAGTGCTTCACCCAGGGCTGCTAATTAGCCCCCCACTGAGAGAAGCACACTGGTCCCTCATCACTTTTTACAAGTAGGCTCTGGAGCCTGTGGAGAAGTGAGAGCTCTCCCCAGGGATGAGGCTGGGGTGGGCAGAAATTTGGGAACCCCTTTCTCCACCTGGTAGCCTGCAGTGTGTCTCGGGATTTGTTTTCAAATTAGCAAGGTATTTCAGAAATCACAGGGCTGGTACTTCTGCAGTAGACAAGAAGCCATGGGCTATTTTTTAAATGGCCACCAGCTGAGGCATAACATTGGTTTGAAAACCAGGAGGTGACACAAGGCCAGAGCTGAAAGTGTCAGGACTCCAGTTCAGGTTCTTCGGGGTAAAAACCCTTCTGAAGCCTGCACATGGTTAGTGCAGGTTTTATAATATCACTGTGCATCCATGAGTCACATTTTTATATCCTGCAGGTGCCCAGGCCATGCTGGCAAACCATCCTTTTACCTCTCCCTTGTATTCACATCCATCTTTTCTGTAAGTATGAAGACAAAAGAAACCTTTTTCAAAAGGGGAGGTTAACCTGTCTTCTCAGACAAACCAAAGAAAATGTGTGGTTTGAACTGTGAGTTCTCCTGATGCATCAGAACCATCATCCAGTTTCACAGAAAGCACCACAGAGCTGACAGAAGGTTTTGACCTAGTTGATTGCCTGGGAAGAAGCCTTGGTGTTCATCTGCTGTAAAGTCTATCCTTCTCTAACAAAAAAAAAAAGAGAGCTGTAAGACTAACACTTAATTCATGCCTCTCACACATCACTCCTTTACCAAACCACTGCCCTAGATGGATATAATTTATTCAGTTTTCTTCATTGTTCCCAGCTTGTTCTTAGAGCTCACGAAGTCACTTGTCCTGTGACTTGGTAGTAAAATTCACCAATTCAATGCAACAAGCTCCCAACTGGCTGCCAGATAGCAAGAAAGCCATGTGATTTCTAACTTTATTGAATTGGAACCTGGGAGTTGAAGAGCCCCATATCTCACAGCCCGTCCTTGGCTGAGCGCGTTCCCTGCTGCTCTCCTTTCTTTGAAGATTCAGATTTCATTCAGACAATGAGACCTGTCTAGCCAAATACCACCTCCAGCCCTCGCTAAACTAAATCCAACTATCCACATGAATGATGAGCACAACCTTAACTATGTGAATCTCCAACCTACAGCGTCTGAGCACACACTTGGAGGCGATTGCTCCTGTAAGAAGTATAGCCAAGCCACCTGCACTGCAATGATATTTATGTACCAGCACTATCTTCCAGAAAAAGCACTTTAAATATAGTAATGATTTTAGATTCACAGCTAAGTGTAACTGCTCACACCACTTTGCAGATGAAAAGCCCTGAGGCAAAGGTATGTTAAGCAACCCAGATCTATGGCAACACACTCTCTCTGCTTTATAGTGTTAAGCTGTAACTAGAAACACAATCTTCCTTTATATTAACACCTCCTCTGCCCGGTGTCATTGAGAATAATGAGATAAAAATTGCAGCAACATAACTGGAATGGAAATTAGTCGGTAGTCCTTGATAAGACTGTCTTCGTTGCAAGGTGATACTGCTTTGTTAGTTTCCAGCTGACACACATAGAACTGGCAATAGCCTTGCGGTCTTGCATAGAGCCTGAAATGGATGCATTCCCACTTTTTTGGTTGAACATTGAATGTCATGCATTGATTTTCTACTCAGCCCAGAGGTGTCCTTCACAACCTGGGGCCTCAGTTGGCCCGAGAGCTCACCCTAAAACTGGAGATTTTGACAGGAAGGTTCTGTTAGATGTTACACCATAACTTTGTTGGTTAGGGTGTGGAGGAAATGCTGTCCAACCTGCTAACTGAGTAAAAGGTCCTTTGAACTGTAGTTACCTGTTGGCACAGGTTTAGTTGTCACAGAGTTTAGTTAGGCAATCTTAATTGTTTGCATTTGATTATACATATAAAGAAAATGTGAAGCTGCGTCACTTTGAACTGAGATATTTTCAAAAAGACATGGATAAACAGCTCAGGAACACACTGTAGGAACACCTAGATGTCTCTACCAGGGGAAAAACAGATGAGAGAGACCTCAGGACAACCCTTTATGTTCATTCATTTGGTTGTTCATCCATTCATACTGTTACCATCCTCCTCTTCAGTGCCAGTGGTTTTTGATAGAGCACAAAGGAAAGTCTTGGATGGACAAAACACAAAATCGGTATCCCCATATGGTGGCCAGTCCTCATATTTGGACTAGATTCTTCCACAGTGTCTACATTTTGTGGGAGTGAAGGTTCACGTTGCACATGGACCATATCCAGACCCACATGCAAATGTGCAGAGTCCCAGCAATGGGCAGTTTTCAAGGGGTTTTATGGGACTGGTGGTAGCATAAAAACACACACAAGAGAACACAAAGTATTCTAGTTACCCAATACACAGACATCCCACACTCCCTGTGGCCAGGCTCTCTAAGGGCATTTGTTACGTGCTGTGGGGGTGTTGGTAACAGAGAGAGTACCAGAGATATGGAAAGGTAGGTAGCTTGGTTCACAGAGGAAGCACTGTGCCTGTATTGTAGAGGAAAAATATAGTGATGACTAAGGGAGGGAAGACAGAAAAGGAAGAAAATATTTAATGTCAAAGAGCTCCAGTGCTCATCCTGATTTTTAGCATCAGCCCTTTTGTGTCTGCCCACATTTATCTGGAACAATTCCTGGCTGGTGAGAGAGAAAATAAATGTAGTTCTGTAGGCTACATGCCAGAATATTCATGAGAGCTGTAGATGATTTATAGCTTACCAAAGACACTGAGATCAGTGCTTGGACCACATTGGCTCTTTGTCTATGACAAGGTACCGGTCTATATAGCGCAGAGGGATTAGGGCCTATCCATCCATCCAAGTTACACATGGGACATCAGGTTGCTGATACCAGGGGAAAAAAGCTCCCATTTGCTGCCTCCTGGCTCTGCCCCATGAGCTGCAGTGTGTCCTGTGCACCACTAGTATTTCAGCCTCTTTGCTAACAAAGCAGATGTTTGACAGGCACAGAGATAATTCCTTCAAGATCTGTAACAGCTGTGGCCAGCATTCAGATAAGAGGCCCTATATTTCTACAGCCACCCAGCCAAGGCCTTATGCAACTTGGTTAAACTGCCCTTTGAGACGCTGCCTTGCCAGCTCGAGTAAGTGGCAGACACCTCTCCACGGGAGAAGAAAATCAGTCTTTTGTTAGACATCAGTTTGCTTTTCCTTTGGGCTCAAATTTTGAAACACTTTATTTTTCCCTCTGTATTGTTTTTGGGAGGTTTTCATAATGTAGAATCTTCATGCATCCAAACATGGGCTGCTTCTGCCCCTGCCAGTCTTCAGTGCTTCGGTGTGGAGGCAAATTAGCTCTGTCTCTGTAGGAACACAGAACTTTCATGAGGTCCATGGTGTTGAGTGGCCATTTTCGTAACCCTGATCCTCTTCCTGTCTGCCTGACACTTGTTTGCTCTGTGCAGGGTGTACTCTACAATTGACACGTGGAGTTTAAAGGATGCTCTTTCTGGAACTAAAATATCATTCAGTGCCCATTCATTAAGGAAGAGAGAAGAGAAACGAGGCTGAACGCAGCAGAATCCCTTGGGTGCTCCTCAACAAGCAGAAGAGTGTCCCAAGACATTTTTGCACACAAAATAGGAAATGTGGGGAGGTATAACACAGAGGTACTCACATTACGTGGACACAAGCCAGCTGCAGTAGCCTAACACTGACCTGGTATTGTACCCACTTAAAAAAGAAAACCCAATGTCAGGTATTAGTGCCTTGGTCTCAACACCACCAAGTGCAGCAGATTTGGCTTTTACTGGCTTAAATATTTCTGTACTATAGTTCATACCTACGGTGTCATCACAACTTCTTGGTTCACTGAAATCCAGGCTTGGCATACCTGTCTCAGAATTTAAACACAGACCCCGTGTACCCCCATACACAAAATGCCAGGCAACAGAAAGCCTGCCTGGCACATTTCACATGTGGTTTTGGGATCTCAGAAGTAATAGAATATGTGCAGATGACATGGAACAGCTGACATCAAAGCAGCCAGAACTAATCTACTGATCTTTAAATTAGGAAGGCTTTGGAAAAAATGCAGGTAGATGAAAAACTTCCATATTCTCAGTGAGGAGCTGAGAATAAAACTGAGCTTCATCAGTCCAGACATCGATTTCTTCAGGGTTGATTACTCTGGGAGTGGCCATCACAAAGGCAGATCTAGGAAATAGAACACACATGAGTGAAGTTCAAAACAACAGCACATGATCAGTCTTTGCAAAACAGGAGTCATAAAAAGTCAAAGAAACTATTAACACTTCACCCTTCTATTGCACCTCCCTTTGGAGGCCTTCAATGGGCTTCACCAAAGACACGTGTCAGATTATGATGCCTTTACTCATGCACCGTGCTATATACGTGACCTCATTTGATTTTATGGTTCAAAGCAGTATCTTAAGTACAACTGCATCAGACTCTTGCCCTGCCAATGCAGTGTCAATCATTTTAGGATTGTTTTTTATTGATGAAAACGCTGAGTCAGAAATTACTGCCACTTTCTCTTGTCGTTAGTTTTTATATTCAGAGTCCAATGTAACATCAGTTACAAATAGAGAAGTCTGATGATCAAGATACTAGTCGAGGAAAAATGGAAAACTACCTGAGGTGTTAAGTGCTGCTCTCAGTAGTTGCTACACTGCATATGCAACATTATTTACTACTTTAAAAGGTATGAAGGGCTTCGCCTATTCTTACACTTGCTCTTTCAGATTCAGATGGGGGATCATCTTATCTCTTCCTTGCATACATGTGAAAGGTCACTAAAGACAGGCCCGTTGAGGTATGAGTAAACTGAATCAGGACCCTGTTCTCTGCTACATTTTGCCCTTGCTGAAGGAAATACCTTCGCCCACAACAGCAATTCCACAGTGGGTAAAATTTAATGATCATCATAGCGTGGCATATTCCTATTGTTGTTATAGTGATCCTAGTAAAATCTCCTGGCTGTAGCTGTCATTAACAAGGATTTCCTCTTGCAACATATTGTGGTTCAGTTGAATGATAATTCCACTAAGGAACGGTGTCCATATAGCAATGGATATGTGTGACGTGATCCTGCAGATGGTCAACGTTTAAAAGAAGTAAAAATGTCTTAGATGGTTTTATGGCCATTTCACAGTAGTGAGAAATGAAATTAGATTAGATGGGAGTGGATTAGAATAGATTATTTTTGCTCTGGCCTATATTCTCAGGGATTTCTGGGAGCTTGAAATCACATTATGAATCCATTATTCCAAGTGGAAAAAGCCAGAGCAGAATTTCCGAGAGCTTTTCTGCTGTTTTCCTCAACTCCCAGGTGCAAATTGTGTTGATTTTTTCCCTTTGGGCCCTTCCTCTGAATATGCTTAAGGGGTGTTTTGGAAAAGTCCTGCTGAGCTCTGGGCAGGCTAATTGAGGCAGGGACTGCCTGCGTGTCCCCTGCCTACACATCACCCTCACAACGCAAGACTAGGCCGTAATCCAACCAACATCACTGAATACGCACTAGACTCTTTCTGACCTTGTGCCATGTTCAGGTGTTGAAGTGTCCACTCATACCGGAGATGCTTCAGTAGGTTGCTGTGGGAATCAGATCCAATTAAAACACAGTACCTTCATGTTTCAGCCACTAGCCCACACTTTGAGTCAAAGAAAGCAGCTGAAATGCTGAGCAAGGGGAATTGGGTCCTCTCATTTATCTATTGCACAGAGCAGCTAAAACCATAGCTGCCCAAAAGGATGAGGAAGAATGCTTTGAAGTACCAGTGCAGTCCTGAGAGCTGTTTCCCAGCAAATATCTTCATTAAAATGTTGCTTGTTAATCAAGTATTTCCATTTCTGGAGGTTCTCGTTGCTTGGTTTTTAGCTTATAGATGTTCTTCAGAATGGTTAAATTCTTTTCTTCCCCTGTACAATTACTCAATGTGGTCACAATTTTGAGACAAACTGTATTAGTGGAGGGCAGAACTTGTACTGCCATGCCAGAATTTTGCATTCGCAACTTTTCTGCAAGCAGATTTCTTTGGTTTAACCCTCAGGTCAGACATCTAGCTGATATATATAGAAATGACTTTCCATGGACCCAACTAAAATGAATCTGAATGTCCAGTGAAAGAATTATTGTTTGCGACTGATTGCACTCAAGAGTTGCAACACAGGGGAGAGTGGTTTTTTACTTTTTTTCTCCTTGTCGCCTTTGGAAATTTCACAACCTTCAGTTAGCCAGACTCTGAGTCTGAGCTGAGGATCTTGCAACACTGGTTTTCAATGCCACTGAAAAACAAATCTGTACAGCGTCATAACTTTCATTGATCCACCAGGTTGGATCCAAGCTGATAGCAGCTCAGATGAGATCTCAGGAAAATAAAAGTCAGACTTGTTGATTCAAACTGACATCGAATGGAAACCTGGCAGCACATAAGCTTTCTGGTTAGCAAACAGACCACATGGCCCAAGACTTCACTCAGTGCAAACTCTGACACAGTACAGTAAGGCTGGCACCTTCTAGGGTAAGGCTTTTCTGGTCCAGGACTTTCTCTTCAAAGTCACACGTCTACTCAGAGTAACCAAGAGTCCAGTGGCCAGATGACTGCATGTTGACAGAGACATATCTCTGCACTGCCTGGTTGATACAAGGGACTTAAACCTGGGGAACAGTTACCTCATGTTGTCACGTGGGCAAGGGATAATGTGCAGAAAAGCTACATACTAATACGTATATTTAAAACAAGCACACAACTATATCTCACACTGAGCCTCATGGACGCATGAATCTGCTTGCTGCAGGATGTTATGGAGTCCAAAGGCATAACTGTGTTCAAAAAAAGGATCAGCCCACAGCTGATGTCTGGTATTAACCTGAAGACCCACAATGAACTTGTGGCTTAGAAGATCCCCTAGTCGCTGCTGGCTTTAACTGGAAGGACAGAATTTACCTATACCCATTTCTTTTTCTCTTTCTGCAGGTAACTAACCACCACTGGCCACTATCAGTGAGAGGAGCTAAGGCCCTGAGATCAGGCAGTATAGCTAATTTTAAGTTAGAGTCTAGACTTTAGCCAGTGGATCAGAATTTCCTGAAATTACTGAGCTTCCACACCAGGTGCTGTAGCTATTTACCACGCTGCAGCCACGGGTTTTCTTGTCATAACATAGCACGTGCCAGATTTTATATGCACCTGTATTTTATAGTCAGTGTGCCTCAGGAATGAAGATTGTGCAGACATTACTGACTTTCCTTATTGCTTCTCCAAATTTTGTATTTGCTCCATAATCCAACATGGATTTGTGTCAATGGAGCCTAGAGTACCTACTGCTCTCACTTCATGGCGATAGAGCCGCAGTGTGTTCACTGCATGTTGTTGATATTTTTCCTCCCTGCAACTTCACCAGTGACCCTTGCAATACTGACACAGCGCAATGGGACTTAGTATGGGTGGCCTGAAGAGATGCGTGAGCGGGTTGCACAAGTGGAGGATGCCTGGGGAACGCTCTAAATTCTCAGCTTGCTGCAGGTCTCCAGACAAATGTATTCTCCAGCAGATTTGCCCAGAAACAGAGAATCATTGCGGGGTTGGTGCCTGAGGCTGAGTTTGAGCCTGGATCTAAGAAAGGGCTTAAGAATGTGAGTCTTTTTACAGGATTCTTGCGAAAACTTAAGCATGCTTGTACATGCTCTTGTTGGAGAAAGACCAGAAAACTCAGCACCTCAAAGCACAAAGACACACAGCTGCAGGGCAAAAATCTAGACAACGGGAATTTTTGCTGTTGACCACGAAGTTATCAGAACGAGATTCAATATCTATCATCACCTAAGGGTTCTCCTGCTGCTGCCAGCAAGATCAGAGGGATGGAAGCAGTGGCTACAGCCTCTAGGAGAGATTCAGCAGCAGCTCCCCAGGATATATCCCTCCCTCATAGCAGCAATAGCCAATGTAGCCTTGCAGGGCAGGGCAGCCATCGGATGGCCACTGCAGGAAACTCTCTACCTTGCTCATTCCAAAAACCAACCCTATGAGTCTTTCACTGGATAGGTGACTAGGGATTTCTGTTACATTTTCTAGCACTTCATTCCATCACACCCATTGTCTTCTTTGCTGAACAACAGCAGGTTTCAGCCTTGCTCATCCTTCATATTCCATCTCATCCAGGACCAGGAACACCTTGAGAGTGACAGAAATCATGACTGCAGCATCTAAAAAGACAAAGTCCTTGAGGACTCCTCCTCCTTGAGGAGGCCAAAATGGCCACATCACAAGGAGAGAGATGCCAGGTTCCTTGGACCTGAGGGCACAGCCAGAAGAGGCACTGCAGACTGGCTATAGTGCAGGGTCTTTGAAAGCTATAGTACAGGGCCAGGGACTCAGATGCCAGCCATCCAGATAACCCAGTATGATCAAGGTTCACTAGTTCTGCTCATGCACAGTGAGAAGAGTTTTAGAAATGCTCTCATTGATGCTTTTGGCATATGGGACCTGGGGGCTGTTGGTTTTGTTTGTGTTTTCCTCTTTATTTGTTTTCTGTTATTATACTGATGTGGTCCTCCCTGCATGTACTTTGCCTGGATCTGTCCCATGGTCTTCTTAGTGATGTCACAGGCAGGGTTATGGCCACTTGTGACAGCACGTGCAAAAATAACCCTTCAGAAGATAAGAAAGACACTGGAAAGACTGCCAGGAGGCAGGAATCCTGCTTCTGTGTGAAATGTCCCATGTCAATAAGTCATTAAAGAGGGAGAAACATATAAGGAGTGTAAGGAATGCATCAAGCACTACATTTTCCTTTAGATCTCATCTGAGGCTCGACAGGGAGACAAAGGATCAGGGACCTCACATTAGCTTCACCTCCTTCATCCTGTATTCTTGACAGGAGCAAGTGAGAACGTGAGGACTGAGCTTTCCTAGAACGTCTTCCGCTTTTCCTGGAAATAAGTCTTGAGTCACATGATAGTGTTTTGCTGCTCTTTAGGAATTCCAGATCCTGAATGAGGCAGACTGTAAACAAGGAAACCTGATACCTCAAGGACAGAAGGAGAGAGAGAACAAGATGTCCATAGACACACTGGAGTGCGTTCAAGCACTGCTCTGTGTTCTGCGGTTTGTTTATAAATGTGCCTGTCTCACACATATATATACACTCCTACAGGGTACATACTATCATTTTTTATCTCACATCACTAAAAGCAGCCCAGAGAGAGTCAGTCATAAGCAAAATGGTGTTCTCCAGGACAGGCACTACTCTCTCAGCCCAGGGCTAACCACAGCCCTGTCTTTGCATCTGCAGCTCTGTGGTTTTAAACCCAGTTATTTTCTGGCATGAGGCAGGGATTGCAAGGCCATGTTTGTGGGTGCAAGCAGGTACATGAGCACCCACAAGCTGCCACTCAATACCAGCCTCTCTTGGCTGGCTGGTCACTAAAACCCAGTCTGGCTTTTAAGGAACATAGCTGAGTTTGTGGCTGCTGGGGATGAGACATCGGGTGGGCGCTGGAGAGCAAAGAGAGGATTTTTTGAGCAAATAAGCAACATGGTTAAAAAAGAAATGGGACAGATTCCTCAAAAGGCATAAGGAGAAAAAAGAAACTTGGAGAATCAGGGGTAGCAGCTGGGTTGGTACACGACACCACTGAGACCCTTGCGCAAAGGGAAAAAGGTAACCACAGGAGAAGCCTGAACCTTTACATGAGGAGCACGCTCTTTCTCCTCCGAGTCAGGTGGAGTTTGCAGTCCTATGCCAAAGACTCGCATTAACTCCAAAAAGCTCCTTAATCCTAAAACATTTTCAGTCTTAACATTAAACATTTACGTCTTATCAGAAAATCAGCCTTAAGCCTGATACAGCTGGAATTCATCCATAAACAGGGTCAAAAATGGCTTTTTCTCCCTCCATTTATAATAGAAAACTTTTAGACAGTTGGAGACAAACCTTTGCTATCGAATCCTTCCCAAGTGAGTTAATTTGTTGCCATTTTCAAAATGTTGATCAAGAAGCCCTGTTTGCTTAATTCTTTTTTTGGAGGCACAACCCTCAGTGGTACTGTGAGAGGAACATGCACAATCATAGCAACCAGGCCATTAATTAAAGCCTTATAAAACCCCAACTGAAGTTACTGGAAGGATTCCCATTGATCCATTAGATTTTGGATAAGGCTTGAAATACAGCAATTGAACTAAAAAGTGCATAGAGACCTCTTCCCTCTCTCGCCGGATTTTTCCTGTTATAGGTATTTTCCTTTGTGTGTCCAATGCCATGGGGATCAATGATCAAAATCTCTGCCGGAAAGAAAAGGTGGTTTGTTTTGCATGTGGTGCCTGCAGCATCGGTGCTCAGGCTTGGTTCCAGCTGCTGGGCGCTGTCTCCCTGTCCTCCGAGTGCTGTGGTATCTCCAATACCAACACGGCTGTGACTAACAGTACTGCGCAGTGACATGGGCGTAGCACAATCTCGCAGGGTAAGGAAGGGGCCTCACTGCAAATTTGGCCATACCCCACTGAAATGGGCCAAGCTTTACTGGTCGATGGGGGCAGCAACCTCGGGGGATTTCGCTGAACGACTTCGCATAACAAAACTGTTTTTCTCATGCTGCAAGTAGAGCCACTGTCCAGAGCCATTCACAGAATCTTTCCTCAGTCCTCTCCATTCTTATACATTGGTTTAGCCCAGAAAGCACCAAGACCAAAACAGTGGAGTAGCGTAAATACGGAAACTATTGGAAAGAAAAAAAACTCACTCATCTCAAGAACTATGGCAGTACATCTTCTTGGTTAGAGAGCTGCTGGAGACTCATTTTCTTCTAGCCCTGAGCTAAGCACCTGCCAGATCATTTTTCTGCTGCAGTATTACTTTCTGTAAAGTACAATTGTTTATTATTATTATATGTCACCAATATGACTTGTACTCAGCCTAAGAGGCCTAATAAATACTGGAAAATTCATGAGGAAGTGCACATAGAGTTGCAAGACAATGTTAATACTCACCATATAATTGAAAACTTCAGCTCCCCCACCAAACCAATGGGGCTGGGTCGTTCCTGCTGTGCCCTCCTGCCTGAGTACAGCTACACAAACAACTCACCGCGACTTTGCCATCCTGCAAGAAACTGCCTGTCTGCAGTTGGATATACTCTTAGATAAATGTCAGCACGTTCCCTTGGCCGCGGAAGCTGCTTTATACCCTCTGCAGTATTGATAGCGGGCAGCTGGGCTGTTACCGGGGAGGAACAGACAAGCCAGAAATCAGCCCTAATTTATCTCAGGCCAACTTATTCACGCAGCCATTGCCTGGAGCTGCTGCAAGACACTTCTGGGCCCAAGTTTTCATCTCTGGATCCTCAGGAGATAGTTCTAATGGGCTGAAACATCTCAGAGGAAGATTAAAAAAAACCAGCCAACAGTGATATCTTTTGCCAATCAGCAAAATCTTTTCCTGACAATCCACCAGTGTGTGGATGCCTGATGGTTTATATCCCTTCTGATATTTCCTCTCCTATCGCTTAAAACTGTGAATTCTCTCATTAGTCATACTGTACCACTTCCAGCACATCATTTAAACTTTCTTCATCAAAACAGCATTTAAACAAAGATTAACCTATTTGAAATGTGGCTGCTGTCGTCACTTCCCTCTGTGCTCTATTTATTCGCTGCTCTGTTCTTTTTTGGGGTAGTCGTGCCAGGTAGCTTTTGATGAGTAACATATTGTTTGCGTGTTACTGTCATGTAGCCAACAAAGCCCCAGAGACACCATCAGAAGTAAAAAAAAAGACCATTGAGCGATACTGAAATAAGCTTTTCTGCATGAGCGTGTGCACCCTACCCCATCAGACAGCTCTTTTCCGTACCATTCTCTCAGTCCCTCTTTGGAAAACATCCTGCTCCCTTGCGCAAAAAGAAAGCACAAATCCCCTAGATTTCACTTTAAGGAAGCATAACGTCTCACTCCGAGTCGTTTGTGAACGATTAAAAATGCTAATCGCAGATAAAAGGTGTGAGGGTGCAGAATGTTTTCCTGCTGCAGCCACAGCTACTGTAGAAAGGCAAATTGTCTCTATTTAGGTTAGTGTGAGCGCATGCCCATTTCTTGGCTAAACAGTCGTGCATGCACCGTGGATGTCTGCAAGCATAAGCTAAGTTATGCTGAAGTTGCAAATGTGTTTGCAAATATAAGTACTCAGCTTCAGAAATCTGTTCTTCTGTCTTGCTGCGTAGAAGTGGCCAAGCAGAATGCACTCTACGTGCAGCACAGATATCATTTGGATCATTACTCAATGCCCACAGGGCCAGGGTTAATAAAGCAAAAGGGAACAGAGCACCAAAGCACTGTTGATAACTGTATGTGCACCAGAGACCATTTTATTGGCTTTGTGGAGGAGCTTTCTATCATCTAATTGCTCAATATTCAAAGCAATACTTGATACTGCTTATCCAGAGATCTACAGTTCCAACCAGAAAAATATATAGACTGACAAAAAGGGCAGTGTTGGGAAAGTCACAGCAGGAGTTGCAATGAAAAAGCATCTAGCCAAAGAAAAAATTCAGCGATTCAGGGATCAAATGCTATAAGATAAAGGTTGGTCTAGGATCTACGATAAAATTCAAACTTTGCATAGCAAGGGTGTAATTCTGGAAGGAATTAAGAGGCCCCCACTCTAATTTGAAGGAAGCTGCACATTATTCCCATCACAAAGGTAGGAACCAAGGTTAAGGGTCTGCCCAACGCCATATGGCAGAGGACTAAGCAACTGTGCAGCCTAATCATTCCTCCATATGATACAATTTCCTACCAGATCTGGTCCTATACAGTGTTTGGCACCTCCTGTTTATACACTTCTGAGCATCCTCAGGTTCTTTGAGAAAGCTCTTGGAACTGGTCTGGGATGACCAGAAGTCATTATCAAGCATATAGGGACACTTTCTCCTTGCTTAGAACAGTAGTTCATTTGTAAGGACACCAGCAGAGAAAGAACTTGTGATAAGAGGAAGATTCTAAATGGAGTACAACAAGGAAAAAGAGACTGAATACCTGCTGTGTTTTGCTCATGGGAGAAGTAGAAGCAGCAGTGTAAGAGAAGTGTGGTGCTGGGAGTGCAGAATGAGACAAGACTGGACTGAGCAGGGCTGTCAAAACGGCATCAACCATCTCTGAAGGGAAGGCCTGGGAGATCCCCACATCCCCTTCCTCGCCATACAGGGAGGGATTTGGGGATCTGAATTAAAGGGCACGGGGAAAAGAGGAGCAAAGAGAGACACTTGCAAGCTAGAGGCAGGCAGCATGTCCCCTGAAGTCAGGTGCAGCTGGGGGAAGGAGGGAACCTGGCCAACGTGGGACCCAGCTGTAGTTATAACAACCAGATGGCAGGCTTGATGCCCAGCCTGAGGCCAGGAGCCTGTGTGTTCTCCTCCAACAGCTAGGTCACCTTTTCGTTTCTCACCCAGCACCGACAAGGTCCACTTCAGCACAATTTTCTCTGTTGGAGACAGAGCCCAAGCCAGACACTGCCAGATCAGAGAGCTTTGGGACGGCCACAGTCACACTCCTGTTGATGGGGGAGAAGTTTGAGTCAGTCTTTTACAAAGCGGCCTTAAAAGCCACAGGACAGTGGCTGCTTTCAGGAGTCTCCCACTCTCGCTTCTCTCTAGCAAAGGCTTGCAGAGGGTCTCAGCTGGCCGTCTTGGCTGGGCAGACTTCCCCAAGGGAGGGAGGGGGCAGGACCTGACACGGTTTGTTTTGCACGTGTTTTAATCAGCAGAGCGATGCTTCATGAGTACTCTCGTACACGCCAGAAACAATCCTCCTACACAGAGTTGTCAGTGATACTAAACAGAGCGAGAAGGCAAGAAGGCGCAACCTCATATGGGTCAGAGATGCTATTTTCAGGGTCGGATCAAGAGCCTGACGGCTTAGGAGAAGACCTTCTTCTTGATTCAGTTGGACAGACACAGTGAACAGGGCTCTGCCCTGGGGCAGAGGAGGGGAGGGGGTGACAGGAACCCCCTGCAGAAGCCATGGCTTTTTATGACAAGCAGTTAAAGGCTGGGGTTTTGCACAATTCCTTGAATGCACAAGTGCACATCTTTCCCCTTGATGAGTTCATATTTGTCCCTCTCAGCAGTGATAGATCTTTGTTCCACTGCAGCCCCGTAACTGATGATAATAAGTTAATGCTGAGTTTGGACAACTGGAACCTTGTAATTATGTCTTTTTAAAGTCCATACTGTGTGTATGTGTGTGTATACATATGTATGTATATATATGGAGATGAAGCTGTGGATCACCTGTTGATATGCTGTACATCCTCTTTAACAAACAGAGAAAAATAATACTGAATAAAAAGACGCAGATTGTAGGGGCTTAACCCTACTCATGTTGCCACCAACAACCAAAGCCCTGTTGCTTTCAGTAAGGCAGTAAGCCTGATTGTGCTTCGGTACTGTGGTGATCTGCTCCTAAAACAATCATAAATCAATAGATCCATACTCGAGTTTAGATTTTAAACTCTTTTGGGCAAGAAACACTGTTTTTAGTGTGTCTGTAGTAATATGAAACCCCTTCTGAGTATTATAATAAATCCATTACCACTGATAGCAATTACTGTAATGATGAGTAGCAAACTCCTCCATCAAGACACAAGAAATAGCTGTAGTCTCCCCCAAAATGGTGGCAGGGAATTGCCCAGAGATATACCTACTCAGGTTCTCCTGTTGTTTACCCCACTGGAAGCAGGAAGAAATGCCAACAAAGCCAATGAACCACAGACAAGTTGGTTGTTCCCCAAGACACCCACCACCAAATCAGACCGAGACACGCTGGTGCACAAGTGGAGCCTGCCATGGAAAAAGTCTTCCTCCCAGCAGCTTCCTAGGACTGCTGTGGTGAGCACAAGATTTCTCATCTGCGGGTCTGATCCTGCCCAACACAAGCAGTTTAAGCACAGACTGCTAAACATCTCCTTGCACGGGCTCATGATCAAGTTGTAATTGCTTAGCTATTGCATCTGTTTGCGTAATTAAAACCAGCTGTCTCTGTGCTAGCTTCCATCCAAGAAATAGCTGCGCAAATACATTTTTTACTGTTAATGTAAAGAACAGTTTTGTGACCTCTGCCCTAATTGGCCCTTCAAAAGTAGCATTGGTGTTTTAATTCATTCCAAGTTCACACAAAAATGTAACCCCCCAAAACAGTCAGTTCCTGTCCTTTCCTATTATCCAGCACAAGACCCGAGATGTTTCCCACTTGTATGGATTTATTGCCTAGTAATTATAGTTCATGAAATCCATTCACAGTAAAATGTGTCCTGGATACTCCAACTCTTCCTGGCAAACCAAATGTGTAACATCATGAGGGGTATAAAAATACAAGCAATTGTGTTTGAGTCACTTTTAAGACAACAGATTAGTTTGCAGGGTCTGGCAGTGGTAATAGCATAAATCACACTTTAGAGATGGGAAAATACTCCTAGACTATCTAGTTCAACTGCTTTTTGCAAGTATGTATTCTCTGCTGCCTCCATCCAAACCTAATTTGAGAAATATCTCTACGTATGAGATTTCCACCACTTCCCTGTGGGATTATCCAACAACTTGACAGAAATGACTATTAGGAAACATATCCTGACATTTAAACCTACAGTTTCCATTGCTCAGTTTAAGCTTTTTACTCCTAATGCTCAAACTTGAGTTCGCATCCCATTCCCTTCCCTTTCTTCAGTATCCATTGCCTCCAGACATTTGCAGCTGGTTCAAACGTCCTGTCATTGTTCACCTTTTCTCCCAGCTAACCAGTATTGGTATGGACAAGGACACTTCTCCAGCTCAGCTTCCCTCCAGCTCAGGAATCACCCTAGAGCTCTTGAATGTGGTTTTGTGAGGAGAAAGAGAAAGGATTGCTAAGGACAGTTCAGCAGCTAAGGCAAACAGTTGCTCTCATACAAGGGGGACATTTCCAATATTTTGAATTGTTCCACTTTTAATAGGTGTTTTTCCCTTTCTGGTAATGGTTCAATCACCTTTCCCTTAGTTGAACCACTCCTCCGACAAGAAAACAGCAGCAACCAACCGAGACACATTTGGAGCTAAAGGCTGACGCTATTTACTTGCGTATTTTGCTTTCTCACAAAAGTGCTTGGTACATTGTGGCCTTGACGCTGAGTGAGGAGAGACCGCGTGTATGGGGCACGTAAAGTACCTATTCGCCCTTCTTGGCAGGAGTCCCTTGGCAGCACCAGCTTAATGCACAGTTCAGCGCCTCGACTTCCTCCTCCCAACCCCACTGCTTTATTCTGCACTTGGTACACGCGAGCGCTCTCCCCTCTGCTCGCTCAGTGCCCTGGTGGGGACGCGGTGGAGCAGCCGTCCTGGCTAAAGTCAGTTCAAAATTCCCACCTACTCCTCCGAGGCCGGGATTTCACTTTAAATGACTGTTCTTCAAAAACAGTGAAGGATTAAAACTGTGCCACATGAGCGCACTGGTTAAAATGGAAGACTTGCTAAGCAGTTACAGGGTCCAAAAAGAGTTACAGAGGGTCAAGTTTCCAGTTCAGTGAACCCTATCAGCTGTCCCAGGGCACTGCCTCGCTCCTGGGGAACGGACTTGCCATCCAAACACACCAACGAGAATTAAAGGCTGAGATTTCCAAAGCTCGGTGCCTCAGAGGCACAAATTCTGTTTTTATGCTGATCGGGAACCAGATTCCTATCAGACCTCAGCCTAGGAAGGCACGTGCTCTCCAAGTTCAGTTACCTGGATTTGACAATGTCTGGCATTGCCGCAGCAACCCTCGACAAATCCACTTGGCACCACGACCCACGTGGCTCCTGGAAGAGGAACAAGGTCTGCAGCATGCTGCTCCCAGGGGAGAGCCATGCTGGCACGTGCAGTCACCGATTTGGTGGCCCATCCGAGTGCAGGGGGATCAGGCGCTGGCGTGGTGCCAGGCTGCATTGCTCCCTCTGCACCACTGTTTTTTGGCACAGAGGAAGCTGGCAGCAAGAAAATCAGGGAGGGACTGAGATTATTGGAAAAGAAAGTGATAAAGGAAAGAATCCAAGGCAAAGATAAAATCTTTCCTCTCCTTTTTAATCTCTCTGACCTTTTAGGAGTTGGGTACCTACGCGCTCGTACCACTTGAATATAAAAAAAGGCCACTTAGGGCCCGCATCAGGCAGTTACCTGTGTTGCTTTACATATGCACAGGTATTTTGTGGCAAGCACTGAACTGTTTCATTGACAATGATTTAGCCATACTTTAAATGAATGCAGAATACGGGGTCTCTTTAAAAGTGTTTGAAAGGAGCACCTGTGCCAAACTAGACTTCTTGGCCCTCTTTTATTGAGGGCAAAGCTCCTGCACGATCATCTTCCACCACACTGCAACCTGCAGATGGGAGGAGAACGAAATCCTTCTCCTGGAGATTAAGTGTTTACAACAGTGACCCGCAGCAACGGTAAGACAACACAACAGAAAATATCAGGTTCAGCTACTTCTGTGCCCACTTTCCCTGTGTGGAAACATCACCAACTGGATGAGGTTGGAGCATAGCCAGAGAAGCATCTCAGCCCTTCCTACAAACCCCTGCTCTGAGGCAGCTCCCTTCTTAGTCCCCAAGACAGCCCTCTCCAAGGAGATGAAACGCTGACTTCGCAGACTGACGGAAGGGCCCAGGTGAGGCAGGGTGCAAGCTACAGTACGATCACAGAATGCCACGGAGTCAATGTTCAGCTGAGCTCCTGCATACACCTCTCCTGCTGACAGCCTGCTGCAGAGCCTGTCCTGTGAGTGCAACGCAAGCACGGGCGTGTGCCCAAACCCCCCCATTTTGAACAACAGAGACCCGGGCACACGCAGCTCTACAGGGGCAAGAGGTCTTTCACGATGCCAGCCAGCCAAATGCCCTCACGTTACCTCCATTCCTGACACGTGCTTGGCACACTGATCGTTACTCTGAACATATACCACAAAATGCCTTTGCAGTGGCGGGATCCCAAATTTATAGGATGGAAAAGTCTTAAGATAAAAAGTTCTAGGGCTTGAACAAACAACTGTTCTGAATGCAAACTTGAACTCAGCGCAAGGTCAGAGGAGTTTTTCTGGTTCACAATATCAGATCACGACATAGTTCGTAGCGTCAATATGTCAGTCAAAGTCTGAAGCTTTCTTACAGACCCTGTCCCATTGCAATGCACAGCTGTCTCCAGTGAGAGTGCAGTGTGAAGATCTACGCTGCGTCCTGTCACCTCTGCAAGGTATTTCATCAGCCACCAGGCTGTTCTGCAATGTGCTTAACAGCAAAATTGTGTAAGCTCAAAGAAAGCTAAGGCAAAGAGCAACTTTGGCAATCCCTGCCCAGGACAGTGGAGGTGATGAAGGCTGAGAATGGTCCCGCCGTTCACTGACATTACAGGTGGTGATTAGATATTTGCAGAGAGTTTTGCAGGTGTTTGCAATCCTGAAACAAGGAAGCAAAGGCTCTGGAAGGAGATACATGTGAGCTCTTTTATTGCGTCAAGCTGGTTGACTAAATGCAGCAAACAGCGTGAAGTTTCGTGTCTGTGGTTTCTCCCTTTGCTGGAGCTGATACCACAAGATAAAGTTGCGGTTTATAATACCATTATCAAAAAAATGGTGATCAGCACTAATCGTAATCAATGCTCCTTTGCAAAACAACAGCCATGGAAGGGAGCAGAGCCCAAGGGAATGGATTTAATCAGCTTCATTGACATTTGGCCTGATTAGTATAACTGGAACTGGGCTCCTATCTTGTTTAACATAAGAAAATCTCGCCAAGTCACTACCTGTAAACCCCCAGACTGATCACGTGAACTAGTTTTCACATTAGATGAGGGATGGGGGAAAAAAAAAAAAACCCAACACCAAGCCACATTTGTCTTGTGCTTCCACAAAGCTTTCTCCTGTTCTGAATGATACTGCAAGAGCCGACAGTGGCTTCCTCCTGTCCACAGTATTTCTGTGAAAAAATGCCTTGTGCTTCTCACCGAGCTCTCTGGAAACTGGTGCGTTAAGTTAGTTCACACTAGAACATGAGATGGGGCCATTGCATCCTCAGTCTTCCTTTCACTCCCCATGCGTGGCTTGTTGGTTGTTTTTTTGTATTGGTGGGTTTCCCCCCCACACTGCTCTCCTGCTTTGAGAGATATACACCAAAAGCCAGAGTTTCCAGGAGCAGAGGCAATGCATCCAGACAGGAATCACTACATGCAAGCAACCTGGACAAAACATGCATGCTGCCCTGGACGGGAACCTGGGATGCACGTGGATTTTTTTTTTCCCCCCACATGTTAAAAGCGTATGAGGATTGTTCCAATGAAAGGTGCTGAAGTGGCGGAGAGTGAAGTCCTGTATTGATCTCCCTAACAGGCAACAGCAATGCAACGTGCGCTGGCCCTGACCCGCACGACCAGCTGCAGGGGTAGCCACTCTCACTTGAGCACTGGGCCTCCCCATTGAGAAAGCCAGCACGGAGGGCAGGTAATGTCACTGGTCTGATGACCAGGCAGAGGACATTTGTCAGCTGGGTATGTGCGCTTATTCCCAGCAGGAGATAGCCGTGCTTAACACTGCTAAACATCGCTGAAGTATTTTTATGGCTCATAACCTGGCATTACATCCCACAAAGGAAATCTGCAGGGTGGGTGCTTTTTGCAGAAGGGTGGTATCGGGGTCTGCCTCCGACAATTCATGCAGCAGCATCTTTCCTGCTCCAGGGATGCTGGAGGGGGCGATACCAGTCTTCTGATCACAGACAACGATGCAACTAGTCCACAGAAAACCTTACCTTCAGTAAAGGTTAAGGCAAATAAAAGCTGACTCAAAAGTTTGGTGATGAAATACAAAGTCTTCTTGCCTCTAGATAACCGGTGCTAATTATATAGATTTTATTTTATGATGATGTTGCAAGTCATGATAGCTCAGATAGTTCCCAGGTGAAATGTGCCCAGCTCTCCTCAGGCAGGGCTTCAGGCAATGAAAGCCCAAAAGCAGTTGCCTTCAGCCAGGCCTTCAGCTTGTGATCTCAGCTTCAGGGACAAGGCTTGGCAATGCTGGGACAAAGACTCACCTTCAAAGATGGCTCTTCCCTGTTGAGAAGTATACCACATTTCTGCTGTCCTCCCAACAACACAGTGGTAAAAGGTGTTTTAGAGGCAATCTTGGAGACAAGATCCCCAAGATGAGGGTTTCAGTCAAAATAAAGTGCTAGAGAAATAAGAGAACACAAGAGAAAGAGGGAAAAAGAAACAAAAAAACCCAAACAAACTGGAAAGCAACTGGAGTGCACTGATTGGGGTCCTTCGAGATGCTCTGCTGGAGTTGTCCTGGGGACAACAGATAATCCCGGGGCTTTGACTCTGACAACTTTTGCCAGCAGCAGCCTTTGGTCCTAGTAACATAATAATCCTCAAAAGGGGCTGCCGGAGACATTTGGATTCCCTTGTGGCTAATTATAGATTTTAAGGCTGTGGAGGGAGTGGGCGTTTCCCCCATTAAAAAAAAAAAGGTATAATTGTATAACTCCACACCCCCTTGCTTTCTAATGCAACACACATAGGGAATCTCATACATCAACTACAAAGTGCGTATTGTTCCATGTCAGCAGATAAATAATTCACCATCTGAAGACTTGGAAACATTTCTCTTAGTTCAGGATTATTGTTCCACTTGATGCATGAAGTTGGCAGCTTTACTTTCTTCTTCTTCCCGAGAGAACTGGATCACTCTAAGACTTGAGTAACTTCCAGGCTAATAGCTCACCAAGATTTTTGTGTGTGTGCACACTCGCACACATTCCTATGGAAGAAGTTAGGTGGAGAGGTGATTTAATTTGTCTTTTATTATCATTCATTCTTAATTATATGCTTTTTAAAAATAATAATAATAAAAAACCCCATGATGTTGCAACTGTTGCCTCTTGAATTTCTTCCAGCCATCTTTAAAATCTATGATGCTCTACCAGCCAAAAGTTTCAAGGGAGGAGAAAAGGGCTGTGTTGCTGGTTGAGGGTTTGGTTTGGTTTTGCTTTAACAACAAAAAGTATGGGAGTGAATTTGTATTAACACACATCTGACCAGGGTATCGCTGTGTGATCATGGTTGGCCTTTACAGCAGCTTATCCCTTGCTAGACTATTCCAGCAGTCAAAGAAATACATGCTTTCTGGCAGGCATGAACTGGTCTCGTACCCCATTTTTCAAATCAAGGGGAAGTCCAGATCTTTATCCAATAGCCCCATATTTTTCATTAGTGCAGAAGAAACAAAGATCAATATATATCTCCATCAAGGGAACAAATTCCTAATGTGATTATGCTTTTATTCTGGTATTCTTAATAGCAGTTGAAATTCTCTTGAAGAGGAACGTTTTTCGTTGACTTCAGCAGGCTTTGGATGAGAAGGAGTCTGGAGGTTTTTGACAAAATGTTATTTTGATAGAAAATGCAGAGTCACTGAAATTGAAACAGTTCCTGGGAATAGCTTTCACAGTGACAGCTCAGTAAAAGTGCTGTTATCTCAGGTCCACGATGTACTTTGTAGAACCAGAGCAAGAAAAGAAAACGTGAAGTAGCAAAGTACTGTTGGCCAGGCCACCCGCCCCGATACAGGAGATTCAGAGTCAGGTTGAGACTGTGGATTTAAACTTATCTCAGCTTCTCCAAGAGAATCCAAATTACCGGGGCTTTAGCTAGTTTCAATGGGCTGCTTCTGCTCTCCAGTTTGGGAGCCGTCAGTCCATCTCAGCACAGAGCAGGACTATTTTTGAATGTTTCAAGTGTTCCTCGGGATAGGAAAAAAAAAACATTTCCTGCCAGCTGTACTTCAAATCAGGCCATAAAGCTTTACGTTTAAAAACAATTGTGAAACACGACTCAAACAAGGTGCCCTCCAGGCTGCACACTAAAGACAGCAGCAGCTTTGCTATCAGCTTTGATGAGCACTCAGCTATACATCTGTAGCCCTACATTTCATTAAAATATTTATACCTCTATAAGAGAGAGAGGGAACATTCTAACTAGAAAGAAAAATGCATGTCTCATTCCGGACACTGCTTGTATCAGAGATGGAAGTGCAATTGCCTAGACATAGAAAGAATTATTGTCCTTGAAAATTAAAGAGAGAGAACTCCAACAACAGCGTTAAGATTAACAATCTGAGAAGTAAACAGAACTGAGGAGGTTTCTACTGCTGCAAAAACAACTGGCTAAAACCTCATCTGACATGAAAGGGCATGTCTGCAGTGAATTCAACAAGGTGATATTGATTTACACCAGCTAAGAAGTTGTCACAGAAAGAGTTTGTAAAATAGGAGCAGCATTCAGGGGAAATTTTGAATGCTTTAAGCCTGGGAGAGGTCCAAGAAGAAAGGACATTCTGGCCAGAAGTTGTATGTGAAAGGGACAGCAAAGAAGCAGCTGAGATCTGGCACAGCTGAACGCTGTCCTTCCCAAAGTCAGCTTATCTCGCACCTCAGGCATTCCGCTGGTACACGGCACACTGAGGGCATCCACATTCACGGGCCAGAATCACGTCGTGTACAACGATAACTCAGCAAGAACAAGTGAGTCTGTTTGCTTTCTTAACAACATCACGGAATGGCTTAGTGCACGCCAGAGGAGGGTACAAAATTTAAGGTTTGTTGGGTTTTTTGAAATTTTTTTTTTTTTTAAACAGTGCGCAAGAGCCGATGCATTGGGATGGGGTTGCGCAAGGATTGCATTAAACCCTATGGTACGTTTCCAAGCCTTGTTTGTCTGAACAATTGACTCTGAGCACAGACACTTATCAATAAAAGCCTAAGCAAATTTCAGGACAAAATTTTTTTTTTTTTTTTTTGCTGACTTGAACATCAAGGTCTTCCAAGGCTGCAGTTTCTGTAGCAACAGGAAGGAATTCATTAAATGATCAACCTGAAGGCCAAAGCTATCAGAGTTGAAATGACCAAAAGTTAATATTTAACCTAAATCCTCTTATTTGTTTAAAAACATGCAGCTCACTTAGTATTAGCAGTTGCCTGGTAGACCTACTTCAGAAATAGCTATGGAACCATGAGACCACTGACATTTTCATACATGTCCCAAATAATGTGCAGCTCCTCAGCAGTGCAGGCTGTGACAGCTGCCTCCTACCAGGAATCATGCAACAACATGCTTGGGTAGAGCGTTATTTCCGCTGACCTTGTGTGTCGGACAATCACTTAATATGCGTGTGTCTAAGCATGTTGTTTTTAATGATTTCCACAGTCTAACAGCATTATGCATAATTTTTTTTTTTTAAAGAGATAAGGAGAACAAGTGTGATCTGTTTTTAGCCTCATTAGATTTGGACAAGTGTTCCGGGGTGAGTTATGCATTGCCTTGGGCCCAGCAGAACCAAATGGAAATAGATTGCTGCAGCAAAGTGACGTGACCCATCCCCTACTATTGCTTAAACACGTCTAGCCTCCCTCGCTGCTGTTTCAAATGTCTGGCAGGCCACTCTTTCCACAGCTTTCGATATTAACTGCTATTTTTCATCAATGAAGTAGCATCTGTGGACAGCCAGGAGGGACCTATTAACTGGGGCTACTTTATGCTTGTCCACCAGTAGGACAAGGATACTCCAAGGAAGGACCTCACTTGGTCAGCTCCTGCTTTACTAACATAAAGCAACACATCTTCTTCTTCAGTACGTGGATGCCAAAGGACCTCGGCAGACCACTGCTTTCAGTAATTTCCTGTGGCTATGATATGGCCAGACTAGGTCCCACGTGCCTCTGACAACACTCATCCCAACTCAACATAGCTTTTAGTGAAAGCACTGGGAGGAAAAATGCCTCTCTACTTCCCGCTATTAATCCTGGCTCAAAGAGTTCTGTCTGCCCTGGAAACATTCCTCTGCCTACAGTTTCTTTTTGTGAGATCTCACTGCAGGTAGTAGCTGCCGACACAAAACATTTAGATACAACCAGAAATTATTAAGGTAGTAATTTGTCGGGTCTGTCCCGTCCTAATATGAAGGCAGAGAATATCTCTAGGAGGGACAGTGGATGGCAAGTCTATTTCACAGGGCTTCTCCAGGCTATACAAGGATTTTCATACACAGAAGAGGTGACAGTTCACTGCCATTTGTGACCTAATTAAATATAATTTTGCGATTCTGATTAAACATCAGCAGATCCCAGGCAGAAAATGCAGATCATGCGGGCAAATACAGTGACATACGCACCACTGAATCATAGCGCTTTCTAATGCTTCTGATCCTCCTTCCCCAAACCCAGAGCCAAGACTACACCAGTAATTCAAACATACAGGTTTGGCACATGGTCAGCAAAGTCGCCATGTAAAATAAAGCTGTGAAACATGATTGTGTTATCCAACAGCTTCATAAAAACAATCTTTACTGCCACTGATGATGGAGTGGGGGGGGGGGACCCAAAGCTTTATAAATACATTAGAGGAATCAGTCCTAGGTGCAACTGCCTGTCATGGGCTCAGGTCGTTTTTATTGTGACATCTTCATTGCCCACTACAGCTGGAAGCAGTTAGATGGGAGGCTTTGTCTTAGTCCAACGCAAGACTGTTTAATTATAAGGAGGTAACATCCTTAATTGAACTGTGGAGTCTCTTGCAGAGCTAGAAGACAGCATACAAAGACCTGAGACACCCACCCACACAGCCCCAGATTTGGCCACACATCTTAACATGTCCCACATAAACAGTTCCTTGCCTGTGGGGGTTTTTTTGTGATCCTTTTGCCCCTTGTTCAGCATGTTTCAGCTGACCCTGTAGGGGAGCAGAAATAGCAGCGTGGCTGGGAGAGCCGTATACCACAGCTTGCAAACAGGAACGGGAAGGCAAGAAAAGAAGCCAACAGGATGGGTTCATCCATTGGTTTGAGGTTTTTTTAGCTACCCCCACCTCCCAGCACACAAGTGACACTTGTCATCAGGACACCCTGATCTTGCCTTCCCAGAGACCCTGTGCCAGGCCCTGGCATGTCCTGGGCACACTCTTCCCCCTGCTTCCTCCTGCGTGTGCCTCCTTTGTCTGTTACCTCCACGTTACGGCTCTGCCAGTAAAGGACTATGAATCCCACCAGGGAAGGTTTGCCTTGAATCACCTCTACAGTGATGCTGTGAAAGGACTGCCCTGCAAGTCAGCAGAGAGATTTCTGCAAGGGTGAGGACTAGAGCATGCACTGAGCCTCCAAGAAGTAAACCCCAGCAAAAAAAAAAAAAAAAAAGGAAAAAAACATCAAAGACACAACACACACACACAAAAAAAAAACCAACCAAAACACACCAAGGCTCAGTTTTGCTGTTGCGCTATCTCCTGGCTGCTTTCTGAAGCCAAACTCCAAGGAGGAAGTGCACTTGGACTTTACGCACATACGGCCAGCGTGAAGAGGGGCTGGGAAGGATGCCTGCGTGTCCCTTCTCTCACATACTCCCCCCGTGTGATCTAACCGCGATCTGCAGATCTGCAGCTGTTGCAGAGTCGGCTCGCGCCGTGCGCGGTAATCTGAGGCTCTGCCGGCGAGGGGTAGCTGCTCGCCTTGCCTGCCTTCCCAAGGCAACACTTGCCCAGCAAACACAAATCTGTTTACTGTGGAAACTTTGTACTTGCCTTACTGCCCTCGCTCTCTGCCAGGTGTTTTTCTTTTTATACCCGCAGGAGACGCAGAGCCATGCTCTAATATAGAAATATAGGTTCATCTGCGTGTGTTATTAATAAACAGGTGGGCAAATCTATTTGCTTACTGCCTCATTTGAGTGATTTATTTAGTTATTTTTAGACCTGTTAGATATACAGGCTCAAAGCAGCAACATCAGGGACTGGCTATTGTAATATAGCCAAGCTACGTTCACAGACTGATTTTTCCGGAGAGAAAAAAGAGGATACATAGCTACAAGGGCACCCGGCACCAGCCAGTCCTTTTTTCCTCTCACCAGTTTTAATCTGGTGTCATCATTATCTTCTGTGAGGTTGCCCTGGGGATAAATCAGGAAGAAATTCAGTGGTCAGGTAGACCAGGATCTCCTCTAAGAGCTGCAGTACAGAATCAAGCAGTGCTTAGAGCAGCATATTTTTGTACTATCTGTAGGGGGGTGTATATACATGCACACATACCTAAGAAATCATGTTTTTATCTCCTGGTATAAAAACAGAGCTTGAGATACTGCTTTCATAGCCCCAGCTTCAGGGGAGATCAGAAACAGACTGCGTGGCCCCAAGAGTAGGGCACACGATGCAGAAGGGAATGAGAAGTTGGTGCCAATGTGAGACAAGGGACTATAGCCCCCAGTATCTCCCCTTCTTCCCCCACAAAAGACCTGAGATATGCTGGACACGCAGCCCAAAACAGCCCTGATCCCACTGAGATCAGGCTGCTTCGGGATTCTCCCAGAAAAAAGTCATCTTAAAAAACCCCACTAATATCATTTGCAAGTGAAAGAAGATAAAACGCAAAGCCTCCTTTCCGCCAGGGACTGTCCTCGCTTCCCGAGGACACAGTCCTACCCGGGTCCAGGAGGACACACCGCACAGAGGGGACCTGAAGTGGCACAGTCAGACAAGAGGAGGCTCACGAGATGGGCCACAAAGCAAGAGCTCCTAAACAGTTATGGGTCAGGCAGGATCTCCCCAAAAAGGTTTTGCTATGACAAGACCATTCCTGCTGGTTCCTGGGCCCCATCCTCCTCTGAAAATTGCACAGGGCCTCCCCGAGGTGGCTGCCATGGGTTTCATACCCCTCTCGGGATGCAGACACAGCTGAACAGGCACTTTTGCTGTTCCTAGCATCCTCCCGCTACCCTGTTGCAATAAACAGAGTTGATTGTCAACTTCAGCCAAATAAGCAAGCATAAATGCCAGTAAAAGAAAACATTGCATACATCCCTCATCTGGAAGTTATTTTTGTTTGTATTTATGTTCCCACATGTTGTCAGGGTGATGTCTGGGCTCAAGCCCACACGTGGAAAAATCTGGACTGTGCCCTGTACTAGGAAACTCTCTAGCTCAGAGGCTAAACTGTGCTTGCACCTCCTTGCCTCCCAAAAACACAGCCTGTACGCCTGCCTTTATTGTTCAGAGCACAGCCTTTTTTATCCAGGGAAGAGGAAAATAAAGAATTACCAAGAGGTTTGTTTTTACGCTAGGACACTGGAGCAGGAGAAAGCCCTCTCTTCTGTGCCAGGAGAAGAAAAAGAACAGGACCAGAAAGGAGCACGTTCCCCTGAGTCACACTTTGTGACACAGCCTAGGCCCAGCCACCTGAACTGAACCAGGGATCAACTTGCATCCCCCTACGCAGGGCCAAACATGACCAGGACCCCAGGCTCAGATACCTTGGTGAGGGAACACCCCATCTTCCTGCCAGCCAAGCACAACGCAACACCAGCAAACAGCCTTCATCCACCAGCCTCAAGCCTCTTCCACCAACCCTCTTTCCTCAAAAAAAAAAAACCCACAACCCAAAGAGGTTCAACCATGTCAATCACAGCCTCCCTAACACAGTACCTGCTGAAGGTCTGTTCCTCAAAGCATCTCACCGCACAGGCCAACTGCTCCTTACTGCAGTCCCCTTCCTCCATCGCCCCCTGAAGGGCTCTGCACCCAAACCATAAGCACCCTATTACCATTCGGGCTCCTCCCCTTATGGGAGCCTGGAGATGCCCTCAGGTGAGACCTCTGATTAGCCCCAGACCCAGGTGAGAATACCATTTACCTCCCAGATCAATCCAGCAAGCAAAGTCATTAACCCTTAGTGGGAAGGCTGCTTGAGTACAAGCTGAGGGTGAAGCCATGGCTCTGACAAACGCAGTAAGACTTTTGCCTTCCCTGACAGAACACCTGGGCGAGAGCCCTTTTTTTGTCTTAGGCTCTGCACCCAGATCCCAAAGAGGAGAGGCTCCAACTCCACGTGCTCCTTATCAACCTGGCAGCCACAGGCTCGCAGATTAAACATGAGGCAGGACGTCAAAAGTTGCAAATCAATTTTCCACCTCTGTTGAGGAGGTCCACCTCGGTCCCTGTGCCTGTCTGAAAAATTAGGGGAGACAATACCACTGCACTGCAATACCTCTGACCAGAGAAAGCAAAGCACGATGAAGAATGACTGAGTTTAGGAATGACTGGGAATATGACCTTGAAGTTCTAAACATCTTTTCTCTGTTAGAGTTTTTCTGTCTTTTCCCTCATGACGGTTGCTGTCACATCACAACACTAATCAGAAATAGTATTTTGTTGTTGCTGCCTCCACTTGAAGGCTCTAAAGACTGTAGCTGAGCCTTCGCTTCACTTCAGTGTTGCGCTTCCCCTGGAGTATGAAAATGGCCTTCACGGGTGGAGTCTGGGTGCTGATGCCAGGCAAGGGGAGCGGCAAATGACTTTTATCATATGGCTGCATGTAGAGGTGCAGCCATGGGACTCTGAGGTGGATATTTTCCAAAGCCAAGCAGGAAACAGTGGACTTTGTCCCATGAAAAATGTCTACGAACATGAAAGAAATTTGTTCCACTGAGCAGTTCATGCTTTGGTCATAAAGATCACATTTCTGGGGCTGCTGAAAAGTGAAGGAAAAGTCAACTCCAAAGAGAACTACTGAGGTTTGAACAAAACCCCACAATTCTTTAAATTCACATTTGAGAAAAAGCATAAAAATCTTGTACAAAAACTGGAAAAAAAAAGAAATTCATTTGACTGGTGGAAGACCTTGAACAAGGAGAGAAGAGGTGCTGAAAGCAGAGACAAGTGGGTTATGGAGAGCCCGCCACTGCCTTCGCACCCCCTTGTCCCAGGACTCCTCCATTAATGTAGATACAGATGTGGCCTCCTGAAGGCAAACTAAGAGAAGATTCCACTCCTCGTTCTCTCTGCTTAGCTGCATGACCACCCCAAATCCCCGAACAGCACCTCAGTTAAATAACCCCCCATCCGGCTGCGACGTTCTGCAGTAGAAACTTTATTTGTTTTTAACATCGGCTCATCCATAGAGTCTTTCTGGTAAAATCACAATGTCCTCTTTTCACAAGGGGAGCCTCCGCGGAAAGAAAACGAGGAAGGAGCATCACTTCAAAACAGCCAACACTGGCCGGTCCAGGCATGGCATGGCCACACTGGGCGTCCAGTCCAGCAGCTCTGGGAACTGAACCAGCACCAGCATCCCTGGTGACTGCCTGCCGCCGCACTAGCAATTCTGCTGTCTCTCTTGCTCCCTTGCTGTCTCACATCTTCTGGTAAGGACTTTCTTTTTTTTTTTTTTTTTTCTAATGAAAAGGAATTATTTTTTCCTGGGCAGCCCCAAATGTGCTTTAGTTGTCCTGCACATCTTGTTAGACTGCCAGCTGACTCGGGCTCTCTCTTGCTCTGCAAATATACTGCATCTCTGACACAGAGATTCTATTTGTGAGGTTTCTCTGTGGGTTATATATACCTACTTAGTCACTATGAATAAGACAGGTAAAAACCTCTCTCTCGACAGCACATCTCTCTAGCTAGTGACTAGTTATTTGTTGAAACAATAAACTGCCTTGAAAGTAATAATTAGAATTTATCACAACAAAGAGCAGAGTTTATTAAATCCAGTGCAAGTTATCTAGTTGCAGAAGTCGAATAAAAGATCAGAATAAACAGCAGAGATTACATTGGACTAGATCTTCTCTACTAACTTTCAAAAGGGGCACTCTTATGCAATCTAAAACATTTGTGTTAATAGATAACAGCTAGATAGCTCACATACAGTGCATCAGCGGCCAGTCATTTTCTTTAAAAAAACTGTGTTTGAGAAGAGTCCTGATAAGCAGAAAATATCAAAGTTAAGGAAGGAAAGATTGTAGGTAGACATATAGGAAGGTACTGCAAGATGCAAGTTGGATTTTAGTGCAGGGAACCCTCTGAGGGTGCTAATCGACCTCCTTTAGATCACACCATAAGGGTGAAGTCCTAGGCAGCGTGGAAGTGCTTTATGGGGTGATAAAGTCAGGGGAAAAAAAATCAGGCTGAACTTCTTGCTACTTACTGTGGGAGCCAACATGGTCCCTGTGGGAGGTGAAGAACATGAACCCACCTGCAGAGTTCACTGAGGGCCATTGCAAGGACTCAAAAAGTCACAAGCAGATACAGCCAAGTTGTTCCCCTACTGCTCCCCAGGTTCTGCAGCAGCGTGAGGGCCACGGCTCACCTCAGCCAACATCACTCACACCACATCAGCAAAATGAACACGTTTGTCATTCCTTGTGCTTGACCTCATGCAGGTCTTAAGCCTATCCAGAGGGCTAAAAAGCATCCCCACTTCTCCCCCAGTGCGGTTCGATTAATTACATCTATATATCAGTGTGTGCACATCCCAAAATCACATCAAGTGATAAAGCCCTGATTAAGGTCCGGGTCTGAGAAGGAATTGGTACATTTGGGTTTGCCCTACAGCTCTGCCACAAGCTCCCCAAGAACTGTTAGTCAAATCGTTTAAATCCTTTTTCTGACTTTGCGCAATGAAGACGACAACCACTCTTCAGGGGGCTTGAAAGGCTTAATTCCTCATTGGGAAGCATGTTCTGCTCCTCAGCTGGAAGGTGCTAGAAAAGTGACAAATATTAACATTAATTTAGCACAGCTGATTTGTTTCACTGAGATTAGCATGAAAATGCAGGAACAAAGCAAGGAAGGTGGCTCCAGCTCTCCCTGGATTCACGGTCCTCCACCACCAGGGATTTCTCACAGGGTATCAGGTAACTCACATGAAGTCATCAGGACCAATTCGCTAATCATTCCTTTAGGCATGACATGGATTGATTCGCATTAAACTTTCATGGGTGTCACTGATCTCACTCACAAGCCTGGATTATCTACAAGGCAGTGCTAGCGATACCGAGTGAGGGGTAAGTGCCCAGGCAACCAGGCAGTGCTCGACAGGGCTGTTGCGAGCTTCGGCGTCAAAGAAAATCCACGGTCGCTTGAAGGGAAATGTGTTACTAATGTACATTTATTTATCAGTTGTTGGAATAGCCTGTGAGGAGACTAAAGGTCCTGGGTGGCAGGTAAATGAACACCCTCCAGTTGTGCTATTAATTCCTGGGGAGCAAGAGGGAGAGTTTACCAGCAAACTTGTCAGCTGTAACTAACTCGATTGTCTGAGAGAGGACAGATTGCTCATCACCCCGCGCTCCCCTTCCAGCCAAAGCTGACCTTCCCCAATAGCGTCTGGCACTTCCAAAAGGAAGGAGCCCGGACCAGAGGCCATTTCCACATCCACCGAGGCAGAGAGGTCTCATTTACAGCAAGGGGCTCCCCACGTCAGCCCTGCCCCGGGATGCCCACATCCGTGTCTCAGCTCCATGGTGCCATGGTGTCCCAGTCAGACCTGAGAACCGGCCCAGCAGAGCCGAGGTCCAGCACAGGCGCTGGCCCACGAGACCCCTCGCTACGGCGCTGCCGGCATCAGTGCAGCCCGGGTGTTTTTCCAGCCGCTCTGGCCGCAGGACGGCTGTTCTGGCATAACGAAATTTCCAAGCCCTTTGCCCTCCCCAGTGCATTATCTGCCACTAGGGACGCCCGGGCTGAATGAATCCAGCTCCAGCCAACTCTCTCAGGTCCAGGACATGTTGTCCATGGAAAAACAACGCGCACCAGAGAAACAAAAAGTGAGAGACTACCTGGCTGCCGTTTATAGACTTCTCAGAAAAAGTCAGCAGTCAACAGCCAAACTCGAACGTTCACGTCACTCCTTCACTTATGGAAGGCGAGTTTACTAAATGCCTGGATACTTTTCAGCCCAATAGCCCAATCCCTGTATTTGCAACCATAACGTTAGAATAACGAGCAGGGCTTAAGCTGGTGCCCGCTAGACTCAATAGGAGAGGCAGATGCCAGAGGCTTTTTTAGATACAGAACAGTAATTCTTTGTACCTTTCTTTTTGTGGACTCCACCCTCAGTCCCATGCAAAACAATTCCTGGATAGTTGTTTCCACTAAAGATCTCAGAGTGCCTTGTAATTATTGAGGTTCCCGGTATCTGGGTCATATGGATAAATAACATTTCTGCTTTGGGAAGTGCTAAGACTCACTCGAGGCCGCTCCAAGAATCAGCTACAGAGTCAGGAGGAGAAAAGCGGTATCCTTATGCAAGGAAGGGGACCTGGAGGACCAACAGCGAGCACTCCCAGCCCCTTCTCTTTATGTCTGCCGACTGTCCACGGCACAACCTACCACTAGCGCTGCCTAAGCCCCCTGCCATAAAGCTGCTCTTGCCCCAGAACACTGCACGGCAGCTGGTCTGACGCTGGCTGCTCGCTCAGACCACCCTCCTCCTGCCCAACAAGCAGAGCCCTTTCCATGAAAAGAGCCTGTCACTCTATTTGTGCTGGAAAAGACAGAACAGAGCCTGGTACACCATAATTTGCTTCAGTTTCTGTTTTCCTTCCCCTGCTCCCTCCCAGAGGACTATAGGCCACGTTCACCTCAGTTTTCTTTCCCTTTCAGGATGGTTATGACTCCAACACGAGCAGGGAAAGAGTTACCAGACGCAGACCAGTGCAACAGGAGAGCTGGCTTTCCCAACCGTTACTTGTCATTCGCGTATTTCACTCCCATTTTACCTAACGCCTCGGCTTGCTGTGCTCAGCAGAGATGCAAACACAGCCCTCTGCTCGTGATGGCCAGAGCCTTGTCAGATGTCGCTCTAAACAGCGGGACGCTTACCTAAATAGTGAGCTGGGGCTCAGCAAGGTGCTGCCCAAGGCATACACACTCCATGGGTCAGGACAGGTGAGCTGATGAAAGCTCTCCGCAGCAGACTTCTCCAAGGGCTAAGAAGTTCATCCAGCCTTAGCTCTGTAGATCAAGTACTTTCATGGGTTTTGAGCCAGCCTAATCACAAAACCATTAGAAAAGTGATACTCGGGATGGGAACACAGCAAGAGATGAAGGATGTGCTCCAGCTCCAGCTGGAGGAAGGCCTGCACTGAGCTGGCAGAGCAGATCGAAGCTCAGGCCTCTAGAACGCTGAGCACTGAGGAGCTACAAAACTCACGACATAGGATCATTTGACCAGAAGAGTCATTAAGTGCCATCCCTGTAGCTGTATGCAAACACACACTGGATGTTCAGGCTAGAAGATTCTTCAAAATATCTATTTTTCACGCACCACACACTCTCAAACACCCCCACCCCCTCAAAAAAAAAAAAAGGCAAGAACAAAACTAGAACCTGTGGGATAAGAGGCTGAAAGCCACAATAACACAGATGTCCCATAAGAAATGAGCAAGAGAAGCCAAGGACCCTCCAGGATCTGCAGTCCCTGCCTTAGCTGGGAAAGTTTTTTTCCCTGGAAGAGCCGCGGCGGTGCCTGTCCTTGGCTTGTGCTGAAGTCAGTGGGAGCTTAGCACAACTCTTTCTTTAAAAGCAACGTCTCTGACTAACAAGCAAGCAAAGCATGGCAATCGCTGAACCCAGTGAGTAACGGGTTTCATAGGTGCTGTCAAAAGGGGAGAAGGAAAATCCCGGCTGGCTCCAAACAGCTTTCTATGTGTGTTGGCAGGTCCTTGGTATTTCTCTCAGACGGGGAGGGCACGTCCGAGCCGGGGGCCCGTGGTACAGCACATGCGGGCTTACATAACGCAAGGGGCCCGGGGTAATCATTAACGCTGGCTTATTGCCACCGGCTCCGTGCTGGAGTCACCTGGTTGTTTGGATTAAATGTATAGTGGCCATTTAGACAAGGAGAAGGCTCCCGGCAGAAAGACGTAAGTGGAAACAACCCCCCGGGGGGGCGGTAAGCAGGGGACTGTTGCAAACATCGCAGGGGCTAAACCCCAGCCCTCCTCCAGGCAGCCAGATTTGCCGCCTTTCATCACCCGCCCTGCTCAGTGGGCTGGGTGGCTTCCCATAGGGGTGCAGCTCCCTGAGCTCCCCCCCAGGTTGCCAGGAGGAAAAGCTCCTCTGTACCACAGGTCAGGGGAGCAGGACCCTTTTTAGGGCTTTTTACCTTGGTGACTCCCAAGTGCAACACACCAGCAAGGAAGCTCTCTCGTTCCTCTCCCCTTGGCATCCTTTCCAAAAGCAGACGTTATCAGCGCAGCCTGGCTTTATCTCATGCCCCGTCTTTACCTTTCTTTGCTTATCTGATGTCTCACTTACGTGTCCTGTTACTTTTTGCCTTCTGTAACCCGCTGTGTGTAAATGGTGTGTGGTCTGTGCCACCGTCTGGGGCAAAGGAGATTTGGGACTTCTTGGTTCTGTTCCCGTTTCCCCTCTGCGTTGCTCTGTGGTCTCAGGCACATCACTCCACCGCTCTGCGTTTATCCACAGGCCACAGAAGTCAGGTCACCTTACAGAAATATCACTTTACTCTTATTCCTTCTGCTTAGTCCTTACCTAAAGCACAACCTTCCCAGCTGATGGCTCCTCACCTTTCATAACATTGTTCCTTCACCTCTAGCTCTGATGAAGAGACTAGGAACAGCCAGAAATTCCCAGTAAAACTTTTTAGAAACTTAAAGAAATCTTGCAAGTGTTAGGAACCAGATCACGCTCCGTATGTGAGAGGCTCTAACACTGCACACGTGTCCATGCACACCTCAGAAACTCAGTTATTTTAAGTCAATGAGATTTATGTTTAAGTCAATGAGATTTCTGCATATGTATGATGATGCCATGCTGTGTTTTGCTGTGCAGAGTTGCTGCATATGGGACATAATAAACTAATTTACAGTTGTGGCATCAAAGCACTGAAATATATATTTATCTTCAGGTGGGTAAAGAGTAATCAGGCTTAAGGCAAGGCCACGTGTTTCTCATGAATCAGCACACCCTAGGCAGGCCAGTAATTCCACATAAAGTAAACATCAAAATCTTCGTTTGGAAATGTCTACTTTTTTGTGACAAACCTCTGAAAACACCATTAATTTTCATGCAGAACTAACTCTCATTTCACAGCAAACGTGACCCTACTCTTCTTAGCAAACTGTTGCAACTTTTACATAAACTTAAATTTCATTACAGGTATTAGTCAGAAAAACCCACACAACCCACACTCGGAAACCATACTTAAAACAGAAAAGAAAAAGAAAAAAAAAAAAAAAAAGAGAGAGAAAATAAGTGTTTCATGGAAAATATTCCAGGCCAAAACATAGCTTAGATGTTAGATTTCTGCACTGCTGTGCTCCAACAGCAGGTATTTTGCGTTACTCCACTTCAGCTTTAAGTATTGCCTCTTGCAGAAAAATAACAACTTCTGCCCCGAGTGTCTTGTAGGGTGAATTGCCCAATGTTACAGCAATATCAGAACTCCAGATGAGATGGGGAGGAGACCGAGATGCTGGTTAAAATAAAGCAGCTGGTTTAATGCATGATGTCGATAGGGTGAGAACAGAAGGGAATCGGAGGTCCTCTCGGTGCAGGCTTGCTAATTAAAGCGTGTACGCGACTAGCACTCTTAAAACAGCTGTCCTTAGGACTCTGGTCTTCAGGCTGCATCTCAGGAGGTAACAACAGCCTGGCGCAAACAGAACTTACTCTGCCACATCCCTCGGTCCTCTTGTCGGACTGATAGGGGCTCTCTAGGAAAAATAAGCGGGGGTCTGGAGATCCCTGGCTCATCAGCTGGCGTTTTTTGGTGGCCGTTCATCAGGGAGAGACTTTAATCGCTAAGTGCCCATTAGTCTGAGAGTGATTCTTCTGGGAGAAGATCTGGACCCACTGCACCATTGCTCCCATGGAGACTCAGAAGTGATTTTAACACTTAGCAACGTTGATGGTTTCTTCTTCCAGTGGAGGCCAAGCAACCAAAAGCACAGTGGAAGGGATGTCCTGGCTTGCAGATCGCAAAAGCATCATGTTCATGCCCCTGTTGTTACGACTGGGCAGCAATGGTTGTTTCAGGACAGGTTGTCTTCTCCTCAGGCCTGAGGCATGCTTCGTACCACAGATCCTTCACATCACTCTTTCAGACATGGGATTTACAGAAGAGCCAACTGAAGCGCCTTGGCACCAAGACCTCCGCCGCGCTGAGCCTTTCTTTCACAATCTAATCCTGTGACTACTGGTCTTATTGCTTGCTCCTTCCATCCAAGGATTACACAAACGTAAATTAAGTCCCATAGTATCACCGTGATGCATTATTATCCCCATTTTACAAGAAAGGGAACTGCGGCACATGGCAATTGAGTCCTTTGTCCTCGGTCACACAGTGAGTCACCGTCAACAGTCTCAAGCAGCCTCTGAAGCCCTTGCTCTTTCACACTAACTACTAGAGCTTGAATTTCCTCAAAACCTGCTTGCTCTAATTTATTAACCACAGTTTTACTACAGCTGCAGACCTGTCCCACAGCAGTCAGAAACCACGGAAGGCATTTGGGTCCCAGCGCGGCTGCCAGGCGAGGCGTGAGGGCTCTGGCAAAGGGAGAGCTGAAACCTCTCGCGCCTCCCAAGAGCTTTCTGAGATGAGAAAAACTTCTGAAAGCAACTTCAGATCTGTTCCATCATCTCCCTGTGACCCAGCACCTGAAAAGTTATGTTCAGGTGAATCAAAATTTCAATGTCCTGATTACAGAGCTGGCTACAAAGGAAATTAATGAATAATAATTTCAAGAAGGGATTTAAAATTTCCATTTTCATTTTATTGTCAAAGTAAATATATTTTTATGAAGAACAAAAGAAAATATACAGAATTGTAACTTATGTACACTGGCTTTATAGGTATTTTTGTTTCCAATTTACACAAATTTTGATATGTTATTAAAAGATATTTTATATAGATATGCATCTATGTACAGTTTTATTTACATACATTCATAGGATGTGATATAGACCAGTCAATAGATGATAATTCATTTATATTAATTTCTAGAGGACAAAAGGAATGCATTCGCTTTAGCTAGACCTGCTGTTCTTGCACAGCGCGGGCTCCTGCTCTGCCCAGCGCTCGAATCGCACTTTCCTATTTCCCATTTTGCCAACAAAAAGACAAACAGATGCCGTCTGCAAATGGAAAGGAAATGCAACATCCATTGTAAAATCGTGCCTAATTACTGAATTCTATTTTCTTCTAAAGCTTCTTACAATCGCCAGAGTTCAAAAGGAAAAGCAAAACAAGAAGAAGAAACACAAACAAAATCACTTGCCTGCTACCATCCGATTATTTGTTTAAATTCCCTTCTTCGCCAGCTACCACACAAATTTGTTTCAGTTGGCTACTGTTCTCACCCATTCGCCCACCCTAGCTGCGTGGAGCTCTGACATGGCTGTTGGTCAGGAGAGGATTAGCGCTGAAGATCACCCTTGGACAGAAGACCTCACGGGGCGGTCCCACCAGGCCATGATGCCTCCCACCCTCCCCTGGGTACAGGTACATCCTACAAGACCCTGCCGGCCAGCAGACAAACGGAGACTTAGCTCCAACCAGCGAGGCGTTGGCTTGCGGTGGATGCTCGGGATGCCTGGTGCTCACCAGGACCACCGGGCACCCCCAGGGCTGGCGCTCTGGTTTCTCCCCCACGCTCACACAAGAGGAGAGGAGCAGGGACAGGAGCAGAGCTCAGCCATTCCACAAATGGCTTCCCGCTGCTTTAGGCGCTAGACAACAGCTCTTCTGCTAAAGACAGTGGGTGCTGCAAACCAAAGTCAAAGGAAAGCAGCGTTTCCTTCGATGCGTGGGCATCCTTCCCACCCCCACAGCAGCAGAGGACAGGAGAAGCATGCACACAGTACGCGCTCAGCCACACCAAAAAGGCCCCGCTCCAAGCCATTTCATCCAGCCTGAGCTTCCAGGTTTGCTTGGGATATGCCTTTGCTTAAATATATATATATATATGTATGTATGTATGAATATATATACATAAATATTTATATATAGCCCTAGCCAAGGAAAAGGTAAATGCGAGCCGGAGAAGCCAGAGAGGCACAGAGGCGCATTCCAGCGCTCTCCATACCCTGCCTCCCCCTGTCCCCGACTCCCACTGTTCCTCCTCCTATGGCCAGCCCCTACAAATCCTTGGCTCAGGCGACCCAAAAACAAAGGAGTTGTTTTCATTTCAAAAGGAATTTGCTGTTTCCAAACTGGACAAATAGAGCAGCTTAATAAAAACTCACAATGAATGGCCTGTACATGAGCAAAGCCCTTAGGAATGCCAGGGCTATAATTAACTAGCAGCAAGCAACTCTTACATTTTCCTGTGCAGCAGAAAACAGCTAAAAATAAAACACTGTAATTTCCAAAAGCAGCAGCAGCAAAGGAGGGAAAGATAGAAGGAAAGGAAAATAACATCCTTAAAAAAAAAAAAAAAAAAAGACAAAAGGAAGAAGCACCCCCCTCCCTTGACCCAAAAAGAACTTCATTCTCAAATCATCTTTAAAGGACATGGGACACTCAGACGTGGTGGTATCAAGTAACAGCATTGACTGTTCTGCGGAGACAAATAAATTATCACTAGAAATATAGTGAGCAAAGTGCTGTCATCAGCTGTTGTAGGATGGCTGGGCGGGAAGGGGAAAGCGGGACCAATCAGTTCACGGAGCGGACGGAGCGGTTGCTTCGTGGGAACCGATGCACCTTGACATGTTTGGACAAGTGGTCACTTCGAGCAAACTTCTTCTCGCAGACAGGACACTGATAGGGTTTCACCCCCGAGTGGGAGCGCCTGTGCCGGGACAGCTCATCTGACCTGGAGAACCTGCAAGAGAAGAGAAGCCTTTTCAAATAAATGGTTTTTCACACTGCTAAGTCTCTCGCGGGGGGGGGGGGGGGGGGGGGAGGAGGAGGGGGCGGGGAAGTCCCCTCAGGTCACTGTGAGACTTCGCTTGTGGCAAAGCCCAAATGTACAAAATGAAAGGGACACACAACAGGCCCGGTCTGGTCCCAACCATCGGTCAGCAGCAGTGATGGAAACACACAATTATCAGCCTCATCCCACATCATCTCTGGACTCGGAGCAATGCATGGAGACAACGTTTGTACCAACCTTGCCCTAAACCCGATAACATGGGTACAGCTCAACTAAAACAGTGCTGCTCGTGATCCCTCTGCCAGTCCCCTTCAAAGCCCGTCCCACAAACTCTCTCCTGCAAATCCAAGCACGGACCATTCTCAAGCAGAGATAACAACCAACATCCCGCAGGTGAGGTCTGATCCAAGCTCCCACTGGCACGAGCACGACAGACGCCCAGTAGTTGCACCTAATTTGAGGTGGACCCCAGATAACAGCCAGACACGTCGGTACCCAGGAGCTCCACGGCTCATCAGACCCAGCTGAAAAAGCGGCTTTTGTACCTGTTCCTGCAGGCTAAATAAAGAGTCATTAACAACTCAGTACCAGAGATGCTCAACAGTGTAACAGCTGACAGCCAGGTGGGCCCCGATGGCCATTAGCATAGTTACTTCATGGGTAAATTGAAATCAAGATTGAGCCTTTAATTACCAAAATTGTCTCCCAGAGTCATTTCAATGTTAGATATTTCCCACCTTCCATCTCCACAGAAAAATCCCTAAACAACCACCGTGAATCCCACAGGTTTTACTGAACCCAAATGAGCTAATCTTTTGGTCTTCACAGCAGGGCTGGATCTATTTCCAGCTTGGACCTGACCGGGAGCCACAGGGTTAATTAATAATGCCACACTAAACCAGCCCTGTCCAGATGGGTACAAAAAATTTGCTGCCTGACAAAGGGCAATTAAGTGCTTTGTTGCCAGAGCAGTAACAAAGAGCAGCACAGAAAGAGAGCTTGCAAGAAACGGTATCAGCTGTTTATTTACAATAAATAAATGAAGTCATGGGCACTAGCTGAATAAATGGGGGAAAGAACATGTAGAAAAATGCACCCTTCTGGAGCAAAATATCACATCACCAACAGAGTGAATACGCTATTTTTATGAAAGGGGGAAAACAGGACTGCTGGGCTCCTATGAATAAGTCCTTCATGCAAGAAAAATAAATTTCCACATAAAGGTTTTAATTAGCTCTGATCTCCCGCCACCAGTTGAGGAACAGGGCGCAGGCACTGGGAAAGCTGGGGATGGTTTCCACAGTTCCGCAGCTCTTCGGTCTGGTGAGGCTCTCTCTACCCAGAGCGCTCTGCAGCCGCTCAAAGCAGATGCAGATACTTGCCATGGGTAAGATACGGCGTGGACTTATCTCTCCCAGCGGCATTTCTAGGGGAGGTTCCTTCACCCATTCTCTTGCTTTTCTGCCTGGTCCTTGCTTTGGTATCCCCATGGTGAGAGTCAAATGCACCATTAAGTGCAATAGACAGATGCCCTAATGGAGCCATCAACCTGTTCCTCACCTGGGATGCGTCTTCTTCATAAAGGCTGCAACAGGGCTTTCTCTTCGCCCTAGTACCTGCTTTCTCTAGCAACCCTGGTCCTTCCAGCCACGGCTTCCCAAAACTACAGTCTGGACCTGGGAGCAGCAGGGCCAGGGATTTCTCCCGAGTCCTTAGCAGTGAGCTAGTCCCAGTGCCACATCCCTGGAGGGATGCTCTTGTAGAGCTACGGATGAGTGGGACTAAACATCTTTACGGAGAGGGCGGCACGTTGCCTGTGCAGACTGCCTCAGTGGGACTCAGCGCTGGACAAGGAATGGACCTGTTGCCAGTGGTGGCAACCATGTCCAGGGAAAAGAGGGAGCAGCGAGGGAAAAGGGCCTTTGCAAAGAGCCGTCCTCTTATATACTGGCTTATCACTCAGAGAAGGAGTAAAACCAGATGTGGCCGGGTTGCCTTGTCCCATGTCCTTGGCCATTAAGGTCACCATCTGCAACAGAAGTGCAGTAGCACATGGCTAATTCTGCACAAGAGCTCCACAAGTGCATTTCAACGGGGATTGCATGGATGCTGGGGGAGAAAGAGGCGCATATCAGGAGTGAGCAGCTCCGCTCATACCCTGGGAGCTCGGATGAGTTCATCTGACAAAAATACGCTCTGCCTCATAACGATGTCCTTAGCTGAGGAGGCGGGAATGTTGCAATACTGTTCCCCAGCAGTCACAGAAAGATCAACTTACAGAGCCCACAGAAATAAACCTCGAGCTGTCGGTGTGTTTACAAAAAAACAACGCAAAGGTTAGGACAAGGAAGCCGGGAGGATCTGGTGGCCTGGCTCTGCAGTGAAATGGTATTTGCAGCACATTCTGGCACTAAGATCACCCCAAGAAAACTGCAAATCATACCCAATGGAATGCCACATTCAAACAAACACAAGGGACCCCCAAGGAACACCTCACTATCCCAAGTCACTGCCATTTGCAGAAGGATTCCTCCTTCAAAAGAAAGGAGAAGGGATCTGGGCAATCCCAGAGCAACTAGAAGAATCTGCCTCATCCTTCTGTCTAGTAGGACCCCAAAGGACCTGTAACTACATCTCCCTTGGAGACAAATCCTAGAGTTCCCTTGATGTGTATGATGTGTCCCATGACTCCTGGCCAAACAAGGACATCACTATGTGGCTCAATAGGCAAGAAAGGTCAACGGTTTCAGCCTAGTACTCCATGGTCCCTACCATGGCCACCAGCCATTGAGACTGACCTAGGCTGTACCTCTCCTCCGCAGCGGAGGGGAAGCTATGGATTCATCCTGCCCATCCCCAAAGCATGGGTATGGTAAACCAGCACTCCTCCAGCACACCTGAAAACCCCTTTGCACAGCACCAGCAAAAAAGGCCACTGCAGGATGCCACACATGGTCCTCCCCATGCTCACCTGGTCCCATGCATTACAAGCCTTCAAACCCTCCCTACCAAACCAGGCAGAGCTTGCCTTGCACGTTGTCACCTGCGGAGCCAGCTGCGCCTCCAGCGCGGCGATGTGGCAGGGCATTTGCAGGCCATTGCCTAATCCCCCAGCCCTCACAACACCTGCAGCTTTGTACACTGCTGCGCCAGGGCAGGGAAAGCCAGAGCTGCTCCTGCTCCGTGCCACGACACAGCTGCTGGGGACCGGCCCACGCCGCTTTTCGGTGGGGGCCGTCGCAGGAGCAGCGCTAATCAGAGGCTGCCCTGTGCCAAAGGTACGGGCTGGCAGGGCACGGATCAGCGGTCCGACCGGTACAGCGGGCTATTGAACGCAACGGGTCACCGGCCACTTATGAACCCCTCTCTGCGACCAGCCGAAAACAGCTCTCGCCCTGTGCCAAGGAAGGGCACAAGCAAGCAGGGTTCAGCCTCCTCCAGGGAGGTGCTTGGGGCTCTCCAGCTGTCCCAGGGGTCAGCAAAAGGGTTTGCTGTGCGCACACCCCTACCTTGGTGCAGTGAAAGGGTGGAACTTCACCACAGCAGGACTGCCCAGAGCGCTGGGGAAGCTTTAACCCCCGCAGCTCAGCCCCTTCGTGCTAGGCAACACTTTGTTTTGGTTTTCAAACTACTATCTTCAGTGAGGTCAGATCTTAAGTGTCTTCGGTGAAAAAATAAATACGCAAGCACAAGAATGCAGGGAAAGGAGGGGGAAAGCAGAGCCCAGCAGTGTTTTAGTGCTTAAATTCCAGATGATATAAAACTGGGAGCAAACAGAGAGTCCAGATGCGTTTGACTTAAGTCATGTGAGATCACAGCTCTCGCTGAACTTCTGGAAAAGGTAAACACGCTTTATTGATGAAAGGGGACTGAGCAATTCAGCGCTCAATTGGGTCTGGCCTTTGATGTGGGAGCAGCGCACAGGGGATGTGCGGGAATCTCGGGATGGTGCTACGGATTGCTGCGAGCGCAGGGAGCAGCTCCTCAAGCGCTGCCTCTCCTGCCGGCTATACACCTGCCCCCTCGGAGCAGAGCCCTGCCAAAGTTTGGAGGTCTTGGGGACTGGGATACCAGCCTGGGCTGTGGAATGCACCACGACAAACAGCAACAGAGAGTTTGAAAAGCCCTCCCAGCAGCTGTTTGTGGACAGCACACACGTTCCTCATAGCTAAGGTTGATTAATTTCTCACTCCTGTCGGGCTCCTCATCTTTAAAAAGTTGTGGCTGACAGAGTGAAAGTTCAGGGTGCTCCCGGTTGCGGGACCTGCGCTTCTCTTGGCCCACCTTACGCCTGCATCCTGCTTTTGATCCACACCATTCGCTGTAATGCGAATTTACGCAAAAAGGCATTTACGGCTCCCGGTGTAAATTCAATCTCCATCCCTTACCGCTTAATATTTTTTCTAGATGTCCCTCTTGGCTTTGCAGCCTGAGAAACGCCAGCTCTGTAGTAAGACAGAGCTGGAGAAGGTCACCCACAGGCAACACCTAAAGCTTCTGATCTTGAGCCACAAAAGTCAGTGGTATAAATCTCAGCGTGGGTCAGACAAACCCTCACGTGCCACATGCATTTGTCACAAAAAGTGAGAGTTTTGCTCACATGCCAGCGCAAGGAAAGCCAACGCGACACCCACAGGCCCGTTCCCAGGCAGGAGGCCCGTCTGCTGCCTGGGCGCACGTACTCTGGCCACCAGACGAAAAGCAGCGAGTGCCTCTGCTGCAGGTCAGGAGCGAACCAGCCTGCGGCGTATGGGCCCATTCAGCTAAACAATATGGCTTTAATTTCAGCGCATCCCGAGCGGCAAGCCACCGAGCAGTGCCACCAGCACCAAAGGAAAGAAAATCACCACCAGTTTGTAGAGCCACCAAAAAGTGAAATGGGGGGGGGGGGGGGGGGGGGGATAAAAATCATCAAAGTAGTTAATTGTATTGATCTCCTCAGTCCCGCTGAGGGGCAAATTTCAGACTGGTCCCATTGGGGAGCGGAGGATTCAGCCCCATTCCGACCTTTTCCCTCAAACCAATCCAGCCATCTCTAAGTGCTGCGTGTCTCACATACTTGCATTTTTACACAACCCCCTCCTGTTACTTTTTACCTCGTCTGTTCCCCGTGGTCACAACCCATTTCCTCATTAGACACTGCTCACTGAAGCTCTGCAGGATATTCTTTGAAAGAAATCTGGTTTAATTTAATACAAGGGAGTTAAGATTTTGTTTTCTCCCCTCGTAACTTGTGGTGCTGTATATTAACGCTTGCCAGCAGACAGGCCAGTGATACAGCTAATTGGAAAGATGGAGGAAGGCTTCTGCCAGTTTTCTTGAAATAAAAAGTTGATTTTTTTAAACAAAGTTTTGATTTTTCATCTAGTATTAAGAATATAATGAAAAAATAAAAAAAAAAAATCAAGAGATACCCTCTGCGAAACGTTTTGCTCAATCAAACCGGCAATCTTCCGTTCAAGCAACGCTTAACTCCACCTCAGCCTTCTGGTGATGTTGTTACATCTGACAGCTTTTTGCAACTTTGAGTGGCACCCACGCATTTTTCTGAATCAACGCGGAGAATAAACCCCAGAGCGTGCTGGCGTGTCACCGCCAGCATCTCCAGAAGGAGTGGGATGAAGTGCATTTTCTATGAAACTGCACAGAATACCGCTTTTCTTAACCATGCTCGCTTATCACAGCCCTTCAGTGACGACGTCCAGCCCCGTGCGGTGGGAGCCGCACGCAGTGGTTCTGCCCTACACCATCCAGTTCACTTACAGCCCTCAGCGGGTACCAGCCGAGCATCTGCTGCGGCTGCTGTGTTGCAACCGGACCGATGTGAACGCAAGGTATTGCCTGCGGTAACAAGCTTAACCCGACCCTCTTGGAACGAAACGCTAATTACGATGGACTACTTTTATTTTTTTAAGACATTTAAACAGCTGATGCCAGCAGATGATGCTCTGCTGTTTAATTTATCAGAGCCCCTGGATTACCTAACAGGAAGAAAAAGGTTCTTAAATTCTCAAACCAACCGAACGAGTTTTGGGAACAGAAACCCTTTATAAAATCGGAGCGCAAACCTCCTCGCTCAGGAGGTGGGGTCAAGTGAGCAGACAGGGGAAGGGGGGTTGGGCAGTGCTGCACCCCAATACTAACCTCCATCCGCAACCCGGCCACGTGCACGCAAAAGGCTTTTCTCCTGTGTGCCTCCTCAGGTGGGCTTTCAAATGGCTGCTTTTCGTGTACATCTTGGTACAACCAGGAAAAGAACATTTGTGCATTTTAATGAGTTCTGCTGCAGGGTTCTTTTGAAATTTCTGACCCATGATGATCCCCGTCTGACCCTGGATCATGCCTCCTGGCCCAATTGGCTTGGCGGCGATGGGGACGGGAGCAATGCGGACAAATTTAGAGGACAAGTTCAAATTGGATGACTGAACTATCTGAGGCACAAGGGCAAATGTCTGTCCTTGGATGTTGACTAGGAGCTGTGCAATTTTAATGTTCTCTTGTGCTGGTCCTTGGGAACTGGGGCTCGTGTTGGACTCCTGTTTGATCTGTACAGGCTGAATTTGAAGCATAACTGGTATCCCATTCTCCAGGGACATTCCTCCATTTGAACCTTGGCCACCTTCCGTCGAACTGCTCAACTGTTCATTTTTACTCTCTTTTAAACTAGCGCTGGGTAACATATGGTCTTTTTGCTGTAGCGAAGCAACAGAAACTTGGCTGCAAGCTCTCAAGTCCTTGGTCTCGCTTTTAGGTCTTTCTTTGAGCTCCAACTCCATGTTCTCCTCCAGAAATTCCTCAATTTCCTCAAGCGTGGGCTGAAATGGTCCTGAGTCTTCCATATCCACGGCAAATTCAGGCAACCTAAAGTACTCCTCTTTCACTATCGGCTGAAGTCTCCTTTTGTCCCACCATGATGCAGCGGTGTTCCCCAAAGATGCCTGGGACAATAAGTAGTCTAAGATACTGTCCTGACCTTCTGCACTGGACGTGCTTCCATAGCTGGAGCTGAGAACCTGGGAGTCAGGGCTGGAACAGGAACAAAAGCTGGACGAGTCGCTGTCATCTTCTGAGAGGGGTGAGGGCAGCATTTGGTAGGACCTCACCCCTGCTGTCATGTCCCCAAAGTATCCAAGAGAAGATCTTGTAGATGAAAAGGATTCATCAGTAGGCAGCAAGTGATCCACCATTCCTGGGCGATCTCTTACGGATATCCCAACAGCATATACCAGGCGGTGAAAGTTCAGGTGAGAGCCTGAGCGTAAGAAAACAAAACAGCAACAGTCAGAAGTCGGTTTAATCATTTATCTCCATGAGCTAAAGCTCGTAAAGCCCTCCAGCTCGCAGGAAAGTCCAAAGCATCCAGTCTCACTGAGCACACATGCTGCTACACGCGTTGATACGTCTGTACCACCCCCTAAGGACTGTCAGGGCCAGAGCGTTTTGCAGGATTGCACCACGTATTTGCAAAAGAATTCTTTCAGAAATCATTTCCCAACTGTGTGTGCTCTAGATTTACAGCTCCCTTCCAGAATATTGCTGGCAAGAGAAAATAAATGATGGGGTTTCACCTAACAGTGAAACCTAGAGCCAAAGAAGGGAATGGGGAGAAAAAAAATAATAAAGTGTTGAAATTTTTACCACCCAAAAAGAAACAAATAAAAAAAAGAAGTTTATTGCTGGTGGCTATAAAATGCAAATCCTTTCCTTATCTTGTAGCTTTCCACCAACCTTATTTTTAACTTCCTCAGTTCCACAAATATAGGCTAATCAGCATAATGCAAGGATCAATCTGTCAGGAGCCAAAAATATTTACTGTGCTTCAGCATTTACTAGGCGGATTTTCCCCCTCCAGATGTAATGAATCAGTGTGCCAACGTCATCATCACCTGCACTGCCCTTAATAAGGCTGGCACTGTGCTGAGCTAATTACCACGTCCTGGCAAGCCAGCTGGTGGCTGGTTTCACCCCATCGCTCCATGCTCCTCTCTCCCTGGGTACGGAGATCGCGGTGATCTGAACCTCCTGCCAGCTGCTAAACTGGGAGGGCTCGTGTGGACCCCCCGACATCTCGTCTGCCGTCACCCACGGCGGGCAGCCACGCTCCCCGTTTTCCCCCTCCCCGTGCCGAGGCAGCGGGCGGGCAGCATCCCGCAAGCCCCTACCCACGTGAACCATAATCCCGCGGCAGCCCCACGGAGGCACAAGGGCAAAACCCATCCTTCCTAGCACAGCCCACCGTGACGCTCGCCGGCAGCGGCGACCGTCCTGCGCTTTCCCAGTTAAGCCAAGCAAACTTCCTAGAAAGGTTTCTGGGGAGGGGAAGGCAGGAGGGACATCTGCGTCTTTGTTTTCTTTTTTTTCCCCCCGCCGCCAGAGGAAAAAAAAAAAAAAAATTGCTTACGGACAGAGACTATGCCTCTTAGAGAGCAAACGCAGAGACCTCCGGACGGAGCGAACACTGGCCCTCAGTCATTCGCTCAAGGTGACTGATTGAAAACAGAGCTGTATATGTGCATAATAAAACAACTCTTTCTGTGGAAGGTATGTGGACTGCAGAGATAGAAGTCATTTGATCAGCCTATGAGGTTTTGTGTGTGTGTGTGAATTCGGAGGCATGTGACCCAGCGCGAAGGAAATGCCAGTCAATCTTGTTACACGCTGTCATTTTCCACAGGCTCTGCCGCTGCGCTTTGGACGCTTTGCCATGAATAGTCAATAGCTCCCAGTTTTGTGCAGGGAAGGGGATGGTTGTTACCGCTATTGCCGAGCATCCTTGCTGCCTGATCTCCAAAATTTGCCCTGTCTTTGCCTTCTCCAGAGAAAAATCAAAAGGCGTCTATGTGCTCAGTGCTGCAGTGAACGCAGAGCGAGATATTTTACACAACACTCTTAAAAAGCTCCATCCCATTGGCGGCATCTATTAATATTTCACAGGAAAGGGGGGGGGACGGGACACATATTTCTTAAAGACACAGCTTCCTCCTTCATACGCACATGGAGGAAGCAGGGGCAGGTTGAAAGACAGACTTAAAAGTAAGATTGCACATTTTGCTGGTATGCATGGCCTGTCAGTCAGCTACGCCTCTGAACCGATAATGAAATACCCACATGTGCCGAACACGAGGAAGTTCAAACAGAGGTTAGTGCCTCTGTTTTGTGACCTTAGCCTATAATCATGTCTTATAGTAAAAGTGAAGAGTCAGAAGAGAGGAACTATTTCTAACACACAGGTCTATTTTTTTAAATCTCTGTCGGTGGAAAGTTCCTCCAGCAGCAGTCCTAGGGCTGAGGTATTCCCCGTTTTGAAACAGAAAACACAATCTGCTTCTGAGAAGTTTGTACTGGCTTCCAGTAAGAATTCACCCAAGCAGCTCGTTTCTGTCTTGCACCAGGAACTGGTGAAGTGTGGGGCAGAAAGGAGGACTCGCCCTCCGATCTGTTCTGATCCTCCCTTCTCTGTCTCCGTTGTTCCAGCTTGAACTTCGGAAGAATGGTGCTGTGAGAGAAATCTGGACTGCAACGTGGGTTTTTTTTTTTTCAAAGAAAAGCTGGCGCGCTCTGTGCGTGCGGGGAAAGAGCCTGCACCAAAAGCAGTTGGTAAGGTTCTTTTTATTAAAAAAGAAAAAAAAAATAAAGTTCACGTTTTCTTTACATGGCTGCGAAAACTAGGAGGCCACATATCAAAATATCCATATATTCCACTGGGAATGGAACTATACCCTAATTTGAATGAGGCCTGAAAGGAGGGGGGGGAAACCCGACGAACTCCTAGCAACTGCTGGGAGCGACGTCCCTCAGCAGAAAGCAGCCAGCACGCTTATTTCCCCAGCTCTTTGGACAAGGAGCAATGTCACTCGGTGTAACCAGAGTAATTTTAAGAAGAGAGGGGACTGTCAGAGGCAAATAGATCCGGGCCAGATCTGCTTTCTGTGCACTCTCAAAACTTGCAGAGCAGCCAAGAAGATTTTGGGGAATGCCTGGAATGCAGGATCGGGCCCGGGCTATATTTTATCCTAAAGGCCAGACTAACAACCAAAAGGCTTTCATCCCTACTTCGCCTGAAGACACGGCCAAAACCAGAAGATTAAAAAACAAAAACAAGAAAAAAAAAGGCAGGACTACACAAGCTGTGAAAACTGATGGTGCTGTTTACATAGAGCACTTTCATCTCTAGGAGCCCTGAAAACACGTTAGAAATGTAAGCACCTATAGAGGGACCTCAGTGCCTGAGCCACTGAAAAACAGCTGCTTCTGGAGTGAAATACAGCAGCTGTTCAACAGCACACGGCAGCACGACCGTCTCCAACTTTGCAGAGTTCCCTGGGTTGTTATGATGTCCTTTCTGCCAGAAACATGTTCTGTTTAAAACCTGCCCGTCTAATCGCCAGCTGAAACAAAATAACAAGAAAAAAAAACAAAAAAAACGACCAAAAAACAGAGAAGGTATATTCTGACTCAGAGTAACATTAAAACATGAAGTCCCGTGAACTTGCTGAAAACACTGGGACATATTTCCCAGCTTGTCATTTCGGGATGGTCAGTCCAGCGCAACTGATAGCCCAGCAGTATATGGGCTCTGATACGCCGCCAGTCATTTCCTATCTATGCTGCTACAGCTTTTTCTAGTTTAGGACTGATCTCTTTAGGGTTTTCTCTTGTTTCCCTAGAGGATTTTAAATCTGTTCAGGCTGACTCCTGCTCCGCAGACAGAGCCACAAACCAGGCTGTGAACCAGGCCCAGCGTTTCTAAGAAATTAAAATGGAAATGCACAGGGGGGGGAAAAAGCCCCAAAAATGACAATATAATAATAACAATAATAAAAGAAGCCAAGAGCCAGGAGGAAATCTATTCGCTCTCATCCCTTCTGCAAGGTGGCTGCGCTGCTCCCCAGACACGGAGTGGGGCGGGGAGGGGGGGGAAGAGGGGGGTTGTTTAGGGTCTCACGCTGCTTTTTTCCCAAACCCACCACCTCTGGGAAGCTCCCAAAGCTTCATTTTCTGGAAACTATCCCCCCCCCCCTTCACCCCCAAACTTTGGCTTGCACAAGAGGAAGCACTTTATCCGCCGCGGGCGCTGGCGGCGCCCCCCCCCCCCCCGCACCCCGGGCTGCCCGCCCGGCACCCCCCGGCGCCCCGAAACAACGCGCGGCATCAGTGATGCGGGCCGGGGGGGGGGGGGGGATACACACACAATTCCCACCCCAGCACAAGCACAGCCAGGTTTACACGGCTGCAAAGCATTTGCTTGTTTGTGGTGGGGTTGTTTTTTTGTTGTTGTTGTTGTTGCTGGTTTTTGGGGGGGTTTAAAAATTATTGGTTTTATTGTTTTCCTGCTCCCTCCATCCCTTTTCAAGAGGCTTTGTGGGGCCGAGCTCCCCCCCCCCCCCCCCCACCTCGGCGTAGTCCCCAGGTCGCGATGACCGGGAGTAACCCCACACACCCCCCCCCCCCCCCGCCTGTCACACCATGTCACGACACAGCTCCAGCCTGAAAACAGCCCCCCACCCCTGCCCGCAGCCCGGCACCCCCGCGCCGCACCGCCGGGGGGGGGGGGTTTAACCTTCCACCTCCCCGTGACCGGGCAGCAGCGGCACAAACACCACCGCCCCCCCCCCCCACCCCGGGTACCGGTGCGGGGGCACCGCTGGCGGGACGCGCACCCGCGCAAACCTCCGCGCCCCTCGCACCCCCTTACCTGAACTCCTCTGCGAGCCGCGGAAGGAGGGGGGGCGGCGGGGTGGGGGAGAAAACGCCAAGAGCGACCAGAAGAAGGCAGAAACAATAATTTTTTAAAAAAAAAAAAAAAAAAAAAAGCGAAAACAGTGATAGAAATAAAAACCCCAATAAAGACGCAAAATTAAAACCACCGAGACGCGGCGGGGAGCGGAGGGGGCCGCGGAGGGAGCGCGGAGCGGCGGGCGGCGGGCGCAGCTCCCCCGGGAGGCGGGTGCGCGGGTGCGGAGCGCGGCCCCGCGGCCGTAGTACTATATCCCCCGCACGGGACGGGCGCCCGGCGGCGGCGGGGGAGGCCGGGGAGAGGCTCGACCGAGTCCGCAACCACCATTGGCCCCGCCGCGGCGGGGGCCGGCCCGACACCGGCCTCAATGGGAGCCCGGCCCGGCCCCCGGGGCGGTGCTCGGGAGGGACAGCACACGGGCGAGCCCCCGCCGGGGCCGAGCATCCCTGGAGAAGTGTGTTGGGGGGGGTCCGCACTGCTGGAAGCGTGCAAGCCAAGCCCCTGGGCACCTCCAGGGTGCCGGAGGGGTGGAAGTCGATGGAGAGGGATCTGCTCTGGGTTTCGCTGCTGACTCGGTGGCACCAGCGGATCGTGATGGTGTGGCTGGTGCCGGGCAAAGCCCTTCGCTCTTCTGCCTTCCCTTGTGTAAAATTGTGGCTGTTTTGCTGTGCTCTTTGGAAAGAGCGAAATATTCCAGAATAGTAGGGTATATCTTAATTTTAGGAACGTAGTTATGATTAAGCTTGTCAATCAACAGCAAGTACCTCGGTAAAAGTTGTTGATTAAATATGGGAGATTTCTTGTTCTGAAAAACTTAGAATGAATGGGATTTTCCTCTCAGATGGTGGAATGTAAGTATCTCGTGTAAGCTGTCGCTGTGGTCAGGATATCTCCTCAATACAGAGGCCAGTTGACCTAGGGATCAGTTCATCATCATGGGGACAAACTTTTTAGCAGGGCCTCTTGCGATAGGACAAGGGTTAATAGTTTTAAACTAAAAGAGGGTAGATTTAGACTAGATATAAGGAAGAAATTTTTTTCAATGAGTGTGGCGAAACACTGGCCCGGGTTGCCCAGGGAGGTGGTAGATGCCCCATTGAACGGGGCTCTGAGCAACCTGATCTAGTTGAAGATGTCCCTGCTCATTGCAGGGGGGGGGTTGAACTAGAGGACTTTTAAAGGTCCCTTCCAACCCAAACTATTCTATGATTCTAAGTCCCTGGAGATCAGCAGGTCCCACACCCTCACTCCTGCCCCATGGCCTCACGCCTGCCCCTTTCCTGCCCGCCTGCTGGAGCTTGATGGGGAGCACGCTGGAAAGTATTGGGCTTTGGGGTACCCCTGGATTGTTATTACGGTCATTACATTTAATATAAATACATGAGACGCCATCTGGAGTACTGCATCCAGCTTTGGAGTCCTCAGCACAAGAAAGACAGGGACCTGTTGGGACGGGTCCAGAGGAGGCCACAGAGATGATCCGAGGGCTGGAGCACCTCTGCTATGAAGACAGGCTGAGAGAACTGGGAGTGTTCAGCCTGGAGAAGGGAAGGCGCCAGGGAGACCTTATAGTGGTCTTTCAGTGTCAGAAGGGGGCCTACAAGAAAGCTGGAGAGGGACATTTTACAAGGGCGTGTAGCAATAGGACAAGGGGTAATGGCTTCAAACTGGAAGAGGGGAGATTTAGATTAGATATCAGGAAGAAATTTTTCACTCTGAGGGTGGTGAGCCCCTGGCCCAGGGTGCCCAGAGAAGCTGTGGCTGCCCCATCCCTGGAGGGGTTCAAGGCCAGGCTGGACGGGGCTTGGAGCAGCCTGGGCTGGTGGGAGGTGTCCCTGCCCAGGGCAGGGGGTGGAACGAGATGATCTTTAAGGTCCCTTCCAACCTAAGTCATTCTATACTTCTGTGATTATTTTCACACATATATGTACATACATACTATAGTTATGCAATGTTTATAGCATGAATCAGGATCCAGGCAGAAACAATAATTAAAAATTATTTAATTTCTCATTGTCCGGCAGCAGTGAGGCCCAGCAGAGGAAGCAGGCAGAGGTGTCAGCTGCAGCAGCAGTAAGCTTTTCTGCTGAAGCAGTGGGTTTTCAATTTCAGTTTTTCATTTTTCAGACCCCCGGGAAGGTGCAGGCTAGGATACCAGAAGGCAGTCTCGTGACAACAGGTCTGCGGACCTTTTTGGGGCTACGTGGGACAGAGCACCATCCCTGCTCTCCCACTGAGGGACTGTGGGCCTCATTGTCCCGCAGGGAAAATGAGTTATTATCCTCATTTTATGACTTTATGGGGAAACAGAGGCACAGAGGGTCGAAGCAAACGTCCGTGGCAGAACCAAGCCGCAGCCTCTTCTCTTTTCGACTCCAGCCCAGGGCCTTAAACTGGCAAAAATATCCTCCGGCTCCATGGCTTCAGAATTGCCAGTAACACGTTTCACAGTTTGGCAAACATAAACCAGTCTCTTCCCAAGAGGAGGTTCAGCCTCAGCAAGTCCCGGCAGCCCCGTCCCAGCAGCAGCGCGGAGGTGACCCCACGGGTGCTGCCTCACCCCGGTGGGTGCCACCGAAGGACCCGGGGGTGCTCCGGGCTCTGCTCTCATGCACAGACCTCGCTCTTCCTCTCCACGTATCTCAATGAATAATGCATGAATACACGCTCATCAAATTCCCAGATACTATATTTATACAAAGACATCAGGGCCAAATTCTGCATTAGTTTAACTTCAGCAGTATAAAACGCTGGCCTTAAACATTTTTAACCAAAATAGGGTTTTGGCAAACCTTGCTTTGCTGTTTTCTCTCAATTAAAAGCCCTTTGTTCCCTGAGTAGGTGAAGTTTAGCTTGACGCAATGCAAAGGGCAGGAGATTTAGATACAGCTAAAATCCCAAACCCTCAAGACTGGGCTTAAATGGAATTTGAACTCTTGGCTGTACAGATATGAGATTCCCTTACGATGTTTATTACCGTGGAAACAACCAAAAGTTACAATCTTAATTTTATCATTATTATAACCTACACACGCATTGGGATACATTAGAGGTTTCTCTAAATTTTGTTTTTCCACATGCAAAAGACAATTTCTTTGTATTTCAGTTACAGTCGTTCCCAGCTTTCCCTAAATTGCTGGATAGGCTGTGAAGACCCACATTTACCTCACGCGGAAATAAAATAAATGTGTCCCAGTTCTGCTTCTCAAGTTTCATCCGTTTGACTAGCCCCACAGCCTTTCCCCTTCCCTAAAAGTACCACTCAAGGCTGGGTGCGTTTCCCATTACACAGCGACAGGACTGCGCCGTTATGTGTCGCTGAAGCCAGTGACACGAAGGTGTGATGTCTTCAGTGGGCTCGAGCAGATCCAAACACGTGCTGCTGCCGGAGGAGATGTCCAGCCACCTTCCCTTTGGCCGGCGCCAGCCCTTGTGCGGCTGCGCACTGCAACGGAGGAGGGATCCGATGCTTTTTCACATCTGCAATGCATCAGTTGCTTCGACAAACAGGTTGTTAAACGTGTTAAGTCAGGTAAAATGCTTCTAAGTCTGAGTCCAAGGACACCTGTGGGATGAAAAAGCACAACTTTGGTTCACGGTCACTTGGGACAGCTCAGGGATGAGTAACTTCAGCTGCACTGAGGAACCCTACGGAGCATCTTACCCATTCAATAGAAGGCAACAGTGACCACTGGGAGGTGAAATGTGATGGAAATAATCAGGCAAGCGTAACTAAGGTTTCTGTATTTCTCCCTGATATTTCCCTGGAAAAGATACAAAAAATGCCAGCAGGCCGTACAGAGTGTTCGGGAAGCGAGTCCAGAGCATCTGGGATGAACCCCTGACCTGGGCACCCTCACGCGACGATTCTGGATGCACCAAACTTTTTGCATATGCCCAGATCCCCTTTGTCATGCACACACTATCAGCTGCACTTCAGCAAAGCCCTTGCGCGTATGTTCAGTGACTGTGTCTTAGGCATTTCTGGATGTCCAGCGCTCCTGTAGAAATTACTGCCCTGACCAGGCTATTGGACATCAGGACACCCTGGACAAATATCCAAAGTCCTCTTTTTCTGCCCAGACAGAATTTCTAGGCAGAGACAAAGGACACGTTAGAAACAAATAAATAAACAGGATATATGACGGCACGAGTTCTGATATCTCCCATCAGCACAAACCCGTCACTCTACAACAGAGAACAGTGAGAAAACATGGAAAAGTCACTGTCACTCGTAGCCCCAATCTGGGGTTGCCCTTGGTGAAACATGTCCACAGCTTCATCCTCTACAGCATCTTTTCTGAGCGGAGATTTTATCTGGGAAGCTTTCTTTCCCAGGACGATCACATTGTTTTACCCGTGAGTCTGCCGTGAGGGCCTTGAACCACGCTCCTGGTTTTGGGGTCCTCGGGCGCACTTTCAGACTGAACCCCAAAATTGAAGATTACAAGCCAGAGTGGCAGGTGCCAGCCTCTGGGCTGACTCAGCCAACTCTCCGTCCCGCGGGGATACCTGAATGCACTTCCCAAGCTGTAAACTGGTTTACTGATTAATTCTTCAGAGCCCTGTGACAGTAAAAGCACACGGACACACACCTAAGTTTTGCTCAAGGTTGTGGAAACAATACGAGCTTTAATTAACAGCAGGAGAAATGCACAGTTCTAGACAAACATAACGACTTCTGATCACTTTTGGCTGCCAAGTTTTCATGAGAACCAGGAATGGCCAGGACAGGCTTTTGGGGATGTTTTGTGCAGTTGTGACCAGCGTCTCACATCAGCATCCCTCATTTGGTGCTGCAGCAAAACCGAGCCCCTGCTCCCCACCATAGACACACGTGTCTTTTCCCCTCCCTCATGCTTCTCGTGCATCGCTGAGAGATTTCCTTCCCTCTGTTCATCTCTTCGCCAAGTCCTTTTAAAATCTATTATTGCCTCTGTCCCTTGGTCCTGCCTGGGGATTTTCCATTCTCTCTTTTGCCACCTTTCAGGAGAGAACTTAAGTCAAACTGGTTTCCCTGCCCGGACAACCTTTCCAGCATTCCTACAGCCCAGTCAAACACCGGGGCTAATGTAAAGTTAAGGTCCTTTTCATTGGCTTTTGTCTGATGGCTGTGTGTTAAAGATCCAGTCAGGAAAGGCAAACAAACCTTGGCATTCAAGCCTTTTATAATTTCCCTGAAGATAATAATAGCACTGCACTGTAAAGTTAAAAAGAAGCCGTGGGCTGAAGTTGTTCCCGAGTTGTTGTGCCACGTAGCACGGACCCGTTAAAGGTGGGAAAGGCAGCAAAAGGCTCGTCCGCTCCGCGCTCAGCAGTTTACACCTAACCATTTTTTGGCTCTGCCCACGCTTTGCCTTCCCATATGTGGCTGTACAAGGGACGATTTTTCCTGCCGTAGGTTTTCCCATCTTCCGTACGTTGTTTGCACAGCTTTGTGTTACAAATGACTTCTCCTTTTTGAGGGGACTGGAAGGGAAAGTGAATGTCATGGACGGGCAAGAAGAGGGATTGTGGTGCACAGGGTAAGTGCTTTGCTGTCATTAGAGGTCACCTGTGGTATTTCTGCCCCAGCCCCTGCTGTTCTCCACTTACCGCAGCAGCAAACTATTAGTAATCTGACGAGCCGGCCGCCACTTGGCAAAACAAGGGTTAGTCAGGCTGAATTGATTACTTGCACATTTCCATGTGATTCACGCATCAAGGCTGCTCCTTTCCAAAGAAAGAAGCAAAAATAATCAGGCAAAGAAAAAATTTAAAAGGAAGTTCAGATTCTATTTTGGGGTTTTATTTTTTTATTTTTTTAATTAGCCTTCTGCAGACGGATCCCTTCTGCGAGCCACAAAGCCGATGGCCGTGTCCGGCCGAGCTCCGCTGGGCTGCAGCTTTCAGCACCAGAAGTTACGCGGACACAGAGGGAACAAAAAAGCCTGTCAGACTCTCCAATAATGTTATGATCACTTTAACCTAGCAGTCCTTGACGCTCGCAGATAAGGACTGCAAGTTCTCTCAGTACTACAGAAATATTGACACAAAGAATATGTTTATCCCCGACTGTGGTTCTGCAGGACAAGGTGGAAACACCAACAGCAATCTCAGGACTTAATTTCTTTGGCCTTGCGAGGGCATCCGTGCTGCAGGGCCAACAGTTTATTGATTTTTTTATTTTTTTTTTGTCTTTCCTTCACTAGTTTGGAAATTATGTTGTCTTTTCAAGTCAGAATCATAGGTCTAGGGGGAGATAAGTTGGAAGAAACTCATTTTAGGATTTTTTTACGTTAATAAAACTTTTAAAGACAGTGGGGAGCTGGGGAGAGTTTCTGATTTTCTCCCAAACTTTCTGTTCATTAATATACTGAGACAGAAAACATCAGCTGACTTTCTGGCTGGTATTTCTCTAGGCCGTCTTTAACCAGGTCCAGCTCCAACCTCGGGTTTCCGTGCAGAACCCCTGCGTTTTAATCTATTGGCAAAATCACCCACGAGCAGAGCTGCACCTGCTAACATTATGAACGGCCACGGGAATCAGACCATGTTCCGCAGGGATCCGGGTGTGCTGAGCGCGTGACAGACAAGCTGTCCCATCACTGCCTCCCCTGCTCCGTGGTGAGCTGTAGCAGAAGAGCTGGGGCTCGGCTGTTTGAACCCCGGGTTAAACCCTGAAGCTGCACAGAGCTGATGCCTTCAACGTGATACATGAGGCTCATTGCGAGAGGTTCAAGAGCAAGGGGAGCAGCCGAGTCCAAGCTACCCCTCCTGAAGATGACTCAGGGACCGGCAGGTCTGTAAATGTGACAAAACCCACTGACTCACTTCGAGGACATTCAGCACCAACCTGCTCATCCGAGTCTAGGAAAGCAAAATAGACTGGAAGATGTACAGGAAGACCTGGGACATGAGGAATGTGGGCTCCAGTTCAGGAGTGGATCCGCAATAAACTGTATTCCCCTGCCCTCTCCTGGAAGGAATACGCCAGAGCTGGGTGTGTTTGTGCAGGATCCTTGTGCTGAGCACTCCAGGGAAGCGGCTCAAGGTGGTGAGAGGAGATGGTGATTTTGAAGACAATGTTTACAGGAATGAACAACTATGACCGCACTGTGTCCATCGTGCATTGCCAACACCACGTCTGTCAGAAACTGGCACACCTCTCAAGAGAATTTGAATGTTTTCAAGGAAGAACTGCCTGCCTGTCTGGCCGTTTGCACTGAATTGGGAAACAGAGAGGATGACTCAACTGGTGGAATCCAGAGCTCACCTTAAATAGTAAACACAAAGCCTACATGAAAACACCAGTAACCTTTGCTCAGGTCACAGCGGGGCATCACCACATCGGAAATGCAACACCACAGCACTAACAGACAATGCTCTTGGGGGTGCCAGTGCAGAACGGGCAAGTGGGACCCCATCACTTGGCCAATGATATGGTGAGAGCCCAGCAGAGAGGTTGACTCAATCTCTTTGGAGATTATAGAGTAGAGACAGAGACAAAGTACAAAATCCTCAAAATTGGGAAGATCCAGATCTGGGGGTCTGGTCCTGAACCTTCAACTGTGATGTTACTGTTAACCCTCCAGACACACAGTTCGGCCAATACGACCCATTTACACAGATTCACACCTGAATATGCTAGATGTTTTTGCAAAGCTTCCTTCTTCTACAGTCACATGAATTACATTCTTCTTTTTTCTGAACACCAAACAACCGAAGCAATACTAGTCCTGTTCTATGAAGACAACTGATTAGCAAATTGCTGCTGTTGAGAAAATAACGGGAGCAATGAATGACAAAAGCTGAGTGTAGAAACTCTACAAACAAGTCTACAGTTCTACAGTTACAGCACAGGACTATGCATCAGGAGCTCTGGAAGGGCAGGACCAACCACATGTGCACTATCTAACCTCACAAGTGTCTCACATGCTTAGAGTTTTCTTTGCAGTTGTATTTCATCAGGTCTTTGTAAACCCAGCAAAGAGGCATGCCAAGGTGCTCCAACACGCTGGTAGGAGAGTCACCTCCCTGCAGCTGGGGCGCTGCGCAGCACAGAGGAAAATGAGAGCGTGCTTTGTAGACTGCAAGAAAATATTCATGTTAGGGGCAGGGGGGAGAGGGGGCATTATTTTTTTAAACCTTGGCTGATTGCTTTGCCTTCATGACGGGGGAGTCGCTGAAGACCACAACAAGACACTACATGATATCTCAACCAGTTCCACGACTGGTTTCTTTCCCTGCTCCACCTGAGTATGAGTCCCATCTGCTGGGTTTGCAGCATCTTCAGCGCAGTTCTTTACCCTCCCCTTCACCCTCTTATCAAAGGGATGAACTTCAACAAAGCAGCTCCAGCTGCCTTAAAAAGAGAGAAGGTTCCTATTTCCTGCTTCGGTACAGGGGTTAAGAACAACGTTTCTGTTCATCACAGAAATAAACGTTAAATGAAAGTTGAGTTATATCCCTCCTGTGACTAATGTTCTAGCTTGTTTTCTAAAGTTAATTCTTCATACACTTTTTTCCCCTCTTGTTCTGTCTTACATTTGTCCAGACTCCTGTGTTCCTGAGGGACTAATTACCCACTCAGCAGTTACTCTGAAGTCCAATTGTAATAGTTGGCGAAACTCCACTCTTCCATGCAAGCTTTCAAAAATAATTCCTCATTTTTTTTTCAAATAGCATCACTCTCTAGAGCTTCTTCCCAATTTGTGTTGCCCTGGGCTGAGATTTATTTTGCTGCCGTTGACAGCTGACTGCTTTGTTTGTCTCAGGGCAGATATTCTCAGCAGAATCATTAAAAACAAATAAACAAACAAACAGAAACCCCAAAAACAAAAAAAATCCAAACAAATGGATTTCTCATTTAAAAAATGATCCATTGTGATGTAATCTTCTGTTTTCTTGTCTAATGAATCCTTAGTAGCAATGTAAGCAATGAAGAAAACACTGATTCAGATTTGGATTATTCTTCCTCAAAATACAGATGTGATCACAGCCAGTGTTTTCATTCACACGAATGTGTCAAAAAGTTTGGGGGAAATTCAGGCATGCATCCTGCGATCTAAAGACGCACGCTTTCTTATTCTGTAGGTCTTCGGGAGCAAAATACTCACCTCTACTGGTGTCACAACAAATAATGGAGAGCTAAATTCAGATTACTGGTATATATTTTTTTCCCATAAACACCGCTCGAGAGGAACCCATGTCCTTTCCCAATCCTGCTACTACCTAACTGTCTACACAGCCAGAAGCAACACACCTCATCTCCTTGCTCTTCAGTTTCTCCACCTGTTCCCTGAGGTTAATAACCTTGACGCTGTACAATACTGAACAAATGAATGTTTGCACTTAAATTATCTGTTGAAGAATATACAGAAAAAAGATGATCACAAAGCCTTTTTTTCAGGATGCCTGAATTGTGCCGATGGCACAGGGAATATGGCAGCTCCTATGAGAAGAACCTGTAATCGCTGAACGGGAGAGAACATTGCATCTTATTTAATGATTTCATTCTTCCATAACCTCTACTTAATGACATGCTAATTCATTTTCCTAGAGAAAAGATAGCTCTAGACCTCTGCACATCACCCAGTATTTGACCAAGCAGACTCGGGATCTGTCTGCTGCCGAGGCATGGCACAGTGGCTCTAAAGACAATTTACTTGCTTGGGCAACATTTAGATCTGGACTTTTTTTTTTTTTTTTTTTTTTGCTTAAGCTTGCATTTAATTGTGATCATCCTGGGAGCTCATGCAGGCAGTAGGGCTTCTCTCCTGTGAATCAACAAGTATCAGCACAGTTAAGCATCGATCATGCAAACTTGTCAGAGTTACCTGAAGTTCACTATTGTAATTCTCTTTGGAATTCTTGTCTAAATATCACAGCCCTTAAGGTAAATACTGGCTAATTTCTGCCTTGCAAAGAGCAAAGTATTGTCACGCCAGCCCTTCTTCTCACAACCTCGCTAGCACAACCAGTCAAGAAAACTAATTTTACTTTTACACTCAGAAGTAAGATAGTTATCACCATCAGAGAAGAGAGAAAGTTGGTTCTGGGATATCAAGTTTTTCACTCTTAGCGTGTAAAATCAACTATAATCACACGTGTAAGTTATTTGCTGAGGGGACCCACAGCAACACCAGGACTTACCAGTTTCATTGGCGGGCTCAGCAGAGGCTAAAGAAATCAATCGCAAACTCTGGGTCTTTATCAAAATTGATCCAGTAATTAAATATTTACTTTCAGGACTTGTCTCAGTCCTATTTCCAGTTCAAAATTACAAATTTTTAAAGATACCTTACCTATGCTCCTACGTATTAAAAAACAATCTCTCCCATTTTTGTAAGCCCAGCAATTTTTTTTTAATACCGTTTTCTACATCTTATAGTTTTCTCACCTAATGAGCCACCAAAAACGTTCCTGCTAACATTACAGATTGTATTTTTTTACTTTCCCCGGGGCGTTCAGTACGTGCGGCAGCGCCCAGGGTGCAGCTACCGCCGAAGAGCGCCGAGCTGCCTAAAGGAGAGGACGCTGTGCACAGCCACAGGCCCGCTGGAACTCCTCCTGCTGGATTTACAACTTGGAAAATCCCAGCATTTCCAAAATCAAAAGTTGGGAGCTGTTCTTAATCTGTCAGCACCTTTTTTAAGAAGGACCTAAGAACTGCCCGGGCATTCATATAAAAATGGAAATCGCCAAACACTCCTTCCTTCCCCCTGAACTATGTGCAGAGCTGTCAAAACGGACCATAGCTTGGGCCAGCGCACAGCCGGCCGAATCAGAAACGTCATTTCACCGATCTGGGGCTGGACTGGGCCCACTTCAAACTGGGTCTGGCAGATGTGAAATGTCAGCAGCCGCCTTACCAGCGGGTCGGTCCGGCGAAGGGCCGGAGAGGCGCAGGCAGCGCTTGTAAGGATGCCAAGAGGCTGCAATGAATCACGTCCTGCTGAGCAGCACAAGGGCATTTCACAACTCTCCCGCCCGGCCGCAGCCTGCGGGGAGCGCAGCAGCCCCGGGGTGCCTCGGGGCGCGGGGAACCCGCTCGGCGCTGCCCCGAGGATGTGCCAATCTCTTCCTTCCCTGCAGCGCTGGGAAACCTTCCCCATCGCAAACAGCCAGGTGTAGCAGTGTGTCTGTCAGCCTTATTTCACCACGGCTGGTCGGGCACGAGCTGAGGCTGCGGCTTTAACTGTCGCTGTTGCCTTCAGCAGATCTCAGCAGCGAGCATTCAAAATAGCTGCTTATACATCATGTGCTCTTATTCTCTTAATCAGTGCCACGGAGATGAGCGCCAAACCACAGCCAGGGATTTACTGGCACCCTCTGTTGCGCTGCCGGCTGCAGCTCCGTGATAAATGACATTGGCTTGTGCCAGCCCCGGTTCCAAGCACGGGAAAGGCTGCGAGTTTGCTGGAGTTTTATCTCCTCACAGGTCAACATCGGAGGATGCTCCTGTAAAAAGCAACTCCCGTTTGCTTCCAGTCAGAGGTTTCTGGAGCAGCAGGAGTTTGCAGGGAAGAGCCAGGGGTCTAAGCAGATCTCCACCGTGCAAAGCAACGCGGGCCACCTGTGCTGCGAGTCTGGTAACCTATTAATTGCGCTGCGCGAGTGGGACCAGCGGCTGATTGAAGCGCAGCTGCATCCGCTGCAGCGGCACATCGCCAGGCCGGGCTCTGCCAGCGCCGGGGAGAGGTACAATATTGCAACCTTTGACGTCATTCCAGCGGGATCAAGCTCAGACGTCTGTCCTGATGGGAGATTGCGCACAGTCTCCCCCCTCCCCGGGAGGGCAGACACGTTGTGCAACGCCAAAACAGCCTTTACTGAGGAATCGGGCATAACCATGCCTGGCGGCAGATCGGCTCAGCACCCCAGGATCTGGCCTTTGGTGTGTAGAAACGGCAAGAGGCTGGCAATGAAATGGGTGCAAGCCTGCTCAAAAAGCTGTTAAATAATTGGCCTTCAGGCAAAAACACTTTAAAATAGAGGGGACATCACCATGCAGCAGCAAAATGATGGACAAAAGACCTGTTTGCCCTCACAAGTGGGGCTGTTTGCATGGGGTGAGGAGAGGGTTTGAACAATCCTTGGATTTTTTCGGGTTTTTGGGCCACTGCCTAGTAGAAATGGGCTTGGGCAAGAGAAATAAAGGCTAGAAAAATCCCAGGAACTCATCGGTCGGCATGAGTGCGTGGAGGAGTTTACGTCTTCTCTGGGGTAAGAGAATCAAGGAAGGTTTATGGGGAAGGCAAAAGACGGTGATGCGTTTGGGGGTGATGGGAGGCAGAGAAATCAGAGCACGCAGTGCAAAAAAGTGCTGAGGCAGCCGAAGGAGCTGGACACAGGCAGGAACAGAGAAAGCCCCGGGGGCTCCCAGGCAGCTCGGCTGGCTGCTTGGGGCAAACGGCTCAGTGCTGGACTCTGGTGTGGGATGTCACCTCCAAGGAGAACGCTGAGGGCTAGCACTTCTGTCGAGATAACAGAAGACGAGCAACGAAGGGGCCAGTGGGCTCAAAGATGACCAAAGAACTCAAGAGAGACGGAGGCTTTGCACAAAGGGAATGAGAGCATGCAAAAGTTTTCTCAGAAAGGGCCGAGCTGAGCTGCCAGTGGAGCTGCAGCCTCCGGGGCAGAGCCGGACCGTGTCCAGGATCCCGGGCGAGGCTCAGCTGCAGCAGGGCTTTTCTGGAAAGAGGGGATGGGAAGGTGGCCCAGCCATCAGAGCCCAACGGGTGAGATGTATCCTCGTAAAAATACAATCCAGCAGAAAAGCTTCAGCAACCCAGAACGAGAGCTGCAGCAAGGAATAAAAAAATACTGAAAAAGCACCTTGAGCAGAGGCTCCTGAGCCACCCTGGAAGGCAGCCTCCACGTGGGACAGGGCCAGCCCCAGGACTTGGCACTTCTTGACCCTCTTTTGGAGCCCACTGAGACCCAGACAGGAGACAAAAAATGTTGTCAGCTCAATTACTGCAGCCTCCTCCTCCCTCATCCCCACTTCTCAAGAGGAAAATGTGCCAGGAGCCTTCTTTGGCTGCCTTCAAGCCCACATGCCTGCTGAGGAGCCACACGGGCTGCTTCAAGGGGCCGTCTCGAGCAGCCGTACATTAATGGAGCTGCAGGATTTACCCTCTGCAAAGGGATCAAGCTGTGAGCCAGGATAAGCATAGCACAAAGTCCTGGGTCTAACACAGTGTACGGGGAGTGGAAGGTAAATCAGGCAAACTGCTCGAGGTTTCATTGGGCTTATCCCAAAGCGATGCTATATATTCAAACAGGGAAACTTAGAACAACTCAAGAGACTTTTAGTTAGGAACTGGGCTCTGTTACGTCTGCTGTAACAAAACATAGCTGTATTGTAGTGCTAAAACTCCTCGCTTCACCATTTAACACAGCCAAAGGCAGAAGATGATTTACAAGATGCTAGAAAATGTATCAAGAAAATAAGTCTTTTAACCAGAATGGTTTAGCCATAGGCCAGGCTCAGAAAGCACTGAAATGACTACAGGAAACTAAATAACAGAAATCTAAACATTCTTATTTTACAAGACCCTTTCCCACAGCCACCACCAATCTGAACAGCCTTAACAAGCTCCATCGGATTTTATCTGGGAAGCTTAAAAAGTGGGAACTGGCAAAAGGGGCTGGGTCTGAAGGACAGGCACCAGATTGCTTTCCCTTCAGGGTACCGTCTAGGGAAAGTGGGAGTGGCAAATTTTAGCCCATAAAACACACACGTGTGGCGGGCCCTTGGAGAGGGTACACACGCCGGGCGTTTTCAGCCTGTTTTCCATACCCAGATGGTGTCCTGCTGCTGTATCAAAAAGGTTGGTGGTAAGACAGAGGCTGCCAGTCTGAGCTCAAATCAAAGCTCTTCCAAAAAGAGGTAATTTACCTTGGACCTGCTATTGCTGACAGGGGGAAAAGCCACGGGCAGGCAGCCAGCAGAGTCCCCGCCGAGCCAGCCAGCGCCTGGGGCCTCACAGAGCCACCGATGCAGGGACGGCTGATCCTCCAACACTGGGTTTGCCAATATTGCACAACCCCTGGGGAGATGGGGAACCGTTGCGGTGGGCACCTGAAGGCAACTGAGCCTTTCAGCAGCAGAAATGGCTCTTGTCCCTGCGCCTGACTCAGCCTCCCAGTGTTGCAAAATCCCTGCCCGTATCGTATGCAGGTGGTAGGGTTTCTAATTTGGAAGCTGCGTTGGAACGAGAACTGAGAAGGTATTCAAGGGTGATGGCTTAACCTGGCACAAGTCTGCATTCAGCGGGGTAAGGCTGCTGCCATAGCTGAAGGAAACTCCCGTCAGAGGCTCTGAGCACTGCTGCCCCCGCTTTCGGCAGAGAGAAGGCTGGGGGCCGGGATACAACTTCCACCTCTGGGGTGTACAGGTAGGGTTAGCAATCACAAAGAACAACTCGAGAAGCAATCATAAAACCTGCCCCCAGCCCAAATGCAGCAGCGCTGATGCTCTCTGCAGAGAGCTCAGCTGCAAACGCCGCTCTCGGGGACCGCGAGGGAACGGCTGCCCCAGGGGAGTGTCGTACCCATGACGGGGCAGGGGGGGGCTGCCCTGCAGAAGCTGCAGTAGGAGATCATCTCCTGCTGGAAGAAAATGGGCAGAGTCTGAACCAGAACCTGGCTGAGAAGGAAAACCGGGCAGGCAGCAGATCGCCACGGAGACTCAGAGGGCAGTGAAACTGGGGTGGGTGCTGATAAGGGGAGACACTGGCAGAAGGCGGAAGGCAAATACTAGGAGACAAATTTCCATGAACTTCATCTCCTAACCTCTAAACGTCTAAAAATCAGACATCCATCAGCGTGTGAGCCGTTCACCTGCGGCTGTCAGTAGTCAGCAAGACACATCCAGAAGGAAGGGAGGCATTGAGAGCTCAGTGCAACAAGAACTGAGTCTGAAGGAGCGACTTACCTAAGCTACCGGCCTCAGGAGACACCTGCCTGCAGCTGAGCTGGGGGGAAAGAAGGATTTTCCTACAGGCTGAAGGGACCCATGGGACACAGGTGTCATTCAGTGATGACAGCATTCACACCTAGGAAAAGAAAGCAGTCAAAAAAAGCGCAATTACATTAATGCTAGCACTGGCAGCATTGCTAAGAGAGAAAGCCCAGAGGAGGGAGAGAGTTTTTTGGGCAGGGTCCTGCCTGCCCAAACTGGGGTAGGGACTGTAAGCATTTCAAGCATGATGAACTCAGCATCGCAGGAGAGGGACCTTAGCCCTGTCTTGGGAAAGAGGGTCACCTCTCAGAAATACCTGCCTCCTCCGCCCTCGGCGGCTCTCAGGAGCTAATGCCACCTGCGAGCGGTGATGGGGTAAGTGATCTGCAGGTTGGTTTTCAGGTGAGAGGCCTTTGAGTTAACAGCAGGTACAGGCAGCTGCCCACTGTGTTAAGTGAACTTTATTCCATTTGCAAAATGACATGAACCCCATACGCTGCCGCTCAGCTGTCTGCCAGCCGCATCCTTCGGGTCAAACTGTGTCGGCGGGATCTGACTCACTTCTTGCATCAGACCTGCAACAAAATGAGTCAGGGATAATCTTAAATATCCCAAACGGCCCCCTAAGTCTCCAAAGATCTCCTGCCTAAATTCATCTCTCTCTGGCAATCTCTTTGGGAGCCAAATTTGAGGCTCATTCAGTGCAAGTAGGGGGTGGGACATGGCAATAGTTATCACTCAACGAGGTCTGCAAAAGAAAAAGGGATTAAGCGATATGTTCTAAGGAAGTGGGGAGGAGTTTGGACCAGAGGCTGCTGTCTTTGCTGCTCTTGGTCCACTGGAAGCCAGAGCATGTTGCATTTAGATGGGAGCACCGGTGCTCAGGAAAGCATCACAGGACAAATCTCAGCAAGGACTGGAGAGACTTGTGATGGACACGACAAGGCCACCAAGGAAACGGGATCTGGCCCTGGTGGAGAGGGGGGAAACTGGGGGTGCGGGAATGGAGGAAGTAACAGGAGCCCGGGGGTGGTGTGTGAGTGGAGTGGTAGGAAAGGACCAGGGCTTGTAGTTGTGCTGAGGGAGCCTCTGCCTGCGACAGGGGACCGGAGCAGGGAGGGCAGGGAACAGTGGAAGAGCCTCATTACTCGAACGACGCCTTTGCCTCATCTCTTAGGGTGGAACTGGAGACTAGGACAAGACTGAGGAACTGCCAATCTGGAACAGACCAGTGGTGCCTGCAGTCAAGTACCCGGCTTCCAGCAGAGGCCAAATTTGGATGCTTTAGAGGAAAATCTTCGATAGCATCCCAGTTCCAGGAAGAGCGCAATACGTCAAGTGTTTGCTCATGTTCGGATGGCTACAGAACCGTAGCAGGGCAGACAGGCTATTTATAAGCATATCAGATGCCAGCTGAGCTCTTTGCACTTTCTGTAGATCATACATCAGGTCTAATGAGAAGGCACACAGGTGGAGGGGGACAAATGAGCCCAGGTTAAAGAAGAGGTGTCCCCTTAACACAATACGTACGGGGAAGAACAGCAGCTGGCCCTGTGCCCAGCACTACTTACAAGGCCTGTGAAAGCCGAGCAAGATCACTTTACAAACAGCACCGTGAGAAGGAAGGGTTGAGAATGCTGGTTGTGATGATGGTTCTGCATTATTAGACAGAGAATTGTTTGCTCCTGAAGAAAGAAAAAAAAAAAAAGGATCCAAACCTATTCATAGATGTTTCATTATGCTCTCTTCTAAGGACACACTGTGCCTAACAAAATAATAAGCCAGCTAAAGGGTTAACACTTTCTCTCTCCAAACCTACTACAAGAGAGCTAGAATACAGATTTAAGCACAGACAAAAGATGATAGTTGTTCCAATTAATGTTCCAGCTAGCATCTGCTCTTTTTAATTAGTTGAAGTCTGGTTTTGTCTGGAGACAGAAGTGCTGAGCAGAAGTGTGCTGGCTTCTTTTCTGCTTAGCCGGCTATTCTGATCTCTTGGTCTTTGGAAACTTCTCCGTTTCACAGAGGCCAGAGCCTATTGTGCATTGATACTTGGTACGTGCCCACAGGCTGTGTATATGTTTCACTGCAAACAGCCTCAAATCTATGTTTCCCACTGGAGGGAAAACTGACACAGGAAGATATTTTACAGATGTCCTCTCCCCCCTACAGACACGTATCTGTGCATTGCTTCACTTATCGGCAACTCAATTTTCTTCTGCAAACAGGGATTACTGTGGAGTAGGTGCAGGTGGACGGAGGTTTCCCCAAGACCTGTTAACCCTCCTGTTCTGCTCAAAGCTCGCTGATCCCTCAACCTCACCCTTTGTAACAAGACCTTTGAGGATCTGCGTGTTCCAGTTACACGCAGATGAATAATTTACAAGTCATGGCTGTCGCAAATAAACAAGTCCTTCTGCTCTGTCCAAGGACTCGATGGCTTGTCTTAAATTTCCCTCACTTTGCTAAAAACCCCACGACTGAAGCAGCAATCAAAAACTTCCAAAGGAGAAGCTGATGAGGGAAGAGCAGGGTGGCACATCACAGCAGCAAACAGCACCCACAGCAAGTATTCCTCTTATCGCTGAGCAGGGCATTGACCTGTTGTACAAACTCCAGGTAAGAAAGCCTCTGGTAAAGCAACCCGAGATGTAATATTTACCTAAGAGGAGATATTTCAATGGAAAACAAGCTACAGGATCTGCTGATATCCTGGCGCGGAGAACAGCGGGCATTCACACGGGTGCAGGCAAAGGAATAGGGACAGAATGTGGAAACTTTCTAGCATTTCCAAGTAATAAAGCTGTCATTGCACGAGAAGCGTGTTTGTGCCGTCCGTGATTCCAGCTAAACAGCTACGAGAAGCTGTGGATCTGGGGCTTGTTCTACCAGAGACCCAATGCGCGGCATCGGCAGAGTCCCTTTGCTTCTCTGCACCCCAGTACTCCACGCTTCAAACAGAGACGTAAATAGGTGGATCCTGCAAGAAAACAGCCAGGCTGGCACCAAAAGTTCCTGACCCCTTGCATCTGGTACCCAGTGATGCCTCAGTCTCTAGCAATGGGAAGTGGATCCCATGAGCTGCCCTGGGGATGAGAGCCACAGTTTTAGATCACAGGTAATAGTTCCTGTACAAGGTTCTCTGGAGAAGACAGAAGGACTGAAACAGCTCAGGAGCAAAGAGAATAACAGGGTTGTTTAATACATTCCACATGAGTAGAAAGAGTTTGGAGCCACGTGCTCCCTTTTGCAGCTCTCAGAAACCAGCATGACCCAAAATGTTACTTTATGGATCCTTTTTGGTCTGCTCCATACACCCCTATTGAAGGAAATTTGTGTGCAGGGCTTGCAGGATCAGCCTGTTTTACCACCACAAGCTGCAGTTTCATTATCTCCCTAAGCCAACCAAAGCCCAGGCTGTCACCGAAAGGGGCAATTCCACTTTCCTCCAGCCCATGTGTCCTCCTTCCTCAAGGCCTCACGGCGATCATAAGAAAAAGGGTCTTTTCCTTAGGCAGGGTATTTTTCAGCTGGATCAGTTCCCATGCAGTCACAGCAGCTGTAGTTTTGCCACAAAGCAAGGGCCAGGAAAAAGGCTGGAACTGTGCCTTAAGAGCTTAATGCAAACTCATGAAGTTGCAATCTCAAGTTCCTGGGTCATTTGTCCCCGCAAATAGCACGGATTTATAGCCCTGGTTAGGAAAGTCTCCTTGGCTGCAGCTTTGTGGCTCTCTTTACAATGGGCCAAATGCAAACTCCTAGGTCCCAAAAGTACTGAGCTCTGAGGGAAGTCTGGAGCTAGTTAGAGTTTACAGTTTGGGATCAGGTCGAAACTGTTATTCAGAACTGGCTTTGAAAATGCAACCGTATCATTTATTTATATCCTCACCAGAGCAAACCAGCGGGGCCACAGCTCAGCCTCCCAGATCTCACCCTGCGACGTCTAGAGACTTTGTGAAATCTCCGTCCTTAGAGGTTTTCAAAACAGCTGGGCAAGGCCTCGAGCAGCCTGACGGGACTTTGAAGTTAGCCCTGCTTCGAGCAGGAGGTTGGACTGGAGACCTCCAGAGGTCCCTCCCAAACGGTATTATTCTGCGATTCTGCCACCTTCTGCTGCATTTGCGTCAGGCTCTGCTACACCACCGCCACTCGACTGATCAGCAGGCAATTCCCACACCGACTGATAGAGAAATCAGGGAGTCCACCAATCTTCATGGCGTTGGCTGCGTTAGCTCAAGAGCTAGGGGACAGCACGGACCTTATCTGTATGCAGTTGTCTGAGGAGAGCACTGCTGACAGTCACTGCAAGAAAGACCCCTTGCCACCACAGCACACACTAGAATAAGCTTTGCATTGCAAAAGAAACCGGCCCAGATCTGGCAAGGGACCCAAGATGAAGATTGCAGAGCATTTTCTCTTCTTCTCAGCAGGAAAGAGACTGCATTCTCAGCAAGAACGAGTGTGAAATACAAATCACTGAGCACTTGCTGCTTTTTGTCCAAGTCATTACACACTTACCCACAGTAAAAGGACTGATGACAGGGGCTGTCTTGTCATTTCCACATGCCCCTTCAGAGATTTTAGCAGCTTTCATCCACTAGATTGAAATCAGATCAGTTGAAAGAATACTACAAATTCAGTTTGGATGTGACAGCCCAAGAACACACTGGAGGCTGAGGATCAGTGGTAGGACACAGAGACCCGAGCGAGTCCTGCTCCATCGGCCTGATTGCAAAGATGAGAGTTGAGCTCGCTGATCTTTGCAGAACCCCACTCTGGGGACGCTTCTCCTTCAACAGCCAGAGGATGGGCCAAGTTTTCCTTGATGCTAGTGAAGTCTGGAGACTTCATCTACAAGGTAAAGGGGGCATGGCGAAGCGAGAGTGGGAAATGTGGGTCACTGAGCCAAATCCCCAGCTCTGGCAATACAAGGTTGCTGCCATCTCGTGGCCGGCTCTGGCCACGCAAAGGTTACGGGGGACATTTTTCCAGCAGAAAAATTTTGCATTGCAGTAAAATCTCTCTTGGAAGTGAGCTTCAGCTGGAGAGAGCAGGGGGTAAACAGGAGTGACAGTGGTTAGACACCATGGGGCACACGGAACTTGGCTGTTCACGGGAGGCATCCTGCTTACCTTCGGCACTAGCTGCTCGCCCTTGTTTGGGATGGCTCCACCTCAAGCCATAGTAACTGTTTTTCTGTCAGGCCACCACTTCCGTGTCCCCCATAACCTAAAGAGACAGCCAACATCCATGTTACTGTCGAGAGGCCCACGATTTGCTGCACACATGCAGCAGTCAGTGTGTGTGGTCATTCAGCCTGGTCTTCAGGACTGTCTGGTGTTGGGATGGGAGAAGATCTGCAGGGAAAGAGAGACATGTTGTGGCCCTATGCTTGGTCAGATGGGATGGCTATGGTCTCCAGTATTGCTTCTTTTAGCATCTTTCATTGAGCTGTGGTGCTGATGCAGGAATTTGTACTGTGAATAAAGTATAAACGGAGGAGAACCACATGGTCACTGTTTCTTCCCCTTTCAGCCTCTCTACAGAGCTCAGCAGCATGCACAGATCTTGCAAGACATGTGTGAGCAGCCATATATTCCCCATATGATCTCCATAACCAACTTGAAGCTGCTTCCCCCCAGGCAGGAGAAAGGCAGGAGAACAGTGTCCCAAAAAGTCCCGCCAGCAGAAAAACAACTCCTGACAGCTCACCAGAGACCACACTGAAGCAGAGAGCTGGCTGCACTGCCTTCAGCAGAGCTCCTGTAGGTGGGGTCTTGTGGACACCTGCTTGTGGATCCCTCCTTGGGTCTAACCCTGGGAATAGGCTCTGACTTCTCCTTCTCCCTCCCAGGATGCTCCAGGTTCTGCAGCCACACAATTCACCAGGAAACAGAGGAACAAGGGCTCCAGACAAAGAAAAAACTGCCAATCCGTTTGGTATTTTCTGTGGTGTTTGCCGGTTATTGCCAGGCGTTTCTCTTTGTGTGGTACCTATTGTGGCTCCTGTCGCAGAAACTGAAGTGAAATACCTAAAAAAATGAGTCCCCCTGAGAAGACTCCAGACAGTGGGGAGATGACTTCTCAGTGACCTGGGCAGTATCCTGGCTACACAGGGAGTTTCCTGTAATGATAAGACTACAAAGGAATATTTATTTATGTAGATACTTATTCAGCTTTCATCTTCGGCCGCGTTTCTCAATCAGCCATTTTAAAATGTTTTGCCCACACTAATTAACCCTCACAGCACCTCTGCGGTAGGGATCAGCATCCCCACATCACAGACAGGGTGACTGGATGGGGAAGACAAGTAACCCATTCAAGGAAAAAATGAAGGTAGCAAAGAAATAACAATATCCTGAAATCCCAATCCCATATCCCAACAAAACCACCCCCTACAAGCCTCCAAATTCTGCAGATATCCTTCACTTTGAAACGCAAACAGCAACCTGCCGTTCTTATCGAGCAAACTGCTCGTCTTCCTCAGCTGGGCACCGAGGAAGCACTGTTCAGACATTTAATAAGCCCCAAAAATGTGGTGCCCTGAAGCGATGTTACACAACCCAGAAGTCCCTAAGGAGCTCCAGCCCTGCTCAGCTGCACAGCCCGTGCCACCAGGCAGATTTCCCCATGATGTTGCACATGACACTTATTCCATTCATTAACCAAGTTAACAGTGGCTAAGAATAGACCCCAGATGTCCTCCTGGCCTTAAAAATCTCCTTTGCCCTCAAGGAAATGCAAAGCCTAGAGTGTCTCATGGCGTGTGCGCGACATGAACAATGAACCAAACTTATGAAGAGCTTGCACATTTCCGAGAATTCACAAAATACATCTCTGCTTTTAACTAATTTCCGTTCTAGTTTGGGGAAATAAGTGCTTAGCAGGGATAACACAGAACAGAGCAATGAATATTTAATTGTATAATTCCTTGGTACAGAGACTATGCCAGACAGAGCCACAGCTGTTCAACTGCCTTAGTTTTCTATTATCTGTTTCTGTGGTGTTACCACTGCCGCAAATTCGCAATTCTGTAACAAACTGGTATTTCCAAACAAAGACCATTTGATATTATGCCTTTAGAAAAATTGCATCTTAAGTACAATTTATTCCTGAATTATTTTTCTGGTAGTGGAAGTTATTCTATAGTCTCATTTTTAATACATACTCCCCGATACATGTGGGAAATTTCCCAAAGCATACTAAAGATAGCACTATGGTTTTCTGCATCACTGCTAAAAATCAAAGCATTCATGTGCAGAATAGAGAGAAATTTCTTTCTGTATAAGCATTTTCCTTCTGTTCCCTGAATCCAGTCTCTTGATAATCAGCAATTACAGAAAAGAACTATAACAATCAAATGGGAGTTTGCACTTACAGAAAATCATGCTATTTATTGCGTGACTTACTCAGATGGAGAAAGCTGTTTGGAAATGTATTGGTAAGTGAAAGAAACTGCTATTTCAGAAAGCTGAAATTGTACTAATAGAGAGTCTAAAGAGTTTAGAGAACACGATCCATTTGGAACTGATTTGGTCTTCTCAGAAACACGAAAGAGTAAATATGGGGATTTTAGGATCTTTTCTGACATTAAAATGTATTAATTTTTCAACTGATATTTTATCAAATCATCTTTAGGATTGTGTGATATTTTGGAAGGCGGTATTTGGGTTTCTATAGCACTATCGACTTGGGGAACCTCCAGTAAATGACAGTTCATTCACCCATACCACACATCCTCTCCCAGCTGTGACTGTTCAGACTTTGCAAACAGAAAGACGGAGGCAGAGGCCGTGAAATGATAAATTACAGTCATTTTCACAAGCAGATGCTCCCGCTCCCATTTCCTCAAGCCACTGCTTTTCGTGCAGAGATGGGGTTAAACACCCGATTCCCAGGCCATGTGGACTGAAATCACGAAAAAAGCACCCAGCAAGCCAGGGAGACCTCTTACACCGCAGAAGTTTTCCTCCTTTTCCACCCCAAAATCTGGTTGGAACTTTGACGAGCCGCCTGCTCGGGAGCCTTATGGATGTGCCTACGCTGCAGCCAGGCAGGTGATTCTGCAACGCCTCCCATGGCAGCCGAGCTCCGGGAGGATCCCCTGCTCCATCGGGGTAGGGACACTTGTCCCAGCCCCAGGGGACCCAGGCGTAACGCCAGAAGGGAGCGATGGATCCCTTCGTGATCCCTTCATGCCTGCGGGCCGGCCGCCCGGCAACGGGAGCGCAGGTTTCCATGGCAGTGCAAACAAGAGACGGGGAAAGCCCGGAGCTGAGCCGACAGCCACATCCACCTCCACACCTGACCACGGCCGCCCTGCAGAAAGGAGCCCGGAGGAGCTCTTCTTTGGGTGAGAAACCAAAAAATAAAGGGGTGAGGGCAATCACAGCAATTTCTTTTCTGTTTTCGACATCCGATACAGTGTCTCGCTCAGGCAAGTGGAGGCGCTGGCGTGTGCCGCCAGGAAATCGCAGGCACTGACCATCTTCTCCTGTCCGCAAGGGGGGGGTATGTATTGGGAACTGGGACACATCTGTCCCTGGAAGAGTCGCTCTGTAGCTCAAAACCCGGAGTGGTTTCCCGGAAAGGATAATGAGCCTTCTCTGCAAGCGATGGTATCACTTAAATCATTTGAGCGTATAAAACATACGCTCACCCAGTGCTCTGAGAACATGGTGGATGGATTTTACTGAATTATTTTTTTAGACCTGTTGGCATATTTACTTTGGCATATTTTTTTCAGCGCAGCGGCTTGGTGCTAGGGAAAAGCACTGAATAAATGTTTCAGTAAATTAAAACCGTGAATGCCTTATCTATTGATTCCCATCCTACTGGCCTATTGGTATGTAGCTACTGAAACATAAAAATGTCAGAGGCAGTGAAAGATATGCCAAATGGTTCTAGCAACAAAGCAGTTTCTTATTTGCATTATTGAGCTTAATAATTATAATTAGCACAACTAGTGCTTCTGTAGCTTTTGGCATTATTTGCAAAGTGATGCGCAAACAATCTAGTAAAAAAACCCAACCACCTCAAACAAAAAACACCTTGATAAAATGAATATTTATAAGTTAATCTTAGAAACAGTTTCCCACACTTTGCTAAAATTATATTATAAAGCACTTCTTATCTCAGACGGTTGCACTGACAATTATTTTCCATATGCCAGTATCCTCTGTCTAGTCCTGCCTTTAAGTCCCATTCCCTGTAGCAGGAATTTAAATCAACACATGAAGAAGATTTTTATGAGAAGGGTTTTAGATTACAGAAGCCAAGGTGTGCGCTAAGGGGGCTGAACCTCCAGGTGTTTGCTGCAACCGCTCTGCATATTTCACAAAGTCTATTCAACTGAACGCTGCAGGCGTTTGACTGCTTTCCTACCCCTGCCCTGATAGGGTTTTCTCCAAAACTCACCCCATCAGCAGGGGTTGTGTTGTTCTAGGACGTAGATGAGGGACCCCTAGAGAAAAATATCCCATTAAGCTATGCAGAGTTCAGAGGGACATGGAATCTAAGCGACCAGTCAAGGAAGCTTTTGGAAAAGGTACTTCAAGAACTGAAAAAGAGAGCGAGAACTTTTGGGATGGGTTCAAACAGCCTAAATTCTACCTCAGCCTCTGTGTCTCATCAACAGTGAAAGTCTGACACCTCCAAAGAATAAGGTACTAATTGGGCAGCTGCAGAAACACAGCCAACAGGAAACACAAAGCACCAAGGACGTACATGGAAATCAGGCCAGATGAGTTTAGCTCAAAATATATAAAAACTGGAGGCTGTTCGGTGCAAAAAACAATGCTCTAAAATAGCCTTAAGACTAGTGCAAGCGGAAGAGGATATTTTCTGCTGTATCTTATACCAGTGCAGATCAGGAATGGTCCCAGCAGCAGAACTGCATCAATTGAACTAATACCTCACTGGACCCAGCTTGCTGCCTTTGTCGATTAAAGGATAGCTTTAACAATGGTCTATCTGTTCTTTGTAAGTGAGATCATTACAATTATGCCTTTTCCCCTAGGACCCATAACAAAGACTACAAAAAGAGACCGGATTCAGAGAAACAAAAACCCAACCTTCAACAGTTTGCCAGCCTAAAATTAAACACGACAGAGTTCCCCACAGCATGTCTGTGCCATCCAACAATCATTCAGCCTTATCGCAAGGAACCCACGGTGCTGAAGCAATTACTGGTAAGAGCTTTAGGGAGTTAAAATGTTGCTTGTGAAGCAGCGATAGGATGAAAAAGTACGGGTGTGGATCAGAAGTGGAGATGTGGATGGAACAAGAGGCAAGGGACCCGAGTTGCTTGTTCTCTCCAAATGGTTTTGTCTTTACTTTCCCATCAGTGTGTGCGTGAGGACTGTGTTTTACACAGCTTTCACATAAGCCAGGGATAAACACCTCCTTTTTTGGGGTCAGAACACAAATATTTTCCAGTTTACTGAAGCTTTTTGTTAATTCCTACGGACACAAAAGGCTCAGTGGTTAAGATCCAGAAAGGCCCTAGGCCCATCACTGCTGTAAAACCTACTGCATCAGTTACTGGCACGTCCCAGCTGATTTGTTTGTGGTTTTCCTTGGACCAGGGTCAAAGATGCCATCTCTACATATAGAGTCAACATCTAAAAGTCTCTCTTCCAAATCTGGAACGGAAACTCAGCTTGTGCTGTCAGGTAAGGTCATGATGCTCTGGCAGCTTTTTGTCCTTAGGTCAAAGGAAAGGCCTGTATTCAGACTCTTCTGCCCACCATCAGATGAGGTGGGTAAAATAGCTCCAGACTTACAAAAATCCCTGGCTGAAATTCTGAGCCGATCAGCAGATATGGTCAAGTGACATAAACGATACAGAGGTCTCAGTTATGTCACCGGCTTGTTATAAGCCCTATCCAGCTCCCGGCTGTTGATTCAGCGTCGTTAGACATCTGCAGCTGTGAGCACGGCTGCCCACCCTTCAGGCGTGATGCAGCAGATCAGAGGCCCTTGGCACTGGGGCCTGATATTCTGCCTCGTGTCTTCTACATCCTCATCCATTTTTTGCAGACAGCCCAGAAGAGGATGAAGAAAACCCAATGAAAAATCCTTTTACAATGCCTCCAGAAATAGACATTTTCTCAATAAGGAACAAGGAAAGAGAAAAGGCCAAGGCGGTATGTACACATGCTTTCAACCAATGGATATACAAGCAGTTTACTAGGGCAGGCTACCAACCACTATAATACCAATATTTAGTGCATGAGAGAAATATTAGCTGCCAGATTCAGCTGAGATTCCCCCAGATCAACTTCAAGTCCACTGAAGTCCATGATGAGAGATTAACTTTACCAAGACCAGATCTGAGCACCGGCTTGCTGGTTGCCAGTGCAAAATCTGGATATTGTCACTTCGAGGTAGATTCGCTGCACGTTCCTGTTCCTGGAGATCAGGCAGTGCTGTTAGCACTGATTTTTACACAAAGCTTTGATGCAAGATCTCTTGGGTTTTCACTTCAACAGGGCTTTCTGCTTGGGAAGGTGTATTCCCATGTTTGATGTGATCTTCTTCTGAACGGCCAACAAAGTGACTGCCTAGGAAGAAGGACAGCACGGGTTTCATGCCTTTGGTTTCTCTAGATAAGATAGGGAATTCCAACCCATCAGACCAGAGAGCCAGGGCTCAGGAATGTCTCTTTCTTATTTCCGCAGTGGACTTTCCTTAGGGCGTACAAAGAGGGTGGGAAGTCAGGGAGAGATTGTCGCATCTTGGAGAGGTCTGAGCATTGCATGTGGTTGCAGAAGCCAGGCAGTAGTGTGGAAGCAAGAGGTCTTTGTTTCTAAGTCGCAAAGGGAGGTCTCCAAACAAGCTTAAGCAAGGCTCCTCACCTCACACTGATGGCTGAAACAGTCTGGTTTTCGCTTGGATTGAAGGTCACTATACAAATATGGGGAAGGGCTTAGGAAGAAGTGCACTAAGGATGTCTGCTGAGTGATGTCCTCAGCCTAACCCATGCCCAAACTGCAGACAGCAATGAATTGCACTTCAGCCCGTGTGAAAGCACTGAGCATGAACAACCTTTTACCCTCCAGGAAGCTCTGCAGTGGGTTTGGATAGATCCTCTCAATCTGAACTTGAAGGTTTACATGCCTTTGTGAAAGCTGGACTGAGTCGGTATTGAGCGTGGGCTGTCCTGTTGTTGTTCCCTTTTACTAGGGGACTTGAAGGGTGAATCTCTGAAAATTTCCCTTCTCTCCCAGGAATAATTCAGGAAGGGAACTAGGTACAAACTGGCACAGCTGGTGGCTGGATGCAGAATACAAATCAACAAACCAATGAGAACAAATGCTAAGAAGAAGTGTTTTGGTTGACTCAAGATTGAATATTAGTCAGATAAACCAGGCAAACACGCATCAGCAGGGCATCAGCAGCCTGCAAATTTCTAGACTGTGAATAACCCCTCAAGTCTTTAAAAACCACAGCAAACAAAGTACATAATCAAAACGTCCACGTAACTGACTTCTCCTCATAGGAACGTGAAAGGATGAAGACCATGAAAATCCACGAGAAAATGACTTACTCCACTAAAATAAAAGCAAAGCAAAAAGGGTGCAGGAAAGCTCTGCAAAAGGAGGAAGAAGAGGAGGCCAGAAAACAGGCAACAAATGAAGAGAGACTGAAAACTCTTCAGGAGACTCTGTCATGGAAGACAGCCACTAATAAAGGTAGGGAACTGTTACCATCTTTGCAGTGGTGCTGCTCAGCTGGGTAACAGCCTAAAGCAAAAATCGAAGAGGGGATGGGAGTAGCAGTTAGCTCTAGCCGACTTTGGTGGGTTGGGCTCTCGCAGACGCAATAGTTATATGCTGCATCTCGCCAGCTTCTGTGTGTCTGGGCCATCTCCACCTCACGCATTTACATACAGAGCATGTGTCATCCCCACCACAGTAGCCTGGGTTCCACCATCCCCTGCGGCCTTCACAGTAGCCGGGAGCTCTCAGAATGAGCTGTGAGTCTGCTGTTAGTTTGCAGGACCTTGTGTCATGGAGGTATTTCTACTAAGCTGACCCAAAGTTGGATTTTAGTGGATGTGGGCCTAAACTTTCTGCCTCTGACATGAGGAGTAGCTTTGCCATTAATGTCTAGAGGACATAGACTTTTGTAAGGACCAGATTCTCCACTCCATCCTACCTGGTCTTACTCCACGAAAGCCCTTATGAAACTCATCCAAAACAAGGTCAAAACTATAATAAATGGATCGGTATTGCTGGCTCCAGCACCAACCACACATGTGCTTGTGGCAGCCTACATACTTACTGTGTTTTGCCTTGGCCATATTTCCCCTACTAGTCTGATCAACTTTATATCCTAATTTCAGATAACCCATTAGAGAAGGAGACCTTCCATGACTACATAAATGACAGAAGAGAGATATTTTTACTTGAGGTACCTGGCTTTAAGAATGTTACTTTCTGTTTGTTTAATTATTCTTCCCTGTGTTGCTTTGGTTTTGTTTTTGGTTTTTTTCCCCCCTGAGATCCACTGCCTAGAGTTCACACCAAAGAGGCACACATCAGACCTCATGAACTGACTGGCCAAGTTCTGTGTTGAAGACACCCATAGTCTATAGCCCAGCAACCCCCAATCAAGAAAGAAATGAACATAGGTCATTTACACCATCCAGTAGCAGCCCTGCAACTATTTCATTCGTGAGACATGCAGATATACCAACCTTCTGGCTCTTGCTACCCCATAAATAAATTATAGCTGGGAGCCATTCTGAACTCAAAACAAAGGCGCCATGCTGGAACATCCCCGTTATCCATCCCTATTATTGTGCTGTAACACAACTGAATCAAACTTTGGCAGCCAGGAGTTAACGCAGTGCTGGGACTTCTGGATTCTGTCTTTAGTTTCACTGCTTATTTGCTATGTTACTTCTGAAGCACCTCCTGGCCTCTATGTACCTAGTTTGCACTAAGACACATACCTTGGCTCAAGATCCTTACCCTCTCGGCCAACAGCTATAAGGCAATAAGGTAATCAAGAACAAAGCTAAACCAATATACCTTTAAAACCAACCAACTGATGTGACTGTGTTGCCTTTTGGGTTCATTTCAGTATGCCATAGCAGTAAAGCGAGATGAGATTCAAAGGATGGAGAACATAGCAAAGACTGAGGAAAGAAAACTGGAAAAGGCTGAATACTACCTGGACAAGGATGCTGCCATGTTTGCTGAGTTCCTGAAGGAGAACCATAAAAACTCTGTTCAAGCCCTGAAAATGTAATGGAAGTTGAGGGAACCACTTGTGTGCTCTTTTGTGCTGGACACAGGAGGTCTTTTGCTCGACCTCCCTGTGGGGTTTTGGCTAGCATCCATCCTCGAATGCTCTGTCTGAGTTTTCCCAGAGTTACAGTCCTGATGGCACTTTCTCCCCACACATTCCATGAAAAAGAGGAAGGAGACCAATAGCTGGGGAAACATCTCATTGCAAAAGCCCTTGATTTGGCTGCAGCAAGGAACCTGCTGTTGACCCCACCATTTCTGTTCTTCTCACAACCCCCTTAGGAGAGGGAGAGGCTTCTGCCCAACCCCTCAGAGCAGCAACAGTCCCTCTAAGTGAGGCAAACTTTGGTCCATTACAGGTATCACAAGGTCAGAGCAGCAATTGATGCTCAGCAGCAGCCAAATTAGGAAGGCCCTAACCTGGAAGCGTCACTGGGACCCCATACTCTCTTTGCCAGGGCAAGCAGGGCCTTCAGGCAGGAGCCAAGCATCACTCGGGCTACATCTATAAGAGAGATTTCTATCATCCCCCCCCGCTTCTTTTTCTCTGTTTTACATGCACCCCGGTTCACTACCCACTTGCTGCTAAATTGTTTTATGGCTTACGTTGATGCGTTCTTCCCTAGTGCTGAAAAAGAAAGCACAGCAAAGACAAAGAAAATAACGGAGATCCAGGTGATCACTTCCCAAATGGAGAACCTCCAAAGGTAACAGTTGCACGCTATTCCTGCCTGGCCTTTAACAGCCCCTACGGTGCTATACCCCCATAGCCCTCGGCGAAAAAGATTTCCAAACATGTTAAATTTTAAGAGTCAAAATGTTTCAGCTTTTGTTTTCCAGATAACTGGCTTTTTTTTTTTCTAAAACATATCAACTAGTTTTTTAATGATATTTTTTAAAAGTATGAATATTGCAAAGCTAAAATTAAATGCCTAGTCTTGGATTGAAAACCAAACAATACTAAGTAATGCATTTTGATGGTGACCTGGGGAAAGAAGAATTTTAAAAAAAAAAAAAAAAAGTAAATTCCCATTATGAGTTGAGCTGGCACGGTCTCTTGTTCCTTTTCAAGTAAAAATTCCCAAATTAGCAAGGCGCGTGCCACAGCAAGGGTCTGGCCACAGAGACGTGACCAGACAGCTCCCACATGGGGAACCACAGAGAGAACGCAGGGCAGGCTCCTATTTGTCTTTGCACGTTCATGAAGACATGTGCCCTCTTGTCCCTTCTCTGAGTGAAGGTGAATAGCAAGAGTTAGGAAGAACCTGTCCAAACAGGGGCTTTCCTCCCTGCTAACCCACTTTGTCCACTTCTCTCACCCCAGTGATATATCCAGATTCAAGAATACTCTGCAGAAGTACAAAATGTACAGGGACTTCCTCTACAAACTATCTCCAAAAGAGTGGCAAGAGGAACATGGAAAAAAGCACACAAAGGAAAAGGATTTGAAAACAGCAACCAAAGCTACCGAAGAAAGTGGCTCACCTAAAACCACTGCAGAGCAGGACAAGTGCCAGGGAAGAGCTGCCCACTCCTCACTAGGACAGCCCCACGCTCCAAATGTCCATGTCGTCTTGTCTCCAGGCCAGGGTCTGACAGCCAGTCCCTATACTACCAGTCATATAGATCCACCAAATTCCCTGCCGCCTTCACAAAGTTTGGCAGTCATCTCACTACATGAGGTCAGGCCGCATCTCAAAAACTTCCCGAAGTCTCTACCAACAAGAAAACTGTAAGTACAAGACAATGCAAATGGCAGACTTAAGTACAGTAGAGAGCACTCAACTGACCGGGAGTCGGTATAGAGGAAACCTGCTCCTCACCTTCACTGTGAGCATACCAACATCTCGGTCTTGCTGGAACAAATCCAAATACCAGTAGAAAGCCATTAGGTGTGCAAGTCAGTACCTGTGTACCTACTCCAACAGAGCTCCAACCTCAAATCCTCTGCTGACAGCCTGCCCAAAGAGTCTGGGCCTTGACCCCAGGAGGAATCATAGACCTTGGGCATCTGTAGCAAAGCTTCTCTGCGGCCTATTTGTGGCTGAGTTACTGGTTCACTCTGCTGGTCACAGCTGCCACGCAAATAGCTGCCTGTGGTTTTGCCATTAACGAAGGTCCAAGGTCACTGTAGACCCACATGGCGTTGACTGTCTACTTCCAGTAAGAGCCTTCAGATGGCAGATGCTGGGATGCAGGCACAGTGACGCTGCTGTGAGGTCGGCAGGGCCAGCCTGAGAAGAGCAGGGGCGGGTGGGAGTATGAGAAATGTACGGCCAGCTCCAGCTTCTTGAGGCAAAGAACGAAATTACCTGGAAAAGCAAAGCGTGAGTGGCTGGTGAGTCTCCTAAGGCCAAAAAAAAAGGCCATCAATAGAGTTTGAACTAAGTCATTGCTTGCAGGGTCGTTTCCTCCACCTCCACTCAGAGCATTGCCGGTGCCAGGTCCTCCCAGGCAGGGTTGCCATGTGCCACCCCTCGTGAAGCCACTGCAGTTACTGGGCTGCTGCCACATTGCAGGAACGATGCGGACACAAGCAAGGCTGACATTAAGATGATGCAAATGGAGGTTTTTCACCCCTCCATGGCACAGGGTGACGGGTGCAAGTGAAGGGGATGAGCAGATTCTGCTCCCAGCATCAGTCAGGCACCTCGTACCTTACTCTTCCAGCTCTTGTGCTGGCTTGTCCCTGGGCCTGAGCAGGGAAGAAAGAGGACACACTGCTGGTTAACGGTAGTGGGCTGTGCAGAGGAAGAAGCACTCAACAACCTTCTCCTAGGGCAGGTAAAACCTTCAGATTCCCATGGTGGCTACGCCATGTCATTTAGGAGCAGTACCACATCCCACAGGGAGCACAAGGCTTTCTCCACACTTACCATACTGCTGCCTGAGTCTTTTTAAAAAGGCTCCTGCCTCTGCCTTCCCATCGCCCAAGAGCCCAGTCTCCCATCAAGTTTAAAGGCAACACCCTCCGTGCAGGCTCATGCGTCATGTCCTGACCCTACTGGCCAGCAGAGCCCGGAGCAGCTCAAAGGGCAGTTTCCTTCTGGACAGACACAGCTCCCACGCTGCGTGCGTGCGTGCGTGGCCCCTACCTCCTCCTGACCCCCAAATAGCCCACAGCCACGGGGGGGCAAACGTGTGAACGTGCAAAGGACTATTCAGGAGCAAACAGCAAGAGCAAACAACAACAGTGTTCGTAATTCACTAACAAGGTCTCCTTTGAGCTATCATTTCTCTAAGGGCCTGATACACAAAATGCTTTTTTCAGAAATTTACTGGAGGACACAGAGAGCGAAACCTGCTCGGACGAAGATGAGGTCAGAAGTCTCATCTTGAAATATTTACACTTTCTGTTTGTCCTGTGTCATTTATCGATGTTACTAATGTCTCTCACCTTTTAGCCATTCATTATGGTATTACTGCGGCCATTAATTATAAATGTATGTTTATACATTCATAAATGTTCATGTTTTAGCAACACGTATTATAAATAACTTAGTTTAGCTTTGCCCCTCCACTTGCCAGAAACCTACCATCACCTCAAAGCTTGCCATCCCCCGACGAGATATGACATCATATAATAGGAGATTTTGAAATTAGTGAAGTTACTGGTTTATGTTGGAAATGGAAGTGTTCCCACTCACAGATGTTTGCACCACTTTTTACTCCCCAAAATGCGACTTGTTTTGGGGGTGAGCTACTGAGGTAGCATCAAGATACGCACATGACAGGAAGGTGGGAGACATTTGTACGTGGACAGTCATGAGCCTCCCTGCATGGGAGAGTATTCGAACAACCAGGGCTGGTGCAGACCAACCTCCATGTAGTTCAACGGAAAAGAAGCTAGAGGAGGACAAAAACTCATCACCATGTGTCTTCCATTCCAGGAGCCTGAGTTGTATTTCACTGATCCCCAACAACTGCTGTCTATTTTCACGGAGATGGAGGAAGAGAACTTGACTTTCATCCAGAATTCCCAGGAGACCGAGGAAAGTTTGGAAAAGGTCCAGCACACTTTCATCACCACACATGAAAGCACGTAAGTGTGATCCTGCTGGTGGCGGGAAGGAGTCCCTGTGCCCCAGCTTTCAAACATAAGTGACCCTCTCTTGCCCCCACTAGCACCTCGCCAGCAGGCTGCATGCTGCAGACCACACGTAACGCTGTTCACGCAGCACGTAACAAAGAGGCTCTTTCTCACACCTGAGAGCCCAGCCACAGCCCACCCAACTCACCATCTTGTGAGCTCCTAGAAAGTGTCCTCCCTTCTACGTAATTCAGGAGATAGACAGGACTTGAGCTTGGGACTAGCTCCTTAGTCCTCAAGGCACAGGCTGGGGAACTGATGCATTTAGCATCCTGGAGTGAACATAAGCCAGAAGTATCCTGTAATTCTCATAACGGAAGATCAAAGGAAAAAACAAGGCATGTCCTGGAGTGATCCAGACCAGCACCTATTCTGACTCAATGCAAACCCTTCCTAGAGGAAGCCAGCAGGGAACCCAACTGTAATTGCAATATAGTATTTCAATGGCAGGTAGACACATATTCCACTTTAAAGTGCAGCTTATCCCCTGGTGAAAGTTTTTAAATGGAACCTACTTGCCCCGCTGACTTATTAAAAAATCTTGAACATTTAACTATGCTACTCCTCCCTCCCCCCCACCAGCATAGTAACTGTTACTCCAGAAAAGCCCCAAGATCCCTCTGCTCTCAGAGATGTTGGTGCAAGTTCCCCAGAAACGGCGTGAAGTGTTACCTCCATCTGCCGGCAGCAGGAGGGACGGTCCAGGACGGAGAGCAGCAGAGGAGTGGCGTGTTTCAGAGGTGGCCTCTTCAAAATAATCTCCTTTCTCTTCTGGCCTAGGGAGAAGAAGTTAGAAGAGCTGAAACAGCAGGTAGTCACGCTGAGATCCTCTGTCGCCAAGGAAGAAAAGAGAGTAGCAGATCTGAAACTCAAAGTTCACCTCTTTACCTCTGGAGGACACGAAGCTGACGACCAGGTACATCCTGAGATCAAGGCAAGGGGGTTTAGCATGCACATAAACGGTTCCTCTCCACCAGCCATGTCCATCCTGGGAAGAAAGCAGACACAAGGTCGCACTGGGGAGGGATCAGCGCTGTATCTCAGCACTGGAGCTATAGTAAGGGCAGGTTCGGGGCACTGCTGAGGCAGCAAACTGGGGCAAATGTGTCTACTCCATGCAGCTGCCACGAGGTGGGAGAGGAGCTCACAGAGGCAACCGGGCAGCTGCAACCTGCCCCAGGCCACAGCAAAGCTGGGAAGATGAGACCGACAGAAGGACGGCTCAGTACAGCCATCTCTCCCAGCCACTGGTGATAAGCAAACTGGGAAACAAAGATTGAGTCTTGTTGAGGGAATTAAAGTCTGCTATTTTCCTTGGCTTTTGGAGGGATGATGCGGTTCTACTGGGCAGAACCCAGCTGTGTCTCTCACCGTATCTCCTCTCACATCTAGGACAAAACGCTCACAAGCCTGAACAAGAAGGTGCTAGAAGTCTATTGCCACTGCACTGGAGAAAGTGAGACAAAGCTGCAGACAGTGCAGATGCTAATGGTGATAGAAAAGCAGCTCAATGATTTATTGGATACCTTAGAGAGAATCCCACCAGCAAAGATAGAACAGGCTGAGAAAGCCAAAAAAGCGGAACAGAGAATGAGGTAAGACAAGACCCTCTTCTGGAAAGGGGACCTGTGTTTTCAAATGTCGACAGCCAAAAGCAAAGCCATTGAAAGAGCTAAATTTGTCAGATCAACCCGGGACACTATAACAGCACTCTGAAAGCCCGTGTGACCAATACATCCCACTTCACCTCTGTAAGGGTTTCACGTTCATAGTGCTCGTATCTCCCGATCAGCAAGCAGCAGCCCACAGCTCCCTTAGAAAAGACCTGGAAACTACATTAGAAAAAGCCAAAATCTGGAAGAAGAGAAAAAAGAACAAATCTCCTGAGCAAATTAACTGATGAGAATCACCATTTTAAGAAGAAAATTTGCAGTAACAACATTTAAACTGATTAAATAGAAAATTGCTCCTCTGTAGCTATTTAACACACTCAAAGTCTGACACGGCCCAGTATTTTGTCAGCCTTCAGTAGGTACATCAGGGCGCTTGTCAGCAATGCCAGCTTTCCACTGTTCATCCTACAAAACTGTTAACTTTGTGTTATTGAATTAAAATAGCAACCACTTAACACAGTAAAATTAGCTTCTGAGATGAGACACGTGCCTCTTTGCTCAGTCACACACATGAAATTTCCCAACGCAAACAGCAGAGATGCAACTGGACAGCTGATGCTATCCTGGTTCTATTTGGCCATCCCCGGCTGAGTCAGATCCAGCAGAGCAGGAAGGAAAAAAGAAAAAAAAAAAAAAAGTAGTGGGAGGATTTAAAGCCAGAAGCGACATCTCCCTCCTGCTCGCTCTTTCTCTGCATCTTTCTTCACCTTTGTAGTAGAAAGGGTGTGATGCTTCTTCCTGATGTGCTGTGAATGGTTTTGCACTCTTAACTTACCAAATAATTAAGACACACATTTATTTCACTCTGGGGATGAAGGACAAGAATTCAGGAAGGAATCTGACACTTCCCCCTCTGTCCCCCGCTCCCTTCCTCCAATAAAAAGCAAAACCAACCAAACAGAAAAACCTTCAAAGAGCATTTAAAAATTTCCTGAAGATGACAAGGTTAAGAATTCATTTCCTCTCCGCTGCAGCATTCAATAGTTTGAGCCCGTTTCTGTTCCAGCGCTGTACTTCCACAGGGACCAGGAGCCAGTTAACAGGATCCGCCTCCACTGTGCCCAGTTAGCTCCGTGGATGTAAAACCCTCCTGCTCCCCTCTGCACAGTACTGACTTGGTTGCACTGGTGAGAACTTAAGACACAATAAGCATCGTTCACCCACAAAGCTGGTCCTGGTCAACCGTAGAGGCATAAATCACCTCCTAAAGGTGGTACAGAGCGTGTCTGTAACAGAACCCTCTGCCATCTCCAATTGCAAAGCTTGACGTGCTTTTTCCTCCCCTCCCTCCAGAAAGAGTAGGATGAACCGCTCCAGGTGCTTCCCTCTCACCAGCAGCAAACTCCAGCATCAGCTGCAACCAAACCCCTGAGCTCCGGTGGTCTTACGCTGTTAGACAAGCTGCGCGTCAAAAGCACTTCTGGCGTAGCTGCACATCACGTCTAACCCATCCTTCATTTGTTTCCCTTCAAAAGGCTCAGAGAGGAAAAGCTCAGACAACAGAAGCAGCAGCAAGAGGAAAGATTGCAACGGGCCCTGGAAAGATCACAGGCAACTATAAAAAAAAGGGTAAGTGCAGTAATCCATAGGAACACCTCGCCTCAACAGCCCGCTTCGGAGAAGCTGGGGGTACTGGAACATGAAGCGTTTAAGGGAAGAGCGTTACTCGGAGTCTCCATAGCGGGTGGGGAGGGCACACGCGCTCAGGTGCATCAGACCTGTAACCTGGGCTCCAGCTTAAGCAACTGCTGGGAAGTCAGTTGTGCCGAGAGTTATTCCAGCTCAGCGTCCTTCCGTTGTCCTTCTCCTATCCTTGTGTCCTGCTCACGTGGCCCCTCCATTACTTGCCAATTTTCTCATTTAGCTCATTTCAACTTGTTAACCTAGCAGTATTAAAAAAATACATAATAAAAATATTAAAAATAATATTAAAATATAAAAAAAAATTAAAAAATACATATTATTTCAGTATTATGAAAATCAGCAAAAGAGGAACAGGGCAGCACCAGGAGCCCCCCAACAGCAGCAAGCCCCTAGACCAGTTCAGCCGCACCATCAAACCATACCTTTTTTTGGCATGTTCTGCATCGTCCCAAACTGAGCTTTGGCCTCTCAGGAGGCACCACGTGGAGCTTCGGGCCATGGCTCCGGCTGCACGTTTCACAGGCCGACAGGATGGTGAGGACATCCCAGTTCTGCCATGCACCAAGCCGGTGACAGCATGGGCAACTGAGAACAGGCACCGTTAAGTCTCTGCCCCTCTACCCAAGATAAAATAAGAGGGTTCTACAGGCTCCAACAGGTATTTCTTTGGACTTCCAGCTTCCCGTCCTCTTGAGATCACACAAATAAGGCTTTAGTCAGAAAACACTGGCAGGTGGAATAGTATCTTGTAGGTGGTGAAGCACTCGCACACACATGGCCTTAAGGTGCTTGATGCTTGTTTTTTAATAGAAAAAAGGCATTTAATAGGCACACTGAAACTGCCTAGAAAACGCAGCAAGGGGCCACGGCCCCCCACAGCTGCGTGAAGCCGTTTGACAGCATCTGCACAATTGGGACACGCTGCTCCTGCACAGCACTGACACCCGCGCCTCCTCTTCCTCTGCAGAGCGGCAGGAGGCTGGTGTTTCGTTCCAACCCACCTACCAGGAAGGAGAAGAAAAAGCAGAGCCAAGAAAAAATGGATAAGGAGAAGGAAGAACAACTCTATTATTTCACCTGGCAGCACAGCCTTAACCACAGCATGGAGGGCTGATGCTGCTCTAGAAAAACATTTTTTTTTCATAGATGTACAGTCTGTTAATCTTTGCTCAGTTGATGATCTTCATGGTCCCGGGAAATTCCCTATCTTCTCCTACCCCAAGATACCAGGGAAAGCTCTCGTCTTAGGCAACCACTCTCCCCTCCCATTGATCTTCTGCCTAAGAAAAGAAATTAAAATTCTCTCATTTTGCTTCTCAGGCTCCTGCTAGCAATGCTTTTCTCATTCAGTTTTTGACACAAATAGCACTATCCCTACAATCCCGATGAGTGAGATTTAGCGCAGTCCTGGGTAACAATCTTTGTTATGGCAGGACTAAGCCAGGCACCTGCCAGACATTTGTTATAATCACAAATCTGTTGCAGGACTATAAAAAACAAAGGCTATGCTTTAATCCAAAGGATGGGTTTCATTAGAGACTTTGCCCCACTACTGTGGAGAAGAATCAAAGGAAAAACACAAGCTTTGCATAGATCAAGACGCTAACAATTAGCTTTATGTCAGATGCATCCTTACAAAGAACAATACCCAGTGACAAACTGACCGTAAAAAAAAGCTTTATTAACCCTTTTGCACCAGCAGTTCTTCAGGTATCCATTGCCAGCAATGGAGTTCAAGCCAAGTGATCCAATTTTCGGCCCCATGAGGTTAGCACTTTACATTCACTTACAAAGCTGAGTGAGGTACATTTTCAGAAGTAGAAAGATTCGGTTGCAAGTCCCATAAAAAGATGGAGTGTTCCTTGGCCATTTTAACAGATGAAGAACTGGTATGGTCCTTGAGAACAGAATAATGCAGGCATCGGGAGCTCAAGGTATCTCAGCTTCCAGGAAGAACATGGTGACCACTAGCGCAAGACCCAGGCGTCCCCCTTCACATGATTCCTACTCAACCTTTTTTACCTCTTAGGAGTGGACTCCACACTACAGCCACAGCTACCAGGTAGAAGATCTCATCTACCAATTAGTTTGGTTTGGAAACCCAACCTGAGAGGGTTAAGAGATTCCCTGGACATAAGCTGTAAACTCAGGATGAGAGGAACAGAGAGACCTCAATGCTCAGTTAAGCTAAAGATAGAAAAATAAAACTGGTTCAACCAGAGGATAGAATACTGCCTACAAATCCGGATCTGAAGTTGAATGTAACCTGTATACTCTTTTTTTCCTCCCCAAGTCTTCAACGAAAAAAGCATTTATCTGGACACATACATAGTTCAAAAGGCACAGGAAGTAAAAGCATTTCTGAATGACCTCGTGTGAATTCAACATCAGTATAACTGTAAAATAAATAAATATGTGCAAGATTAGAAAGATCACAACGTTCTTCTGCATGACATATCTTATTTTGTAAAAAAATTACACATACGTGCATACACACACACCTCATTGAGAATAAAAAACAGTACATACACCCTTTTATCAAACTCCTATACATAATTTTATAGGCATTCAGTACATCACCATAAGAAACATTTAAATTACTACCTTAAAACGTAACCAAAGGTGTTTTTTTTTTTTTTTCCTATACAACCCTATACTTATTTAGTTGTCTGCAATCCAGGTAAGTACAGTACATACAACCTCTCCCCCGGCCCCCAAGAGAAACTGCAGTTTTTCAGTGGGGCAAATCTTCCTAGGTAACGATTCTTTTCCTCTCATAGAATACTCTGACAACTGCATATTCTGTAAACCAGCCGGTGCATGTGACAGTCTGGCATAGCAATAAAGAACAAGTGTTAACAGTGTTCAATCGTGGGGAAAAAAAACCCCAACACCAAAATAAAAAGATAGCGGCCAGTTTACAGGTAACTTGGCAGCAGTTTATAGATGAGATAAAATCAAGGTGCTTAAATTTACATGACAGTCAACATTCCTCCCAAAAAAAGGGAACACAAAGATAAAACGAACCTCTCTCAGATGCTGTTGGACTCTTAGCTAATCACTTACAGTGAGCACAGTTCTATTGCAGTTTTCTTTTTCAAGTTTTGCTGGAAGAATTCAGCAAAATATTTGGGACGCAGGAGCAAGGAAAGGGAGAAACTCAACATGAGCTACAAACTGATTCACAGCTAAGTTAACATTTAGAATCTAGCTTTCTAAAACAAAGATTTTAGAGCATCTCATTTTCATGGCATAGGACATTAGTTTTGTTACCTGTGACACTTTGTTCCAGTTTTCTGCCAAAACACAGGGGCCGAAACAATTATATTTTTGTGTGTGAAAAACACTTGTAAATTTTAGCTCAATTCCTCAACGCCACTGGCTCCAGCAGGAGACCAACGGAAGAAGAGTTTTAACTGACGTAGGCAGGATTATAAATCTGTACTTGTTAGCTGTAGAATACTTGCTTTCCTGTGAAAACAGTAAATATTACCTCAGTTTGAAGTTTAATACAGTACTTCTCCCTGAAACAACACTGTACAGCAGTCCGCCTCAGCCTCTCCCACCACAAGGCAGACAGGGTATCTTACACAGGCACATCAAGTGGGATTTACATTTTTTTAAGAAAATCTTTCAGCTGCAACTGTCCTTAGCAAATTGCAAAGAGTGCAACCATAATCCAGTACTCCTCATTTCCGTATTTTCCTTGGAAAAAGACCCACAGTTATCTCATTCTGTCAAGACACGATTGCCCAATTTGTTTTCAAGTAGCTGTTCTTAATAACGGTCATTCCAGATCCTGTAAGTTTATTGTGCTTCCAGTGAACTGAGAGTTATCAGAACCTGCATCATCTTCAGCGGAATTGTGTGGCTCCTGTTGAAGCAAACAGAGAGCATGAAGAGTTCAGTGCTTTCACCTCTAGATGCTTTTAACGCTTGTCAGTAAGATTTACCTTGGCATTTACCCAAGAGCAGAGAAATGCTTCGAATGGTTTAGAGGAAACCCAAAGCTTTCCTACGTCGGGGACGCACTCAAACAGTGCTGCTCCAGTTTCTCTTTGGAACACTTCAGATGAGCATTACTAACGGACTATTTGCTTTTCCTCTATTAACTCTCTACCATGGTCAACGATCCTCGTACTTCTAGGTTTATCATAGTAAAGTGCTCCTCTCAAATACAAAGGCTTTATTTTCTATCCAGGAGAAGCACGCTTGGTAATAAGTGCACTGCAGACTTTGTCAAAACCAAAGCCCCACATGGTCAAGTAGCAAATGTGATTAATGTGATTTATACACATGCTAATCATTCATTGCTCCTCGGTTCTCAGCTGCTCCTGCTCGCTAACATGCAGTATACCGGAACAGCAGATAACAAAACATTTACGCAGGAAGTTATATGAAGCTTTCTGCATTCAAACACCACCGACACTCACTAGTTAACATGGGCAAGTAGTGAAATGAAAGCAAGCAGGCATTTTAATCTAACTGCCGTCCCCATGTAGATACCGCTCTGAAATCTAGGGTCAAGATTTTACTTCCCACCCTTCCTGTAGCCTGTTACAGATCAATTCTGATCCTCTTTCTTGACCACTTAATATCCGTAGGATGGGATCAGGAAAACAAGGATGAGACACTTCAGAAATAAATGAGCAACAATTTAGTTTTCATTACTCAGTAACTGATGAAGAAAAACAACCATCTATGACATGTCAAAGGTTGGTAACGTACACAAGACAAATCTTGCAGCGCTCCGCTGCAGCTCTCCGCTGACTACTTCTTCTAAGTTAAATTAACCTCCCAATGGAAAACAAGCTATTTTCATTAGGCAGAACACCAGCATTCACAGTAAACTTTCTTCACTTTCAATGGCTCTGACATGCTGTACCTGAAGTATGTGAACAGGTAAATCCACTGTGAGCTGAGAATGTGACGAGGAGGACTGAGAGCTCAGTGGAAAGGGCAAGTCTCCCTCTCCCGGGGAATCATCCTGTGAATGCAGAAACATGATGAGATTACAAGAACCCCCCCCAAGCATCTCAGCACAACACGGCAAATTTCACTCTGCCTCACAACCTTAAAAAATCCGATAAAGCTACTGCACCTTCCTAGTAAGGCCTAGATCCAGAAAGATACGCGAAAGAGAACTGCCACTTCAAGCTGAACCTAGCTCAGTATTCAACCTATTATCCTATCATCATCAACTCCAAAGACTGGCAAGATCTGAAAAGGAAGGAAGGAAAGAATGGTTCATCTTCCAACAAATGCAACACTCAGAAATACGTGACAATTTTCATCGTGTTGTGTGAAGCTGATAGTTAACATAAAGGTTACAAACATTTGCACCCACCAGAAAACTAGACAGAGGGAGAACTCTGCCTATTGCTTCCTCCATACTGTATGTTCTTAGGAACAAAGTGGAACAAACTTACCCTCTCTCTGGACACTATACAGATATACACCTGGACAAAAACTTATTACCCGCCACGCTCCACTGATCAGTCCACATGGATGGCTAGGTATTTTTAGGAAAAAAAAAATCTTCAACTTTATTTCAACAGTTCAGAGAACCAGAAGTTTAGGCTAAAACTTTATTTTGTGGGAATGTCTGTGTGCCAGTCTCGTTCACCTTGTAAATGAGAGAGAAGTGGAGTAATGTAAGAATTGGGTGGGGGGGTGTCAACGAAGAAAAAGACTGGAGGAAAAAGATACTCCCATGCAAACCCTAAGTAATGCATGCTACTAATCCTTTCCTTTTGGAAGAACAATTACCCCATACTCTGGAACAGGAATGTGGCATCTGTTTTGCTGCTCATAACTGCCAGTCCAAACTGTGAAAATCTTAAGCCCTGGAAGGATTACAACTCTCATGTGCAAAATGGAAGTTTGCTAAAAGTCTTGGTTCCATCACAGTGTTGCCTGCAGCAAGTGCATTCAGCCTGTTAAGTTTACAGGATGTTCCCTCCAGTTTCAGTGCCTGTATGTTCAAGGCTGGAGTGAGTACTAGTACTGAACCAAATATAAACATCTCACCCATTTCCACAATGCACCCATTTGGGCCCCCAGCAGTTGTATGATTGAACCAGCTCTGTTTTCAGGCATTTCTAGACCTCTATAAAGCCAGTTTCATACAAACTTCCCACAAAGTGCTTCCTGTGGGCAAATGCCCTCATGGCCACAGTACATACTGCAGATTTCAAGATCTCATCTAGGGGCAGCAGTACCCAAGTTCACAGATAGTCAGTCAGATTCTTCCACAAATGTGCCAGTTTGGGTAACAGAGAAGATGAGCATATTTTTCCTCCTCAGCTCTTACCTGAAGAAGCTGAATTTGCACATACTGGGCTCCAGTGGCAGGGTCCCTTATTGTCAGACCTCCGTTTGGCAGAACTATGTTGCCACCCAGTCGACTGCCAGGATTGGATGATGAAAAGTTGGTAGGGCTTACTTTACCGCCCTTGCTTTTCCTCTGACCAGAGCCAGATGCCCCTAAAAGAGAGAAATGTTTATATTTAGATGGTCAGAAGCAATTTGCCAAAGTTTCCCACTAGTATTTTTCAATTTTCTGCAGTTATTTACATTACGCAGCAAATGCCTGGCACGGCGCAATATAATTAAGCACTACCTGATAACTGCTAAAAGGCCAGGCGGCAATCAGCTGATGAACTCCAACTGCTGACTGAGCATCTCAATGCCATCAAAACCACATCACAAACTGCTAAGCTTAGGGCTCACCTCCGTGGCAGCACAGAAATATCAGCATATTTGTGGAGTTATAGAAAGGAATTAGGAAGTAGAATTGCATTTTCTATTTTTAATTTTGCAACTCACTTCCTTAGAAGTCATGTACATAATTTTTCCAAACCATAGAAAGAGCATAGTGAAGCTCGTCTATTTCCAGAAAGATTTCAAGGACTATTAGGTAGAACAGGCTACAGAAGTACAACTATCAGAACCTTAAGCATTTTTCAGTTTAAAACAAAATGAACTAGCTGCTTGTATCACAAACTGAAAACCAAAAACTTAATCAAAATAAATGTAAAGATACAATCCTGTCAGCTGTTTCAGGTTGGTTTTGGTTTGTTTGTGGGTTTTTTTTTATTTGTTTTTTAAATTCATAGTAAATGAAAGGCTTGGATAACATCTTTTTAAACACTGAACTTCCTTCTACAGTGTTCATTCAACCTAGGTAAAGCAATGAGAAATACAAGACTTTTTAGACCACTTTGAGAAGCACATAGTAGCACTAAGGCAACACCTGGTGAAAAGTGGACTACTGGGAGTCTTGAGTAGGAACAGAAACAGGAGTTTTCTCAGGTCATTTTAGGAGACATGCAGACTAAGTGAAATCATCTTTCCAAACAGATGTCCAAAAGACAAGTTTGTATTATCAAACATGTGCCTGTATCATCAAGCACACTTAGAACTAGCTTCATAAAGCACTTATCCTTCTGTGTGATTTGCTGAACCAGACAGAATTTACGCAGGTATGCCTTTTACAACTACAGAAACATGCCAGTGCTCAATTCAGAACTAGTCTCTTAACTCGCCTTAAAAATTACGACCCTGATTTTCAGAGATGGAAGGTATTAAGAGACAGCTCGGAAAAACTAAACTATATAGATATGTATGATATTCTACCCCAGCCCCAAGGGTAGACACAACTCAAATGCCTGAGCTCATACAGGTCTAGTGAGCCACAGACCACGTTTGATCTGACAAAGTAACGGTGTATAATTCACATCAGACAGCTATGAGTCGAACTACAGTTAAAGAGGATACATCTGAAATCATGACCTAAACCTCACCCTGCGCAAGAACTCTCCACATGGCTAAAATCTGAGAGAGGGGTGTGAATTTTCTACATAATTAAGAAATAAATCCATTAACACTGCATATACACTGTTACTAAGTGAAACACAGAAGCAAATCCAGCTGATGTTTTCATTGTCTGTACTGAGTAAAAGAGAACCCACCAGGTAAGACCAAAAGCATAAACAATGGAAAGCAAAGTGATCTTAATTTTTTTTTGTTTTAATAAGAAAATAAAAAGCAGATGAAGACATGAAGGGGTAGTGTCTTGTTAATAATCATGAAACATATGGTGCCGATTTCTTTGTAAACTTACCATGAAGTTGGTATTGCACAGAACGTGATTATCCTGAGTAACAGATGGTACACCACACGCACAATTATTTTAACTAGCAATAAACCGTATGGGATATTTAAGAATGTGCTCAGATACCTGCTGCTATTTTACTGCCAAAACCCATAAATAATTGTATTCATTAAACTTAACATTAATGGCTTCTCACCTGTGCTGCTCCCATTCCCTTTTTGTTTTCTTTTCTTGGCTAGCTGAATGGCTCTGTAGTCTGTTCTGGCAGACCCACTGCTCTCCTATTAAAAAAAAATTAAAAGACAATCAGCACAGACTAATGAGTTCGCTGTTGCACTTATCTTTTACACCACAAACATTGATTTCCAGTTTCCCATGCTCTTCTGATTAAAGTTTCAATAAATTCCCTGTACGTACTTGTCTGGAGTTCAACAGGAGGAAGCTGGCTCCACATTCCTAAGTGTTTAGATTTTAACAGGGTAAACATTTACTTTGTAATGTAAATAAACAGTTAAGTCTGCAGTACCATAGTAAAGCAGAAAGGGAAGAATACTTAAAATGGGAACGAGGACTGAGATGAAAATGTTTCAGTCACTCTCCCAGCCCGAATCTCTCCCTGGAACAAAATGCACAAAACATACCACCTATTCTTGCATATTCTTGTAAATTCCATTTCACCCTCAGACAGATGGCCTCTTACTTGTTAATCACTTATCTTGAAAGGTTCTCACTTAACTCTCCCCACCAGGAATTCCAATATTTCTTAAAAGAACTTATCACCACACCGAATCTACTTCTGACAACATAGAATTCAACATAAACTTCTACATCCTTCATCAAAAAAAGCCAAAATGCATGATCCGCAAAATCTGAGAGAAAGATCTCCCTATAAGGTATAAGTAGCGATGGATATCCCTAAAGTCAGGGCGTCTCAGTCATACAGGGGTAAAATGAATACAGTTATTGCATACCAAAAATGAGCTGCCAGTCACTGGGCCAAGATCCATTTCTTTCTGTGCACTGTAGCTCCCTGGAGGGTTGGAGAAGACAAACTGTGTCACAACTTTGCTGCCCTCTTGTTGACCAACAACGTCCGAGCTAGGAAGCAAATTCCGTTCCACTTTAGTTGGTGTTAGTAACTCAGGCACCGCGGTACTGCTGAGGCTACTCGAAGGAGTCAAAGTGGCTGTGTCGATTGTTAAATTATTGCTGGACGTCAAACCGTGCACCTCTTGACTGGAATTCCTCACCGACAGAGATGCTAGTGAGCCCAATGCTTCTGCATTGACAGTCTGTACATCATCCAAATTTAAAGTGCTTTGCTGTAGAACTGTCGCACCGGTTCCCAGCAAGAGAGAGCTGTCCAGGCTCTGCGGCATATCGCTGCTAGCCACCAGGATCAAGGGATCGACTGCCTGGCTTAAAGAATTGTTACTGACAGGGAGGTTTCCTCCGAGCGTTGAGCCCACCGAAGCAACATCGATAGTGACAATTCCAGAGTTCACTAGCGCCATGTCTGTTCCAATTCCAGAATTGTTACTAGACACGTTGGAGAACAGGGATACGAGGTCTATGTTGCTGAGATCGCTCTGTCCCGGACTAGTGAGTTCACTGCTGGGTGTCAGGGAGCTGGTTGCTTCAAGCTGAGTTAGGAGATCTGGAAGAGAAGAGTTTAGTTATAAGACAGACCTTTCATCAGACAATGGGGAAGAAATGTAATTTTCAATGATCAAGGGAGGAAGCTTAAAACTCTAGATTCTCAGCCTGCTAAAACTTCCCAACTTCCCTGAAAGCAGCTTTAAGGAAAGAAGCTTACTGAAATAAGTTCACTCCTTTACTGAGAGATTTCAGTTACAAAAGCACTTGCCAAAAGATAATGCTAAGGCAGTCCAGACTAAGTTAGGTTGTGAAGGAGTGGAACAAGAAGTGCAAAAAGAAGTGTTTTTACTCCTCACTCGTATTTTACAGACGGCACGGAGAAAGACAAGCTCTATTTCATCCAAAAAAGCTGCAACTTCTCACAATTTCACGCAGGTCAAGCTCAAGTCTCACTTTCCAATATTCAGTTACAGGTCCCACTGAAACTTTTAGGGGGGAACAAGCAACTCCAATCTCAGTGAAGATTCTGCCATTCATATCAATGGGGCTCGGATTTCAACATCAGTAAATACACATTTTCCTTAATAAAACATTTAGGTTTTCCATTAGACTCTCCTATAGCTTGAAACAAATACGTTACCTGGGCTGAAGTTATGCTGTTTGACCATATGCGTCTTCATACTGTGTTTGGAAGTGAACAATTTATTACAGCTGGACACAGGGCAACGAGTCTTTAATGAGTCCACATCCTGAAGATGTTTTTTGGAGTGAATGTACAGACTACTTCGTGCTGAAAATTTTGCACAACAACCTGCAAGAACGTACACAAGGCTTTAAAGTTTCATCTAACTTCAATTTGATGTTCATATTTAGCATCTTAACAAAACAAATCAGAGTAGCTCTGCAGAACTCTATCTGCCATTTTGCAGTGCCTGTGCATACCTTCAAAGGAATTAGCAGAAAGCCAACAACCTGTTTGAAGAAATTCAACAACCTATTTCTGACAACAAGAAACTCTTATATCATTCAGTGTAATGCACAACCTTTCCCTGCTACGGCATCTTAAATGTAAGCTCTTCATGACGACTGCTGGCAAAAACCATTAAAAGAGGAAACAATCACCAACTAGATCTGCTTTACTTTATGAAGCAGAATATTCCAGATCAGACCCAAAATCTTTGTTCCTGGACTCCTGCTGAAGTAATGGAGGTAGTGCTAAGAGTGCTGATGAATCAAGTGAAAAAGCTTGCATTTGGGGAAAAGGCACACAATCTTCAGGCCATATACACACTAATACCCAGGTAACACATACAAGAGTGGAACAATACCTTCTACGGGACACTCAAACGGCTTTGTACCAAGGTGAGTTATACTGTGTCCTTTCAAGTGTTCTGCCCTTGTGAATGACTTCCCACAGCCTTCTACTGGGCACATAAACCTCCTGTCATCTTCGTGTTTCCTACAAGGGAAGGAAATTGCCGTTAGCAGTGATTAAATCCACTGCTGCTGAAGTACTGGAAGAAAAACAAACAAACAAACAGCAAGCGACTTAGGACAGTATAATCAGAAAAGGCTACCTTTTATGTCTCAGCAGCTTGGACATACTGGTGAAAGACCAGCCACAACCTTCAAAGTCACAGATAAAAGGCCTTTCACCTTAAGCAAAGAAAGATTACATTAATAATCTAATACAGAAATACACACTGCTACTAGAAAACCTGAAAAGCTGCTTAAATTGAATTAATTTAAGACAAAACGACTCAACAACCCTCTCCTGCAATCTACCGCAGAGTACTGCGGTGTCCCTTCCCTCTGGTACAATCTGAGCCTTCTTTAACCCAAGGCCATTGCATCTTTAACTATGTATGAGGGAGCGGATAATTATCAATCCATCTCGTATCACTCTGAGCTATCTTGAAAGTGAAGTATTCATTAACCAATAACAGCATTATTCAAAACAGGAACACAACTGAAATGTTTTTTTCCTGTTTCCATGGCCAGTGGAATACAATACAGTGAAGTATGCGAAGTCGGTTTCCATCACATCTATGAACTTTCACTTAACAAAAGTGATACTTTAAAAAAAACAAACAAACAAACAAAAACAAAACCCACACTGTAAAGCCATGAAACCAGGAAAATGGAGGACAGTAGAGAGTACACACAACTAACTTTCAAACATTAAAAGACGGGATTTCAGCTTAGCAGTGGTCCTTGCAAGTCAGGAGTGCTTGCTTGAGTTGAAATTTATCTTCTTGCTGTTCCAAACCTTGGTACATATATTCCACACATTCTGAGAGTTTTTTAGCCATTTGTTTTGACCAAGATTATTATTTACCCAATGTTTTCAATGCCTACAAACTTGGGAACAGAGCTGGGATAATTTTTCTGAACAGAGCTCACATGCTAAAAGCCACAGCTCGCGCCTCCATAGCCACTTCGCATTTGGCAAGCTCATTGAGCAGACTCCCACCCCAGAAGGCCAAGAATCAAACATTTTCACTGACACCAACTAATGCATGTCACTCTTTCTCCCTTCATGACTTCCAGTTTTCCCATCAAACTGACGCCCACTCTCCACATATTATCTTCTGTGTACTTCTCCATCTACAAGTCATACTCATGAATACCTGTGTGACTCCTCATGTGGATTTTCAGCCGGCAGGCTTTGTCATACTGCTTGTTACAGCCAGGGAACGAACAGGAGAACTGCTCTTGCTCTCTGAAGTGGGCTCGGTTATGGGAGAATAATGCACTCACTGTGATAAATGTTCTTTCACAGCCTGGGGACAGAAGGGAAACAGCACATCAGTTTGATACAAATCTGAATCAGGAAATCTGGATCCTTTTCTCCCTCCCAACTTGTAGTATGGGACTTTCGTGATCCTTTTTCCAGGATATTACATCCTGGCACACAGGAAAACCAAACAGCACAATCCTAAACTACATCACTCCCAGGGATTACAATTATTTAGACAAGGTGGGCAATCAAAACACGGACAGCCCGGTTTAAGGCACACCGCTGAAGATTTGTGCTGCGACTTAAGGCATTTCCCCACGCCAGCACAACGCCACGTGTAAGCGAAGGCTCAGCATCCTTCAGCTGCCAAACTTTCCCTCTTTATAACCGAGGTGGCGTGGAGCCGGGGGACCTTCCTCAAGACCCTGAGGGTGACCCGGGGGGGACGGAAGGGGTAGCTGGGAGGAAAGGCGAGCTGAGCCGCAGGGATCCTACCCTCACCTCGGAAAGGGGAGGGAGGGGAACCAAGCCCCGGCGGCGGCTTACCGGGGAAGTCGCAGCGGTAGGGCCGCTCGGGCTCCAGGTGGCTGCGGCGGCGGTGGGCGGCGAGGCGGGCGGCGCTGGGGAAGCGCTGCCCGCAGGCCTCGCACTTGTGCGCCGCCTCCTGCTCGTGGGCGCGGCTGTGGGCCCGCAGGTTGTAGACGGTGGTGAAGCGCTTGGAGCAGCCCGGCGCCGGGCAGGCGAAGGGCCGCAGCTTGTCGTGCGAGTGCAGGTGCCGCCGCAGCTTGTAGGCCGTGGCGAACGACCAGGCGCAGCCCGGTACCGGGCAGCTGAAGGGCCGCGCCGCCGACCCCGCCGCCCCCCGGCCGTCCTCCCCGCCGCCGTGCGCCGAGAGGCGGTGCAGCCGCAACTGCTGCTTTCGGGGAAAAGCCTCGCCGCAGCGCGGCTCCGGGCAGGGGAAGGCCGGCGGCGAGCGCGGCCGCGGCCCGCCCGGCGGCTCGGCGGGGCTGGCGGCGGGGGGCGGCGGCGGCGCGGAGCCCGCGGCCTGCTCGGCGCCGGGCCCCAGCGTCAGGACGCCGTTCTCGATGCGCACCACCAGGCTCTGGTTGTTGATGGTGATGGTCCCCGAGAAGGAGCCGTCCTCCGCCCCGCCATCGCCGCCGGCGGGGGGCAGCGGTGGCGGCGGCGGGGGAGGAGGAGGCGGCGGCGGGGCCGAGCCGGGGGCCTCCTCCGGCGGCTCGGCGGCCGGCGGGCCGGGCTGGGCGCGCGCCGCTTCGCCACCGCCCGGACCGGCCTCGGCCGCGCCGCGCACCACGTTGAAGACGAGTAGGAGCCCGTCGTTGTCGGGCGCGGGCCCCGCCGGCGGCGCGCAAGGGCTGGGCGCCGGGCTGGCGCCGGGCTCCGGCTTCTCCTCCACCAGCAGCACCGGGAAGCTCACGTAGAGGCCCGACGCGGTGGTGCTGGCGGCGGAGGAGGTGGAGGCGGCGGCGGCCGCCGGCTCCCAGTCGGGCGGCGGCGGCGGGCGGCGCGGGGCGGCGGGCGGCGCGGCGGGGCCGCCATGTTGGGCGCCGGGCCTGGCCCGGGCCGCCTCCGCGGCGGGCAGCCCCTGCGTTTCCATCTTGGGGGTCCCTGTAGCAGCGGCTGAAACCGGAGCCGCGGGGCGGGGCCGGCGCGGGCAAGCGGGGAAACACGGAGCGCGGCGGTACGGAGCGGGTGCGGCACGGGAGGCGCTGGGGAAACCCGGAGCGCGGAATCCAGGACGGGGCGGAGCGGGGCCCGGGACGGCTGGGGCCGGCCTGGGGTCACTTGGGCTCCTCTCCCCCGCGGGACGGGTGCCCCCGTGGTTGTCGCACACTAGAGAGCCGCTGCACAGCGGCTCGTACCTTTAATTCCCCTCGACAGTCGAAGTGGCGTAGTTGGAATTATTTCAGTATTCAGGGATTATACGAGATCTCTGCACGAGCGAGACCCCAGCTGGAGTGCCGCGTCCAGTTCTGGAGTTCTCGGCACAAGAAGGACATGGACCTGTTGGAGCTGGTCCAGAGAGGCCACGAAGATGATCCGAGGGCTGGAGCAGCTCTGCTGTAAATACAGGCTGAGAGAGTAGGATTGTTCAGCCTGGAGAAGAGAAGGCTCCGGGGAGACCTTATTGTGGCCTTCCAGTACTTAAAGGGGCTCCAGGAAAGCTGGGGAGGGACTCTGGATCAGGGACTGTAGCTATAGGACAAGGGGTAACAGCTTTAAAGTGAAAGAGGGGAGATTTAGATTAGATATCGGGAAGAAATTTTTCACTCTGAGGGTGGTGAGCCCCTGGCCCAGGTTGCCCAGAGAAGCTGTGGCTGCCCCATCCCTGGAGGGGTTCAAGGCCAGGCTGGACGGGGCTTGGAGCAGCCTGGGCTGGTGGGAGGTGTCCCTGCCCAGGGCAGGGGGTGGAACGAGATGATCTTTAGGGTCCCTTCCAACTCCAGCCATTCTGTGATTCTATGATTATTCCTGTATCTATCTATTCCTGTTAATAGCCAGGAAGAAGCTGTGCCAGAGCAGAGCAATTCTAAGCTCACAGCCACATTTGGAGAGTTGCAAGAGGTAAATACTTTTACTAAAATATCCTGTGCACCTTCAGTGGAAATACAAAAAACAGCGTTTTGAACCAGCCTTGAGTGATCCAGGTTTTCTGTTCAAAGCGTGGCCGTGCCGCTGCATCACCCGAGACAGCCCGACTCGCAGAGGGTGGGGACCCGAGTGAGAGGGGGCGATGAGGAGTGCTGCACAGAGGGGTGCAGGCTGCAGAGGAGGGAGGGGAAAAAGGATAAACACAGACAAAAAGAGACTGAGGGTAGGAAAGAGGCTCTAAAAAGCCATACTCTTACTGAAGTCAGTTGAGCCAATGCAAAAAAAAAAAATAAAATCCTACCAAGTCAACTAATGCATCAAAGCTTTTTCATTTTTTCATTCTCAGCCAACGCTTTCTTTGGGAGAATGTTCACCTGCCTCCTGGCTCTGCCATACTTCAGGAAAAGGGAAAATTCTCCCGTATTTGATATGGAAATGACACCAGTTCCCTCCTGGTGTGGAACTGACGAGCAGTCCCAGCAGATGGTGCTGTGATCCTTCCACTGGGCAAATTGTTTCTCCTTTCCGCTGAGCAATGTAGCACCACCTCTGCAACAGCAAGGATGGGAAACTGCTGGGCAGGCACCCTCAGCTCCAGGGAAGCTGGTACTCCTTGCCGTAGAGCTGTAGGTACACCCAGAGCTCCACTGTGCAACTTCACAGCCACCTGTCTGAAGTCTCTGGGTGCTTGAGCTCAGCCTCCCCTGAAATCCCCCTCACCCCGCTGCGGACTGTCACTGGATGTGGGTCATTCCTGTTCTTGGCTGCCCCTAGCCATCCTGATCTCTCTGTGGAGGTCTTTGCAGTACCTTCCTTTATGTTCCTAGGGAAAGAAAGGTCTGCCCGGCAGCTTATTGCTTAAGACATAGGTGCATCCCTGATTGGATGTCAAACCTGAAGGAGAAAAGGAAAAAAAATAATAAAAAAACCAAAACCAAGCCACAAATCCCTCTGTTTCCAACAGCCTGGAGAGATTCAACAAGTCCCTAACCAGGAGAGCTAACAGTCTCTCATGTCACAAGCTTTATACCTTTAAAAACCACTGTAGTTACAGACATATGAGTATCCTGCATGAATTATCCTTTGTCACCAAGCTCTTGCCTCTATCTGCAATCAGGAACAAGCTTTTTGGGACAAGTGCATTTTGAGGAAGGCATTGAGGTACTAGGATTCATAGGAAGGATGCTTCAGCCTGTGACAAGCTTGAGATTTTACTACAGAAATTCACTACCTCTGTATCCACTGCCTGGATCTGATGCGATGCCTACAGATGTATGGCTTGAAGACTGCTCTCCCTGTATTGGGTTTGTCCAGCAGTGAGGTCAGCTACCTATAAACGACATCAGCATCCCCACAGAACAATAGCACGTTCACAGTTCCAGCTTCTCTGCAAACGAATAGAGAACAGATGAAATGAGGCTCAGCAGAGCTCAGAAAGGGAATCTTCACAGCGGTGCTGGAAACCACCTGCTATTTCATCCCAGGCAATAACGGGCTACTGTTCCCCTGTGCCCTCACAAAGGTATCATAAACCTCAGTTCGCATTTGTTAAGTGCTTGAGATCTGCAGTTGAAAGACCAAAGTAGACTTAAATGTATACATTAAACGCAACTATATGCTTCATAATTAGAGTAAACAACAGTGAGTTGTTTATGAATATGACCGGCTGCTCATCAGTTCACTGCTTTTCTGTAACCCATTTTGCCTTACTCATGCTACCTAGCTAATAGACAATATTATAAACTTTATAGACAAAATTATAATCCTTATAATCAGAACTTCAACTAGTATCTCTTGAATTGTGCTCATAAATTCTGGTTCTGTGGCTCTCTACAAGTAGTATGGAGTTATAAACTCCCAGGGACATGAGTGGCATTCAACACAGGTGTACTTGCAAGGTTCTGCCTTCTGCTCAGTAAAGTTGTAAGGATGAAAACAAAGTTCCTTTTTTGTCTGGGCTGTAAAGGTTGAGCACACTGGCAGGTACTGCAGTACTAAAAAAATGTAAAGGCAAATAGTTAATAAATACTGCTTCAACATTTTGTCTTTCGTGGATTTTCAACTTGGAATTAAGATGAATCTATGGAGCAGCTCTACATTCCATCGGACAGAAAAGCCAGTGTATCTTCTTGTTGTTCCTCACAACAAAACAGTACCCTGGTGCTTTTGGGCTACGAAGACTGGAGTTGTTTTGTACAATACCAAGATACTAACTTTGGACCCAGTGCAGTGGGGTTAATAATCGGTAATGCATAACATATGTCAAAGCAAGAGCTGTCAAATCTGGCTGACAACTACTCACATCTCAATCGTGTAACTTGGCAATGCGGGCGTTTTTTCCATAATATAAAGTGATTCCGATCAACTGCAGATTGCACTTCACAGAAGGTTCAGTTACAAGCAGATGCCAGGCTCTCGCTATTCATCTGGAGGCATGTACAGTACGTGAACAGAGTAAAGAACTGATTTGTGATTCGAAAGAAATGGTTTCCTTTACTTGGCACCAGAGGCAATACAGAGTTGCAGAGTGTGCTCACTGGGCAAGTACCACAGGGTCTAACGGTTGTATGGTTTCTCGAGACCCCACAATGCTGAGGACCGCAGCTCATCACACCTCACCTGCAGCCCCCAACACATGTTTACCTGTGTAACCCCTTTCCCTTCCAAGGGGTAGTGGACGCCGTGCCGAGGAGACTGAGTGACCGGCCAGGTCAAGCCCAGTAGCACGTGTGCACCGGGGCAGGGATTGCTGATGTCTGAATGAGGCCCACATGCAAGGGCCATGCTTAGCACGAGATGTGACAGCTAAGAAGAATTATTTTTGTACACGCACATATAAAGATGTGGATGTAAAATCTGTTTCTGTAAATATACACACGCATGTATCTGTCAATACGTATGTGGGTAGGGGGTTCAAAGGAAGCCTCAGCTTTTGGTTCAGTGTCACAGCTGATTAGAACAAAATACTTTAATGAGTTACTCTTAACACAAGAGTAGGTTCAGATGCAAAATACAAGGTTTCTTTCAGTTGCATTTAGGCACACTGGGTTGTGTGCCTTCCTAACTCTTCCCAGGAAGAGGGAGGGAGACCGAAAAGACCTTTCTATCTCTATTTTACTTTACAATCACCTTCTGCGTGCAGGAAGCCCACACCGTCCTGTCTTTGGAACTTTAGTTTGTTTCACATCAGCTGTGTCTTATTTCACAAGGAAAGTCTACATGATCATTTTGTTATAGTGCTTTATTAATTGCACCACTCACATCCAAAGGGGTGAGTAGCCCATGTTTTTGCATTGAAAAGCAGCAGCCAGCACTAAGGACGTAGCTTTTCTGGAGGTTTACATCCATTTAGAAGCTGCTCAAGTGCAATGGGCTTCTACAGAAGAACAAACTCATCATCGTGAGGCAGCAAAGCACACACAACATCAGATTCAGCTGAATGGCACCATCTCAGACCGATCCAGAATTTGGCTCACATTAATTTATCATGAGTTGTTCCATATTTTCCTGGCCTTGCTGTAAAACGTTTGGAATTGGGCTAAGTACTTACTGCCCTCAGGCTTTTCCACCCACTTACATGCACTGCATTTTATTCCTGCCCATGGAGAAAATCTTGGATGAAAATTTCAGGGAAAAACACGTGCAGGCTATCTGCTCTTAACCAGTTACAGCGTATCTGTCGCTTTTATGGCAATATAGAAAAGCTTGAGCCTAGCACATGTGATATCAGCACATCCTCCACCAGCTGAGCAATACGTTTGTTTACACACTCACATGTTTGGCTACTGGATTTCATGGCTCTTCGCTGACAGCAGCGGCCTCTGAATTAGAATGAAGACCGTATTTGATCAACCAGACCTAAGAGTCTCCTTAATTTATGAATTATAAGGAATAAGTGAATATATTAATTTTTTTTCCATTTAATTTTCAGGGACAAAATTCCAGTTCCTTTCCTTACAAGGAGTAGTTTCTTATTGCAAACACTGTTCCAAACATGTTAGTGAAAAGACTGTTCCTGACATCAGTGGACCTGTCACAGACAGATACGGGTTTGTGCCATTAACAAGTTAAAGGGGGGAAAAAAGAACTCACATGGAAGAGACATTTGCAAGGCTTTTATCATTTGGCCAGAGAGCAAAATAGGATATCAAGAAAGCAACATCAAATGTATCTGCAAGGACAACATCGCACTAGGAATACCATTAACATTTCAGGGCTTGCTCCAAGATGTTCTCGTCCACCACCTTGTGAGGGAGAGTCACCTTCAGCGTGGCGTTCTCCTTCATTGCTTGGCAGATCGTTTCATAAGCGTAGTCATTGCCCGACCAGCAGCGTCTGGCGACCTGTCAGACCAGAAAATCAATGGGTGTAAAAATTCCGCATTTCTCTTGCCACATCCATCTTACACAATATTTGCGCAAACGCTGGCACCCAATTTCATGACAATAAATCTTTCAACCCTCTGCCACTTTCTACTTTCCTGACTGATTTTGGCGGTCATTTTTGTAATACCTGCTTCATTTTTATGAGTAGTATTTGCATAGACTTGCTACATTTTCATGCAGAAGCATCACATTGGACAGATCATATTGGTAGAGCTCGGTACCTTATAAACTTTACAAAACTGTCTCACTAAAAATAATTGTGCACTCCATCCCAGCTCTGTAAAACTAGCACTTGCTTTAGGTAACAGCATCATTTAAGCAATCGATGCTTTTGTATTGGGATAAATATTTAAAAAGAAAAACGTCACCCAATGCATTTTCAAACTATGAAATCAAAGAGACAGATTCTCTGCTGGCACATAAGGATGAAACTCTATGAATAGCCAGGGAACTGGTAAACACCTCTTCCAACCGCAAAGCTCTGCATTTTGATCTGTGGACAAGCAAGATTCCCCAGATGAAAAAAAGGTAATATTTGGCACAAAGAAAAGAAGTCCTTCCCTCTATTCAGTGCCTTACAAGTCTCTATTATGAATTGCAAATCAGTGTCTGAAATATTGAGGCTCAAAAGCGTTCAAGAAAGAAAATGCTTGGGTTCCAATTTAGCAAAATATTTAAGCATATGATTAATGTAAGCCTAACAAGCTCCCAGGACCAGAGCAATAACAGCTAGAAATGAGCTTTCAAGCTAACAACTCAGTTTCCCTGACACTCAACCTATGTTTTTTCCTGGCAGTATATTTTCAAGGGTAAACGCCAGTTTCTTTCAGTCTTGTATATAATATGGGTAGCATTCTCAGATTGTCCTTTTTCAACATGTATGTGGAGGAGCAGGTCTCTTGCTTGCTCAGAGCAGCAAAAGATTTATTGGGCTTTTAATAGTCTGTCTCTGATACACAGTGCATGTTAAGGGTTTGTCTTCACTACTCTAATCTACAAATTAATATAGTTGTCTTCCTTCTTCTTCCTTAATAATTTACTAATGTGTTGTTTCAGGTCTAGGACAGAGAATACGTGCAAATTGTTCCTCCTCCTCTCCTACCCCTTGCCATGCCAGGGCTTATGGGGAGGAAAAAAAAACGTTTAGGTCTAAAACAAGAAGGAATTCTGCAATTCTTGTGAGAAGTAAAACACAACAGATCATGTCAGCATTGGCGAGCAGCTCCCTCAATACATCAGGTCCTTGTGAGGTTTTGTGACTGAAAAGCAACGGGTTTTGTCCTTTAATTGGACTACACATTACTATGTCCTGCTGATTAGGTTCCCTTCAAGTATTGAATCAAAACCTCTCTGCCACTTCAAAGATGGGATCCTAGTCTTAAATCTAGTCCTGAACAGGATCTATCTGGACGCTAATGGAATGCAAAAGCTCTAATGGTAGCAAGGGCGGGATGAGCTGGCAGTTAAATGACGAACCTTTCAAGATGCCTAGAGCTCGAAGTTAGGAATAGACGAAACTAAAATTCATATAGTTGTCGATTGTATTACGTAGGCAAACAACAATGTCAACATGTCTAACAAAATTATCATAAGCATTCTTGCCTTTCTGCTTAAAAAAAATAACAAAACGCACACTGATATATGTGGAAACTATTGGGCTCCAAGATATTGTAAAGTCAGAAGGGGTAGTTCTGACACTTTACGGTGAGTTCCTTACCCAAAAATTATTTAGCCTTTTTTATTGACTTAAAGTCCTTTGAAGTTGGAGAAAAAAAAAACCACCAAACAACCAAACAAAACAACTTGTTGGCTTTAGTGGAATCAGGCTCATAACCACCCATATTCACAGCAGTGAACACAATGAGTCTCTCAGCCCATTAGGATTATTCCCGGGATACAAAAAGACAGATCCCAAAAAAATCCTGCCTGAGTGCTCATACTCCCATTCAGTTAAAATCAAAAAGAGCACTGGAACCTGAGTACCTAAATAAACATAGTCCCAGGGGCAGGAAGATACCAAAGTGAACATGTATAATGAGTTTTGCTTACTCCATTGGAAACATCCCAGCTGAGCATCATCTTAGCCCGTTCTTCAGCCTCCGTGGACCCATCCAAAACCAGGCCAAAACCCCCATTCATCACTTCACCCCTGAAAAATATAAATGTGAGAGGATTAAATCAAAATAATTCAAACCAATCCTACAAAATTCACAGGAGTTAATTTGTTCGGTTGCACTGCAAGAAGAAGGATAAGAACCTAGAAACGGTGCTGAATAAGAAACTCTATCAGTGACCTTTTATACTCACAAAAAGAAAAAAAGGGGGAAAAAAAAAGGGAATCTAGGAGGGCAAAGGCCTAGTTTTCTGACCTGCAGCAAACCTACTGCACATTTCTTGTAATGCCCAGCTAGCAGTCAGTAACTGCTCCAAGCTTGAGTGGCAAAAATTAAGCTTGTGCTGCAGCCCCTGCAGACTGCATGCTGTACTGGCTCTAGAAACAAGCAAAGAAAGGTTAGTGCTGCTGATGGGCTGCAGAGTTACCTCTCTCAGGGTATTTCTAAAGGTTAAGCTGCTCACGTTTGCTACACTAGAGCCTGCCATATAGACAGGATCACGAGGAGGACTGTGTACTTATTGAAGCAGACAGATGGATCTATTTATATTCTCTCAGGACAAATGAGAGAGCATAAGTATTTTATTAAAAAAGCGTTAACCACCACTTAATGCACATCTGCCTCGATCATTTCAAAAACAGTCATTCATTTTGTATGAGATCCATAGCTGTTTAAAGACATCGGTGCCAACTTCTCGGGAAGCAGACATACTGGCAGAAGAAGAACAGAAATATGTTAAAACGAACAGATTATACTTGGGAGAAATACCAGTCTGGTTTTAAAAGGACAGGGAAAACACGTAGAGCAAAACATCTTGTCTGACTTCAGAGTCTGGCCTGCGCAAGTTCTTGTTTCACTGCATATGGTGAATAGCGGTGAATGCAGTTGGATAATGATCTGTTGCTGTAAATCTATGAGAGTTCTGGCATTATAACTCGGCATCAGCAATACCTGAGGGACGGGGCATATCACACAACACCACACGGTGTGAGAGGCTACTAATGGAGAACCCTGGAGGCAGGATTTTGTCCTCTGTGATTTATAGCTAGTATGATGAATAAGTTTACAAAATTTACATAGAATAACATCAGACATATCCCTGAACCAGGCAGGAGTTAGGTGTCTTCTTGTCCAGGAAGGAATCATTTCTTACTATGTATTTTCCAGCAGTAACTTGAGCTTCTCAGGAAATGGAGAAATGAGGCTACATTGGAGCCTCACAGACCTGGGATCTACTTCCTGAAACTGGAACTCCCATTTTCCTGTTTTCAGTGTAATATTGTTACTTATGTGATGTCAATTCCCTTTCACTAGTTGTATACGTTACTTGTGTGCTAAGTAGGGCCCTATCGCGTAGCTGAGCAAGGAACTTAGAGCTGCAGATCTCGCCATCACGGTGCCATTCTGTGAATTCCCTCCACTTCACCGTTATTGGGTTTATCATTATTACAAATACATTTTCTATTGGAAGGCACAGTTTTCTTGAAACTGACAGTTCTCAGAGCAGAATGTCAGTGAATGAATCAGTTTCTCATCTTTATCAGGAACCTTTGAAACAAAATCATGTTTTCAATTGAGATGTTTGAATGTTGCAAGCTCTGACTCTTCAAAATAAAATGTTTCTTTTTGATTGACACTGTCAATGCTTTTCAACCTGGAATTTTACTCCCAGGATCTTTTTACTGTGTGAAATCTTTCTTTAGTTCTGCTCTTCGTCTCACTTTAGGATGAAAATAAACATCCAAACATCTGCATTTCTTGCAAATTCTACTTTTTGAATAGCTCATATTGTTACTGTTTTCTCCAAAAGAGGGGACCAGGCTGGATGACAACATCACAAATGTAATTATACCAAGACAAGGGCCAGTTACCGCGCCATCCTCTGCTGCTTCTGTGTACAGAGACCAAATGAACACTATCCTCTACTGCCAGAGTACCAAGCTAGAGTACTCGTAGAATGTCAGTGATGCCATTGCGATGTAATTGGGATCACCGTGTGAGCACACCTCGAGACAGCCTATTGGCAATATCAGATAATAAGAAAATCAGACCTCTGGACCAGTGCTTTATAAAGATATTCCGCATGGGAAGATGATATTTTTTCAGGAGCAGAGATCCCCTCTGTGCACAGAATCCCAAAGAGCATCCTTTGAAGCTGAGGCATGAACAGTGAGTGTCTGATCTCGCTTGCAGTCCATAAATTCAGAGCCTCTTCATTGATTTCCATGGAGTTACTCCAGTGTAAATCAGAATCACGCATCAGAATCTGTCCTACTGTCTAAAAATCACTCATAAATTAAATGCCAATGTTTGTTAGCATGGATTTTCTAGCAAAACCTCTCACTTTTAAAGGGGAACTCTCCGCCTTCATTAGCATTGAGTCACATTTTCAGGTAATTAAAGAAACATGTGGCATTTTGACCTAAGCTACCTCCTATAATTTCCAGATGTCTCCTCCTAAGCTGATCAAAGAAAACAAGGCCTCTCTCACAATCAAGATGTCACACTATCAACAGTGCAGTTTGATTCTTAAATTGCTTCTGCCTTTTTGTTACTACAGGTTACTCAGGCTCTGTGCTAATATACATTCTCCTGCAAATAAACAGGCAGCAAGAATGAATAACATTCATTTGCTCTAATTATAGTCAAGACTATGTTAATCTTAAGTCTCTCAAACAGCACATGTGATGCAGATTCCAGCTAAATAAATATTAATCCCGCTTTTTCTGTTTGTCCCACAAGGCTATAGCACAGGAAAATGATAACAGGTAAAAGGCACTTCTGTAGTCTTGTGGGAAGACACGGCAGATGTGCCAGCAGTTCCAGGCAAGCCCAGCCTCTGCAGGGAGGGCTGGCAGCTGAACGCAGCGCAGTTGCCATTTCTGAACTCCCTGAAGAGAAACTTGCCAATGACAACTTGATTTCTCTCTAATCACATGCGTATTTGTTTATAAATATAAATATAAATATATGAGCTTCCGCGTCCAATTTCACATTTCCAAATCAGCTGATGACAAGAAGATTTTGTCAGGCACATGGAGATTTCTTTATGGCAAAGTCAGATGGACTTTTAGCTCTCCAGAGAAAAAGAAAAACAGGGTCCTAAAACCTAAAGGCATCTGTCTCTTCCAGGCAAAGACAGTGATTTGTTATGGTTGGGGGTTGGTTTTGCTTCTTTTACCAGCTTTAAATTATTCCTCTCTTTAGAAGGCAAGGGGTGCATGCGTTAACTAGCCAGGGTGGTGCCACAAGTAGTTAAGTGGAGCAGAACCACCTGCTGTGCCATGGCTTTCGGGGGCTCTCCAGACCACAGCATCTAATGACACGACATTGTGACCATGCCGGAGTCCCAGCATGGTGGCTGATTAAGGCTTGTGCAGAGACAGGCCTAATTTTCAGGCTCTGCATTCTTCACTGAAGCACAGTAATTCAATCACAGAGGGCTACGGCTGCTCCCGAGAGCAAGGTGAGCAGATACGGTGCCACAATGACAAGTCACTAAGCAGCCATAGGAAATGTCAAAAAAGGATAACCAAACCCTGTTTTTCCATTGATATTTTGATTTCAGAGAATAGCCACATGCTAATTTTCTGACCCATTCCATAAATGACAACATCTCTGCTCTGCCTTGGGGAAGAGCTTCTTTCTAATGATGTAACTCCACTTAAGAAACAACTAAAACAATACAACCGAAATTGCAGCGTGGTCAGTGCCAGTCTTCCAGAAGGAAGGGCAGTCTCACCATTCAGTCAATGTCTCTTTGAATTGCTCAGAGAGACAGAAATGAGCAGGAGGGATTGGCCTTACAGAGGCCAGAGAGACAGGGAATATGATCTTTTGTATCCTTTGAATTAAGGATCATCAATGCACAGCACATCCATGGCAGAAGCAATTATTTTACTAATTGTAATAATTATTATTACCATAAAAATATTCCAAATGTTTTGCACAACAGGTATTAGAAAGTGATTTTCTTTGCTTGTATTTCAAAAGCAGATATTTTAAGGTGTTAAACTCAGATAAGGCCATTCAGACAGATGTAGTCTGCTGCTAGCTCTGGAGCCAGATGTCCAGAGTAAGCGGATATTCTTGTATGTATTTTCCATTCAGAATTACGGAATTTGTGAATAAAATCCTGGCCATGGTGGTTGTTATCGCTGAAATCAGTAAAGTCAGATTTTCACTCCATGCGTCTAAGCCCTCAAAAAGCTTTTTTTTATCCCACTGTTTGATTTTGCTCTTACATACCTTCTATTCAGTAGTTACTTCACTGAAATCAAAGGAGTTAAAGTACAGGAGAGGGAATTCTCCATCTGACTTGAGGGATATTTTCTAGATCCAGTTCATCCAGATGAGTAATAATTAAGTATCATCACGTGTCTCTGAGGATAACATCACTACAAGTTCTTTGGCTTGCGGTTGTTGGCATATTCCAGAGCTGGATGGAATGGAGAAGTGGGAGGATTCACTACAGTATTTAATAGAGGGTTGTGCCCCTTTTGACTGGCGACACCACAAAATGAGGATAGGACTGCAAATGGGAGAGACTTTGCTGGACTGTGCTGGAAAGGACAAACCAGAACGGAAGACTGCAGTGTGGCCAGGCTCTCCTTTTCCCTACACCTCTGCCAGTCCGGAGTGGCATAGGAAGGAGATCGTTTTCCCTCTCCACACATGACATTTCTTTCATCCTGCATCTCATTTTAGGCATTGCTTTTAGTTGTGCATCTTACGTGAAGGAGGCGTTTAATCCAGTCCTTGCTTGGCTGTGGTATTTTACCCTTCCAGGCACGAGCAAGGGGAGAAAGAAGACAGGGGGGTTTGCTGACACCTGGGCTGCTTTGTATCAATAACCCCTCGTGGCACTTTAGCACATGGGCGTTTATATTGGGGTCCTAAGGTCACAGATTTAAATACAGCTTAAGGGGAAACCTAAACATAATCCATCCACTAACACTCTGGCCGTGGATGTGTGAAGGCAACTTTGGAAGCTGGATCTGTTCAGAAAGACCAAGGCAGACTGTCCTCGTTTGGCAAATGAAGTTCTCCAAACTGTGGCCAATGTCCAAAACACTTTTTCTAGACATATGGGCATTAGTTACAAAAGCCTCATACAACACCACACTTTACCTTATTGTACATCCTTTCAGCCGTTGTCTCCAAACCCATCCTTCCCGTGATCATGGTATTGTACCACTCCAGTAATACAGACATCTTTTCTGCAATTCCCCTCCTGCCCCTCCTCCCCACTACACACACAGCAGCGGTAACAGGATTGAGAGGCCAGCTTTAGAAACGTAAATAAGCTCTTACCAGCCAACTCCACCACCATTGTGCAATGCGACCCAGGTGGCTCCTCTGAACGCGTCTCCTACAAAATTTTGTACCGCCATATCTAGGAGGAGAAGAAAGGTGTTATGGCTCTGACGTGCTGCATTCATTTTTATGTCGTGGTGCCCACTCCTTCCACTGGCACTTTGATTATGGCTGTGTGAAGGCAGTGCTGGAGGCAGGGTTTACTCACAGCTTCTCTCACAGATATACAGTGAGCATCTCATTCTTGGGAGGAACAGGCAAGAGAGGTTTTCCTCCCACCCTTTGCCCCTACACTGCAAATGCCAGTTTCACGCTGTGGATTGTGAGGACTCCGGTGCTTTCTGCGTTTGTGATCCAATTCAAGCAGTTGAAGAACCTAACCACTCCTCAGCTGGGAGATACCTCCTGAGGGTGGAGAGAGACACAATCCTTTCCTCGGGGATGCCTCAGTCATGGAAGAACAATCTGGACACATCCATGTGGAGGGTTTCAAAATCGGGGGGGGGACACACCTGGAAAACTACACACCTTGCAATTCTCAGAAGCCTGAAGTATTTTCAGATCAGACTGCAGGGTTAATTCAGCCCTGTGCGGAAAGCCAGTGTAAAGGTAAGGAGATGCATTTTGGGAACACAGTTGGGATGAAAGTGATATTTGGCCCCGATTCTCTGGACATGGGGGAATTTTACCCTGAACATGAATGGCTGAAATCACACAGGAGGTTTCTTCAGTTATTAAAAAAAAAAAAAAGAAGAAAAATAATTTAGCAGACAAATGTCATTTGACTGATGTCAAATGCATGATTTCCACTGAAATGTTCACTAGAATTTTGTACGTTCACTAGAATTTGTGCTAAAGGAGATACCCAGAGAGGTAGAAAGAGGTACACACAGAGGATAACAGGGTAAAACTTACTGAAAACATTTGTCCAGATTTAATTCAGGACAGATATAATAGATCATTTGCTGTGCTTTTAACAGCAAAAAATAAGAGACAAACAGCAATATCCCCACCAGCCACATTTGCAGACCCACAGTTGTTTCACATCTAATGGAAAAATGAGTTTACTTGAGCACTTAATCTATGTTAAACCCTGTCAAAAGCCCCATTATGGCATCTTTCATCTGGCATTATGTCACTTTAATAACCCAATTATCATAATTACAGTGCTGTCAAGAGGGAATGGGAGAGATCAAAATCCCCATATTCTAAAAATGCACAGATTTCTTCCTCAGCCACTAGTATGGTAAGAGCGGAGGTTGGACAAGAAGCATGGCAAGTGGACTAATGATGCAATAACGTGCTGCTCCTTGGCTTCGATAAAGGTCACAAACTGTGCAGATGTCTGTGCTGAAGTACACTTTGCCAAGCGGCGATGACCCATGTTTGCCAAGGATCAGGCTGAGGTACTCACTGCAAAACAAAATAAGGGAGGCAAACACTCTGGAAAATTACCGTGTGCTAGAGAGGAGCCAATTTCAACCGAACCGGCCCAAATATGGTGTTAAAAAAACAGGAAAGAAGGGAGAGGGGAAGACCTAAGATGTCCTTTTATTACCTCCAGAGGGTCATCTGGTAAAACAGGGTTAGGCCTGGTTTCAAAGACCAGTGAAATCAGTGGTCAACAGCTTTACATAAGCCCTTGGAGAAGGCAAATGGTTCATGTAAATCACAAAAGGCAAAGAAAAACACCTAACATGATGAGCAATGGGGTTTTAGCAAGCCTTATTTCTATTGCCCTCTTCTGAGGGCACTGCCTGGGGTTTCCTTACGTTGCTAAGCCCTTTGGTGGAGACTTTGCTTTGGATTGCTCTTCTCTGCACAGCTGCGCCATTTTCTCACAGCTTGTCAGAACCAAACATTATTTGAGGCATCGATCCATCTGGCCTATTAGAACTAGCCAACGTACTCAAGAAGTGTTGAAGTGGGGCTGGTAGACACAGCTAAAAGCCTCATTTCATCAGGAAATCCAGTTAAGATAGCAGGGAACTTTCCTCCTTAAAATTGAGCCATTATGAATTCCCATAATGGAAGTAATTCAATATGCTCGGCTATCTCTATCATAATTTCTCCCTCTACAGCAGCTTGTCTCCTCCAGTCTCAAGCCACTTTGTGACTGTCAGTTCGTGACATGCGGAAACGCTACTGGGCGAAAGCTGTTATCATAATTTCCACTTTATGGATGGAAAATTGAGGAAGATTTAGGTTACAAATTGCTTAGTGCTTCACACATTTTTTCAGGTCTCCAATCTGATATTTCTTTGGGTTTATTTTTCTAATATTTCACAAACTTAAAAGCAGAGTCTGGTTAGCTCAGGTCAGGTGTACAGAATTAAAGGCTCCTTTTGTACAGCAAACCTACGTGATTTGCCCACAGTCACACTGTAAGTGAGCAACAAGGCTTGGAGTTTAATCCAGAACGCCTGACTTCCATTCTTATGCTTTTACTATCAAAGTATGTTCCTTTATGACCAGAAAAGTTCCTTTCAGAAACTCCAGACTCTCAGGCAATGAAATGAACACAGCTGTGAATCTTTTTGCTTTAAGCAAAATGCCATCATAGACCTGATTTTGATTTTGTGGATCCCAAGGAAATACAGCTGTAATTCTGCTCAGATCAGCTCCTTGAAATAGCGAGGTGCAAAATTAAAATCAAACAGAAGATACAGTCCTGAGATAGACTGCTCTCCATTTACATTCAGGTAAATCTGGTGCATCTTCATTGAATTTTCAGCATTGTTCTGGATCTCTCCTATTTAATTAGCTCCACATTCATGTCTGTATCACTATTAAATCCCACAAAGTTTCTCAGGAAGTCTGATTAATTGGGATTAAGGGGTTAAACAAAAACATTTTTAAGTGTTGCATAAAAACCCGATTTTTCTTTTAAAGCAATTTCCTGGTTTGCCCAGACAGACAAGCCTCAGCTGCTCTACTGACCTGCACAAAAGGCTGATCCATCGTAAATGTTTGACGTTTCTCTGTAAGGACTGTCGGTCCCACTCACATCATGGTGATCTCTGCTGAGGACGACTGGAGCCTGCAAAAAGCCAAGGACAAGAACATGGAATCATTCACGGACTGTCAATGCTACCAAGGATCATCACTTGCTGAATTCACGTCTGTCATTTCAAACCCCAGCTTTGTTCCTTTTCCTAAACCCCCTGAAACACATTCTCTGCCTGCTATTAATTATTATAAAACACTTGTTCACATACTGTTCATGAAAGCCACCATCCTTTCATAACTAAGAACAAGAGCTTGTTTTTATGCCAATGGCATCCTCAAAGGAGGGCAGGCAGAGGAGGGGAAGCAGTATGGCTATTTCACCTGAGCATTTCTTTGCTGAAATTTCAAAGACGTTTCAGTGTGCAAAAATCTTCATTCAAAAATAGTTCTTATTTGCTGTTGAAAATGAAAACTAACAGTAAGAAATTTTACACTTGTTCATTATTTTGGAAGACCTCGAGACTGAAACTAAGTTAACAATGAAAATCAGTGATTTCACGTAGCTCAAACGAGTCCTTTCTTGGTCTGGAATTTAGCTGACAGTATGAATCTAGACCAGCTTGCAGGTCTTCATTAGCATTTGCCACGCACAGCGTTTACATGAGAGTAACTCACTCTTGGCGTGGTGCGGTCTGGAATTGGCTGGCTCTGGTTTATGCTGGCAGTGAATTAGGAAGTCATTGAAAATAGACAGGAGCACGCAGCTTGCGAGAGGGGAACGGAGATTTGCAGAAACGAAAAAAGAGGGACGCAACAAAGTCTAAAGGGCCTGGGAGTGTGACCTTGTCAGTCATAGCTCCACGGGAGTGCTCTGTCTGCTCAGGTTTATTTTGTGAGACTAGCTTGCAGTGACGTTCATTTTGAATCCCGAGAAGGTCAACAACATTTGAAATATTTTAACAAACATTTTCTGAGTAACACAAATCAGACCTTTTCTAGCTAGAATCCATTCTAAGTTTTACTTGAGTTTGCCGCTCTAAAAAGGGTAATTGTAATTCAGCTATAGAAGAGATGGAGATGAATGAGTGAACACATCTTGGTCTAATGCTGCAGTACACACAGCAAGTAATGGCTATAATTACTGAGTGGTACCTTCAGGATTTTGGTCTCCCAGGACGTCACATCGTACATCTACCTACAATACTCATGAAGAACTTAGAAAACCCCTATACAGTCTTGCCCACAGTATGTAATTTTACAGTGGGGTTTTATTCAGATGATTAAGATATTGCACACTAGATTGGCAGCATCAAGCCTAATGATTTCCTTCATTCACACACGCAACGCAAATGAAAATTGATTGCAGAGCTGGCTGTAGCCTTAATATGGGTGAACGCGAGGGACAGAGGGCAAGAAGCACTGGGCAGTGGCACAGTCTCTTGTACACTGAATGTTTGGGGCGCTGCTGAAGAGTTACACTCCCTGTCCTGCGTTTTCAGCAAATCACAGCAGGATACATTGTGCTTGTAGATTCCCAAATAGAAAATAAGGTAGATTCCCAACCTGAAATAAAAGGTAGCATATTTCAGAGAGTCTCTAAACCCACCTCTCTTCTATTATGTAGCGCAATACTGGTAACAGGCAGAGAGGAGGACTGAGCTCTAATTCATGCTAACAGAACACTGGTCCCATGTAAATGGCAGGCACTTCTCCTCTCACTGGTTGAACCTTTCTCCTTTCCCACCTGCCACGCCAGTCCCAGATACTAAACACAATTACCGGTCCATATCAAGACAAAAAAGACAAACCTTAATCCTTCCTTCGGAAATCGCTCGATTAATAGCCACAGCTATAGACACACGACCTCTCTGATCGGAATATAAGATTCTAGCTTGAGAGCCAACAACCTGGAAAATAAAAATGCCAGAGCGATAAGGTTCTCTGTGCAAGTGGCTTATCTTCAGGCCCCAGACAAACGGAGTCACAGGACTGACCCCTTCTGTAGGAGAAAGTGAAGATTATTTCTTCGTCAACATCCAGTTTCCAGAAAAAAAAGAAATTAAAGTCCCCCTTTGAACTGAGTTTTATCTCCCCTCACACAATCAGTGAGATTTATTTCTGTATGCAGCTGCTACTGTCCAATAAATCCCACTTTTTAAATCAGCCTGATTGGTAGGCTATAATCCCTCTATCAACAAATCCCTTATCAACAGCAGAGAAGCGGAGGTTTGGAGCTGGCGATGGTGGGCTGGAAGGGAAGAGAAATACAGAATGGCAAGGAATGGCAAAGAACATCTGTGCTGCACAGCTATGCTCCTCTCCAGCTTCTACCCCACAGACCAATCTGGCTTCCAGATGAGGAGAGCACATGTGAGCCCGGCAGTGTTACCGGTTATCTTCACAGCGAGAGCCTGCCCTAGAAGAAAAACAAAGGGTGCTTCACTGGCATCCTGCTTCCCACAGTGCAAAAGGGCGGCAGTTCTTTGGCCTCATCACCTGGTCTAAAAAGGGTCCTGGAAACTGCAGGCATGAAGAAGCTGGGCCAAAACAACGCCTAGAAGGACATTTTGAATAGTGCTCTGCATGAAAGGTAGCTACAAATGAGCTGTAGGGTGAATCATTGACTCCAGATATAAGACTGGAGTCAATGGATTATTCGAGCACTTCAAGATGAGGAAGAGAAGGGAAAGAACTACTTCAGCTCACCCTAAAACCCTGCTGTGGAGAGATGTTTAAGTTCTCAGCCCTGCGAGTTACAGACAGCGTTTTCAGTCACGCCCATTTCTGCTTTTCACTCCAGCATTCCCAAACCGCGTTCTGAACCAGGAGCAGTCACACGTGCTGAAGGAGGTTGTGCACTTACCAAGCTGTGCCTTCCAGCTTCCCGAATCCAGCGGATGTTGTCATGGTACTGCTGCTTCACAGATGTGCTCACTTGCAAGAGAAAGTAAGAAAAGAAAAGAGGCTTTGAAAATGAATGCAATATGCTCTAAATTTAATTTAATTCATCTGACAGCACTAGGAAGTCAAATTCTACTCTCAGATACAAGCATGCATATAGGAAATGATATATAGAGTCTTCTGTGCAGCTGATGCAGTAACTGGTACCATATATTTAGAGAAAGGTAGGAGATGTCACCCAGGAGACAGCTGGAACTCCCATTCAGATCTTTCGCAAACTAAATTAAACCTCGAAATATGGGTTCATAGTTGGTCACCTGGCTTGATGCCTACTAAATGCCCGATCCCTTTCTGAGCATCTGCTAAATTAGTAGCTTTAGCAAACTCTGTGACAGTGGGTACTACAGTCCCGTCTTGCATCAGGCAGTAAATAATTCCTTTGAGTCAGCCAGCAGAAATTCTCAGAAGCAGCTGGCAATACATACTTGAGGCTAAGTGACACCAATGCTGGGATATAGATTTATAGCAGAGCAGTTGCTCTGTACTAAATGGCCCACGTGAATGTTTTTATCCCAAGACAAAACTGAGGTCTCTTACTCTATGAACTGAGGTATGTTGCCTTGCGTTGCTACAGAGCACAAACTGCACAGGAAAACTATTTATGGGGTAGCTATTTTATGTGTAAAACCACCTTCCACCTTGTTTAGATATATATGTTATTATTTAAGAAGAAAATTATATATAGTGGTTTTATGTTCTCCAGCTTCTCTTCTCATTTATGTCTGTGCCATTCCACCTCAACCAGCCAAACCTAAGAGGAGTTAAGAATAAAGACATTTGAAGTGAAAGACAAGAGAAATACGGCATGTATCTGTCAGATACATGGTGAGCTCAGTACAATCAGCTGCCTCCAAAGTCATGGCACCATCTGCAGCAAATGAGTAATAAAAGGAAGGGGGGGTATGGAATGGGTCAGAAGCATTGTCTGACTGTCTTAATTTTGGGGGCATTTACAGTTAGGCCTTTCCACGCAGCAGGCTGCGTGTGAGCTCAGATGAGGTTGCAGAGGCTGAAGAAGTTACTGCCCGTAGGCTCTTTCTCTGGGGGCTAAGCTACATCACATTACCTTGTCCTGAGAGATACTGTCAGTGACCGGGGCCCAGCTGGCACGTGGCAGCATGCTACGCCACAGTGACTTGCTCATGCATCAGAGCTTCGAGTTATAATCATTCCTGCAGATGCCAAGATAGCATGTTCCCCATCACTTTCCAATTCTCACCCATTTTCAAGTCAAATTATAATGTACATACAACTTATGCTTGGAAGTCAGTCAAACTAGAGAAACTGCACACCGCTAACTTGAAGTGGTCCCTGGTAACTGAGAAGAGTGTTTAGACTACTGTCTTTCCACTAGGCAATATGTCAGCAGATATGCATGGTAAAACTAGGAAAAGGAAAGAGGAAAAGGCAAGGTACTCATATTTAACCCAGGCTAAACACATTGTTAAAAGGAAATGTAAAATATGCTCATTCCTGCAGGGACAGGCCTTCCACACAGAGACCTTTAATGGTCCTAAAAAGAGCTGTCAGTGCTTTAGGGGTTGGCTCCAAGTGATGGCTTCTATACTCTGCAATGAAGATTAACGTGTCAGCTCTTAGCTTTGCAGGGAGTGAAAGATGAAACATCTGCTAGTGCTGTCCTAGTAGGATTGTGCCGCCATTTATAAGCTTTAAGGAATCTTCTAGAAGGTAATGGGTAGTATTCACTTAGGTTCTTATAGATACCTAATGAGAGTTTATAGGAGTTACTCTAGAATACCAGAGAACGAGTTCCTTTCTGTCGCTTTTATAAGCTGTCTCAGAGAGTACTTACCATATTTTATACTTCACAGTGCACAGACTTAATAAGATCTTACTGTCTGTTAATTCTATAGAACATATCCAGAAGAGATGCCAGATGAGAATACTGGCTACAAGGACGTATCTCAACACAGCACATCCGTCCCTCCCAGCCAGCTCCAATAAACAGTCATATTCTGTGTCCCAAAGTGTGGTGTCTCCAAAGTTGGATTTCATCAGTTATCCCTGAAGAATCCTCCCTTTTATTTAGTCTTACTTTCTGCAGTTGAAAAATATCTCACAGCTCTTTCTAGAAAGACCTGTAGCTCCACGCATCTCATTTGCCTCAAACTGCTGCCTCCACCTCCCCACCCCAACAGGAATATGTTTTGAAGTCAGGCAAGCTACTGTGTTCCTTCTGGCATTTCATAGGCCCTTGTACTTACTTAGGGCTTAAAAGACAGTAGAAAGCATTCTGTACTCAGAGGAATAGTCCTCATCAACACAGAGTTCAGCTCCCCTTGCTCTTGGGAGATCTGTATTGTTGTCATGCATCAGCTCAGCCTTCAAACTACCACAGAGGTCATAAATCCAAGTTACACTCCAGTCATCAGTGCTGCATCTCTCCTGCAAAGGCTAACTTAGAAGCTTGGGCACCTTAGGAGTGGAAGCAGATAACAAAACTACACAGGACTTTTTCACAATTTGTGAGGTTTAAGTGCAAAAATTCATCTCCACAAAAGGAGAAGAATAGTTAAGATTGGACTCAAGACCAGGTCAAAAGTTTAGACTTGGAATGCAGCAGACTTGAGCTCGGTGGAGTTTTCACTCAGCCTTCATAACAGAGTTTGTTATAAAATTCAAAGGTAGATTCAGATTTTAGATGTATATATGTGTGAGGATATCCAGACCCTGTATATATGTGTGAGGATATCCAGGTCCCATAGGAAGTGGACAGCAAGTGGAATACTGAAGAACATGAATCCATGAATGGCTGTTTATTTCCGGGCCACATTCTGTTTTCATTTCTCTTTGAAGTCCTATCCCCATTGTCCTGCCAAAGACAACAGCAAATCCAATAATAGCTTTGCCTGAAGCCTTTTTTCACCTGTTGGGATTTTTCAAATGTCATTTTCCATTTAAATTAAGAATATAAATGCAAGAGTCCGATGCTTTTTGTTTGTGGAAGAGACCCTTCTCCCCAGCTTTACATTGCCATCTATATAAACACCCACATATCATTGTACACGCAGTAACTGATTCATTTCCTAGTCTTGCAATGCAAACCATCCAAAAGGCCATGCATCAGTCCAATCTTGAGAGAAGATGACTGGATATTGCAGTACACGGCAGAAAAATTACGGCAAACTTGAAGATAGATCCAGCAACTACGGGACTGAATTTCATCCTCCCTTAAATTAAGTCGATGGACCAGGTTTAAAAACGTGAAAGTTTCAATATGCATAGAACAGGGTAGGCACTTCTGGTCCGTTGCATTAAAAACAACTCATGCTCCTGTGCTGTTTCTTGAAGATGACTCCTAAGGAAAGTTTAGGAGACTAGACAGAACTAAGGACCTTGCAAGGGTCAGACCCACTCTATCAATAATTCAACTCTTGGGAGGAAGAGGAGGCTGGACACCAGCCTTACATTATAGGAAGACAACAGTGGCTTTGTTTCAAATGAGAGACATATCTGAATGTGGTATAACCTTTTCAGAAATACCACCCTAGATCCTTGCAATACTAACTGTTCCAGAACATTCAAAATTTTCACACTTCTATTCGTATTTCAATGATGTCTTGCACAAAAGAAGCAAAAAATATTTCAATATTATCAGATAAAAACATTATGCTCTCCTCTACTTAAAATATGTTCTGGATTTTTGATCCATTTCCTTCTGATCCCTTCTTTGATTCTGAGAAGCGTAAAGCTCCACTCTCTGGAAACGGAAGAGCTGAGGACTTCAGTGCTAGGGGACGACAACACTTAAGTCTTTGAGTCTGCTGTCCAGTTACTGTAAAAGTGGACAAAGGGAAAATAGTCGGGCCTTCCACTGCAGCCTGGGAGATCAGGATTCATCTTTGCTGACACAAAATTAGCTTTGTCTCAGTTCCCATTCATAAGCAGGGGATAACAGTAATAGCCCACTTTCAGGGATAGGGAAGAGTGAATGGCAGTGTTAACTCCTAGATACTAGAGTAGCATACAGAGCCATGCAGGTATTCCAGATTGGTTCCACCAGCAAGCAGAAGCAGCTGTCAATTTATTAACAAATGACAAAAACGACAGACCTCAAAATTGTAATCACAAATAAATGACACTGGATGGAGCACCACACCCATGAAACCTGAGTTTCCTGCCACTGATCTGCTACTAGCCTCTCAAAAACCTCCCGAGATTCCCATGCCTCATTCCCCTGCGAGATGGGGCAAAGCAATTTGACTCCTTTAAAAAACTCTTGGAGACCTGTCAATGAAAGATAGTGTTTACCTTAAAGTGTCAAGGTGACAAATTGCAGGAAAATCTGTAGCACATGAAAAGAAAGGCTCTTAGCCAAAATCACAACAATAGCTTTGGGATCAGTAACCTCTTTACATGGTGTTTTTACATTTTACATACTGGTTACACTCCTTACAGGAGTTTGGAGAACAGCAAGATTTCCTGCCCACATGGAACAGGCAAGAGACTGCTTTCTATGGTTTCAGCCAAAAGCTAACACACATTTCACAAGTCTCAGTTTCCTTTTCTCCCCAAAAGCACCCCCAGTGACGGGGCCATGGGATGGTGTCTTACCTCCCTGACGTATAGAGTCTTCCAGCACAGACATGGCAATTGAGTCAGTGGTAGCAAGATCTTGTGGGTCACCTGAGGTACAAACCCAGCGGAATGGCCCAAATCCCAGGGAAAAAATGTCCCTGGGAAGAGAACATGTTTCATTAAGAGATAGTTGAAATTCTTTCCTTATTTATCCTGGCTGCTAGCAGTGCTTTTCTTTCATTAGCTGGAGACGGAAGAATTTGAAACATTTTCAATGAACTAATCTAAACAGAAGCATCAAGGACCATTAATTGAGAAATTAAACAGTGCTGTTTCACGCAGCCATTGACTGGTGTATAAGAATACAGTCAGGCCAGAATTCTGATAGAAACGTTGGTCAGTTCAATCAAACAGATGCATCATCAGATGAATTGCAATTTTTCTTTTTTTTCCATTAAATACACTCTCCCTGCTTCCTGGTCTTTTTGTCCTTAACCCAGGCTAACTCTGAGTACATCTACACTATCAGACAAGCGTAGGTTCTGAACAAGTGCTTTAGTCCAGACTCATTTGCTGTCCACATTGCTTACACACAACAGTAAGGCGCGCTTCAGCTGAGTTCCAGAAGAAGAGATCTAATCTGGTTGGTGCCTTACCCTACGCTCAAGCTCTTATTCACATGGTACAGGCAAGTTAAGCGTGAGTCAGAGGCAAAAGGTGTTATAAACCCAGACCCACAACAGATCTCCTGAGCTCAGCTTTTTCTACAAGCAGTATGCACAGCTTGGGTAGGAGGTAGTCACCAACGTGGGTAGAAGAGTGTCCTATTTCAGATGTGCTTTTAACTTCAATGTAGACATAGGCTTTGATGGTTTGGAGTTGAGCTCTACTGCTCTGAAGAGAGAAGCTCTTCATTTTTAGCACCTAGAAGTGAAGTTGCATGTATTTACAGTTCGAGGTTGTGACTTGGGCTATTCTCTTGAGTAGAACTGCTTAAGGAAAATTGATGCAACAAAAGAGAAAATGCTGCTATTCATGTAAAGGAGTGAAGAGTTTTGATTTGGCAATGTTTTAGCTTACTGTTCACGCATCTGTTGTCTGCTTTCATAAGACCTTTTAACTCTAAAAAGGATAAAGTTTTACACCGAATTATCAAGACATGCCATGCCTTTCAGGACAAAATATTAGCAAAACCTCTGCTGTCAGAGTTTACTTATGTTAAACACATACAACACATCCCTCCAGGTCTGGCTCTTCTTTTCCCCTGTGCACAGGAAAATGCAAGTAGTAACCCTAAGGAAGCCAATAGAAAACATGAGCATGATGCTTACAGCCATCAGGTTATCTTCCTAAACCAAGCTGGGCATTACTCCAGAGTGGAAAAAAATAAGAACAACTCTGGCGTAACACCTGTGAGCTCAATTTTCCTACTGCTGCTGTTGACTCCTTTTCATCATTTATAGTACGCAGCAAGATTTGCAACAAGTGGAATCTCTGTATTACTCTGCCCCTAAACACAGGGAGTCAAAGGCACCTGACTGCTTTATTCCAAACTCTCAACATACCCCATGATGTGCTGAACATAGGAAGGATATCGAAATTCTGTTTTATTGGCTCCTTTTTTCTCAACATCAGCACCTGTAAAAGAATTTTAATAGTCTGTGACTTGATGAAGAAAAACTATGTAAAATGTAAAAGCAGACTGCAACTGGGTTCCCATGAAGGCTCTGCCTCAGCCACGTAGGAGTTCAGGGGTCTCAGAGAACGAGAGAAAGAGAGAGACTAAAGAGTTAGCATAACGCAGCAGCCAACCCTATCCTACCAAAATATACAGCTGCAAAGACGCACGCAGAATTATCCTTGTTTCCATCTAACAACTCCAGGATCTACTCACCAGCCCTTTGAGCTTCCAAGAGAAAAGCATTGCCGTAATCCCAAAAAAACATGCCCTTATCAGCTAGTCTGTTAATAGCAGCCACTTGTCTCTTCAGACTGAAATAAAGAAGGAAAAAGTTATTTCTGAGATTGATAAAATATCAAAAAGAATAATATCATGAACTCACTAAAGGGAGTAGGGGAGACAGATGGAATGGAAAGACCCCATAGAAATTCAGACATAAACTCATAAGATATCAATTGAGATACTTTCAGTTTGTGTAGCACATGTTATCTCCAAATCTTGAAGTGATTTACAGTCATTAAGGGAACTTCATTAATTAGCAGAGAGGGGTCACATCTTTCAGCAAAGAAATGCAGCCAGCTCTGAGGTTGGAAGGTAGTAACAGAAAACAGCCTACACAAAACTGCAAAATGGTTTAAGAAGTTCACAGAGAAAGTAAGCAGAGACAGAAAAACTAAAAATGGCTAAACATCACTGTTCTGGCCTCTCCCTTGGCCAAAACAGCTGAATTTTCCCTTTGTTTCCAGTAGTGGAGCATACCCTGGGCTGCTCTCTGTGATACCATTTCCACTTAATATTATCTAGTTCTAATCTCAGTGCACAGTTGCATATGGAGTTATACATGCATAGGTGTAACCTCTCTTGGAACTCTAGAGAGGTAAATCAATGCCTGCTAATAAAATTGCCTTTTTTTTAGGTCATAGCTAGCTTGTTAGAAATCAGTCCCTCCCAAAAATTTATGTTTCTGTTACCTTTGTCTTAGAGTAGTATGATACAGAATTGGGGAACGGGAAAGGTCCTTGTAGGTCCCTCATCCAAAGGCAAATAGATTATATGCCAGTATTCTACCATCTACTGGAAAAAGGTCTCCAGCAGGAATGTTCAAGGTGAACAAAACCAGAATAGGAGCCATACAGTCTCCAAAGTACCAGTTGATAACAACAGTACAGCTTGCTGCCTCTGGTCCACAATTCTTTATTTATGTACAAGTTATGCCAAATTGCTCTCTTTATAATGTCCAGTTGCAACTTCCCTTGCAAATTTGTCAACCAGGAGTAGCTCCCTGAAATCAAGATGCTAACCAGAACTTAGTTACAGTTGCAGCAAGCTGGGAGCAGTGATGGGGGAAGATTGTCCCCTCCTCGTATCCTTCCCTAAAGAACCATTTCTGGCCACAGCTGGAGGCATGGTAGGCTGGTTGGACTTTCTGGCTAACCCATTGGGTTTTTATGCTCTATTCAGTGAGGCTAAATCAACTGGTAGACTACTTGGAATTGTACTTATTGTCCCAGATTTTTAAAACCGAATGCAATTTAGGAATTTATAGAAGTGAAATAGATCATCAGTGTTCAGACCTCTGATCTTATACACTAGAGACTATTCCTAAAAGGCGATGTCTGACAGATTCCAAGCGATAGCTGATAGTTGGGAGTTATTAGTACTGTAGCTCTACTCTAGATTTCTACTGAAATATCAAAGAACAGAAACTTCTAGCAAGAAAGACAAAGATCTGATCACTTGCAGAGCAAATAAATTTAAAGGTTAAAAACATGTATTTCCAGAATATTTACCTCTCTTGTACCAGGGTCCGGAACTTCCCTGGATTGGTGGAAAGGAGCTGCTTTGCTTCCTCAAAGCCAAGCTGTACGGGATAGTATCCCCCACTGAACGGGTTATGGCACGAAGTTTGGTCGGACCCCAGATCAACTAGCAGCTCTCCTGTTGTGTCCAACTCGTATACCAGCCTCTCCCTGGGGAAGACAACGGAGTGTTTGAACAGAAGCTGTCATTTCACATTCTAGCTCCTCTTTCAGGCGAGCTTCTTCCACCCCAAGAGGTTGTTTGTAAAGGTATGCCCTTGGCAGGCTAAGTCCTTGTTTTAGCAGTCAGGAGGTGGGAAATGATGGCGCTGAAAGTTTAGGTGCAACTTTTATACTTCACGTTTACCTGTTCAGAAATGCTGATAGGTAAGTCAGACACCAGTATGACATACCAGTCTTATTGGTCAGTCTCAGCCTTCGGTATATGGTGTGACAGCAAGATTTACCATTGGATAAAGCCTCAAGAGTGCCAGAATTTCTATGCATCATCTGATTATTTTTATTCAATCAATACCTCAATACTTCTATTCTTCACTGAAGTCAAAGACATTTCCTTGCTATCCAATTAGCAAGAGGTTAGAAGGAAAGGGATAAATTCTTCGTCTAAGGAAGAATTTTAGGGACTTATTTCCGTAAGAAATTCATTGCTCCATAAGAAAAGGAGAAGGTGCATGGGAAGAAACTGGGAATTGGAACTCCAGGATGAAGACCCCTCTTTTGACAATTCAGCTTTTCATAAGCATCTAGAATAATGAACACAGCACTAGGTTTAATGCCTTTTCTCTTCCAAATTTGAGAACTAATTCCAGGTTGACTAACAAGCAAGAGCATTAATATATCCATTATCCATATATAATACTTACCATAGATCTACCACATTCCCATGGTAACCCAGACTAAGAGCAATTTTATTCTTTCTGGCATCTCTAGAATAGATTAAAAAGATTGGTTGAAGAAAACGCACCTCATGTAATTCCATCTTGCAACGTACAAATCACAGTCAAACCCAGCAAAAAAGTCTACACGTAGTTTCCAACACTCATCTGGGCAACAGATCTTTCAACCTTTATGCAATTTTTAATCACTGATTTCAGAAAGCTTGAGCGATGCAAGTGTAACATTATTTGTAATTGCTCTATGCATATTCATGATACTGAACGAAGACACATTTAACATACATAAATGATATGAAGGATTGGTAGTGGCTTGCAGTAAGTATTGGTAGTCACTAATAATGACTGCTGCTATTTGGAAGGACAGATTCACATTCAAAAGCAGACCTGGAATAAGAAGGTGTCTCTCAACCCCTCCCATATGCACACTAAAATGGCACAACGCAGAAAGGTGGGAAGTGGGGATTAGGAAGCAGAGATAAACCCACCGAATTATGTTACAAGTCATACCTAAGGCGAGCAATGCAATGGTCCAGGTTGTTAGAGATTTCCATCAGCCATCCCTGCTTCTGACGTTTCAAAAGTGCTGCTTCATCAACCTAAGAGAAATAGCAGAGATCTTAAAACTCCCGTTTTCTCTATCCAGTCACTTTTACCTTTAGTTTTCCAGTTTGCCTGCAAGAAAGAGTAGCAAATAGATAAAGGGAATAGCCCTGCCTTGGCCTTCAGAATATGGAATAATTGTTCAAATACTTATTTTTTACCTCTGTTTTTTTTTTTTTTTTCCACACTTTCTCTTGTCTTTTATTCCAGGCTCGAAGCAAGGGGAAAAAAAAAAAAAAAAAAAAAAAAAAAAGACTTTTTGATACTGCTCACTTCCCAAAATATTTTACAAACTGAAAGTTATCATTAAAATTGTACAAGATACTCTTCTGCTAATTTTAATTATTCTTAACTCTTCTGCCAATTTTAATTATTCTTATTGTTTTCTTTCCATGATTACATTGAAAAAAACTGAAGCCAAGATTTTTTCAATTTATTTTTCAAATCTGGCTATTTTCTGTGAAAATAAAATTTCTATTTAATTAAGGATTTTTTTTTTTTTTATCAGCTCACAGATAGACATTTCTACCAGACTGCCCAGGGTGAAGCAGTGGTTTGCCGAATAAAATTGACCCTCACTTTTGTTCTTTGCTGCCTGAAAATCTCAACCAAATATGGAAAAGAAAAGAGGAAAGCATTTTCTTGTCCCAGCTGGCTAATGCCTCTGAAAAATGGAATGGATCAAAACAAAACTACATCTTTAATTCCCTCTTGTTTGAACTTTGAAGCTCCAAACAAGCCCAATCCCAAATCCGTATTCTCTTCTGGGCTCAGCTTCTGTGTCAGTGTGTATATGCATGGGAGACAGCTGGATGAAAACATAAATGGATAGACAAACTGTGGAGGCTTTGGCACAGATTCCATATTAATGGTTCAGTGTATAAACTTGCACGTCGTTAATACTTTTATAATGAGCTATCAGTGGCATAAAGCAAGTGGCAAAATTAATTCAAGCCAATTTTCTGTAGTAGCAACGGATTTAAACCCCCACAGTGGTGTGTGTGCCTGAGAACACAGATCCTGAGTATCTTCTAGGATTTCATTAAAGCATTTTTACTTCTTTATAATCCACCCCCATCACGTTCATTCTATTATTTCTCATTAACAAAGTATTTATATGTAAATGAAATAAGGTCTGTATTCAGGAGTCGCTTGAACACCAGGAAACCTTTTCTTTCCTAATTATTCTTAGCATGAGAAACCTTCCATCATTTCGTACATCAGTAATAAAGACTATCCTTCCAAAACCCCAGATTATGATAATATCAGTGTCACTGCCAATGGAACTATTCAATAAAGTCAGGTGCCACAGGGAACAGCTTCTTTGGGAATTATTTAAATCAGCACAGGAGGAAAGATAGTAAATGGTCTGTATGAATTAGAGGAATCTGGTTCATTTAAAGCTCAGCATAACACAGATCAGATCTATTTAAATCTGTTACCACATCCTACATATTTTACTTCAGCCCCCTCTCTGACAGTCTTAGTCTTTCACAGACTTACTAGCATACTCCAGAAAACCAGCTTCCTTTGAACCACGCTTTCAAAAATATGCTTATTTTTTTTGATCAGCATCTCAGTAGTTTAAAAAAATTGCACAAACGCTGAGCTAATGTCACCTCCAGTGTAACCCGAGAGAGCTTACTGCAGCTCAGAGGAGCTAGGCTGGCCCTCCACACAATTATTTCATAAAATTACAATCTGCTTCCCGTCAAACATTAGAGGTAAAAGACTTGCACCGTTAATCCCTTCTGTCTGAGCTTCAGAAGCCCTGGCTGACAAAATGACATCTCTTGCACAATTCATCAATGTCATTTGCATAAATAGTTCCTTAAATAAATAATATGTACATATATATAGCTGTCCACATGTGCTCCTGAGACTCATTTCCGACAAGGATCATCTCACAGGAGATAAAAACCAGGCGATATTCAGCCTCCTGAACAAAATCATCTGTAGCCGTGGAGATGAAAAGGACAAAGGACTGCTGTGAATCGCATTCACTGGAATCTTTCTTTTGTATTCTAGCATTTGAAAGATCATGGTGACAGAGTAGAAGCCTGAATAAAGACAATTTATTCAATAATAAATTCAATAAATTTGTTTCATCTGCAGGGAGTAATTGATGAGATCTCAATTACATGCAAAACTCACGTGCTAACAAAAACAGTCTTGCACCATCATTGTAAAGCAGATGAAACTCTAACCTTCCATGAATAAGACCCCAGCTAGCCAAGGGAGGTCACATTTACTGCGTGCCACGTGGGCAGTCTGACCCATTACGTTTTGAAGTTTAATTATAATTACCGTCGGTCAGACTGCAATATTCCTACCCACAGCAGAGGTCTGCCAGCTAATTCTCTCTATAAATGACTTTGGCTGAGAAGGCTAAACTCCCACTCCAGTCGCTCCCACTGGAGTTTACTTCTCCAAAATCTCTCTTCTGCTGGAGCAGTAACAAGAGCTCATCAACTGCAGGTAGTCAAAAAAAAAAAAAAACTCAGTCCATTTTGGTCTGTCCTGTGTCTGCTCCACCAAGGACATTTCCCCAGTGGATTGAATTCGAAGGTAGTCGGGAGGAAAGAAATGCATGGAAATGTTTATTGTTTCCCAGTAGTCAATATCATTAAAGATATTCACCACCATTTTCACAGAACTGCAGAGCAACATTTTCTGTTAAAAATTGTTGCAATGTTTTTGTAGTCCATCCTTCCACCCGATTTGTCATAACAGAACCCTGTGATAAGCATAATAGCTGGAAAATGTAGGTATTAGGAGAACCTAATGTTACTTTTTTATATGAAAGTGTATTTCACTCAAAACTCACAGGCACATATACTTAACCAAGATTACGATGTTAGTGTTCGGCATTACATATGATACCTCAAGGATATCTGTGGGTCCAGTGGGTCCTATGGTACAGTACACTGATTGCTTGGACATTAGCAGTCCCTGAATCACAGATGGTTATTAGATTCTATTTGTTTATGGGAGAAAGTGCTGGGCTATTTTAATATATTTGGAACAGAGAAACATTACATCAGGATGAAAGACTCTCTACAAAGAATATATGCTGCGGGTGAGCTTCAGGGAACAGGGAAAAATGGAACTACGGAACTTCTCCCCCTTAGCAGAACTTACCTTCGTCGTCTAGAAACTGGCATTCTCACAAGTGCTTGTAATTATCCTCACCATCTTCATACCCAAGCCAACCTTAGAATACCCAGTTTTACAAAATCCCATTGACTTCAAAGAATCACAACACCAAGCAGCTTCATTAGTCCCCACCTTGATGAGTGAATCATACCAACATTTTTAACAGGTACTTTCCATTGCACCTGATAAGGGTGCCAGAGGCACTGAAGATCAATCACAATGTAACTAGCACCTTTTTAACATAGACTTTTTTGGCACTAAGAGGCTGCAGTTCCCGTGGGAGTTACCTGTGGATGTTGCACCCTTTCAGACATGAAATGAGGGTAGCTCAGGCACTGATAAGGGCTCATCTGACAGCATCATTCTGCGTTATTTGTGAAGCAATCATAAGAAGGTACAGCCCGTATCCTTACAGTCTGATGCAGTGAGTGAACAAATAGAGGGTGAAATAGCAGTGAAAAATGCTCAGCAATGAAAAGGACAGACAGATCTTAGAAAAGAGGGTTTTTTGGTGGTTTTTTTTTTTTTTGAGTTTGACTTGTCAGGGTTACTTGAGATGAAGAGAACGAGGGTTCTGATTCAGCACAGGAAGGAGGAACGACAAAATGAAAGCAGCGTTGCTCTCACCTCTGCAATGATCCCCACGCACCCAGCGATGACTGCAGCCTTGGCTTGAGCCCCACTCATCCCTCCGAGACCAGAAGTAACAAACACCTTTCCGGACAGGTCTTCTGCCTTCAAGTAGCGACGGCCTGCATTGAGCACTGTCAGCTGCACACAGCACAATATAGCTATTATCAGGAGCTATTTTTCCTAGAGTCCCTACAAATTAAAGATTTTCTGTCCCTTTTGCAAACAGAGCTTGAAACTCAGGGGTCACTGGGGCGATGAAACTGTTTTAAGCTTTTAAGAAGGAAACATGTTACAAAGTGATGTTATGAAATCATCTGTCCCGATTAGGTTTATTTCTCTCACCATGAGATAGAATAGAATAATCAGTGGTTTCCAACATGCTGCTCTTGGGGTATAGAGGCTCATTCAGGATGGCTGCAAAAGAGAGCTGAGCTAAACAGCTAAGAAAACAAGCTAAGGAAATGTTTTTAACACATCTGGTCAATTCATACTTCACTTATTGTAGCTAGATATGAGCTCAGATTGAGGCCTTGATTGCAGATTCCTTCAGGTCTATGTTCTGGATAAGATGCCATGGACGTCCTTCCACACAGTGGAAGGACACTAATTTTTTTAAGGAGCGGGCAATGAGAATTTCTTTGATAGCCAGAATATCCTCTCAGAGCAATCCAGTCCACTCCAGTCACTGTGGGAGATACCTTCCTCCAAAAGGTATGGAAAAATGGACCTTTCCCCAGTTTCTTACCACAGTCCCATGGACTATTCCCTGAGGCCCAATGTAGCAGTAGCTCCCTGCAGTCATCTGACCATACCTAGCAATAGCAATGAACACAGTTATACCACACGTTACCCAGGCTGGAATGAATTCTGCACATGTCGACGTATGTCTCTGGTATAACAGAAAAAAAATGTCTGTGCTTTGATTCGTTGTTAAAGATCTGCTGTTATCAAATTCACAACTTAATTGAGTTTATTCATTAGCAACACACCAACATGTTTTCAGAGATCATTTAGCTCTTAAAATTGAGTTAAAAAAAGCATGGATCAAAACACGGAGAGTAAAATTGTTCTGGCATTTAGTACAGGGACTAGGACACAAGGACACTCCTTTTCACATTGTTGGTATCTTTATGCCATTGGTTTTCAGCGGAGCTTGCGCTTCTAAGTCACATTGTCACTTTGAAGTTGTTAGCTCAAAATGGTTGTCCACATTCCTATGAAATTCCCAGCAAAGTGGCAAAGGATATTCTCTATTCATACCTGTTCTTCCAGCTTCCTTATCTGTACACACTCACCTCTCCAGTGGTTTTAATTTATTCTCTCCATCGTACACAACAGAATAATAGTCCTGCTCATCAGCTAGATGAGCAATAAAAGTAGGTAAATAATCATTCAAAAAATATAAAAACCGATAACTTCCTCCTTCAAAGCTTTCCCTTAGTGCAAAGGAAAGTTTCATAACTTGTGTTTTCTGTAGATTGCAAAACAACCACTGCAAAGTGGAACCAGCCAGTGCTATAAGTACGTTATGATTAAGGCTTCAGATCGTAATTCAGCCAAGTCCCACACATAAACCTAATGCTAATTCCTAGCAGACCTCAATTACATCCTTATATGTGTGGCTGAACATAAGTCAAACTCCTAAGTAATTCCATTTAAGCGTGCATTAATGCTTTGTAACATTAGGACTTTATGCCGCACAGTTGAAATCCATCTGCATTAGAAATTTTAACCAGCCACTGCTTGATGTCTGAAATACATTTTAGTTAAATATTTGATCTACTTTAATAGTGAGGTATCTTCTTACATTGTTACTCCCAAAGCAAACATCTTCTCGTATTCATCTCTGGTAGAATAGTTGGGAATAACCTAAGAAAACAATCAAAAGAAATCCCAGATAAGCAAATCAGAGACGTAAGCAGACCTTTTTAACAGCCTACATTTCTCTATGTCACACACATAGGAAAGCAGCGAAAAACAGGAAGAGTAATTCAGGTGGTTTAGTCCATGCTTTCTAGTATTAGAAAAAAGATGCCTGGTCTTTCTGGCAGCGTGACTGTCATGGAATCACAGAATTGCCGAGGTTGGAAGGGACCTTCCAGATCATCTAGTGCAACCATCAACCTGACTCTGACAAAAACCAGCACTAAACCATATCTCTAAGCACTATGTCTACCCACCTTTTAAATACCTCAAGGGATGGTGCCTCAACCACTTCCCTGGGCAGCCGGTTCCAATGCTTAATAACCCTTTCAGTGTAAAAATTTTTCCTAATATCCCGTCTAAACCTCCCCTGGCACAACTTGAGGCCATACAAGTTTTAAGGGAAGCAGTTCTCTAGCCACAAAACTAGCCTGCAGAGAAACAGATATTGAATGTCTCAGAAGACCAGCAATGAACCAATATGTTCACTTGTCCAGCTTTTCTTCCAAGCAAAGCAGTCCAGATATCCGAGCATCTGATGCATAGTCATCTGTTTGCCTATTGAGGACTTTTAAATCTTTCAAACTGAGCCTAGCTGAACTGTTTTGGTCAAGAACATGCACAGCTCAGGCTCAGTTAGAACAGATGTCATCTAATAAGGAGAAGGTTGTTCCCTCCACCACTGCAGACCAGCACCCTTGAGGTGATAGTGACTGTACTGGAATAAATGCTGCAGAATTTGGACCCCAGATTCTCCTGTGTGCTCTTGTAAGTTCAGGTAGAATAAATAATATTTTAATTCAGCAAACACTTGAGAACTAAAAAGAAGAGGAGAAAAAAAGAGAAAACAAGATACTAATACCTACCATGCCATTAGTAATGATTAATCGAGGAGCATACTTATGGCTGGGAAAGAGTCCCAGAGGATGTCCACTGTACATTACTAGTGTTTGCTCTTCAGTCATCTCTGACAAATAGTGCATTACCAACCAGAACTGAAAGGAAAAACCAGGAAAGTGAGGGAACAAGTTTCCATCTTACATTTATGTTTCTTTGTGAAGCTGCTAAACTTTGAGTATGAAGACAGCTATAGAGATAATGAGGTATATTCGCATACGGAATATCAGCCAGAGCTCTCGACACATTTTTGCTTTTAATAAAGTCCATTAAGAGACATCATTCAGCAGGAAACATAAATCACCAAATAGCAACAGTCTGAATAAGTTCCAGAACAACTCTCCAGTACAAACCCCAGAAATCCTTCATTTTTAAAGCTGTTCTAATTTTATCTTGAGGTTAACCATTTGGATCTGGCACTTTTCTGGCAATCTTTCTAAAGCCAAACTGCAAAATTTTCCCTATAAAGCAATTAAAATACCCATGCATGTTGTTGATCCTAACCTGAAATGGATAATTCAGCATCTTCTGGTGCTTGTCATCATTTCAAGAAATTGATATTACAATGTGCGCTTAAAAATGAAACACTTTTTCTTCTCAAAGAAAAAAATTCAGCTTTCATTATCAACAGTGAAGAAAGTCCTTGAGGCACCCAGGAGTACATAAATAAATGCATGTCAACTTTGTCTGCGTAACTCAACAGATACTCTTGATGTATGCCAAAAAAGTAGGCTTTGTCCATCTAAGCTGTAGATTTGACTCATAGATAGATGTCATTGCCTATCACAAAGCCCATTATATTCCACAGGACTTTTCGTATGCGACAACTAGGCCTGAGAGGAGCTTTCCCATGCAATATTGGAATTCAACAATAGCTTGAAACTAGAAGTTCTGGAGGGACACAGAGAAAGATTTGAGGGAAAAAAATAATGGACCTGCCGATCAAAGAGACAGCAATATCAGTTGTCATGGACATTTAACCTCTCTGTGTCTTTGATCTGAATTAAAAACAGTACAGATTTGAAGCCAGTCCATTCTAACCCAGCAGATTTCCAAGCTGCAAGTTAAGTTGAGCAGGAAAGAGTTACTAGAGTTACTGTCTTGCTTTTTACATTTTTGTTGCACGAAAAATGTTGAATAATCAAATTCTGGTTCCAGAACAGGTAATTAGCTGAACTCTCAACTCTTCAGCTGGCCAGGAAAAGCATTGTAATACAACCAGAAGCTGTAAGATAGTTAGATCTTGTTGCATTGAGAGGCACGACTGGGAAGAAGGAGGCAAAAGCCTTTCCTAGCTCAAAGAACAGCTCCGTTGCCTGCAGGCTTGTAAAGTTAGCTCTGGACAAAATTCTTTCTTTTAAAATTATTCAGAAAAAAGCACAGGTCTGCATGAATGATATAAACCAAACTGAACTTTTTCACTAGGAGCTTTGCAATGACAGATGTCCAAAAAGCATGTTGTTTTCAAGCCACAAACAGAACAAAATGTTCTGTCATAACCAAATCATTCATGTGATTCCTACTCTAAGTAAGCAAAAACAAAAAGGTTTTGTTTGTTCTGCTGTGAAAAAACTGCAGGTCATAGCTCTGGCTTGGATGAGAACAAGAGATAAAGAGAGTATTTCTGACTTTGGCAGTGCTTCTGCTTCACCTTGTAGCCCAGCATCTGCCTAAGGCACGTCAGTCCAATACAGGCTGCTATATAAACTGCTGGCACTGCCCACATCAGAAATGCTGCAAAACTCATGCAGTTAACAGCCATTTACTAATTAATGCACAGAACAAAGAAATGGCGTGCAGTGCCGTGGTACTTTTCTTTTTAAAGTCAGAACAGTTTTGCCTCAAAAGCTGCCGAAGATTTCTACTTAACTACTATTTACTGGATTAGGAAACTGAGTTTTCTCTCAGACACAAATGAAAAATCATAGTCAAACTGGGAAGAATAGCCAGGTTCCATGCTACAGTGAGGAATCCATTCCTCTCCCCTAATTGCTCCTTCATTTACATGTTAGTTTTGCTTGGATTTTTTAATAAGCAAGAGGCCAGATTCAGGTAAAGCCACAACAAGGTGCATACATGATCCTTTATGGCAGAAGTTGGCTCCTTAAGTCAGCTTCTGCTTGTGTAAGCTACAGAACCACAGAATGGTTTAGGTTGGAAGGGACCTTAAAGATCATCTCATTCCAAGCCCCCTGCCCTGGGCAGGGACACCTCCCATCAGACCAGGTTGCTCCAAGCCCCATCCAGCCTGGCCTTGAACCCCTCCAGGGATGGGGCAGCCACAGCTTCTCTGGCAACCTGTTTCAGTGCCTCACCACCCTCACAGTAAAGAATTTATTCCCAATATCTAATCTAAATCTACCCTCTTTTAGTTTAAAACCATTACCTCTTGTCCTATCACTGCACTCCCTGATAAAGAGTCCCTCCCCATCCTTCCTGTAGCCCCCTTTAGGTACTGGAAGGCTGCTATAAGGTGTCCCCAGAGTCTTCTCTTCTCTGGGCTGAACAACTTCAACTCTCTCAGTCTGTCTCCTCATAGGAGAGGTCTGATCATCTTCATGGCTCTCCTCTGGACTTGCTCCAACAGGTCCACGTGCTTCTTATGTTGTTATGTTGTCATGTTGTCACTGATGTACCTGTAGAAGCTTTTCTTGTTGCCCTTGACATCCCTGGCCAGATTTAATTCTATCTGAACTTCAGCTTTCCTAGCCTGATCCCTGGCTGCTCAGACAATTTCTCTGTATTCCTCCCAGGCTACTTGCCCTTGCTTCCACCCTCTGTAGGCTTCCTTTTTGCGTTTGAGTTTGTCCAAGAGCTTCTTGTTCGTACATGCAGGCCTCCTGGTGTTTTTGTCTGACATCCTAAGTTGGGATGCATCACTCCTGAGCTTAGAGGAGGTTATCCTTGAATATTAACCAGCTTTCTTGGGCCCCTTTCTCCACACGGCTTTATCCCATGGTACTCTACCAAGCAGATGCCTGAAGAGGCCAAAATCCGCTCTCCTAAAGACCAGGGTAGTGAGCTTGCTGTGCACCCTCCCCACTGCCCTAAGGATCTTGAACTCCACCATTTCATAGTCGCTGCAGTGGCTTGAGCTTCACATTACCCACCAGCCCCTCCTTTTTGGTGACAATATGGTCCGGGATCAGAAGGTCCAGAATCAGAAACCAGTATCTTCCCAGCATTCGGGAGCGATGCTGCCCTTCAGGGTGATGTACCTTTCTACCTGTGCCGTTTCTGTTCTGCACTGCAAAACTCAATGCCACATCTCCACCTGTCCCCACTCTGTGGCCTTGGGGCACACCAGAGGCTGCAGGAATTATGTGGTTTTGGTGTTCACAATAACCACATTTATGCCTTTCAGCAGACACTCAGGGCAGTTGTTCATTAAATGTTCCTTCTGCCACCACACACCTGTAGAGCATTCAGACACAGAACATTCCTTTTTCTTGAGAGAATAAATTGAGCTCATACAAAATGTAAGTCTAAATATGTTGCTGATGGTAAAGATCTCATGAAAATATTTCCCACATGCATTTTGCAGTACCTGGATTAAAGCAAGTTTGTTTATTGCCATTTTTGGATAGAGAAAGAGAACAGAGATTATACAACCACACCTTAAACGTCCCAGCTCTAATTTTTGACAGGCTTTTATCCCGCCATTATCCTCAGAAGATCAGGGATAACGTTGCTAGGCCTGACAGTAAAGGGCACTATGATCTGGCCAGCTAGCATGTAAATATTTACAGCTAATCTGATTTGCTTGGAAAATGACTCAGGATTGCACTTGCTTAAATCAAAACCTTTTTTTCTTTTTTTTTATTCCACTATTTCTTGTGAAAAATGTTGCAAAAGTACCAGAAACAAGCAAGCAAAAGATACACTTTTTTGTTTCCTAGAATTCATTTTGACTTTAAAATTATCTGTGCAAAATACACAGGCACATACAAATCTATCAGAGAAAGACAAAAATCTGTCTTTACATCACAATGTTTATGTGTAACAATGCTTACAATGTTTATGGTATTATGTTTAATATTTCTGTTGGGCTGTCTGCACTCTTTTTACTAAATAAAGCTCTCCCTGTCTATGCAGTTCGTAACCGAGCATTCCTCCATCCAGACAGGATGCTTGGGAGTATTTTGAGACAACGACTGCCAAGAATTATCACAAGGTGCCTAAGCAGAACGTGCGTGGGGGAGGGTGAAACTGGTTTCGTGAATCAAGTTGCAAAAGCAGCAATGTCCTACCTGCGCCCAGTTGCTGAAGACCTGCCCATTTCCTCCATAAGTGACAAGCTCCTGAGGAAACTGCAGAAGACAATTTAACAATAAAGCACACACTTCTGTGAAACATTTCACCCTATCTCCAAGCTATTTTTCTAATCTCAGTAATAAATCTTTTCTATAGCTTATTGCATCAACACTCTAGATTCTTGAAATCAGCAAATGCCATCATAAAAGCAATAATTTAAGAAAGAAAAAGAAAAATTATTTTTCAAAAGGAGATGTTTGTTATTGTTACAATGGTATCTTGGATGCAGAACGCTACAAAGTGATTCCTGGACTGCAGTTTCTGTAACAGACAGACATCCCCATAAAATCCCTTAAACAGGGACTGAGTGAGCTTACAGTTTGGTTGCTACTGGCATTTACATTGGAAGAGTCTACGACCAGCAAGGCATAGGTGCATGGCCTCTCCCCTGCCATTTGCAAAAACACACATTACACTGGGTAGTGCTTGTAAGGATGGACTTTGGTCCTCTACTCATCCGGCAAATCTGTCCTTGAGGGACAAGCTTTCAAAGATACAGGAAGCATTAGCACTAATTTTTTAACATATGTTGTAGGAGCAATGTACTAGAGCTGAGCTCTGCCTGTCTCACAGACAGTGACCAACCTCCTGTATATGGGGGGAGCTGGAGTGAACCTTGTTGGTGTTGTAGGAGACCTCAGAGGTCTGAGAGAGGACCAGGACCCACTGTGCAGGACTAACAACTGCACACAGCAGGAAACTAAAGAACGTAATACAAAAGATCCCAAACCTCAGGAATCAAGACATAACCACAAGAAAGTATAGAATCACCAATTAGTCCCTTGCCGGCTTAGCCTCGCAGAAACGTCCTTTCTAGCACATCGCTCTGTAAGGAGGCTGCCTTGGCACTACTGAAATTGGGCTGCTCAGCTAACACACTCCAGCCAGCCCTACAGGTACAGGGACTGGCACGTACCTCGGAGCACAGAACCGGCAAAAGGCCTATGAACAAGTAAAATCCTATTCAATCCATGGAAGAAGGATCATCTGCACAAGGATTAGTTTCACCCATACGCCTACATTCTTCAGTTTCTATGTGAGAGCACACACAGGAAGTAACTTGCACATTTGCTGCTGCCCTATGAATCCAGCTTCCTTATTTTCGCTGTACTTTACCTGAGCCACCGAGGGATCCAGGTTATTCATGATCATCAACATAATGGCAGCAGCTGATTTGGTCTTGCAAGGGTAGTCTCCTATGGGGTACGCTCTGAAACGGCAGTCACAAAAGTTCAGGAGAGACGCTCCGACTCACAAGGACAACCACAACAGCACACCCCACAGAGATATCCCCGCATGCCAACACATTCGTTAAATTGCATTATTCTTATCATTTGCTGAATCAGTTAATCGCAATCGGTTATAAACATGGTGGCCAAAAGCTCTCATTGCTTTTTAACTGGATTTTTTGGGGGATGCTGGAACTGGCCTCTGTAACATAGTTGCCAGGCCAAGCAGCTAAGTCCTGCAATGCCAAGGAAAATAGCATCAGTGGAAGTTGCCTTCAGGCTCATCAGCCCTTGTTATTTAAGATCCTATCTAAGAAAAACACCCAGCTTGAATTCCAGTCCCAAAGAAGCTCTCAAAAACTGAACTAGTTAGGAGAAATATGAGCCTTTTTACTGAATAAGATGTATTTCATCCAGAAAGTTGAGAGGTGAGGTATGGGAAACCCTCACAAAGGTACTCTGAGTCAGGTTTCCTGGCACTAATGTGCTTCAATGCCAACTGCTGCAATCACCTCACTGTTATCTTCTCCTCCGCCATCTGTTTGTTTTATCAAATTGCTCTAAAATTTCTAGTCCTAGATTTATACTGTAGCTCTTCAGGACAGTTCCTTTGCTGTGTTTGCACAGGTCTTAGCACAGTTGTGCTGAGGCCTCTAAGGTATGATATCAAAAGAACATATAACCATTGAACAAGAGGTTTGCTCTTTCCCTTTCTGTAAGCAACACCACCATTACAGATTCTGGAAATTCCTAAAGGTAGATAGGATCATTTGACATGGTTTCTAAATTATCTTCCTTTTATTGGACCATAGATCTTCAGTGGCTAGACACTTGCTTCATACAGGGAAGACAACTGAAAAGGTTAGGCTAACAAGTGCCAACTACAAAAAAAATTGGACATCCGCTGACCAGCTCATGAGCCAAGATCTGGAATGTATATTCCACAGATTTAGCAAATGGACTCCCCCCATGATCATATGCACTTTATCCTAGGTTTTTACACATGGATACTAAAACAAATGCCTTGTAGTCATTGCCAAACCAGGAGGGAAAGCATTGGAGTTTTTCCACAATACTTTTTTTATTAGTGTTTTCTGCTTTTCTAAGCTTGATGAGACAAAATAACAGGATTTCAGTGGAATAATAACAATTCATCAAGAGGAGCTATTTCCACATAATATTGCTCGGAACATAAGAAACCCAAAGTTCAAATAGCAGCTGAGTGTGCTGGTATGGGAACACGGCTGTCAAATGGAACAGAACCAAGTCAGGCTGTGCTCCCTGGGACATACAGAACAAAAATCAAGTACTACCAGACTACAGAGAACAAAAGGCATTTTATTAATCTGAGACTGTAAGAATCTATTCAAAAGAGTGATCAGTGAAATGGTCACAAAGGGAAAAAAACTATATGAAGCTATCTAAGAGCCACTGATGCCAGTGATGGAAACAAGTGGGTGGACTGTCTCATCCAAGCCTACCTGGAAGGTACCCTCATCTGCAGTTCAGGACTAGGGTCCTGTGAAGTCCAGCTCTGCAATATCTTTCAGACAGTCTTCCAGTTGTCCTACCCTTAGCTGAATTCTGCAAGAGCTGACCCCAGACTATTACGGACAGAACAGAAATATGGATGTCTGTGGAAATCAGAGTGCTTTCTAGTTGCTTGCTGTATTCAGATTTCTGTACAGACATTAAACAGGCCCCTGCTGGATGCAAAAAGGAATCAATCAGTCTAAAAAAATCAGCTAGCCCCTGGCAGCCCTCTCTACAACTGTTCTGCTTCACAAACATTAGCCCCATCAGCCCTAGAATGAAGTGATGCTCCAAGGTCAACTGGCACAGCATATTACAAACCAGGGTCAGATACAGGTTCCAACGATGGAAAAACACACTGTGTTTCTTTTAAGCCCAGAAGGCCTTCTCTGGGACTCTGGGAAACGACCAGCCACTCACAGCAGGTCTCAACCCATCCACCCACCTGATCTTACCTCTTGGCTCAGTTGAGACTCGACTTGCAGCAGCTCAGGACTATTGCAAGTTTTCTGTCCGGGTTGCAATCAGAGGTCTCTGAGTAACAGCTGGCCTCTAGAAACTACAACTTGCCATGGGGCAGAGCACGTGGATCTCTGGGTATGGTAAAGCTGGCATTATCAAGCACAAAACCTTGCACAACCCTTTCCCTGTGTTAAGTGGTGCTGAGCTTTCCAGCGGCAAGACTGTCCTGGCCCTGCCACAACCTATCCAGAAGGGTACCCACTGTCTCCCTACCAGTCCCATGGGACTCTCATGAGGACAGAGAACAGGACGGAAGCTGGAGGATGGTGGATCGCTGTTATGCAGCTTTACAGAAGAGCATCCCAAAACATGCAGTATCCTTCACTGAAAATGAAACCACTGCTATCTAATGTCACACAGAACATCCAATTTATGCAGACGATGCACTTCATTAATATGTTATGACATGACATCTACGAGAGCTAAATTAGGAAGCAGCAATGCCACTATTTAAAGGTCAGTTTCACAGGTGAAAGCTGGTAAGCAAATGGCAGTCAAATACAACAAGAACCATCCAGTCCTTACCTCATCTCAATATCTGGAAAGAATCTGTACATATAGATATGGCCATACAGCCTGAGTTCTTCAGCAAATTCCAGTGCCAGCTTCTTTTGTATTTCAGGTGGGAAGTAACGCAAGGCATTGCGCAAAGCCAGCTGCCAAAAAAACCAGAGAGACACAAATATCGAGGTAAAAGAGAAATGGAGGTAAATGGGTGGCCCTGAATGATAATCAGGCTCAGCTGGAAGCCTGCCTAAGGTATCACAAGGATGACATAATTTAAAAGGCCAAGCTCACACCAGGGGAGCTCCATTCCTGCTTTCCTATTGAAGTGTTTCCACCTGCATCTTTCCTTGTAGATTCAATTGCTCTGCACATTTAACCCTCCTCTTCCCACCCTTTCACCCCCAAAATCTGCATGGAGAGACCTTGGAGATTTGTTAAGTGATGCTTAATCCTATCAATATCAGACACGGACGAATTCCCTCTCGCAATGCTAGGGGGCACTGAACTACCAAGGAAAAAAATGTTCAGAAATCCTTCGACTGAGACCCTGAACTCCTAAAGACACTGAAGACCCTGCTGTACTTGCCATTCAAAAAAGGGATCTTAGCCCTGCGTTATGTGACATACTCCCAGATAAAGATGTTCTTGGGCTAAGTTTTATCAAAGATTCACTACATTCAGCATCCTAATGTATTGCAAAGGGTGGCGGTTTACACTATTTTATTGATGCTACAGGTATCATTTCCAAATTAGCTAAAGTAATTACTGAATTAAATTCTGCAGATGATGCTATATGGCTTATACTCCCTATTGCTTTCAAAGACGTTACCCATGGTTTGCAAAGTACAGTGCGTCCTTTTGGACAAAAGAAACCATAAATAAATCGCTACCTTGAGTAACAGTATGTTAAGTCATGTCTCTCTATTCGTTCCATTTGATTAAAACCATAATGAGAATAAAGATTTTGTATCTTTAAAAAGCCAATTTCATGCAAATACGTAAAAGATCTTGTAAGTTCCCTGACAAATGGCGACACTATGCAAATGACTTTTAGTTGAAGAGATTCACAAGTCATATGGAATTTCACATCACCTTTAGGCTGATTTTTAATGGCTGTGGAAAGGAAAGGAAGGGATCAAGTTTGCTTCCAAATCTGATAACAGTGTACAAAACAACCAGGGAAGCCCAGCTTTGGAGAGGGCTGAGTATAGCGAGGATACCCCGTGTTTGTGACACTTTCCGCTGGCAGTTCAAAGAGTTATGGAAGCAAGTATTTTCTGTGGGAAGTGAAGGGGTAGGCTGTAGTACAGGAAACAGGTATCTACAACAAAGGCACCTAGGACCATCCCGTCTAAGTATCATCACCATCCATCCTGGTAAGAAGTCCTGAAAAGCTCTATAAAGCCCTTAGTTCAGTAATAAACCTCCTTGTTCAACATGACTGTGGTCTGGCTCTTATGGCTAGAGCTCTCCAGCCCCTTCATTTGAGCACGCTGGTCTCACATACCTTAGAGCAGACAGAAAGAACGATATCTCTAAATCTAAAAATGCCCAATACAAAGAGAGGTTTTTCTTGGCATACTTGCTATGAACAGGCATATGGATCAGCCCCTTTCAGATCCCTGAAGCTAATACTGATTTATCAGCTGAGAATCAGACCAGTAAAACCTTACAAATTAGATTTGCCACTCCACACTGAGAATAACAAGGGGGAAAGCCTATTTACCAGATGAGCAAATACAACTTCCATCTCCAAATACCACTTACTCTTCTCTAGTAAGATAAACAGCCATTTTTCAAGGGCATGTTATTAATAAACACAAAAATCCCAGCTATATCCACACCATGTCAAAATACGCGGGGATTTTCAAAGTCAATCTCAGCATCAAGCAGCCATCACAGTGGGTTCTAGATCTAAGAAATTTCTAAAGAATAAGATCACCTGCACCGCTTGCAACAACAAAAAACATTGCCACCTTTGGCATTTTGTCTGCCTAGGAGAACTACGGAGAACTATCAGCATGAGTGTTTTGCTTCCAGTCTGGCAAGGATCACCCAGTCTTTGATCAATATGTTATTTGTATTATAATGAAACTGATGGGCAAATATTTTTCTTCACCCCAAAAATACAAGCAAGCTAAATCCAATTGGATTTTCAAATAAATTCACTTAGACCGAGCCGCTATCCTATTCATGTTATACATTAGCAGAAGCCTGAATTTTGATGATGCAAACATTAGTGAAACATGAACTTGGATGTTATACGAAGGGTGGGAAGGACGCCTTGGTTGCACAAAGAGAGCTGATCTTATGAAAGAGGACTAAGACTGGGGCTTCTTTAGCTCAACAGAACAAAGGTGACATTTGATCACTGTCTCACTGCAGGATAAATGTCAAAGCAGGAAGGAGCTTCAGGGAAATGCTAGAAGAGGAATAAATAGCTGTAAATTAGCCATAAAAATGGAGTCTTGTGATTAGAAGAATTTAAATATAAGAGATTCTGAAACTGTCTCTCAATAGAAGAGCTAGGGCACTTAAAATGGTTTAGATGGAGCCTGGCTGCTTTATGAGAGGGCAATTACCATGTGCATCAGGAATAATTTTGCATATTCGTTACTGAGTCATAAACTGAATAACCTGAGAAAGGCACTCAAGGAGCAAATTCAAATTGGCTGTTCATCATGCTTTTGGGGAAAGGCAATACGAGACCATTATTCCTTACATTTCATTAAAGCACCATATAAAACATTATCCTGACCTTTAAGTAGGATAGATTTTACCTGTAACTGACACATTGCACTCTGAATATTAGACATTGTGCATTTGATATTTAGGTGTTCTCCCTGTTCATAACTTGCACTGACAGAAGTTTAAGCTGCATGTGCTCAGCGCCTCTGAAAAACTACGTCCAGAGTTCACTGGTGTCTTAAAAGAAAAATAATCAATTGCACTTACACTCCTGAGCCTGCTAGGTTGTTTTAAAAAACCCGCTCTGAATTTGCTGAGTTACTGATTCAGTTCAGCTCAGTGCAATGCAAGCACCAGATGCAAAGTCCTCCTCTTAGATCTGCCAGCTGGAGCTAACATTTGATTCTTGTGTTTAAGATCTAGTCACTGGTAGCGTGTCTTTTTTTTTTTTATTATTCACTGGCATTTATACAGCAAAACATGATGTTGCTGCCATTTAAACAAGATTCACACCTCTCAGTGTCAAGAAAATGTAGTCAAAAGAACACATCAAATCCTGCTCTTATTGATCAGCTGTAAATGTCTTTTTTGTGATATTCTCTTGAGAAATCAAGAATACTAGCCTCTCTGTTAATTGATGTTTGCTGAAGAAGTAGTGTCTCCTCAGAAGGAATGGCATTCGTTTCCTTTTTCTAACATCATCAGGACTTCCAATTTAAGGATCTTGGGACACTCAAACACCAAGATTTGCAGTCTCCTTGTTTACTGAGGGGAAGGAAAGCATGAGGCGAGGAAGTGATTAACTAAACTCTACAACAACTTCATTCTTAGTTCTTCCCTTTCCCAGCAAAGATGTTGCTTGTCTCCCACTTGTTCTCTTCTGCCTGATGATATCCACACCCAGAATCCTTGCTGCCACTATTCTCTAAACAGCAACTGTAAAAACAAGATGGGTGTTTCAGGTATTATTCTTCCCAATAGGTCCCAGTTTAGATCAGCTCAGTTGGGAAGCAAACATGATGTCTGACTGGCCATTGCTATAAATGCCCTGTGGCCTGTGAAAGTTTAACCAAGCTCTTTATCATCCAGACATTCCAGAACAGGAGACAACAGGTTGGCCTTCCCAATCCACATATAAACTTTTAAAAGTGGCCTCATTTCTGGATGCATAAAGCAACCCGTAAGCTCAAATGTCCTGCTTCTTCTCTAGAAAGTTCAACAAGAACTTCAGGTGCTATGCAACTTCATGGACTCTAGTTTTCAGCTCGTTGTACTAGAATGTCAGGAAGCAGCAAGGCCCAGCTGCTCCCTAAGGGATATGGAGCCAGAGCGACACAGCCAGCAGGACAGGCACCTCACCAGCCAGGGCCCAGCCTCAGAGTACCTGAGGGAGGTGAGCAGGGCAGCCCAGAGGTGGCAGCCAGGTTCCACCAGGAGTCCAGGTCATCAGGCAAGATCATCACGGCATCAGATGTGCAGGTCTGGGGTCAAGCTAGGAGTGCAAGCCAGGATCAGGTCTGGTGATTTTTACCACAGAGAGATAAGGCTCAGAAATCACCAGGAAGGTTCACAGTGGCAAGTCAGCCCACAGGTTGGAGACCAGACCAATGCAGCCCATAGCTAGGCACAGAGACAGCCTGGGACAGAACTAGAGACAGATGCACCTCCAACATAACTGAGGTAGGAGTCCCGGGCCTGAGCTTAAATGAAGCCTCTAAGCCTATGGGCAGAGGGCATGGGTGGAGACCTCAGTTGAAGCTCATCAAGGTCATCAAGGCCCATTACTGACCTCAGGGCCCTGTGACAGAAACACAAATGATACTGCAATCAGGTAGCAGATGATAGTGCTGGGGTAGCAGGAAGACCGTAACATGACTTGGCTCTAAGATAAGTAAGGGAACTGCTGCAGGGATGAAGATGTACCATTTTTTTCTGACTCTGAGCAATACTGAGAGGTGCACGTTCTTCCCAAGCTGCACCAGCTTTGCTGGAATATCAATGAGTATTGAACATGCAACATCCTTGTTCTGCAAAGGACACACCATGCATAAAATTTTAGGGGTAGTTTCTTTGTAGCATATTTATATCAAGATACAGATGCTGAGAAACAGAAAGCTAGGGTTTCCTGAGCTGTGGAGAGAAAGAGAGAGGATGTGGCTGTTTCAGGCCTCAGGCAAAGAATGCCAAAGGAAGAGAACTCAGGAAACACATAAACAGAATCAGTTCTGAGAAATGACTTGATTTATCCAAGAAGATTAAAGTTGGTATGATGGGAAGAATTATATACCTCTTCGGCAAGCCCCAAAACACACAGAACTTCATAAATCTCACTTACAGGATTTCTATTATAACCACAAAAGGAGGCCCAAGAAAATAAAACATTGGCAGTGCTAAGGTTTGTTATTGTAGAAAGGGCTAAAACTGGAATGAAGGCATATGAAGAGAGGGACAAATACTGAGGAAATTAGCAGAGCATTACTAACTTCACTTCTGTCAAAGCTTCCCCTGAGTACTTCAATTAGAAAATGAACACAGTGTCATACAGAAAGACAAGCCTCACAATATGCTCAGCATTACACGCTGCCAACAAAATCTGGAAGCTTGTCTTGAGACTTAAAAACCACCTTGTAGACAGACAAACTTTTCTATAGTTGTTGCCTACATGCTTTTCTAAGCAACCTCTTAAAAGAAAGAGATTTGACTTTTCAGATATACAATAAATACCAGCTGAGCCTCTAACTCTGTTAAGAGTTTAAGGTGGAAGATTAAGAGTAAAATAAATCAGCAAGGAAGCTTTTAAATCTTTAACAGTCTAATAAAAAACCCAACTAGCATGACCTCTTATCACATGGGGTAGATAAGAAGGAGAGATGAGGGCAAGATGTTAGACAGTAGACTGGGACCAGAAAATCACTCTACTGCCGTCTCCCTGCAACACTTAAAGGAGGCAGGAAACTATTCCAGTTTCTATATTGGGAGTGAGGACTTTGTCATTACCTTTGTCTTCCCAGCTAGAGAGTAAGGTTTGGCATCATTTTGAGAGATACCATCTTCTCTCCTGCAACATGGACTCCTTCATGCTATAGCAGACTTCTCACAGGGAAAAGTGATTTAGCAAAGGCAAGGGATAAAATAGAGACGATTGTCAATGTTCTGACACACATCGAAACTCTCTCCCTGCTCCTTTATCTTCACAGCCATCACCACACACCACAGCCCCCTTCTGCACGTTTAGTAGCCACACTTCCACAGCTCCACTTAGAGCTGTCCCAGGCACACACAGGATGCCTCAGCCACGAATGCTCCTGACATCGAAGTATATCCTCTTTGGATATCTCACAGCTGTTCCTCTTTCTACCCTTTGACTAGGCTCTCCTCTGCTTCTGGAAGTAGACTTCGAAAGAATTTGGCCGTTGATGCCAGGGGGGAACTCCCACGAAGGCAGGGAAGTTGCGTCCAACTTGTTAGTGGGGAAGGAACTCCTGTGTTCTGACCAGAATGTCACATTGTAAGTGATGTTACATGGGATGAAGCACAGACTTTCAAACACAAATTCCTAAAGATGTCCACCTGTTGCCGATTATTTTCTGCTGATGATTTTTTAAAAATCTCTAACATGAAATAATGCAATGATTACTTCAGGGTGTACGTAGACTATTCAAACAAAATGAGACAAGAAAAGAATTACACAACTAAAGACAAATAATTAACTCAACTCCCTGCAAACTTGCCTAAATTCCAGGACGCTTCAGACTACTGGTTAAAATAAATTATCTTTGGATCTTTTATGCAAATATACAGATGTGTAGCTTGTACTGTGAGGTCGATTTGCCACCTTTGATATTTATTGTATTTGAGAGGTTAGCTTTCACTCCCATACATATGCAGTATTTTTGCGACAGCATTCATAATTTCATCTCCAAGGAACAATGACGGATTGACAGCATTGAAGTCTAATGCCTCTTATTTAGCCATTTAAAGTCACAGAAGCTGTTGTGCAGCAAATCTCCCTCCTATCGACCTGCTTATCTCTGGGGGAGGAAGAAAGCAAGCAAGCAGAAGAGTTTCCAGTATTTTCTTCCATTACCCGCTGTAATTATAACACCAAGGAAATACATTTGCCACAAAGTTAGGTGCACACTCATAAAAGCGTTCGAGGCAATCAGGTCTGCTGCCCCGAGCTGCATTTATCTGAAAGGAAGAGAAACAAGGCCCTATGAAAACTCCATGTTACCTTTTTCTCCTGAGCAGTGAGACTAGGGGTTCTCACGGGTGCATGGGGTATTCCTTTCCTCCGACCTCTGTTTTCAGGCAAAGGGTATAGAGGAAGGCCACGACAGATTTCCTTCAGGCTGGTCATAGCTGCTGAGGAACTATGAGGAGGAAAGGCAAGGCAAACTGGAGAGGTACAAGAAACGAGGAACAAAAGGTGCAGGCAAGGAAGATGCTGAGTGATAGAGGTGTACCACCACTGCGGGGTGATCTCGAAGAGGACAGCCTGTCCTCTGGCTTTTGCAAACGGGCCTGTCAAGCAGAGAAGGCAGGCGGTGCAGGTGACACACCTCCCCCCTCTGTGCCATGCCATTGGCTCTTCCCTCCTCCCCCAAAATGAATGATTCACAGTTTTGCTGTTTATTCTCTGGGTGCTTTGTCAGCTGGTGCAGTGCTAAGCCACTAGAGCAAACTCAGTCCCTTTCCAAATCATCCGATTCCCCCAATGTCCCAGTGAGAGTCACAGTCTGGAGCATGAACCTTGCCTGAGACCTCAAGGACTGTGCATTTACATTTCTATAGTTCAGGAACTGACTGAAGTTAATCATTATTATTCACGTCACTGTTCATACCCACTGTTCAGCTAAGGCAGGCATTCTCTGTTTGACACCTCTAGGTATGGGCTGTTCCTCAGATCTCATCAGTTTGTCTTCTACACAACAGCGGTTGTCAATGATAACAGAAAAATTTCCCCCTTAGGTGTCAGCTCCTCTTAGCTCACAGGCACGAATGGATTTTAGTAGTATTTAACTGGAAATGTACTCATTAGCACTGGTAATGGTTTTCTCAAGACAGGCAATTACTGGGAGGAACAATTAAGGGTTTCAGTTCTAAGTCACTTTTATACCCTACAGTCAACAACAGCTAGGAAGCCTTACGGTACGGCCATTCAGACATCACAAGTCAATGAATATTCTTCATTTTGATTTTCCACTTACCGCACAACGTGAACTTTGCTCTCCATTCTGAGTTGTTGCTTAAATTATACAGGAGCTTCTTGACCTTATTACATCCATCGAACTACAACTCGTGGCCACGAAATTTTCTCAAATGCCACAGTTTAAGCCTGGTGAAATTAACTGGGAGAAACATTTCAGTTAGGAATGAGCCTAAAACCTAGGAATAAAAAAATTCTGCGTTTTCCCACAAAGGCAGCAATCAACAAGCGATGACAACAAAGCACAATTATTAAATGACAGCATCTCATTAATGTCACATTGGCTTTAGCTCTAGGACACACTGCACATCCCCAGCTCCCACTGAAGACGCTTCAGTTGAAAGAACCCAGAACATCCCAGGGGAGCTGAGCACACAGCATACTCAAACCCTCTGAAGGATACTAACTGTCATTTATGGCAGGAGAATTTTGTTTTGCAATTATCCAGTATTTTAGCTGTTTTCAAACAAAAGGCAACGACAAAAAGGATAGGAAAAAGCCTGCTTCATATTTTAAAATTTTGTACTGGGTTTTCTTATTAAAAACATACAAAAAAGGAAGATAAGGGTAAAGTCAGAAAATTCTACCCCAAAACCTAGATAAACAACCCTGCCTTACATAAATACCTCAAAGGGAAATAAATCTTTCCTTATTCTTTGTATGACCCACATTCTCCAAATCCCTCTAAGGTCTGATCCCGCACACACATGGGCACAAGAATAACCTCGTCTGCATTTGGACTCCCACCAGACCTGCTTCCCTCCGTGACATCAAGCAGAAGTTAATGGCGTTACGTGGCTGTGAAAGCTGAAGAGAGAATGAAGCCGGGGTGGGAACTCACTCCCTGAATTAAAATTGTTTCTAGGGCTGAGCACTTTCACCCCCTGATCGCTATGTGTTGGAGCCTCTCTGTGTCCCTGGGAGCTTTGTGTTGGAGTTTCCTGAGCAAATCCGACTTCAGGGTCGAGCCCAGTGTTGGCTGGGGCAGGCAGGTGTGTCACTGGTGGCAGAGCAGACACCCCAGCTTCTCCAGGATGCCACAAGTCCCCTCGCTGCCTGGCTTGTCCCAGCTCGCGTCTGTGATTACGGCAAGAAGCCCGGTGCCTTGTGCCCGTTTGTACACCGTGTGAGACATACCTAGACCGAACCCAAAGCCACCCCGCTCTCTCTGTGGGTGCCCGGGCTGGTGCCGTGTCCCCGGTGTCATGTGCCGGGCGGCCTGGCAGAGGGTGCTGCAGGGACACCGGCCGGGCGGGGGCTGCGCACACGCACGCACACAGACACACGCACACACACACACGCACGAACATACACACACACACACGCAAACACACGCACCGGCTCCTGGAGGAGGAGATGCGGCTGGAAAACAACGCCTGCATCTGAGCGCAACAAGGACCAGCCCAGCCGACGAGGAGGTGCGGAACCGACCCATCCTCCTCCTTCTCCTCCCTAAAAAAAAAAAAAAAAAAAAAAAAAAGGCACATATAAAGAACAGGAAGAAGATCACATGTTATAATAATCCCCTTTGCAGCCAGACAACAGGACCAGAGAGGAGAACGGCCCAGTTAGGACTGAGAGATGCGCTAGAGGCTGAAAGGGAGGCAGAGACAAAACTTGGAGATAACTAACCAGCCCTCGGGAGGGAAGGAAACCCCCAGCCCTAAGCCTTGCTGTAGCAGGAGGAGGAAGGATCCTCCACCTCCCTCCTCCCCCCCTTTCCTCCTCCCCCGCTTCGCCTGGGCGCTGGGCATTGCCCCTCCGCCCCGGGGGAGCAGCCCCCTGCCCGAGCCTGCCCTCCTGCCCCTCCCCGGGAACCGCAGCCCCTAAATCCCGGCCAGGAGCTGCGGTCCAGCGGCAGAGACGGCAAGGGATTTCCCAGGCACCGGCACCGGCGAGCTGGCGTTGGGTTTGTTTTTTACTCTTATCCCCTGGCGCTCCCTGTGTGAAGCAAATCCCTTGGAGGTGGGGGAGAAGTGGCTTCCGTGACAGCGGAGGGAGGAGGGAAATAAAATAAAATAGAACGAACCAAAATAAAAAAAAAAAAAAAAGAGAGAGAGAGAGAAGAGCCAAGAAAGCACTTGCTTCTCATCATCTCTGAGGGAGAAAAGCCAACTCCGTTCTTCTTATGACCCTCTGCTGCCAGGAGCAAAGGGAAAGAAGAAGGTACTGGGGCAGAGCTCCTAACAAAGCAGGGTTCAGGCGGCCCGGACCCCATCGCCACCCCGGTTAGCAGCGGGCGACGGGGTGGGGGGGGGGCGGGAGTTAGGGAAGGTTGCCAGGGGGAGCCCAGGCAAAGCCAAACCGGAGCTCCACCAAAGCAAGGAGCAGAAATGAAAGTTTTGAAATAGCATCCAAAGAATCGCAAAGGACCGGACCGAAGAGAGCTCTCCGCGTCGCACCAGCCCTCGATGGTGCATTCGAGGGGCTGCGTCAGGGATGTGAACGTCCCCGGCCGGCTGCATGGAGAGGGGTAAAGACAGAGAAAATCCTTGTTATTTATTTATTTATTGGAAGCAATGTACGGGTGACTCCCAGAAGGCATCTGAGCCCTGAAAAGAAAAAAACCAAACAAACCACTTCTGGACCCAAACGAGAACAAGAAGAATGAGACAGCAGCCTTGACCCCTACACTGAGAGGAAGGTGAGCAGAAAGAAAGAAAGAAAGAAAACACAGAAAAGCCATGCAAGCACCAAACCTGTAGATTACTGCAGCTCTTTTTTTCTTCACTGAGGACAGATATTTTACTGACAGCCATGCAGCATAAAGGCATCATGCTGATTGTGTTCTTGGAATATTTTTTTTCTGGCCATGGGGAAGCAGGTAAGCAAAATAAATCAATATTGCCATTCTGAAATGATTTATCCTAAGTTTAGCATGGAGAAAAGGAATAGAAATCAGATCTGTTTGTTAAAATACTTTACGTCAACATCTTGATTTTAGATTGGATTTTTATAAGGGATCTGGGTTAGTCAATATATATACAAATGCTTCTTATTCCCTGCAATACAGCTTTATAGCTCAGTCCCCCCCGCCCCAAAGACTTATAATAGGATGTATAGAGTTTCATACATCCTTAAAAGAAAAAAGTGTGTGATTTTTGAGAATGAGAGAAAAGTAAGAGAGAAAGAAAGAGGTAGATGGATTGAGATATGCTGGATATTTGTTTTCAAGATGAAATACTGCCTTCCTACAGCAGGACAGGAGTGAAACGACAACATCCTTGGACAGCATCACTGTAGGAATCTGAATTATTCGCTGTTAACTTAATTTTGCGCCATTAAAAGTCACAGACACTGTGTAGGAATTAGTATTTATCCAAGACAGTCCATTCATTCAGTGTATTCCCTGAATTAATAGTTAACATGCAGTGGACAAGATTAAATTAGCATTAGAGAAAAAATGGATTAGGACAGAAAGAGAAGCTGATTAGTCGTGTGTGTAGGTGAGTGGACAAATGAGCATATATAGGAATGATACAGCTGTAATGGTATTTAAATAGGGTCCTAAAAATACCTGAATTATGATGGAGACAAATTGCTTAAGGGAAAGGAAGCAAAGCACTAGATTTTTTTCTTCCTGCTGCAGTTTAATACATCTTTAAGTTTAAAAGGGATGAATTACAAAGATCAAGTCAAAAAAATAAAAATAATTATTGATAAAACAAAAATACATCCTTGGTGACTTTTCCTTTGAGATAGTGGCTTGCGATCTCTCTTTCTGTATAGGAAAGCATATCAGTGGTTTACATTTCACCTGTATGCTCAGAGCATTAGGACAGGAACAACACTCTTCACGCAGTGATTTGAAAGCAACTGAAGTGTTCACCTGGCCCGCAAGCTCCAGTAAAGTCAAAGGCAGATCAGGTGGCTTCAGCTCAGATTATTCCCCAGCTAGAAACTTTCTGATAACACAGACATCAGACGTCCATGACTGCAAGAGATATTTTCTTAAAAACTGAAAACAGCTCATAAATTTACCATCCTGTCATATCATCCAGTAACTCATTTGGGTGTCTATCACAACCTGACAGGGAACGAGTGCAGGGAGGACATGTACCTTAGTCCTCTTAGTGTCTTATCGTGGGCATTCACTAGTTCCCCAGGCTAAGAGGCTCCCTATAGGATACATGTGTTGACACACAGCACAGAAAGGTTACAAGGGTGTTTAATAAAGTTGATGATACTGTTGTGGAAAGCAGCCTGTTATAAACTAGCCTAAATTTGCTCTGCATCCAATTCACAAAGTGAAAATGAATCTTCAAGGAAATGCAGCCCACAGCTGACTGCTTGGCAAGTGAATTTGAGGGGCGGGAGTGTGCTCTGTGTGGAGCTAAACACACTCAGAATAATGGTGTAGGATACAATGAATAACAGCAAAATAATTGGATATTGAAGGTGATGACGCTAAGGATTCAATATCACTTTAAATAAATATACACTGCTTGGTCAAAAGGTTGCATAAACCACCAGCCTGTCAAAGCAGCACAAGGGTTACCTGTTAATTTATAATTCTTTTTTTTTTTTTTTTAGAAGCAGTATAAAAATCTTGAATTAACCTTGAATCTTTACAGATTCTGTTACAGGCGAGGTCAGTACTGCTCAGACTAAGGTTAGTTGGGACAGTGCCCAGCCTCTCTGTATAAAATGACCTGGAAGTCTCAGACCTTTCCTGAGTGAGCGGAGAGGTGTACAGGGAAGTATGGTTTTGACATACTTCATTAGCCTATAGAATAAACTCCCTTTTCGGCCCCATAGTTGGTCCCTCCTGGTCAGAAGTGAAACAAATTGATGAGACAGTTGTGTGGGGAGTACAAGCAGCACAATATTTGTGAGGAGTACAATATTTGCCTTCTGCCATCTCCGGGCAGAGAAGACAATCCAGCTTGTCACAACTGGCTCCTTAGATCTTTAAATATAATGCCAAGGGAAAAAAAAAAACCAAACCAACACCAGAATTAGTGGTTAGGCTGGAGGAGTCACCTAGGTTGCATATTGTGAGATGTGACACTTGGGTGATACTTTCCCAAGCCTCAGGCAGGTGGAGGGCGTTATTCCCCTCGAATACACTGCAGTGGTCTGAAAACTCTTGCATATTGGGGCAGTTAACGGGACTGACAACAGCGTGGGCTCTTGCTTCAGCCCCAGCCAGCCCCGGACCTCCCCAGGGGAGCAGTGCCCCGGGGAGCAGTGCCCGGGCCACCTCTCCTCCCGATGGCAGCCCTCCAAAAGGGGGCGTGTTGTGGTCAAAAATGGCCATTTCTAGCACCGAACTTAAAATCAATTGCAGGACCTGATTATCAGCAGGGTTATTCAGCTCATCTGCAAATGAAGCTGTAGGTGTTGGAGCGCACCATTTCTCCAGAAGGGATGTGGGCAGGCAGACTGCCACTGGCCACAATGGAAGAGAGCCCAGACCTGGGATCTTCTCCTTCTTCTCCTTCTTCTTCTCCTTCTTCTTCTCCTTCTTCTTCTTCTCCTTCTTCTTCTTCGTCTTCTTCTTCGTCTTCTTCTTCTTCGTCTTCTTCTTCTTCGTCTTCTTCGTCTTCTTCTTCGTCTTCTTCTGTCCATGCCTCTGGTCATGGTGGCAGCTTGGTTTCATAGCATATTCAGAACTTCACCTCTGGGGTATTTACGAAGGCTGGCTCATTAGCTCCAGTTGTCAGAGCTATTTTAGTGCAGAAATACATCAGGCTGCTCATAAATGGAGGAAGACTTGCCAAACTTATTGCATGTGGGCCCCAGACAAACCAAAGGGGTGTATAGCGCTTCTGTTGTAACCAGCATTAAGGGGTAAAGTTCTAGGCCTGATTAATGAAAGCTTGAGCAACTCATGTCCCTAGGGTGGTTAGCATTAAAAGAACATTTAAAAGATCTTGGTTATTAAGAAAAAAGTTAAACAGATATAGAACAAGTGAAATCCAGGTTGGACATACATGCTGAAACTGCTCCATCAAAAGCATAGCAGAAGATGTCCAAAGGTTTTAATCTTTACATATTGCTCAGAACTGTGAAGTTTGTTCTCCTGTCTCACTGCAGGAGACTTGAACACACAGAATCATAAATTTGCATATGGAAAACAAACAAAAGTTCCAATTCAAATCACTCAGAAAATATTAGGCATCTTTACAGTCACATCTGCAGGCTTTGACTGAGTTGCCATATGATCTTTCTTCTGTTGGGTATCCAGTGGAGGGTGAAAAAAACTCTTTAAAAAATCGAACCTGTTTTAATTAAAGTCTACAATGTTCTCTTGCGTTACAAGGCTCTGAAGTCAAAGATCTCTGTCTGAAATGGTGTCCCAGGAATACCAATAGTATCACCTCCCTTGAACTGTATGATTCCCTAATCATCAGATAACACCACTGATACAACACGTGCCGGGCATGTGTCATTGACCTGCCACTTTGTGGCACAGCTCTGAGGGACCAGAAAACAAACAAATAAATGAATCATACCATTTATGGAGCCAAGCCATCCTCCATGGAGTAAAAGCTAATCAACTTCATAATAGCATGCGGTATCCATGCACAATCAAACTGTTTAGTACTTTATGAATTATTCAATGAGTCCTCCTGGCAGTTGGGCTAAGTTGTTTGTTCGCCTGGCTGCTGTTTCTCTTCTGCAGCCGTCCCCCCTCGCTGTCCAAATTCAACATTTCATGTTGTTTCCACAGAATCCGTGAGTGATGGACGGGCCACGCTATCCTTGTGGCCAAGCAATGTTCTGCCAATTGATTTCTTTAAATGCAAAGCTTTTAATCGACTGCAGATTTTGTTTTCCAATCTCTCTCCTCTCAAACTCCCTTCTGCTAATTTGCACTTTGTTCTTCTCCCATTTTCCTAATGACACAGCAGTTCAGACAGGAACTGTTTATTGATGTTGCTGCATTAGCAGGCAGAGCAGATGATAAACCTTCTTGTGACTGTTGTTTGGGAGAACAACTACGTTTTTCTTTTCCAGGTTCATTTAAAAACAGCTGAAAAACTCAATACAAGACTAATAGCCCATTTATGGAAAACACAAAAAGCAGCCTTTTCCTTTAAAAAAAAGTTTCCTTTTTTTTACTTTCTCACATTCTTGTCTGCAAAGCTTCCTCTATAGAAGTCCTTAGATTTAGAACTCCAGCATTGCATTTCTTCCATGAAAGCTGCAGTGGTGTGATCCATCAATAGAGATGGACTTTCTTTTATTTACATGGTATATTTATCCATAATCCAATAGCATTTGTAACATGGACCCATTCTAAGTCAAAAGTAAGTAACCTGACTCTTAGTCAGAGCTAATGCTTGTTGAAAGCTCAGTTGTAAGATCAGTCCCACTTAAATTCTCTGGAGGCAAAGATGACACCTTTCTGCAACACTACTTTAAACAAAGAAATTGCTGTGCTTTCCTTATTTCCAGTATGTTTTACCAACAGCTTGGACATGAAACGTGAACCTAAATGCCACTTGCAAAGACATTCTTGAGGCATGCAGTTGTAGCTTATTATATTTCTGCTGACGTGCAAGGATAGATTTATCCTTATTTCAAGAATTCTGCATGACTCAGTGAAAGTCACCTTCCAGAGCAGTCAAAAATTTGGCATTTCAGATGCTCTGCAGAAAGGAGGATGCTCTAAACAACTTTTGTGGAAAACTGAGTCCTTTTTTGGGACAAAAAGAGAAATTGCAAGGAACCTCCCAGATAAAATCTCTGAAGCTCCTGGTGTTCCCCTGCAACCACACTAGGCTCAGATGGAATAAGGTGGTCAGAATCATAAAGAAAAATACATTGAAATGGTCATCAAGCTGTCAGGATGGTTTGAGGGCTTGGTGGAGGATCCGCAGTAGTGCTAAGAATCCCCTGCTCAGTTGAAGCTGGGGAGCAAAGAACAGAACTGAGAGAGCCAGACATCCCCATCTTCTCTCCTTTCCTCTCCAGCTGACTTCTGCAACTCCTCTCTCATGAAAATCCCTCTCAGTGCTGGCACAGGGTGTGGTGGTGGCACTGAGGAGGGGAAGCTTTCATTGCTTTGATCCAAGTACTATTAGGTGCACGTGTAATTCAGGCACTGCTGCCCTCTAAGCTCTGCCTGTCTCCTACTGGGATACTAAAAAAAATCTTGGCCAGCCCATTGCAGCCATCGGTGGAAGACAACCTCCATCAGGAGGAAACCTACTGTGTCTCCGGATACCCCCTCTTTCCTTAAGGTTGATGCTGCTTCCAATGTCTGTAAGGCAAACACACAGTAAGTCCAAGTTCCTTTGAAGGTGACTTGCACCTGTTTCTAAGAGTAGTCAAGAGCATTTCTGGATGATCTGCTTGCTGGCTATCTGACGTTTAAGACTGCCTTATGCTGTAGGTAAGCTAAAATGGCACACACCATTGGTCAATGGGATTCAGTGGACATACAGCAATCCTGGGAAGCAAAATGCATGAGGTGTTTTCCAAAACAATGTCCATCTCTGACCTTTCTCTTCTGGCCTGTGCAGAAACGTCACTAAGGAACTAAGGACTGAAGCAACTCAGAGGCAAAACCTTGCACGCTGGACACATTTTTTCACCATAAACATTCCATTTGGAAAGAGGGACATCAGTTTCATCCAACTACACTTACAATTTGAGTATTTTTATAAGGCTGAATGTGAGAATCTTTTCTTTGACCTAACTTGATTTTAAAACTAATTTTGCCTGAGGAAAGGCTGAATATAAACCAAGTAGAGATTTTAAAATTTGACCTAGAATGCTGAACTAATAGGCGATGTTTGAACTGTTCCTAGATTACCCAGGGTTTATGGTCATCCTACGTTTCATTGGAAGGGTCATTTCCTGTAGGACTTACATCCAGTCATCTGACTTGTGACCTCTTAGATTAGATTTATGGCCTTGCAAGGTCATTCTTTAACTCCTTGTACGCTGTTATATTGCAAAGAGGACATTGTATGTCATTAGAAAAGCCATTTTCTCCAGTATGGTAATAAGGTTTTGGAATGACCTTTAATTCCAGTGTCACAAGACACTACTGATTTCTAAAAAATATTAAGACTTTGGACTTACCCGTATCTTTTGTTAATTTAGAAACAAGTAGGTATATACATTGAAGACACCAAAAATTTGCCAGTATTTGCAAACTTAGCAAACAGAATATAGTCACCTACCTCCATGTCAAGGTCTTTAAATAAGAGACTTGATTTTCAGCTCTGCTAAGCATTAACAACTCAAGCTGATCTCAATAGGAGCAGTAAAAACTCAAAACCTCTCAAAATTATGCCAGTAACATGTAAATATAGAAATACATGCTTTCTTTATGTGTTTGTATGTGTAATTAGTTTCTGTAGGTTTTTGGGCAGGAATCATCTCTTTTCTTAATGTATCTACAGTGTATAGTACAGTTTGACTTTGCTTTCTGATAACAATGAAAATAAATGCATTGAACAGACTCAGTCCTCAGATGCAGTGCTTTACTAGAGTGAAAGTAAGAAAATATAAGGTTTCTGTGGTTAAACATAAAATTCAATAGACTGACACAACTGCACTTTCATCAGAAATCAAAGTTAAGTGCCATAAGCGTGAGTTTTCTATAGACCTCAGTTTCTGAGTTAGGCATCAAAAACAAGGACTAGATTTATTGAGAAACTCCCTCCAAACTGTGTAAAAAGATGAAGTACTCTCCTTAGAACGAGTTCTCTTGGATATCAGTTCCCAGATTAGGACTCCAAACATTCACATGGTCACCTGAGTTACAACTTGAGAACTATTTGAGAAATGTGTGGGGTTTTTGCCTGTCTTTCAGATCCCAGGAGGCTACAAGCCTTCCGCTGTAACGGCCGTTCTTGCAACCCTCCAGTGGGAAACCTTGCAACAGGGAGGACACCAGTCACTCTCACCACATGTGGCCAGAACAGTACAGAACTGTACTGCTTCTACCCAGACCAGAATCTCCTCCGTCAGGTCTCCCAAGGCTGTGGGCAGCCTCGCTGCACCAAATGCAATGCCAACCAGCCTGATAACTCCCATCTCCCTGCTGACATGACAGACGATTTCTTTGCAAACCCCGTCTCCTGGTGGCAGTCTGCCCAGGGGGTACACAGGGAAGAAATCAGACTGGACTTTGAAACGGAGTTCTACCTGACCCATGTCATTGCTGTGTTCAAGTCCCCTCGCCCAGCTGCGATGGTGTTGGAAAGATCCCAGGACTATGGGCAGACTTGGAGGCCCTACAAGTATTTCTCTATCAACTGTACAGCAACTTTTGGGCTCCAGGATGATCTCATTGAGGAGGGCTCCATGTGCACTTCCAGGTATTCAGATGCAGTGCCCTGCACCAGAGGAGAGGTAAGCAATAACTGAGGTTTGGACTAAGTTTAATGTCAAACAGCTGAAGATCGGCTGAAAATCAGAGAGTGTGTGCTCAAAGAGATGCTGAGAAAGGTAGCCCATCCACAAAGGTTTTGGGTTAAGAAAATAAAGAGGAAGAAGAAGAGAAATTATACATCAAAGTAAATGAATGGAAATGCTTTAACTAATTTCTTTTATGACTTGCACAGAATAGGATTAACATTGCCTAATTTTAAATTGCATATGTCAATAAGTGAACTAGAATTCCAACAAAACAGACGTAAGGAAATACACATTTGTAGAGTCTGATTTATCCCAACTGTTTTCCTACTTTAGAATGACATGAACTGCATGGTCTTTCTGTTTCTTCTCCATATAAAAAGTCTTAGATGATTGGATGATTTTCAAATAGATCCTTCCCCTAAGTTTAGTATAACTTTTCTTGCTGAGGGTGACCGATCTGGTTGTATCGAGCCTTAGGCTCCAGAAATGAAACCGTTCAGAAGCAGGAAGTGGGAGCGAGCAGCCAGGTTTCGCTATTCAATGGTGGGAAAAGGCCCTCCCCTGGTATGAACATTCTGATGTGCTATTAAACATATGCAGAAAGCTTTCTGTCAAAACAAACGTACAATTGCTCTGATAAATTCCTCTGACAAGAACATTAAAGACTACTTAGTAATCAGATACTTAGTTTAGTTATAGCCTTTTTCATTCATCAATCTTGAAACAGTTTAGGTAGGAAAGACGGTAAATATCATTGGTATCGTTTCATAGAGGAGACATAAAGGCACAAAGGGAGATTATAAGACATACCTATAGTCACAACAGAGGCTGGAATCCTTTCACTTCCTTCTCTCTTCCTTAGAGAAGTCTCAGTCCTCTTGGTTTCCCTGTCTGGAAGTGATCATGCAGGTTTGGCAGTAATACTTCACTGCAAATTAAGCTCAGGTGTGAGCTGAATGGTCCAGATAGGTTTCAAAAACACAGTGGTTTTAGCAGTGCACTTCAAAATGCCCTTGAGTAGAAAGAAACCAGTGTACTATGTCTGAGACGGGGAACAGCAGTAAGGAGAGACTGAGTTCATCTTTGTGTAACAGGCTGGGAAACATCCCTGCATATTAGAAACCTGGAGCAGATCATCTGCCTACTAAACTGTCTTGTTCCTGGAGTAGTAATTCTGCTGGTCAGTCATCATGATACATTTAAGGCAAATACATCCAAATGTCTTCTGTAGGGAGACTACAATTTGCCACGTCAATACAGAGTCTAGGCAACTAATACAATTTTCCACTCTTGTGTGCCTTCCAATCAAAAATCTGGAAGTATTTTTCAAGATCCCTTTAATGATCTTCAGCACACATATCAGGGTCCTGTTGTCGTTTCACAGATGGGGAAAGAGCAGCACAGAGAGGTGAAGTGTTTTGTGGTAAAACAGGACAATTCTGATTGAGTAAGGAAGGGAATACAGGGTCTGAGGCAATTGCCTTGGCCTTAAACGCAAAACAACTCTTCCTTCTCTAGTACACTATCCCCTGTTGCCCTGCACTACGTTGGCTTTTGTGCTTACTTAACCTTGGGAAATATCATTAAGACCATGTGTTGCTGCTACAACAAATCTGAGAAGTGGATGGCAGAAAATCAAATAATAAAACATTCATCCAACACAAGCCTTTGTGATTACAAGTGTCAAAATGATTCTGTCAACTCGGGCAGCAACAACACTGAAATGAAAATGTGTATGCTTAATCAATCTACGCTGTGGCAGTAGATGACAGAAAACAATAGTAATAGTAAGAAGAGTCATATATTTACGGGTCATACCCCTGCAGATCCCAAATACTTTCATGAACTGTTACATGAATTGAATACACAGAGGTCACTTCCTCCACAGGACAGAGAGCTGAAGCTTTAAAGCAGCAGGCAGGAATCTGTACAGCAACTTAGTTGAGAACAAGACAGATACCGTTTCACAGCACATTAACCCAAAAGGATTCTGAAGTTCTGGACAGACTTTACAGAAACCTCAATCAATCCTTGAAAGGTCACTATGGCAAGGGTGCAAAAGCATCAGGCTTTTCAGATCAGCAATACAACTCAACAGATTCTTTTGTGAATGACAATAAAGGAAGGCAGAGTGTAGTTACTTAGAGCGATACCTGATCAGATCTGCCTGCGTGACACTGCTACTCTTACTACAAGTCTCACTGGAGCTCTGCCCATGCATCTAAGAACTGCAACTTTACATCTTATTTTAAAGATGTCACGAATGTCACCAGGGCATTCCCTCAAACACTGACTCACAACTGACTTGGACGGAAGCTGACTGAAACCCCACCACTACTTTGTGCAGTGTCCTCTGCTCATCTTTCACCTCCGCTCTGACCTATCCAGCTACTGATTCTGGCTAAGCCCTGGATTGCTGAAGAGCTCACATCACAAGACGACAACATTTCTGAAATGATCAAAACTGTTCCAACTTAAATGTTACTTAATGTGCTAACATAAATAATGGTTTTCTCTACTGAGGGGGTTGAAGTAATTTCCACTGCATGGCACTCAGGTTTTTCTTGGGCATTGTCCTATTCACTTGGAGAGGAGACGCAAATTCCTTTTTAACAGGGAACAAAATGAATCAAAAAAAGAGATGGCTTACTAAGAACACTTAGATTTAAAACCAATGTGGGACACATAATGAAACAAGATTTTGGGTCGACTGGCTTTCAGAACTGAGAATGTAGGTGTGAAAGGAGAAGGTGGTAGAGCTGCAGTAACTTTCATGCATCTATAAACTGAGATGCACCTTCCTAAGTCAGCTCACTCTGGTGGTCCTCCAAGACCACTGAAAGAGGCTTTTCCTGGGACCGTGACAGGAATCTTGGCAGAAGATAAATTTTTAGGAGACTAGAATGGAAGCAAAAGACATTTGAGTGAGTGATGTGACAATGTCATAACAGAACACAACGTATCACTACATTATGGTGTATCCCTTGTCTCTTGTAGATTATCCCTTATCTTTCTCCTGACAGGGTCACACAACTTCATTCCATCTCAGATAAGGTACAGCTGAGACAGAAAGTGTCATGCATTGGGCAACAAGTCCTGTAGAAATGCAAGGAGATGACTTCCTAATGTCTCTTTTGCAGTTTTCTTTTACTCCAGCATTTACTAAATCCCTTACTCCTGTTCAGATCCAGTGTACTTCTGCAGCTAGAATCTACCTATCGAGATTCTGCGTCCTCCGATCTTAATGCTTCTGGCAGTAAACTTGCTCTATTGATGATTTCTGGTCTAGGAGGTAGAGCAATTTATTCACTGCTGATTGCCTACAGATCATTTGCTTCATATGAAGCACGACAAAAACAACGCCTAACTTTCTATGCTTATAAATGCTTTTCAGTCAAAATTCTCCACTAGCATGTCTTAAGTCCTGACTGGCCTGTTAAGTACCCTATGTTTTGCCTGTTGACTTCTATCACAATAAGAAATTACATATTAAATGGGAAACAAATGCTTCTAACCTTCATCCTATTCTTAAATGAGAACATTCTTAACTATTCCTAAGGCAGAACAATTACTACTGTGCTCATCAGCTTCAGTATGCTAACCTCCAACATAACATCATGAACTATAACCAATCCCACCTTCTTAAGGTTCACTTACTGTAAGTGCATCTACAGGCAATGCTTGCATGGAGTCTTATGCATCAACTGTGTCCAGTTCTGGGTTCCCCAGTTCAAGAAAGACAAGGAATTATTGGAGACAGTCCAGTGGAGGGCTCTGAAGATCATCACGGGACTGGAGCATCTCTCTGATGAGGAAAGGCTGAGAGACCTGTGTCTGTTTAGCCTGGAGAAGAGAAGACTGAGAGGGGATCTTATCAATGCTTATAAATTCAAGGCCAGGCTGGATGGGGCTTTGAGCAGCCTGGTCTGGTGGGAGGTGTCCCTGCCCATGGCAGGGGGTTAGAACTAGATGATCTTTAAGGTCCCTTCTAACCCGAACCATTCAATAATTCTGAATATCTAAAAAGGGAGAGTGTCAAGAAGATGGGGCCAGACTCTATCAGTGGAGCCCAGCGACAGGATAAGGGGCAACAGGCACAAACTGGAACACGGGAAGTGCCATCTGAACATGAGGAAAAATGTCTTGTCTTTGACAGACATTGTGACAGAGCACTGGAACAAGCTGCCCAGAGAGGCTGCAGAGTGTCCTTCTCTGGAGATATTCAAAACCCGCCTGAACACGATCCTGTCCAGCCTGCTCTAGGTGAACCTGCTTTGGCAGGAGGTTGGACTAGATGATCTCTAGAGGTCCCTTCCAACCCCTACAATTCTGTGATTCTGTGATTACATAACTGAGACCTTTTTAACCTACTTGTCTATCCATCTGTTTTTCTAATTTAAAAACACTGTACTATGTAGTTACGGAGCCTAAAATAAGCCTTCAGGTCAGCTAATGTAAACCAAAACTCTGGCCCAAACAAAAGGAGAAATTACCACAAGGTTGCATCAGACATTAGTGTGACTTACAGTTCAAACATCACATGAGGGAAACAGGGACCGAAATGTTTCAACCTGCATCCTGACAGCACGTGCACTCAAGTATCTGAGAGATTAAGAGCACATTTTTAATAAACTGGAATATTGAGAAATGAAAACAAATGTTCTCCTCCATCGAAGATGATGTTTGCATGAATGGAAGACATTAGCATGCAAAGTGGGGTAGAATTCTGACCTGCTTATAACCACCAGACCCAAAAGGAGACCCTTCCCCTGTTGGGTCTAGCTAGTGGAAGGGAGTTTCGAATCAAAGGCTGGTTCATTTATGTGAGTGTCTGTGTGACAGATGACAGCAATGAAGTGTGATATAATAAACCCATTACTGGAATTCACTGGGGGCCAGAAGAATTGTGTATGCCTGAATTAAGTAACTGGTTTCTATGGCAACATGTTAAGTGTGCCTTGCGCAGGAGACCTGTTCATTCTCCGTTTTGTATCCTGTGGTGACCTCTTTAGGGACAGAAGTCCCCAGCAGTGCCTTTTGTCAAAGACGAGTGGACTCGCTTTGTAGCTAACAGACTTTTAATCACTCTTCTACACACGCTCTGTGAATGCCAGATCAAGACACGTTGTGATGGGATGCAGTTTTGCCTCTTCAAAAGCCACCTGGTTGTTCAGACAGAAGCCACTGTCAACCCAACAGAAGGCCTTTTCCTCTGCACTGACACTGAAGACCTCTGCTGCCTTTCTCCATCTACAGGGACTCCCTGAGCAACAGTTACTTCCCTAACTGAGGCGGGCCACTTGCACACAGACACCAAACCAGGCCAGGGACAGGGCTCTGTGTGGAATGTATGTGATCCTGTTCCAAGGACCTACATTTTTTGCTGTCTTTTCTCAGGCTTTTCTTTTACTGTATTCACGCCAAACCTTTTCATAAACAAAGAAGGATCCCCCGCACACACACATACCTCATTAAGTAGCAACATCAATAATTCAAGAGGTCACCACTGTGGCTTCAGTGGCTTCTTAAAGGTCTGATCTCGTATGGCAGTGGGGTCACTGAAAAGAAACGTGCTCAGCACATCACAAGGTTGAATTCCTATTAGGTAAGATGCAAGGGCAGGGTCTTGCACTGCAGTGAATTGTCCCACAGTCATCAGAACTGGCCTCTCAAAGTTGCACGATGCTCGGGTTATTCCAACTTCCAGACGGAAGAGATTCCAGGAGGGATTAGTCACTAGTGGAGGTAAGTGCCCGAATGTTATGACTAGGGCTGTCTGTTCAGCATTTCGTTTAACTTGAACTGTAGAGGAGACAGAATGCAGAGGCGAGTTGAAAGGAAGCAGTTAACACCAGCAGTGTAAACAAGCAGATAGCACTGCCAGGCCCTCCTTCCCTGGAGGAAGAATTAAGGGGCTCAAGGATTTGTCTCTGAAGGGAATTGGAACTGACGAGACCAGTCCAGCATTCCCATCCCTGGCAAGAGAACTTCAGGAGGGAAGCAAGTGTCCTACTCTGACCTCGTTTGTAATGAGCTATTTCAGAGACATTTGGAACCTTATAAACCTGACCAAAAGACACTGTAGGGTTTTTCTGAGCATTGCTTCTGCATTTCCTGAGCGTACAAGGCAGCAGATATCAAGTGAATTTTTCTTCTCACCCTGTTTTATAAAACCTTAATGCAGTTGCAGCCATGACTTTTTTTTCAAGTCTCAACTGTGAAAAAAATCTTGTCTAAAAATCTATGAGTCTTAGAGATTCATTATTGTAATTTTCAAACTCCAGGCAAAAGAACGCTTAACTGTTTGCTCTACAGTTGTCCACACATCACTGTCATGGTGAGACTATGTCTGTTCACATGTAAGATTTCAGTGAAGACCTAGAGATAAAAGTGGCTTCACCTACGAGAAATGGATGCTCTCCCATGAGAATGCAGCTTGGTTGACATTGGTTGACAATGACAGTGATGGGCTGTTATCACTTGCCCTGATAATTCAGCAGACAGAGCGAAATGAGCCTCCTCGTTCTCAATCCAGTTCCCAGTCGGGCTGACTGCATCACCGAACTCCTTGTGCCGCCCTTTGCCATTTCACAGCAAATATCATTCCTCATAATGAAAAAGGACACTGCACTTTGTGGGAACATGCAAATGTTCTCACATGACAACGTAAGACAGAAGGAATTTTGTCCATTCCCTGTAAACAGACTGCAAGCTGAAGATTTTGTGCCCAACAGCCTAGATTTTGTACTGCAACTACATTACCTAGCTTGATAGAAGATACTGCTTCTCCCTATAAACCTTGCCTTTCTACACAGCTGTAGAGATTCACATCTATGGATAACCTGAACCTACAGAATATGTTTTGTTTGAGGAGGAGAAAAAGTCTGCATGGCTCTTCAGATTTGTCTGCCTCTAACTTCAATTGTGTAGTCTTTCCCCATCATCATATTGGCAGCAATGCCTAAATATTAATATTAATGCCACACAGACGGGATTACTGGAATAACCTCAAAGCAAATGCAAATTGAAGGGACATTGACTCTTTCTGTTTTGGAAAACACAGAATTAATTCAGGATGCCACTGTCTTGGTAGTAGCTGAGTTTACCCAGATTGGAGAAATTTTAAAAATCAAATGCACAATTTTTTCTTTGACAAACTATCATATCCTATACTGGCTTCTAAGTTTTATGCTCTGGAAAGACAGAAAAGCCCTGGATCTTGACTAAAAAACACTGTTCCATGAATCGTCAGAATGGGCCTTCTAATAGCCAAGAGAATAGCTAGACATTCTTTGTGCTCTGAACAGTATTTCGAAACAGGAAAGAGACTACTTCTTAGTTAAAACTACTGTACCACAAGATGGAAGAATTAATTTTAGTCAAGAGGCTCCATTAAATACATCAGAGAATATTTGCCGCTGTGTAGGAAAAATTCGGAGACAATTATTTGCTATTCCTTTAAGAACAAAATCAACTCACATGAAAACCTCTTAATGAAGAGGATTTAGGACTGATGAGAGTTTTTATTGCAGCTTCCTTCTGATGGGCCCAGTATAAGCACACAGGCATTTCTGATCTCATTAACCTGATTGTGTGCAACATGATCAACATAGCTTAAGGATGATCTGTAATATCAAATTCTTGTTTTACACAAGGATCTTCTTTTGCAGGAGGCCATGCATTGGCACTGCCCTCCATTTATGACTCATATTCCTTGACCTTAGGCTATCAGCTTGCAAGGGGGAACCTTTGTTGTGTCCACATCTTTTCTGACTAATACTGTCTGGAAGATCAGGTTAAGAAAACAGAATTATCTGCATCAAGAATGTAAAAGCAAAACATATGGCAAGAAATCAAAAATCTGAGACACTGTCTCTGGAATGAAGATGATCTCTTGATTGGCGATAAAACATCACCCTGTGTGAAGCTGTGCCAACTTGTGTACAGCAAAACCAGTCCTCTAACCGTGGCTACCTTTTTTAGCTTTGCACCTTACAGCATTCTCCAAACTTCCTTGCTCTTAGAAAGGTCAGGAGAGGACAGGGTAGTGACCATCTTTTTGAGGCGCAGCTGATTGACTTTTGAAAATGAGAATGACAAATATGCGCTTGATAGCAGATATGCAGATAAGCATGAATGTCCTACTCAGCATTCAGCTCCAGTGGCAGCTCCTGATTATAAGGGAAACTCAGGATGTAGGATGGATTTCCACAAGGGGTTGAGACTATAGAGGTGCTGAATACCCTCAACTTCCACCCAATTCAATGGAAGTGGAAAGATTTCTAGGATGTCCCTTAGCAGACTTAATCACCATCAGGTTTTCTTCTGCAGCTGTGCATACGCTGCTTTTATGAAAGCTGCACACTGATATTCAGAGAAATGACTGGGAGATTTCAGAGCAGTCTGTTACAGCAAAAAAAGAGCAGAGCTTCCACAGACCTTGACACCAGATAGAGATTTAATTAGATGAGAAATAGCTTTACAGTGAACATCATGGGAAACACTTTTCAGAGCTTGCATCTTAATTATAAGAACTTACTTCTTTTTCATTACACTCTCTTCATGTCTTTTACATGAATACAATGGAAAACTGCAAATTTGCACGGTACCTCTGGGAAATGAGAAATGAATCATGTTTCTGCCTTTCTGCAAAAGGCAGAAGTCAAATGTCTGTCTGTATAGAAGGAATCTGCTTCACAGGCTTCAGAAACAAAAACCTTGTGAACAAAAAAAAAGGAACAAATAACACAGTGAAAGGATGGAGTGTCTCTTCTCACAGCTCATGAGTCTAGGAGTTCGCTAATACTTAGATCCATTTCTGATCTAATCTTTAAAACATTCAGGCAGAAATGGTTGAGACAGCCAAACTCTTACCTTTTACCTATTATTATTAAAATTGCATGTATTGAACATCCATCACTTGGGATTCTCAGAGAATTTTACAGATACAAACTTATTAGTTTTCCTCCCATTCCATGAAGTACTTGAATTCCTGTATCCCATTTTTAAAAAAAGTAAGCAGGACATACAACAGACTTCTCCTACTCCTACTGAATTCACTGGCAATCCAGAACAGCACAAGGCTTAAGTTACTTGCCGAATGTTACACTGAACGATTGCGCCGGGGCTTTGAACAAATGGTTGCATTTCCAACTCTGTATTTTGGTCATGATGACATCTCTTCCTTTTTTACAGAAATTAAATTCTTCGCTGTACCATACAAAATTACCAACCCATATATACAACTGCCACCAATCTGTCTCCTAATTTAGAATTCATTTTTTCTTAGGGAACCATAACGCAAATACATTCATTTAAAACGTAATCCTGTATTTTGAGTACAGAAAAATGTTTAGTGGTTTGCTTTGGGTTTTTTTTTTAGGTTAATTGTGCACTTATGGAAAAATAATTGAGGGCATGTAAGGTGAGATACCAGATCTGTTTTAAAAATTTATCCCACTCTACAATTATTTGAATGAATACACATAGTAGACTAATAGGTATAACTTATGGATTGTAACATATTGCTCTTGATAGTAGGGCAACACATATGTTACGGAAGATCTAATGACTGGCATTTCAATGTGAAAAGAAACATCCGATCAAAAACAAGCCAATTACGATTACATTATACTCTTCCTTGTGCTCAAGGGTTTTAACCACCAATATTTCAAGGAGAGTATGTCCTCCAGAAGGGAAGAGAGGGGAAAATTCCATTTTCCAGTTTTATGCATATATGAAACAAAGCTGCTAAACTGATTTAAATGCAAAATAAATCTGTGCTACCTTTGTGCAAAATACAGCTCACCTAAACCTACTTATATTGGCACAACATATCTGCTTGGACTCTGCTGATACAAAATGTCTTTGTTTAAGCCCTCCAAGTTTTTGATTTTTAAAAAGTTAAGGAAGGCTAATTCGTTAGTGGTTGTTGAATCCAAGAAGACCATGTAAATGCCACTCCCAAAAGACTTCACTAGCGTTATGTCACCCAAATCAGATCTTTAACACTTAACAAGTCTTGCCCTGGGAGAGATAAGGACAAACAAAATCAGTCTCACCACTGAGCTTATTCCAGACAGAAACGTGTCATGAATTAATCATACAAGCAAACTCTTGTACCTCAACTGGACTGGAATTCTGTTTTTTCTTAAAAGGATGCCACAATCCCTATGGGACATCCAAGTTATTGACATCTCTACTCACAAATAATGTTCAGAGTTCTATGGGGATATAGAAAATGCCAAAGCAAGTCCCCTCAAGAGATGCAAGGCCAGAAATGAAAACATTTGCGAAGCAATAAACCCACAGGGAACCCAACCTTTTTCCAAGCTGTCAAGCAAAGAAACAAAAAACAATACAGCTTCTTGAAAGCAAATGGCCCTATGCTGAGAGAAGAGCACCCAACGGCTGTACTTTTGCCTAACTCAGTGCTATCTGGATGCCAATTAAGAAATGGGGAGGATGGTTTATTGACTGGCGATCCCAAAACATTAATTCACGTGTCTAAACTTATCATACTGTATACAAAATAGGATACTGGTAGTGTAATACAATACACGAGATTTCCTTCGCAGTTAACATAGCAAAATGCAAGACTATTGTCATCAAGCAGAAGTATAACACCAGAGACATAGACTAAAAAGAAACACTTTGGCCATTATCTAGTCGTTTCTTTCAGAGAGGCCCAGTAAAAACTCTTGTTCTTCACCTCTTTCACCCTTGCTCTCTATCTCTTGTGAGGAGATCCACAGCTGTTCCCAACTGGGTTTCTGGGGCACAGAGACATTAAGCCTCTTGCCCAGCCTTATACAAGGAGGTCACTGGCAGGACCAGTGTGGAAGCTAATGACATATTGATTACCTTTTTTCAGACGTCTTGTCCTGGAGCAAAGTACCTCTAGCATTTATGTTCTCAAGCCAGTGATCTGTTAGATATCCTCTGGAGAGCTATCCTGAAAGGAGATACCATTTTTACCAAGCATATATATTAAAGAAGCCCTTGACAAGAAAGCTAAGTGTGAGAATCAAGCCTATAAAAACCAGTAACTGAACAGAATGCTTTACCCTTGGTTCCTCTGCCTTATGTCAATTTAAAACAGTTTCACAAGGACTTTTAACCATGAACATCTCAGTTTTTAAACCTACCTTGAGATCTCTGAGCTTAGCGGGCTCTGCAGAACAATTCCATCCAGTTCACTGCCTTGGTCTTAGATTAACTGACCATGTGGGAGGAAGAAGCATGCGTCTGTATGTGACCAGGTGCTCAGGACTCCGAGAAACCACTCCACCTCTGTGTGGTCCACAGGGGACTGGGAAGAAGGAGAGAGGGTTCAGGAAACTGATTTCCACTAAAAAGATCAGACCACCCTGGATTAGGGGAACTGGCCAGAGGAGATTTGGTCTTTGTCCTGTGAATCCATCAATAAGGGGAATGCTGGGCACCTGGACAAAACAGAATGGGCCATTTGCTTATGGTTCCATTGACTGGGGGAATGTAGACATTGGGGTGGAAAGGCCTGGGCTATTTTGTCATGGCTCCATTGGTCAGGGGAATGTAGGCACCTGCATTGCACAGCCTGGGCAATTTGCCCATAGCTCCATCAAACAAGGAAATACGGGCACCTCTGATCTCACCAAACAGGGCTGTTTGCAGCTTTGTAAGTAGCAGACAGGATAACAGAAGGGAATTAAAAGAAAAAGGAACAGAGCTAACCAAACAGAAAATGCTGCAGACAGGTGGGAAATGTACCACTGCCTTTGCTGTGGTACTGCCAGGTGTAGCTCTGTGTGAAGCCTGGCAGCTGATTTTGTTAGTTTAAAGGGGTTTATTTCCCCATGTGCCATCAATGTGCAACAGAATTGTCTTCCAGGCATGTGCCACAAGTTCTTTTCTGGCTCCTGCAAGTAAGTAAGAGCGAAAGTATTTTACATGCTGCAAGTATTTAAATTGTTTGGTTCACTAGAAAGAATGAAAAAAAAAAAAAAACCACGGAGAGAGAGAGAAAGAGGGAATCCCTTGGAAACAAAGCTTTGACTCCACTAAAGGAGCTAGTCAGACAGGCACTGTCACCACTTACAAAGCAGGGCCAAAGAACCTCAAGGGCAAGTCCCTCTGCTATGATGGAAAAACTCAATCAGAGGAGAAAACAGCTCTCAAATTGGAGTTTTCATATCCGTGGAGGACATCTAAGCCTGGGAACGAATGCAACCAGCTCTCTAGCTCACTGGCATGGGCTGTGGTTGTCACGGCAGCCCTCCGTTGTCAACCTCTCCCCAAAGGCAACAAACACACCCTGAGAGATACAGAAGGGTAGAGCAGTGCATGAGCTAAAATACAACATGTCCCTTAAGTCACTGTTAAACTCCACATTAGAACTGTGATACTCAAAACCAAATTGTTGCTGCTCCAGAGAACTATCAAAAAGCATAAAAGCTGTGACAAAAGAGCAACAACCTGCAGCCAGGCAGTAGGCACAAAGCGCCTTTGGTCCTGCGAGCTCCTTGCTGTGTAGCTACTTCTGCTAATGAATAAACCAGTTGACTTTGTTTGAAGACAAGGTTGTCTCAATGCTTACTCATCCTAAGGCAAGCTGTGTTTTCTAGCACATAGTTCAAGTGACAAAGCCAAAATTCTGATCACCATTTCTTTTTATTTCACAGATCCCCTTAGTGCCTTAGTTTACCTGACTCTAGAACTCATGCTAAAGCCATGTTCCTAAAATGCTTTGAGAAACTTGGATGGCGTTAATACTGCATTTATGCCAATAAACCTTGTATTGCTCTGAGTGACACTGTTGTCACTTGGCTCAGAAACACAAGGAAGTAACCAGCACTTGACAAGTTACCACCTACTGGCTGAACTGCAAGGAGCGACTGGGCTCAGTAACCCCAGGGAGAGATGTTTAAACTAAGGCATTTCCTATCTCACATCTGAAATGGGATGAAAGCAGGTACACTGTCACTGGCTGTGGCTTGGCCAGCTGGTGGAAACTCAGCTGTGATATTCTGGGATCGGTCACAGCCCCACAACTGCTTATGCAGAGCCTTCTAAATAGGAACTATTACTTTTTCTTGAACATTGCCTTGGGATGTTTGCTGGGTATGCAGAGTCCTGTAAATATTCTTGGATGTGTACCTTCTGTCTTTCAGGTGATTTATCGTGCCTTAAATCCGGCTAACAAGATCGAAGACCCCTATAGTCCTGAGGCTCAAGATCTCCTGAAACTCACCAACCTCCGCCTCCTTTTGTTAAAAAGACAGGAATGTCCATGCCACGGTTCAGGATTGGTAGAGAAACCCCAGAGATTTGCCCACTATGCTATTTATGACCTGATCATCCGGGGAAGCTGCTTTTGCAATGGGCATGCAGAGGAATGTGAGCTTGCCAACAGGACGGGAGTCATGGAGAACGTGGTGAGTTCTAGACATTCACTAACTTACTAGACTTATTACCCGCTTGTGCTCTCTCAGCCTAACTGTACAGTTTGTGTATGATCCTGTCCAAGCCTCCCTAAGCCTACCGAAAAAAAGGGCAGCACCGTCAATCCACACTAGTGAAACCCAAACCACTCTGCGAAAACATTTCCTACAACCCTTGCTGCAGTTCCATGTGTATTGATTGCATTGCAAGAGACGGGTCCTTCTGAAAGCTCTGGACCTCAAAACACCTACAAATTGTGAAGGGGCTTTGTAATTGGAACAGACATCCAACCCCAAATACAGTGAATGACATCTACCTCTAAGCCTGCACAGAACTGAACAAATCTCGGATGCAAAGACCGCTCCGACCAGAACTTCAGCACCAGTTCTTCAATCTCAGATCTGCTGAGTTTGTGAGACATGAGCAGTTCTGTCAGAGTTTCAGCCTTTACTTCATGTTTTCAGCCTTCTGTGGTTTTGTTACTATGTAGACAGCAGTGTTCAGGATGTGAAAATAATTTCCACTCCCCCGCTATTTTGCCCATTCCGCTTAAAATAAGTGAGAATGTTTTTTTAAAAAGTCAAACCTTGTAGGAAGATTATTCTATAGAACTATGACTAGCTCCTCCCTGTTCAGTCTTTTATCTGCGTTTGACCCTGGAAGTGCAGAAGATGCGAGTTGTGTTTGTATGCATACTCAGAAATTGCGATTCAGGGGGAATGACTGCTGTCTCCTGTTTGATTTAGCTGCAAGTATCATATAGAAGAACTGTAATAACAGTCACAGGAAAATGATGCTAACCAAATATCCAGGTACATCTAAACACATACATCATAGACAGAATTCAAGCCACTTCAAACTAGTCAATGGCTCCACTGGTTCCAGAAGGCTGCCTGTCTCTGTAATGGGTTTTGAAAATCAAAAGAACTCTCAGAACTTTAGTCCCTGGTGCACTCTGACATGGGAAATCCATGAAGAATTACATCCTCATCTAATTTCCGTCCCTTTAGATACATGACACACTTGATATTTAGGGTTATTTTCTTATGGAATGTATATTCATTGTCTTCCTTTCAAATTTCTTAGGTTCAGAGGTAGATATTTTAACATAATTGTGACTGTATGAGTTGCACAACATTTGCAAAATCATTTCTGAATCAGTTCCATCTGTGGTATAAATATAAGATTCAGCTACAGTATTCTAGCACTAGGTGATATTACCAGATTCAGCTAACTATAAATATGGACTCACTTAAGAAAAAGGAAGAAAAGCTTTTTAAAGAGTGCATCCTCCCTATTGCAAACTGTTAAATATACATATAGCGAAAACAAATACATCAATAACATGCTAAATGAATACAGCTGGTAGAAGAATAAAAACTCTGCCCATCAGAAAAGGAAAACACAATATTGTGTATATTACTGGCATAAATGTTGGATATTCTTTTTCCCCAGTAGTCACAAGGGAATAGAATCTTTTTGTGCCATCAATGACTTCATGGGGCAGAAAGTGAAACACTTTTGATGAAACGCACTTCATGAGTGACTCATGCCCCAGGAGACAAGAGGGTGGATGCATCACACCATTCACAGACACAGATATTAGCAAGTCTTTGCCTAAGCAGGGATTCAAATGCAGCAGTAAGAAAAGCGAGAGAAGCCTCCCAGAGCTTTAACTAGCTCTAGAATCCTAGATGAGGGCTGGAAAAGTGTCTGAGTCCTTGCAAAAAGGTATGATCAAGCACACCTAAGCCATTCCCCAGTGAATGCTTGTTGAACTAGCTTTTGGAAATCTCTGATGAAGGAGATTCAATAGCAACCCTCAGCAGCTGTTCCCATCTTGACATTTTGAGGGCTCTTCTTCAGTGCCTAAATAATCTCTGCTGCAAATTAAGGTGATTCCTTCCTGTCCTCTCACCCCCAATGATCATGGAGAGCAGTTGATCCTCATTCTGCAGATATGATTAGAAGGTTCTTACCATAGCCTTCCTTAGCTTTTGGGATTTTGTACTAACCAGAAAGTGTGAAACCTCAGGTGGTCAAAATTTAAAATTCTACTCCCAGCTCATGCAAGTCTGGAGTAAAGATGGTCATTGTATTTTACTCCATTTTTTCTGTGCTTTAGTCATTACACCCTAGGTCTTCCTCAAATACGCAGTGAAAATCCACTCCTGGAAGAGCCAGGTTCCTGGATCCTTTTACATTTTATCTAATGCTTACCAATGATTATACTGTAGTGGTGAAGGGAGAGTTCAGACAGGTACAGATCTCAGGATTTGGTTTACGTAGCTAGCATGAGGGAGTTTATGTAAGTGCATCTTTGCATCTTACAATATGGTAATCTCCTTGCATGCAGAAGGAAAAGGCCTTTGTTGTTGAGTGGTGAACACCAATGATACAGTTCATATCAGTCAAACTACATTGCAACAAAAATCTTTGTCATTTTGCAATTTCTTGGCAGAGACAGGGGAAACACTCTACTTTCAGTCGCATGGTGACTGAAAACAGGACGGGGAAAAGATATGTTAGAAACAAACACTGCATGTCCAGGAATAATCTGATTCATTCCACTGACCGCATCTAACATTTAAGGAACACACAGGCAAAGCAAGTCTCAAGACACACAGTTTTTAACGTGGCTAGTGTGAGTGATATCACAGCACGAAGGCAGAGCAGCTTCACGTTTTCTGGGCTGCTGTCACATAATTGAATAAAATGCTGGAAAAACACAGACCTCCACAGAAAGGCTTAAGTAATAAGAGTTTCGGTCCCTTAAGAGTTCAGAGTCCTCCTACAATGTATTTATTTTCTGTAGTTAACAAAAACAAAAGCAAGTCCATGTAGAAAACAAGTGTAATTGTTTGCCATGGGACAGGCTCAAAAGCTGAGATCATTCTGCACTTAGGTCTTGGAAGAAACATAACTGTGCTAACTTTTAATTCTGCTCTTCTTACTCCTGAAAGAAATCTGTTCCATTTGTAATACTTCTAACACTGCTAGATCGATACTATGTGGAGGCTAAATAGTGGAGAAAACTAAAGCAAATCGCTTGACACTTTTGAACCAACACTTTTCAAGACCATTTTGTAGGGACTAGATGATCTTTGACTACTCGAAGATCTGTCAATGATGAGTTTATCTGTGGATCCGTCAGTTCAGTGATGACAATACATTCAGCTTCTGGCTTCTCCACTGAGGCTGCCAACAAGAAATGCAGCTCTGTGAGAAGTAATGTCACAGACACCACCACAGTGTATTAGAAATGAATGGATGAAAGAAAGCTGCAAATTGTAAATCAACCTCCAAATGGTACCTCGTTCCTCATAGCTTGAAATCCTAGATAGTTTCATGCATATTCTCTCTGGTCACAAGTCATTTGTGAAAATACTAAGTACAGCAAGGTTCAAAGTAGACTTCCATAGGATCCAATGGAAACGTCCTTTGACTTCTCATTTTGGCAGCAAAACAGTAGTAATTACTCTTTCAATATGGCTTTTTTTGGAACTAGCCTGCACCCACCTCAACACAATTTATCTAGATCCCACTTCCCTTATTAACTACTGAGAATGTCATGTCACAGAGGGGAAAAACTTTGAGAAATGAAGATGGGAGCTGTAAAGAATAGGCAAGAAACTTCTGGACAAACATATCTTGAATTTGAGGTTTGTTGCTATTGACAGTGCTGTTTTCTTGTTTACTGTTTCCTTTCCTCAGGCCAAAAAAAAGGAGACACAGAGATGTCATACCCAGCTTAAATAGCTTCTTATGATAGCTGAGGACGAAATTATCCTGCCTGAATTTCACAGCCTGTATTGTTCAAACTCTTACAAGTAGTTCCTATGTCAGTGAGGGAAATTATTGAGATTGCATTTTGCCACAGAAACTACAGAGAAGCATTTTCTTTTAAATGGAGGGCATTAATATGCCACTATAAGGGAAACAACTGCCAGGACTTGGCCCCCTGAATCCACCTCATCTTCTGCCATTGGATGCAACGGAACACAATCCCGTCCCAGGTGTTGCTGTTGTAAGATGTACAAAGTTATGTGTTGCTCTACAGTAAACTGTTTCTTTATTAAGCTCCAACAAAGTTAGTAAGAGCTGTCAGGTTTAGGATCTGCTTTGACAACACATTTTGGCTGAGTCCAGGGGTGCTTCTAGAACACACAAAGTTTACAAAGCAGAAAGCGCACATGGACAGAACACCGAATTTAGACCAAAGTCCTTTCTGTTTGCCAAACATTTCACAATTGTCTTTCTAGTGCATGAGAAGTAAGTATGGACAGAGAAAAACGAATGTGGATTAAAATGTTTTTGTATAAAGTATTAGGGTTTTTTTACTTGTTAATTATTGGTACCTACACTGCCAGGAAATTCTTACAAGTTGCCGCGGATGTTTCTTTTGCTTCTTTATCCTGTTTACAGAGACAAACTAGACTCCCTGTGGGTCTGATCCTCCACAATGAAGCAAATGGAAAGTTTTCCACTTACTTCAAAGGGAGCAGAATCTGGTCCTAAGTAAGATTCCTTGTTTGGCATAATGGAGGTTACATAAGGTAAAACTTGTTTTTCTACAGCAATTTTCTAGGTGACTTAGCTGTCGTATCTCTTGCAAACATTACCTCCACTTCAAATATCTTCTGCAGTTCTACTGATAATCCCCAGCTCAAGTTTTCACGCTATCTGATCCACACTGTTCCAGTCTGTATGACATCCAGCACTGGGAGATGCAGGAGGTGCTCTCTATTGTAGCTGGCAACTCAAAGAGCAGATTTTGTTTAGGAAAAAGTTCGCCTGTGTATGTCAGCTACGTGAGTAGCGTCAGGAATGTTTAAAAAAAAAAAAAAAAGTTCTCAAGAGCTTCTAGATCATATGAGAATAAATTCTAGAAAGAGATCCCTGTGCTGATTTTCTCTTCAAAAATTAAAACTAAATATGGACTTCAAGTTCTACCCATAATGATCAGAAAACACAGGAGGAGATCATGTAAATTATGGAGCAAAAAGTAGTCACGCATTACATGAACTACATGAAAAGAAAGTGGTGTCACTGACACCTTTGCTACCCACAGTGGAGCAAAGCACTTCACAAGAACCCTTGCGGGAACATGCAGATGGATGAGAAAGTTTCAGATATTTGTATTCAGAGACAATAAAGAAGATGACAAGGGAGCATCATGGGAAGGTTCTCTTTAATTTTAGTGGATAGTTCTAGTGAGTTCCTAGTTTCCTAGGGGAAAATGGCCTTCAAAACCGTGACTCTAAACGAGTTAAGTTCTCAAACGATTACTTAGATCAAAGTTGGAAAAGGATATTGAGACTTGTCTTGTAGGTCACACCCAGAAGATCCTGTTTTATCACATTCTCACAAAAGTCATAGGAAACCTTAACTGAAGAATATGTGAATAAATCTGAAAAAGAACCTTCCATATATATATATACCATGCTTCTCTTGTTGTTTCAGAGTGACTGTGAGGAAGACCGGCACATTAAAGTAATGCCTCCATTACTGCCAGGAGCTGGTTCTTGGCCAACCCAAACATCAATACCCCTGTCCTTCTGAGTTGTTAAACATTTGAATCCAAGCAAAAATACGGATATATTTTACCGTCCAAATTGAAGCACACCTCTGGGTTGGTGTCTGTGGTGTTTCCTTTCAAAAAATTCTTTCATTCTGGTTGGCTTTCTTATAGTTTTGACTCAGATGCTACATCAGGCATCTCATAGAATTGCACAAAACCTGTAGTAGCAGTCATGATGAGAAGATCTTAAAAGGTTTCAGAGTCCTGTTCAGTACAGATTTAAGCTCTGTAACCTGGGTTCCTCTCCATAGTTTTTGTGAACATTTCTGTTTTTTCTGTCTCTTCAACACTAGAATAGACTCAGACTTTAACAAGATTGTCCTCCCCTCCCAACAGTATCAGCACTACTTTGCATTACAGTCATTTCAGCTGGAATAGCAGGGACACATGTATGCAGTAGTTCACACAGTTTGGAATTGACATTTGGGTAAGGTCAGGTCTAAAACGGTTCCAGGGCCCATTCCTACATGGTTCCGTAGAAGGTTCTGCCCATCTCTTGCCCTTCCACTTAGCACTGCCCATTGAAGCGCAGGCAAGAGCAGGAGAACTTTTGTGTCACTGTGCAGCCTCGCTAACCTGCACTGGCCAACACGCTCCCTTTTGGAAAGGACATACCCTGCTTTCTGTTGAGCTCTGATATTAAATTAGTCTATGAGTGCTATTTCATTTTATGAAAGATGGCTAATTTGGCTACTTTGGTATGCCCTGACAATATACCATGGCATACCGCATCTTTAATTTGCTTGTTGCGCATGGGGTGCGCGGGCTGTCCTTCTACCCTCTTCTCATTACAAGCAGTGCATTTAACTTGATACCCATGCAGGTTCTCCATGAGCTCTACTGAGAACCTGTGGTTTGCAGCCAGAGCATCTGGCATTCAGACCATCAACATGATGTTTTGAGTATCTACGGTTTAGCGAATAACCACAATTTTGACAGTATGATCCATATAGTGGTTCAGTCAGCAGGAATTCTGTAATTATAAAGTCAACAAGTTCTTCCTACATTTTATTATTGTTGTGGGAATGCTTTTTACTACTTCTGAAGTCCAAATCAGAAAAACATGTCTATTCAGTAATGGCGTTTAAACACATGCCTAAATGCTTTCCTGCATCAGGGCTCACTACAGATCCACCCATGCAGACACTCATCTTACTTGTAGGAAACCGTCTCTTATTTTGTGGGATGGGGTAGGAAACAATTTCCTATCTGAAATTATTAGCCTTTAAACACAGCTTTTCTTAAAAGCAATGGCTATGGGTGAATTATTTAAATGTATTTTAATTTTATTGCTTAATTGCTGTCGTTAATAGTGTTTTTTGTTGTTTTAATCACTTAAGTGATGTTCTCTGTTACTTTCATCTCTGTGAAAGAACCATAATAGGCCTGCCAGTAGAAACATTTGATTGGAAACACTTGTAAATATATTTTAGGGCTGGTAAAATATGCCTTATAGTTCTTTTAAGGATTGCTTATCACATTAAAGCTACAAGAGTCCCTGTGTGTGTATGTGTCTAAGAGAGAGAAATAACTGCTTCATCTCACAGCTATCAGCCACCACTTGCTACCAATACCTCTCTGATGTCCCATAGTACAGCAAATTTCTGGGGTTCTTTTGTTTAAGCTCCATGCAATATATACTGTCCTGTCTCCCTAAGTTGAATTTGACACAGCCACCAATGCTAGGAACTTGCTGTGATGTGACAATCACAGGAGCTGCTGTGTTTGGCCTCATACATTAAGTCCTTGTGTTTTTAAGCTCCCCTGGGACTGAACAGACGGCTATGTTGTTTCTGTCCTCAGCTCACCTACGTGTTACTAGAACAAAAGTTTTCAGTCTTTTACCAAGGCTTTTCAAGGCCTTTCAGCCAGTTCACTCATTCCCAATAAATCTCCCAGGAATTTAAGCAAATCTTTCTAGAGTTGTACCTTGTTAGTGCATGGAGTTTGCATTTTAATGCTTTGGCAGCAGGTGCATACAAAATATGGAGAAACTCTGCGCAGGATTATAAACAAATTCCATGTTACTCAGTGCAAGAGTTATAAAATCCTACAAATATTTCTTTGCCTTGGTTCACACTTGTGCTGGAAGGGTCCTGGTGAGTAGCTTTGCACCCTTTAGGCATTTAGGATCCTTTCCTTGCTGTGCACGTATTTGCTGCTCAATCATGGACTTTCTCACCCTTTTTCTCCCTTCCCAGATTCCTTATAAATTTTGCTGGTTCTGCACCTTTTCCAGTCCCGCCCTTCCCCCACTCTCCAAGCTGCAGCCATCTGCAGAGAAGTTGCAGAAAACTATTTTTTTCTTGGCTTCATCTATTCCATTACTCAACATAATTTCACTTGAATGGGAGCTGCCAAATTCACTCAATACAGACGTAAAAATTCAGAGAAGAGCTCACAGGCCCACTTTAGGAGTGGATTTTCAATCACACACCCCTAGAGCCACTGTGGATTAACTAATAGAAACCCAGCTCACCCAAGACAGTTGCTGGAGTTAGTCAGGCTTATTACAAAGTAAATGACAGAATTATTTTGCCTGTTGAATGAACAGGTCATGTCCAAACTTCTCTGAACTACCCACAGTGTGCTAACCCATTATACCTGACCTGTAAATCCACAAATCCTTGCCCATATATCAGAATCTAGAGCTTATCGCATTTCCTCCTCACCTGAAAACTAATTCTGGGTCTTTCTTCAGCAAGCGTTGGCAGTCAGGCCAGACTGTTCGGTGGCATGAGGAACAAAGCCTTGAACAAGATCAAACTCACTTGTGCCATTCACTTTCAGAAGATGTGAATGGTGGTATTTACTCATTACGCTGCGATTCAGGCATCCACTTATTAAAATACTGAGCCTCGCTCCACTTTGTGCTTCCTCCGTTCTTAAGACACTCACCAAGAGCCGGTGACCAGCTCTAACTCAGGGGCTGCGTTTCAGTGTGACAGCTGTTACCTGCATGCGGTTTGTTACAGATTGATAATGGAGTTGTTAGCCCTGTCAGTAAAAATACGAGGACAGCTTAGCCCAAAAATTAATAAAAATCAGGTTAGCACTGAGAAAGAAAACAATAAGAAAACAGAGTGAAATGTGGGCTAAGACACAGCCAGGCAGGTGTGTAAAGGCTGACAGAGGGGAATTCAGGCAGAGGATGGAGTTGTGTCTTGAAACTGTCACAAACAGAGTTATACTCCCTCACACGAAGCATGAATTTTGTACCTCTTCCAGTCTATTTATCCTGTGCTTTTGTTACTGTTCAAAAGGCGCTTAGTGATGCCAGTCTGAATATTCAACTAAACACTATCACTGATTTTTTTCTTCACCATTACCTATTTAGTGAATTTGGAAGTGGTGGCAGGTCATTCACTCACTGCTGTGGAGACCAAAACCCGTATGGGCTCAGGTGGCCTTGCCACAAGTGTCCCAGCTCTGCTTATTCCTGCCAAGTTCCCTCAGACCTAATTTACCAAAATGACCAAGTATGAGCCAGAAATTCAGTTCTCTCAGAAAACACCCATATGCATACTAGTTTTTAGACACATTCACTTATTAGAGCTTTTCCCAGAAACCATCAAGTGACACAGAAAAATAATGGCTTTTTTCATTCCTGATTTGAACTGTCAATCTACCTATGGCATACGCTGTAATCTGGGACTTACTCCCAAACCACCCATTCTTACAGGTCTTTGTGAATTTGAAAAAGTTGAAGGAAATTTTTAATTTAGCCTCTTAAAAGTCATATGTGCCCTCCTCAGGACCTGATATTGAAGGATTTATTGTAAATTTGCATGGATACATCTCTTAATTTGGCGAGACAACAGAGCCAATTTGAAGTGCAATAGAAACAAAGCGGAAAAGCAGAGGCTGTTTTGTATTTAACCACTCAAAATGACCCAGAAAGAGGCATTTCACTAAACGCAGGTAAGGGACTAGCCTCTGATGTCATTGCAAACTGCTGTATCCGAAATGGCTCTGGTGACATTACAAAGTGAATACAGAGCCCAAAGACAAACATTTTCTCTGAATCAGCAACAGTTGCTCTGTTCTGGAAGGCTTCCAAATTTAACCTTCATTCATTAGGAAAAAAGCCCCAAAATAGACTGAGAATAGCTCAGCAGAAAGAGCAACGATCACATTTACTGAAAGGAAAAAAGGTAAAAGAAATGAAATGGGCAGAGAGAAAGCAAGAGGCTTCAGGTATTATACAAAGCTGAACAGAGTTCAAAAAATTGCTGGACAAACAGATGGAAAATGTCTACTCTCTCAGCTGCAGATCAGAATTCAGGTGAAGCAACTTTGTGCAGTCAAAGGTGAATAAGTATCATGTAATTTCTTGGAACCGTTGCAAGATATAGTTCTAAAGTATTTGCTATAAATCAACCAGAAATTACTGAGCCCCATGGAAGAGCTACTGGATGAAATTAATGGCTTAGCATAGCAGGTCAAGCTAAATGATAGGAACTGATCATCCTGGCATTAAAATCCATGAAGCTATAACCTCCTCTGTGTCCTGATTCAAAGCTGCTCAGGTGGTAGACATACAAATCAAAGCCTTTGGCAGCAATACCAGACTTGTAACAGCACGACTGTACTGTGAGGCAGATGAGGGAATTAATCCAGATCAAAAATACTAGTGCCAAGTAAAAAAAAAAAAAAAAAGGTGGTTTTAACTTTTTTTTTAGAATGGTTTAGTTTCACAGTCCAATTTACACATGACTCCAGGCATAACGCAGGAGGTGATAGCATAGAAAGAAGTAATAAGGAAAGCAGAAATGTCCCAAATCGAGATTTCCCCCAAAGACTTTACATCATGAAACCACCACCTGAGAATACAGCGGCTATACCAAGACACAAAAGCAGAGGTTGCTTTCAAGTGATCACTAAATCTAATGTGATGGTGACTGAGAGTATAGCATAGCATTTTTGTTCCTTTCCTGGACTAATAATATCCTCTAGCTGGAAGTATGTCAGTCTATAAACTTCTACCCTTTGCAAAAGCTGATTAGAAAACTGGAAGCTTAATGCAGCCAGAACATCAGTATTTAAAGCATCAGTTTTCATCTTTCAAAACTCATAACATGCATTAGTGACATGAGTAACCCTGGCTGAACGCACTCAGAAAGCAGGACTGCAAGAATACAAACTATTACAGGTTATGCACATAGTACCCTCAGACTGGTTTTATGGAACGGGGAGGCTTACACGATCACACAGTCTGCCTGCCTGCCAGGGCATCTATTTTTCTGATCCATTCACCACAATAACTCTGGAAGGCGTCATCCAGTTTCAAAAAAATTCGTCAAAGCAACTGAACTCTCAATACAATGATGCTCTGATGAATGGGAATGATCCTTGGAGGCAACTAGAGTTATCACAGTAATGAGGAGAAGCAGATGAAGAGAGGTGTCATAAAAATAAGTTCCGTAACATTTCTGAAGTACTCAATTATTGCAGCCATGAGCACTGTGGAAAAAAGCCCATACAGGCCTAAATACTTTTGTATCTAAGGATCAGTATGTCGAGTGATGGAGTGTCACATATTCAACATTGACGATAAAGTGCAATATAAGAGATGTGAAACAGAAAGCTCCTGGATCTCAGTCTTTCTCCTGCTGTACCAATACATTTTTATGTATTCATATAAATCCTGGTCATAAACTAATCAGGCTTTAGCTGAAAACTGGTTACATTTCCTAATTGATGGCATGAATCTCAGGTAAGCCTCTGTGCCTCACACATTGCTTTCAAGCTCCCTCCACCTGGATTGCCAGCTCCTAATCTACAAAGCTTAAGTATTTTTTAATTTAGATGCCTCCTAGCAGTCGAATATCCTAAAGCTTCCCATGATATTGATCAAGTGGCAATTAAAGAACTATTATCAGGGTCCTGAAGGCACTAAAAAGACTTTAATGGCCCTGACCAGCCCCACCTGGGATCCCTACCTCTCTGTCCATTGGCTTGGGGCGTCCATTTAAGCTTAGCCCTGGGCTGTTAGTCCCTGTTTGAGCAATGCTGTAGATATCCCTGCCTCTATCCCTGCCTCTATCCCTGCCTCTGCCTTCTGGATGGACCTTGGGCCTATGCTGTAAGTAGTGTCCATCCTGGTGGATCCCCTCGTGTGTTGTGGCTTGTCTCTCATTCTGCCTCCTGCATGGACTTTGAACCTATGCTGTAAGCTTGTTTCTGGGCCTGTCTCCTGCTGCTCCTGAATTGCCCCTGGTCCATCCTCTTGCTGTATGGGGGGTTGTCAATGGACTGCTCTGCCCACTGTGCTCAGGATGGTCCCCCCCTCAGTAAGGGCACAGCCTGTGCTGTGGTAACCCTCAGCTTATAGATCTTCAACCCTTGAAAAGCAACTGGTCCTTGCTGCTCCCTGATAGTCATCTCCTTAATCATCATTATCTTCTTGCAAATCTGACCCTGCTTTCTAGGGCATAGAAAAATATCAGTGCAGTTGCCCTGAATCTGTACTTCTCTGACTATTTTTCTCTACCTTGGCATGATCACCTTTGTAATCCAGTGCATCCCGAGATCTTGCATTTGGTAGGGAATACAAACTTCTAGTTTTTCAGACCCACTTTTGTGAGAGATGTGGACTTACTTCAGCAGTGAATAGCAAGTCTGGGACATGTCTGTTCTCTTCTTGTTGATGTTGAGTGCAACTCTCACATTCTTCCTTCCCTAAGCAGATATCCCATTTCCTATTTTATCTCACAGCATCCTGTATTTCATTCTTGTTCCTTCCTGGACTTTGGCCTCTGGCTGCCTCTCCTATCTCTTCCCCTCTAACAGAACAATTTGTTTGTCTTATTACTTGCAGCCACCTCACCTACCCTTATTTTAACTCATGGTTAAGTACAACAGGTCTCTTCCACAGCTCAGTTTCTCCTGCATTAACCAGTCTCTCCACAATGGCCACTTACATCCATGAATCACCTTTCTTGTATGAGTTCTAATTGAGCCGTTTGTCTCTGCTTTCTTCTCCTATCCAACTCCTTTCTGTACTTCTTTGCCACCTCATGTTGCACTCTCCTCCTTAGCTGCTTTCATCTATGAACGCTGCCTATGAGATTATTCTCCATGGAAAAATCTTCCATGAGATGCCCATTCACAGATAACACATGGCAGACTTGCTTTCTCTTCCATTATCCTTTACCCCAATACCCATCAATTCTCTTTTCCTATACAAAAAGACTACTCTTCAAATCTAACGCTTCCTAAAAAAGTTCCATGCCAGCTCTGCTGTTTACTTCTGCCTGCTCAGTGGCTCTCCTGTCTGCTGGCTGCTTGGCTTTTCGAGCCTTTTGTTTAAGCCAGTCATCCTTCCACATATATTTGGTAAACTGTTCAATAGCAGGGATCACAGGCAGGAAGCTTCCTTTATGCCTCTGTCCTACCCACAACATGCCATTCCTAGACAGCCTCCGCTAACTGCAGTTTGCAACAAACCAGTGGGCAACGAGTGAACTAACACATCTACTTACATCCAAAGAACAGCCAGACTCTTCCTTTCTCACTGGATTTCCTGTTTACTTTCTGAATAATTGTTCATGAGTGTTCACACCATCTGTGCTGTGCACTGTAAGCACAGGGTCTTGTGGAATAATGAATATTTGATCATGTCATTCAAGGCTAAAACAAGATTGCATGGTTTAATCCTGCTATTTCCCAACTGTACAATCTCAGCATTTCTTTCATGTAATTTTTTATATAGTGAATGCACAGTTTGTATATATACCTCTAAAAAAAATCCAATGGCCCAACCTACAAATTTTGCACTGAAATGCACTAGTGTTTTCCTAAGTGACTGGATTCAAGATTTTGGTTCTGATTCACTTGTGCATGAGCTGAAAACTTCAGATAAAGTCTGAAGTTCAGGGACATCAAAACCTATGGTTCTGGGTCAGGTTAATTTTATCTCTTCTCACTCCTGGTCCTTCTCTCTGTTCTATGGCTTCTGAAAACAGTCCCTGTGTCCATAGGGGGGAACTTATAAGCCAGGAAGAGCCAAACCCTAATAGGGAGAAGTCTGACACTGCTTATTAGTATTTTTGTCTTTGTCTCTGTAATTTGTCATCCTATTTAGTGCATTGAACATGGGTGGCTTTCTTGTACAAAGGTCTGGAGAGGCATCACAGAATGTGCTACATGCTGTATCCTCCTGAGGTTTACCGGTGCTGAGCCCTGACAGAAATGCATACCCTGAAGTCTGTGCTCAGTCTTCCGTGAGGAGGCAGCCAACCGCTCTGTGCAGCAGCAAATCTGCCAGCTGGCCATAGAGGGGCGATGGCATCAGCTGCAGCCTATCCCCTGTGCGAGCTACACGACATATCTGGTCTGGGAGGATTAGAAACCAGGGGAGCGGAGAGCAAATTGCTGCAGGGAGATGAGTTTGGGGGCAGGGGAGCGCATTCACGCAACTGCTCTTTTGAACATTTCTCTCTTGATCCCAAGCTACCCACTATGCGGGACGGGGGAAGGGAGGACTGCAAAGGGAGAGTCTGACTTTCAGGAAAGGCCATGGAGAAACATAACTCACATTAGTGGTGAGATTAAAGGATTAGATTCAATTCACACCCCAGTCAAAATGAAACTTCAGCCTCTGCTTTTTGTGTAACGTGCAGCGGGCCAGAGCTGTGACAGTGGTTACAGAGCTCAGCATCCTCAACAGCGCACGGAGGGAGAGGGCTCTGTCTAGTCCATGACTTCTGTGCATTTCCTGCTCCAGTACAAGCGTGTCCTTGCATGAGAAACACATGCCACTAATTAGCAGCTTCTCTTGTGATGAGTATAGAACATGACCTCTAGTACCACTTTTCCCTTTCTCCCACTCCCTATGCTGGATATTTCCTCAAACAATCTATCTGGGAAATACTTTCTCTGAGGCATTGCAAACAGATATTGGAATCCTATTTCTTAATTTAAAAAAAAACCCAACAAGCAAACAAAACCCAAAAACTCAAAACCACAACACAAAAACCCTCCTGCAAAGCACTTCTTGAATGGGCTTGATATTACAAACCTTGTGCGCCAAATCACAGTCTATAGTGGAACTGGCTATGATATTCCTGGTCCATGAAATAAATTGAGAACAGAACCAGTTTCAATAGTAACTTTCCGCTTGAAGGCTGGACTAACTCCATTTCCAAGGTCAGGTTTCTGGTGTGAATACCTGGTCCCAAAACTGACATTACTGGAATATTTCTGTGATTAAAAATCATTGTGTTCTAATGAAGGCAGATAAGTACAGAGGAAGCAAGTTATTTTTTCAAGTGAAGAGTCACAAAGAGAACGATACTATTCAGCCAGTTTTAGTCAAGGCTTTTTGCACTTCTTTCTTTGTTTTCCCCTCAAATATTTTGTAAACTGTTGTTTCCTGGCTTATGTGGGTTTATATACACAGTGCTTGCAGATAAGCCCCATTCTCCAGCCATGCCAGCTTTTGCTCATTTTTGTTGAACATCTTCCAATTTCTCATTTATCTGGTAACAAAATCTTCAAAACTGAACACAGCATTGCAGGTAGGATTTCCTAACCACTTGGAGTTACAGTGCTTAGTTACACAGCCCAAAATTCTATTGGGCCTTTTCTGCTAACCTATTTTTAGATATATATACATATGTAAGTTGGTAGGTATAGCGAAGACACTGTACCTAAGTGTCTTCAAATATCAGTGCCTTCCCCTCACAGAATGTGTGGTTTGGATTGTTTTTCTGTGGGTATGCTGGTTGGTATCTTTCCAAGTTTAGTATTTTTGCTACATTTTTAACTGTGCTAGGAGGTCCAGGATTACTTGCTCATTCTTCTAACAATTTATAATTTAGTAATCCATGGTTTCCTTGCCCTATATTTACTCTCTCTTCCAGACCACTGTTAATGTCAAATAAGACAGGGTCCAGCATCCTCTGTTGGACTGCTCTCCTGTGACTCAACTCTGCCAGCCAAGAGGGTATTTGATACTGCCTGGAGGTGACTACCTGCTCAGGCTCTTTGCATGCTCTTGCCTGAACTTTTAAATCAAAATAAGCTGTGTTAGTTTACCCAATGGAAATAGTCTAGAGGCTGCTCATCAATGCAGTAGTAAAATAGCCAACTGGAGAGTTAAAAAGAAATTGTTGCCATGTGCATTTAAACTGTAAGACAGAAGAAAAATCATCATTACATCGTTAGCAACTGTGTGAAGAGACAAAGGTGCATGTTTAAGCTCCAGGCTCTGTGGGTTTCTTAAGAAAGCCAGGCAGCTGTGTGGGAGTTGTGCAGGAGATGTCCCACCTCCTCGTGGGGCTGTTGGGCCCTCCACCATGTTCTTGCTTGTAGCTATTTGAATGTATTCTTTCTCCTGACAGGTCCATGGAAAATGTGTGTGTAGACACAACACAGCAGGAGACCACTGTGAGAAATGTGCACCACTATACAATGATCAGCCTTGGAAGCCAGGAGATGGAAAAACAGGGGCTCCAAATGAATGCAGAAGTAAGTGGGAGGGAGTTTACTGATCCAGGCTTTCAGGATGAGCACTCACCGTGCCAGCAGGCAAAGTTCCCTAACAAAGACTTCTGTCGATTTACACTAATGGTGCCATTACAGAAACTGGTAATGACTGGTAAGGACAATTGCTGGTCATTGATGGAAAACTTCAGTATGCACTTGTCTTACTGCAGCTGACCCGTTTGGGCTATTGGGAAGTGGAATTTACAAGGCAGAAATATGTTCTTCATGCAGTTACATCCCCCTTGTGTTCTAACACTCCAGGGTTTTGTGAAGGGCTTACGATACCATCGGATTGGTTTGTCTTACTGTAACAGCTCACAACCAGACAAGCTCCTCAGACCCTGCTGGGACTCCCATGCTGTGTTGCAATTTCTATTTATTATGAAAATTAAGCATTGCAGGCAGATGAAATGTGTTTTGTTCAGATATTTCCTCCATGATTCACAGTAGGAAAATTATACCATTTGAGTAGTATTGCTGTCTGCTATATGAGCCTGAAATATACTGTCCTGTCTCCCACCAGAGTGTCGCTGTCACAACCATGCTGACAGCTGCCACTTTGATCTGAGTGTTTGGCTGGCATCAGGAAAACGCAGTGGTGGAGTCTGCGACAACTGCAAGCATAACACAGAGGGGCATCGGTGTCAAAGGTGCAAACCAGGGTATTACCGAGATAGAGGGAAACCCATGTCTTCTACAGAGGTCTGCAAACGTAAGTGACTATTGTTATGTGTGGTGAAGACAAATGAATGGTGAAAGAATCATTAAAAGAATTATTAAAAGAAAGAAAAAAACTCCTATAGAACTCATGAGTATTACTATCCTTTCTTTGTATTCTTTTCCTAAACTACAGTTTTCTGATCAAAGGGCATCTTCCTGATTTCCTGTGTCTATTTCTCCCCGTGGTATCACACTTCTTTTTTGTGATAACAGTTCTCCAAATGCATTGCATTCTGGGGAAAGGTACGTTCTTCTTGTGCTTGCATTTAAAACAATATGGTTCCTTTTTTCTTGAGACACATTCCATTTAGCTGTTTTTTTCCTGCATCTCTCAAGACTGTGTGCCTATGTGTAAGTTATTGTTAAATTCCATATGATTGTGCAACATCTGTGCACATAAATATATACAGTAATGGCTGCAAGAGGTGTAGGAAGCCCGAGACCACGCATATCCACTTGGGAACAAATACAGCAGAGCTCACTCAGATGTATCTCTGCGTTCTACAGCTGTATTATGGGGTGCACTGCCCAAATTAATTGCCTCATTAACACTTCAGCAGTATGTGTTAGGAAGTAACTCGGGCATAGAGGCACTAATGGTTGTACACAGAGGGTGTACAACCTCTGGATCAAGGTAGTTTGCACCCAGCCAGTCTGGAACATAGCCTGTAACTCCCTTACTTAGTGTAAACATTTCCTGACTATCCTGACAGGCTTCACACATCTGATTCCATCTGGCATCTATTTGGGAGGTTGCTATTTCCAACAATGTACATCATCTCATTTCTCCCTTTGTATAGTTTTCCTTCCCCATAGCTCAGACATCAGTTGCCAGCATGGAGAATTTCATCCTCTGTCATCTATACTCATGCCCACTGGCATCATGTGGTTTTGAAGTTTTCCTGACCCTTTGATGTTCTTCATCAAGATTCCTCGTAAAGACTCAGGTTACAAACACTCCTCTCACTAGGACTGTATGGCCTGTGATATTGCTTTTAAACTTTCTGTGCGCAGCACATCCTATGTTTCTGCTCTCTTGTATTTTTTCCACTGGATCTTAGCGCCAGCACAGACTGCTTCCACATAACCCCTTCTTTTCGATTTCACAATGTTCATCACAGGACATTATCAGCAGACAGGTCTCGGGGTGAGCTTATCTAACTCGCCCCATATCCCATAGTGTCCTAAGGTGGCCCCTTTCTAGTCCTGTTTCTACTCTGAGCAGATTTGCTACAGGGAAGGACTGTAACAAGAATAAAATGTTGTGCCAGAAGATTAGTTTTCAATCTCGGAGTACCTGAAAGAATCTGTGTATGAACTCTTGTATTTAACAGCAGGGTGATGCTGTAGTAACCAACATTATGTGTAATATTAGATAACTGCTAAAGTCAAGGAGCACTGGAGAGCAGAGAAGAGGAAAAAACATTGTTTGAAAATACAGCCTATCTGTGTGGAAACTTTAGAACAGCCTGCCTGGATGAAATCAGACCTTGACTCTGCCTCTTTTGTCTGGTCTGGTTACAGGCCTCTCAGTACCTCCTGCCAATACTCTGCATAGCAAAAGAAAAACTGTTCAGAAATTCACCTTGTAAAAAAAGAGCTTTATTCCTATCATGCTAGTCAAGCACAATAATGTTCCTTTCACCTGGGAACATGCTGCTGCCAGCAGAAGGCCCCCAAATGCAACTGTTTCTGCTCTGACTTGCATGCTCAGGCTTAGATAGCTTCCCTCCCACTTTAGCCACCTGAAAGTTATATTAAGCTCCCTGTACAGTCAGTGGAGAAACAGTGGGACCTCTAGAGAATAACTTATTGAAGCTTAACGTAGATGCCTGAGATGATAGATGAGCTGAATTGCCCTCTAGAGGATATCTATTTCTCTTCCTTGACTTAAGAGGTATTCTGGATCACTAGCCTGCACTAGAGTTTCTGTTGGTAGAGATGAATCTAACAGGTTTGATTCAGCATTATTGCAATAGGTAAGCATGACCCTATCTATGCATGATTTAAGTCAATGGGATCTTTCACGGGTGCGTAAAGGCATGCATGAATGCTTGTCATATCAAGATGTAAGGAAAGGGTATTGCAGCTCACTCTAGAGAGCCTCAACTTTTTCAGCAGACTGATGTGTGCACAATGCTTGTACCTGTAATAACTACAGAGTTAAGAGAAACCTGGGAGGGAGGTGGTTAGTCTGTGCCTTTTCCCTTTTATTCAAGGTGAGGAGGAGAAGTCCTATAATGACATTTGACAGATTACCTTAATAGGGTAGTCTTTTGTATGACAAAATAACTGATCCCCAAACACTTACCCATGTGGTTTGCAGGCAGTGTGTACGTGTGCACTTCATGTTATGCTGTACCTCTGCAGAAAGTTTTCAGGGAACGTTTCACTTTAAGTTTCAGGGAACTGCACACCAGTGCAGACAGGCAGGGTTGGTTTGGTTAGAACAGATGCAGTCTGATAGAGGGAAGATTTCACCTCCAGCACCATCATCAGCTCCTTATGCACAGAGCCGATACTAAACTGGAAGTCCTCATGCAAGATGTAAGATAGAGCCTCTCTTCTCCAGAGGGACTTCTCTTTCAGGTTGCAAAACTTGCATTGCTATTAAACTTAATCTGGTGTGGTCTGAGTAAATTGTTCAGGTTGTGTGACCCTGAAAACAACTCTGGTTATTCAGTAAAAAGCAGTTACTCTTTTGAGTGTTGCTAATATGTAAAAAAGCTAGACATTTAATTAGACCACCAGGTACATTTCTCGCATACCTAAGCCTGCTGATCATAAATTGAAGAGGTGCCACTTCTGGATTAGCATGTTTTTGAGGATTTAGGTGTACGAATTCCAAGGCATCATCTCACTTTGAGAAAACCAGGCAAACAGTGCCAGACTAACAACACTAAGTGGAAAAACTCACCCACTGGGAAAGTGCTGAAAACAGTAATAAACCGCAAACAGCAGACTGGATGGATGATTCTGCTGAGAGCAACCTGGTCCTCAGCTTCCCATTTTGAACTTGGGGCGGGGGGATGACACCTCAATGGGAGATCAAACCTTGACCCTTGTGTACAGTAGATACTGAGCTGGGAAAGGAAATCTGATGAAAAAGCTGAATGAAATGCTGTGCTAATCCCTTTGAGAAAGCACGCTTGAAGAGTGCTCTGCCATCCAGAGCAAAGTCTAGGTTCAGCTGTGACATCCCCCTCAGGCTCCCAGAAAGTTAACAGGACACTGCCCAGGCCCAGAAAGAGTCTTTAAGCATTAGTCATAATAATGAACAGCATTCTCTCTTAATCACTGCTGGGGAAAAAAAGTTGTATAACAATTGGATGTCCTGGCACTATCCAAACCACCCTTTTTTGACCCTCCACTGTGAGACAGCAAAGACATTCCCTTGGAAAAAAAAAAAATCTGTTGAAATTTGATATGAATATCTGATATTCCTTTTTCTCTGCAGAGGTAGCCTGCCCCTGATACCTTTGCTTCTCCTGTTCCTAGCAGCTGGGGATGAATGAGAGTCACATCGTGAGCCTTGTTGTAACACTGCTTAGATCTATATTAAAAAAAAAAAAAAAAGGCATGAAAAGAGCCCCAGAGCAAGGCACACACCTGCCTGTTATTGGGGGTGACAACACAGGATTAAGTAGTTTGGATATAGACTTGTATGGGAGCTTTGACTCGGAAGCCTAATCGTTTCCTAACCAATGGTTAGAAAAGCTGCTGTATCCTTGGCTCTTTCCTGTGGCTTATTTGGAGGCTTAAGGGATCCTTCTGAAATGGCACCATCTTTTGTACTCACCCTTTGGTTAGCTTAAAAAATAATGCAAGCATGTAGACCCATTAAAAACAGTCTCCAGGAAAACAAGCTTTTTACTCTAAGCACAAGGGTTGAAAATTAAAATGTGCCCAGATGCACGTGCACACACACACTCTGAAAAGCTCTGCTTCTCTTCCTTTTACTTCAGAGCAGAGGGAGTGAACTTTTAATTGTAATATCACAAAGGCCTGATCACATCTTGGTTCAAAGTCTGTCTTAATCAGGCCTGACCACACACACAGCTGTCTATCTTATTTCCTTCATTTAAGAAACATTACTGGCTGAGTCAATCCCCACATCTGACATGCTTTAAAAATTGCCCTGATTTGGTCACATGCTCCAAAGATGCACATGTATATATCTCAGATACAAAAGGCTTTGTTTCTTTTTTCATTTTGCCTGTTTTTCATTAAATGCCCAGAGTCTGCTTATAGCTATATTTTATGCAGTATAATTAGACAGAAGTTTAAGGCAAGATACCTCAAAGTCCACTGAGTGACTTGGAGCACTTGCTATTTTCCTGTAAGTTGGGACCATATCGTTACAACCAATATTATATTTTACATCTGTGTCTAATTACATGGGAAAGACAGCTGTGCTGAGGGCAGACAGATTTATTGAGGACTTGAGTGGAGACTGCTGTATGAATTATTCATTTTTCATTATTCCTTGTCTCCTCCTTTTTACAGTAGTTTCTGACAAAACAAACTTAGTGTAGGAGCGAGACTGAAAGGCAAGAGGATGCTTTGTGATACTTTGTGACTGATAGCCAATTCTAAAGTACAATGACGAAATTTTTCATTACACTGCCTGCTGTCAAGGGGAGAACCCAAATAAACCAGCCATCTCTGAGCCAGAACTGTCTGCACACCGTCCCTAACATAATTGATGATGCCTTTGACAAACAAGGCCATTGTCGTGTCGGCTGGTGTTTTGTTAGACAGGGAGGCGGATGGAGAGAAAACTAGGGTTTGCCAAGAGAAAAGAAGCAAAAATCAGCAGGGAAAGATGCTGTGTTGTCAAATATTGGTAAATGTAAAAGCATGAAGTTTTGGAAACTTGCTTTTATGTTTCTTTAATTGTGAGGTTTATGCGCAAATCTGTGGTACTATTAAGCAGATAAAAAACAGTCATCAACAGCATGTGACATGTGGGCTCTTACTTTGGGAGTTACTTTAGATGCACAACTGGGATTTTGGCCATAATACTCTGGAAGCCAGACAATGTACACGCCCAAGCTGAAATGCTAAATAAACACAGACTGAGCAAAGCGTTTGCAAGCCACTTGTATAACTCATCTGAAAGTGCTGTACATTTATTGATTCAGCTTGCTTTCTGATCCACCAGAAGCTGTACCAGTTTCGAACTGGGGAATATGCCCCACAGTTCATTTGGGAACATTCGTTTTCCTGAACTGTACCCCCAAAATAAGGAGGGGGGGGGACTTCTTTCCTCCTCCTCAGTTTCTGCCAATGCTGTCAATCACTGTCCTGTAATACTTTCCCTCAGGGATAGGATGGGAGAAAGTCTTATCTTCCTGAATCAGGATCTAGTCTCAGTGATAGGTAGTCTAATGATGCAGATTTACCCATCTGTTATGTGACCCTAACTGATGAAACCTGAAAACCAGAAATAAAATGGGAATAAAGACAGACCCAGAAGTTGCAGAAATACACAAAATTTAAGGTGAAAAATCCACAAGTAGATCCTACATACGGAGATATTACAGTGAAATAAGAAACCTGGATTCCAGCCAACCCAGGTGTTAGCAACCTCTTACTTCTTGTGGCTCAGACCTGTCTGCAGTAAAGGGAGCATATGTTTCCCCTCCTCATCCCCAAATCTATGACATGCATTTTTTTCAGTGATGGACGGAACTAAGTGTCTCCTCTTTTAGGGCGATGTAGTCAGCCCCACAAAAATCTGGGCAAAAATAATTCAAGTTGAGCAGCAACAAATCAGAACTTGCCTTTGAAACTGTCAGTGCTAATGAGCACTTCGTTGTTACACCTGCTCTCCAGAACTGACAGCAAAATCCCTGGGTTTGCTCCCAAAGTCAAGACTGCTTTGTGGCAAACAGGCGAGCCTGCTGCCATCCGCCAACCAGCTCATTGTGTTGAGTACATTGCCCATGACAGCACGCTTATTTTCTGTCCTTAGGCTATTGTGCTAGTGTCCCTTGAAAACAACAGACTGAGATCTGTCTACAGCAGAGTGTAATAATATTATTAAAAATATTGGCATAAAGAACACAGGACACGGTGAAAAAATAACTACGTAGTAAGCACATCATAAGAGAAATGTCCTTTATACAAAATTGCTCACCCTTTTTCTCGTACTATTTTCAAAAGATATTTTCTTTTCTTGCGCATCAAATATGGGGTTGCAGATGAAAGTGAATCTGTCTCTGCTACACTTAACACTCTTCATAGTCATATGCTTGTCCCTTCCCCTTGGAAAATGATGTGTGGAATCAGTGTTCATTTGGTCTCTTATCTGTGAGCTCATGAAGAAAAGTAGTTTGATTAGAAGCAATGATGGGCAAACTTCAAAAGCTTTGGAGATCATGTTTGGTTCAGATAAGCATCCAAAAGGCTGGCCCCTGATCCAAGCTATCTAAACACCTTGGGTGTCCAACATTTAACTGAAAATCTCTGTTAAAGCAGGTCTTAGCCACAAGATTTTTATTTCTGCCCTCTTCCAGATGGATGAAGTAGCGATGCATTTCCTTTTCAGTCTCTGCTACAGGCAAAAGCCAGGCTATGCCGCTTTGTTAATACAAAAAAGAGGTGAAATATGAAGGCCTGGAGTTCAGCTCAGTTCTCATTTTAATCAAACTTGTCTGAATATCAGAAATAAGTGGGTATGTTTATTGCTTATATTTTACCTCTGCAGAGCTGTTGGCACAAGGCTTGACCATCTCAGCTAGCCTCTGCACTGATGGAGACGAGTCAACTGTGTTGGCTTTGCACCACTATCTGTATATTACTTTCTACCTCACTCCCCGATGCTGCCACATTGGGGATGTACTGGTGGCGTGGGATTATGACAATTTAATGTCTGTGAAGGCAGAGTTGCCCATAGGAGCTGTAGCTATCTGTTTTACCGCCAAGTTGCCTTGAGTTGCCAGGCTGGTGTCAAATTAGCAGTAGCATTAGAAAGATCTGAGGTTTTTTTCCTCCTGTTTTCTCAGCTCCAGCTACACGTAAAATGCAGCTAGTGAGTTTAGAGATCTTCTCTCATTCTGTCCACCTTCCTTGTAACAAATCTGCTCATGTATTTGTACAGAAAATTTCATCAGCTTCCTTACACACATACAGTACTGCATGGTGAGATGTATCCCTTAGAACTCGCACTGAAGGGAATTTGTGGCCTTTTTGAGGCAGAAACAGAAAAAATGTTTCAGGTCATCTGAACCACCTGCATAAGCCACATCTACCCCCAGAGTAAAGAGTACTTTTGTAATCTCTGTGTTCACAGGAAAGACAACATGGGCAATAGCTACCACTTTTTACCTCATCCATGCTAGTGAATCTTTTTGCAAAACACTTTAAAAGTGAATCACCTGCAAGCCCCTTTAAAAATAAACACACGGTGGAGGCTTCTTGCCACCACTTCAAAACCCTGTATGGTCCAGATTTATGTAGTAGGGAAGAACTGACTTTCATACATAAAAGAGTCCCAGTTGTACTTGTTTTGCTGTGCTTATTGAGTTAAAAAGAAACAAAAATAATATTGCAAATGTAGGCTGACAATGCAACGTTTACCAGTTCTGACAAAACTTCTGAGCATAAGGAAGAGGGAACGAGTTTATCAGCCTTGAAAAAATGTCACTTAACCAGATGACCCCTGGGCACATAATCTCAGTCACCTCTTACCGTATCTCCATAGCTTGCGCCTGCCAGCCAATGGGTTCAGCCAACGCAACTTTCAGCAGAAGCTGGCGATGCCACCCCAAGACGGGATTCTGCTACTGCAAGCCGGGTGTGGCGGGCCCCAACTGCGATAGATGTCTCATGGGCTACTGGGGCTTTGGAGAAAATGGCTGTCGCCCTTGTGACTGTGCCAGAGACTGCGACCAGCATACTGGAAACTGTTTCAATGGGTAAAGAAGCCCTCCTTTGGGTTCACTTTGAGATGGGGTTCTGTGAAATGAAACAAAGATTAACTGAACTACTGCAGCAATGGCAGTAATTGAAGGATGCTGGAGGGTGCACAATCATTTGAAAAGGTGGCTGTAAATCATAAAAGGTTTCTTAGATTCCATTTGGTGGCTGGCACACTTTCAAGTCTGTTGTATTATCCAAGGCAATCTTGAAATGATGACTTTTTGCAGTAATCATAGCCAACTCCACAACGCCGTGGAAATATGTACAGCATCTTTACATACGCCTGTTTGCCTTGGAAATAGATGTAAGAGTCTGGAGTGCTTGCCTCTCATTTGTGCCCAGGGAAAATGAACTACAAGGTCTCCCTCTTGTTTCTAGAGGGCAGGCATCTGTACCCTAAATGTGCATTAATCAGTACAGAAATCCTATGATTTGCTGAGTGACTGCTGTTTAATGGGTCCTGCAGTTGTCCTCAGTTCCTACTGACATCAACAAGTGGTTACTAACTTAATTCAGTAAAAACAAACAAATAAAAGCAAAAAAGGTCCAGCACATATTTACCTTAAAAAATGTTAAATCAGCAGTGGTAAGGCCTAAATAAAACCCTAGATCTTGTGATCTCCCTATATGGCATGAAGTCTTGCTCTTATTTGCACTCCTAACCTGAGGAAAGCAAGGTCATCTGTTTGGATACAGCCACATGCTACAAACATTTGCTTCCCACCCATCTCCTGTCCTAACCAAGTTTTCTGTTTTATGTGTCCCCCCAGCTATGACAATGAGCCATTCTTTAACATTCCCATTGGGGGACGAATCCCTGACCTTGTGCAAATGCCAACCAACGAGAGCGAAGAGGAATGGAAATGGAACGATCATGAGCAGGGATTTTCTGCACTGAGGCACCCAGGTACAGCCCAGAGTCTGGGACCATCAGTAACTCCACTCACTGCCAGTTCTTTCTTCTCTCCACCCTGACTTAAAGTCCCCCGCTCATCTCCAGCTTGTCTGGCCCCCATCTGCTGGCAACATCTGCTAATCTGAACTATACAGGTTATCATTACGCTTGCATTGTTATTTCCCAAACCAACTGTACTATCCAACTTTGGTTTTGGAAATTGGTAAATCATGAGTAAGATTGTGTGGAAAAAATACTCTCCTTTTGTTGTTGTAATTATAATCATAATGCTTATGGTTTTACACTGCTCCTTCTCAAGCATTCAGGTGCCACGCAGAACTTCAAATGCTGTTTGTAAAAAGATCATGTCAGCCATCAGTGAAATGCACCACCTGTGGGGTGGGATGCAAGTGATTTTAAGAGTAAGATATTCCTCATAGCACAAGAGCTCAGGAGAGAAAGTAAAGCACACTGTATCCAGCTAAAGTTACAAAGCAAGCAGGCTATAGAATGAGGTGCAGCCTTTAATGATTAAATAGTTCTGTTTTGCTTGCCATGTATGAAAGTCAGCGCTTGTCAGTATCAATGGCTTCCTAAGATCCAGAGGTAATAGTGCCACCTATTGCATATTTTGACTTCTCTGAGATAGGCATTACCTTAATACCAGCAAGGATCAGCATTTCTTAGCTTATGGGATCAAACAAGGGTATTACTACTTATGTGATTTACACCTGGATCTGATTCTTACAAATCTCTCTATTAGTATCAGTTTAACGGTACAACAGACCCCATGAGAGCTGCATTTTACTTGACAGTACTGATCAGATTTCAGAACAATTATTGTATCACCTAACAAGAAACAGATTTGCAAATAACTGAGTTCACTATCAAACTTACTCTTCAAAGTCCATCCAGATTATGGGAATTATATACATATAACTGTATAACTGAGCATCATTTGCTTTTCTTTTTTCTCTTGTGTCCTGGCTCTTCTCCAACCCTTTGTGTTCTGTGGTTCCCCTGCCAGAAAAGTGTGTGTGCAAAGAAAAGGTGCTTGGAAGTGTCACTGACTTCTGCCAAATGAAATACGCTTACGGTAAGTGGGTGACATGCCCTCAAGGTATGATAATTTCCCCTCTATGAGTGTTATTAACTGATAGCTACGAAAAATGACAGGACTGGTTAAGTCATGAAATAAGAGGTAGGATTTCTTCTGACTTTTTTGTCTAGTGACACGTCCAACTTCTGATCAGAGCTGAATAGCACTTTTCACACACGGCTCCACAGTGTCTCCTTTCCACTCAGTTACCTTCCCTATTTACAGGAGAAGGAGTGCTAGACTTGTAACTCAGTGGCCTCTACATCAAGAACAAATGATAAAAACCTTGCATCTAAACTGCCATTGTTTTTGCACTCATTATGCAGGTTCAAATGGCCACGCTAGTTACCAGGAACGTATTTAATACTGTGGTTTATGAACACCGGGTTCATGCCATTGCATGAAGCAAGAAAGGAAAGCTCTGGGATCCAAAGGTTTGATGTGCTTGTGTCATGACACAACAAAGCCTGCTTGTGGGGCCGATCTAGATGAGACTACCCAGCCAAAAAGTTATGGGATCCTATTAAATTAAAGGAACAGAAATTTATCATGGCAACCAGATGTTAGGCCACAAAACAAAAATGCTTTTTCTGGTTTGTTGTGCAATCGTGGAATTTTAGCCATGTGACATGCCTGCAGTTTGATGGGAAACTTCCTGACTTCCTCCCGGTAGAGCAGACCGTCCCTTCCCCTAGAACAAAATTTTTGAGAGGCCAGTGTTAAAGCTCAACACAAGTTTTCAAATTGCAAAATATAAAGCCTAGAATCAGCGCATTTAAAATCAGAGTGTTAGCTGCCGATCTGTTTTTTCTACCCTTTCTATGTATACATACAAGTGCTTTCCTATGATTGCCAAGCATTTGACATCAGCCCATTAAAAAGTAGTTGCTAAATAACATGATGAAAGGATTAGTTATCTACTTCAATAGAAAAATCTACTTTTTCTTCTCCAAATTTATTTAGAAGAACCATGACTAAAGTGGACAAGCACTGGATGGAATACCCTTTCTGCACCACTGCAGCTTTTTTTTCACGTCTTCTCTCAAGGTGTTAAAATTCTACCTTTTAGCAGCATGAATGAAAATTCATTTAGAAATTCATGGTTGGTCCCTATCTTGATATGTTTTCCGGCAGTGATAAAAGCAAGAATCCTATCAGCTCATGACAAAGGGACCCACGCAGAAGTTGTTGTGAAAGTGAAGAAGGTCCTGAAATCAGGAAAAGTGAAAATTGCTCGGAGCAACCGAAGCATTTACCCAGAATCCTGGACCAACAGGGGATGTACATGTCCCATTCTCAATCCTGGTAAGGACAAAATGCTTGCCAGGTATTTTTCTTCCCCTGTAAACAGTGGTGATAATTCATTATGAACATTAGCTATGGCTGCTCAACACTTCCCAGCAGCCTTTCTGTGGCACACGGATAAACTGGATGAAGCTGGCTAAGATACTCCGTGACAGATGCTTGTCATGACATAGAGAAATTCTGCATTTAGTTCTGTTTTCTTCTACATTTATTGACTGAGGTTTTGTTTGTTTGTTTAAACTAGGTACTGACTACCTTATAGCAGGCCAGGAGGACTCTAGGACCAGCAAACTCCTTGTGAACATGAACAGCCTTGTGAAACCCTGGAAAGCATATTTGGGAAAACAAGTATCAGATATTCTTCGAACTGGGTGCAAATAATTTATGCTTCAGAAGTTACAGTGCTGAACCTTGCCTTTTAGTAACACTGCAGCGAAAGGTGTAGTTATTTCACGCGTTCCCATTCAACAAGCTCCTAGCTGAAGCAATGAAAGCAGAGATACCATCCTTTCTCCTTTCACGTGCTTAGACAGGAAACTTGGGACATGACTACTTTTTTCACAAAGTGCACAGCCTTATTATACAAAATTAACTAGTGCATCATACATAGGTTGCAAGTCAACTCTTCATTTGAGCCTGATTCCACACAGCCAGAGAATCATTTTACGAGGCAAAAAGATATGGATTAGTGTTTCCATACTTAGGTCAGAGCCTGATATTAATATGTATAAGCTGCTTACATTCATTACTTGGGTGTAGTTTTCTTTATAAGTGACCACTAACAGGCAGCAATTTCTTTCAGCTTTACAAGTGGCATAATACTAAAGCAGCATGTCAAATAATACTTATTTAAAAGAGCTCAGGCTGATTTAACATCAGACTGCAATTATGCCAATATAACGGGTTGCTTTCTAGAAGGAAATATTATCCCATTGCTGAACAGAAACAAACTAACATGTGACTTGTCCTGGGACAAGGTCCTTTATAGATGTACCTTGCTATCATCAGTGCTTAGTGCCGAGGTCTGCTGCAGAAAGCACCTTGGCTAAAACTTGATTCCATTTGCTCTTTGCTGGTCATTTTGCTCTTTGCTGTAGTACTTTAGTCTGCAACACCACACAGGTTTCACAGCGATTACCAATAAAAAGCCTTATGCTAGGAAAGAACCAAAACACGTGAGAAACTAGTAACTGCTAACGTTGAGATTGTAACACTACAAAAGCTATAAGGCAGAAGCAGGAGGTAAATTAATTGGCTGGACTGTGTATGAGGCAGCTATAATTACTGTGAGAGCAACCTGGCTATTCAAACTGTGCTCAAGACCACTGGCATTTGATTGCACTTAGCACTTTCATTCTGCTTTATTTCTCTCGGTCATACTTCAGGTTAAGTTACTGAAGCCAGGCTTCTTTCCCGTTGTGATGGGGATTATCTTTCCCTCCACAGAAGGACAGGAGTGGTAACATCTGCACTCCAGGTAACAGTTCTGTTCTGCAAAACCATTTTTTCTAAATCAATTTTACCCTACCTTATAGTAATTAAGGGGTAGCTACTTAAATCATTCCCTAACACAGTATTTTGAGTAAATTGTAGTTTAAGACCCATGTCCCCCGTTTAAGGACTCACGATCGAATGAAGCTGGCTGGAGCACATTCTCTCATCAAGTAAAGCAGAAATTATAATGAGTCAGTCTATTCTTTCAGGGGGTTACAGAGAAAAGCATGCACACATGCTACTATTGCATATTTCTATTCCATGTCTATAATTTTTTTAATGCTCTCAGGAAAAGGAGGTATCTTCATTTAGCACTGTCTGACTGGCACATGGAGTATCTAGAAAAACCTAATACTAATGCAGAAGGATGGAAGTCCCAGTCTACAACTTAGGCCATCAGTTTGTTCTCTTTATCACTGGGAACCCGAAAAAACAGCTTCTTTCATTCCATTTGTTGCTGTGCTCCTTTTAGCTTCATGTTGGTTCAACAACAGAAAAATCCTGAGCTCATTTGGAAATGGATGACAGGCAGATATTTACAAAATAAAAGCCCCACTTTTCTCCCAACAGCACATAAACAGTGTTTCTTCCTCCCCCCTTTTCAGAAAGTCTCCCCTCCTCCAATGCCATTGCTTTCCGCTCTTTCACTTCATTATTTATTTGTTGTTACCTAAAGCGGTATCCAACTACGTGGCATCTCCAACAAGCCATTTAATTAATGCAATAAAACACTTTTTAACCAAGGAATTTGGCTTAATTTGAAATGTCAGCTTACAAAAATGAAGAGCATAGCAACTGCTTTCTTTACTGTCTCCAGAAATTGTCTCACAATGAAAAGATTGACTAGTTCTCTTTCAAATATCAATAAAAATAAAGATGTGTACATGAATTTACAGTCTGTTCTCAAAGGGCCTCTCAGAATAAATGAAAATTAAGTGTAGGTTTAGAACTAAGCTAAAGAACATGCTTTTCAACACAAGCCATTTTACCTGCAGGGGACCTTATTTAATGATGATGATATTCCACTTTGGTTTATAGTCAGTACCATATTAAGGCAAACTCCCATATTCCACTTTTTATGCCAGACTGGTGATTTTGTGGGAAGGGTAAAACATCTGGGTAGTTCCCTTCTGTGGATGCAAGTTATTTTTTTAACATGGTCATTTACAAGCACTTCTAGCTACTGCCAGTAGCAATACTATTTGGAACAAGAATATTGATACCCTGGTATGTTCTCTCAGGGCCTGTTATAATACACTGATTAACGACTACGAAATGCAAACACTGATATATGCAAACAAGACAGTCATCAATATGTCACATATTTCAGATATCTCAAAAGTAGGTGATACATACACAAACACTTTAGAGAAAAGTGTAAAGCGAGTTGGGGAAACCAAAAATATTTGGCTAATCCCTCCTCCTCCTTCTAATTTCCCGTTCTTTTTGAATTTCAAATTTACTTGCAAGTATCTGTATAGCTAAGTCTACTTCATTCCCTCCATTAGTTGGAAACATTCCACATTTTGTTTTACCTAATAGTTTTGTTTAATGGTTTTGCTCTATAGAGTAGCGGTTATTCCATAAGCATGGAATTTAATTTGAAAGTGAAAAATGAAAGAACATTAGGGTGAGTCAACACTGCAAGTCAACTTTTTATTGGTATCACTACTTCTGCTAATCAGGTATCTCTTCAGTTCACAGAGAAGGAAAATAAAAGAATAAAGTTGTAACTCACACAGAGCTACCATGTGCAATCTCTTTATTCTGCAGTGCTACAATCCAGGTAGCTTCTCTGAAAAAAAGTATCTAAATAGAAGTGAACCACACAGATCAAGTTACAACAGTTATTGATTAAAGAAGAGATGAGAAAGTTTAAACGGATCACCATTAGACTTTGGAAAGAAAAAGAGTTACTTTCTTGTGTATTGGTACCTGAAATGAAGATGAGCACGAGACAGTGCAAGATGACAACTGGCTTCCTAGTAGAAGCTGTTACATACTCCTCAAAACAAGCAAACAAGGTCACACGTTGTAAATTAAAAGAACTACCATAGAAGGTATGATATTCCTGTACCAAAAAAAAGAATTGTTTTGTAGGCCTATATACAGTATCATATACCTTGTGATCCTCTCTGTGACTGCATGTCTTAGGTGGCACAATAATACAAAGAACGCTAACATGGAAAAAAGGATGCATTTGCCCAATACAGATGCGACAGGACAGCTTTTTAGTACATCTAAAATTGGATCCATCTTTAAAATGGCCACATGAACAACCCTACAGCACCCAGACAAGGTAGCCCATAAGCAGTAGCAACCACATACCAAACAGTAGCAATGATGTATCACTTGGAAATCCTACATAAGGATGAAATAAAAGCCTTTAACCCACAAGAAAAAAAGTCCGGAAAGCTGTGGAAAATTTGTAATAGGGCATGTGATAGCTTGAAGCAGAAGTACATGCAACTTTCCACAGACAGCAACAAACTCAGGATGCTGGAGGTCAAAATAGCTCTCTGTAACAGCTGTGCAGCAGGTGTATCCATGAATACATGATCATTCTGGCAACGTGGACCCCTAAAGCATCAAAGTAGTTCATTAAATGGCCATTGTGAGTGCTGAGCCCTAACTCCAACGTACCGACATACTGCTGCTAATGCTTCTCCAGCTTCTGCTCTTGGCAAGCAGCTAAGGAGGAAAACTTACCCATGGCCAACCTTTGTGCACTGCACTTCTGAGTGCGGCTCACTGCTATAAAGAATAAGTTTTCTCTGTAGCATTTACCATGTCTCATAATTTTTCCATGCTGCCTGATGTAAGCTTTCTTTGAACTGATATAATTCACATCCTGTGCTCCCTCAAGTCCCCAACACCTGGAAAAGTTACTGTGTTATTTGTTATGTGTTGTAGCACTTTTTTTTTTGTACTTAAAACTTCAATTAAAAATACTCAGACATTTATATCGATGTGAGGTCTGGGATCTATTTTTAAAATTTTAAACCATGCAATTCTCAAACCACGTGCACGTTAATTCTTTTTAAGTTAATAAAAAACCCACAAACACTGCAAACATCAGGCTCTTGCTTTGATAGCGTTAGCACAGAGTCAGGCGAATGGAGAAAAGCGTTTAGCTAATAAGGCAATCACGACACGTGTTATTTTTCTACTGAGCAACTTGCCAAAAAGAAAATAAATGTGCGTTTGGTATGAGAACATGTACAGATTAGAAACACCACACAGGTACAGTTAATTTAATTAAATGGCATGTTAATTCAATAACTGATCAAAACTCAATCCTGTAAAATCTTACATGTAGGTACTTGTAGGAGCTTAATTCCCAGAAGAAACACACACATGAAGTTTTACTGGTTTGAAGTCTAAAAAAAAAAATACTTAACACATCCTAAAATAATTTCTTTACACACATTTGATTTGTGGGATGCAAGGGGTGAAAATAGCAATGCATGACAGGTAGGTAGGAGATGCCTTACCTTTAAATGCTCAGGACTTAGGCAGATAGAAGTCTGTTCGTGTAGGTCTCCATACTTAAAAATCAAGGCAGTGTATAACAGAGACTTACCCTTGCAATTCTACATTATAGTTGCACTTACTCTTTTGGGTCCTGTACAAGTTCTTACCTTACCTGTAGACTTCTATTGAAAAAACTGTACATCTAAGACCCAAGTCTTCATTCTTCACACATTAATGACATCATAAATACTGCCATCATGCTTTTGCCTTGCAGCTAATAAATATTATGATGTACCACTTTCAAACGCACAGGTCTGAGACTTAAAAGTAACTTTTGACCCAGGAGACTGTCCCTGTATATTGGTACTAGATCGTAGCTTTAGGTCAGGTGTACTGCTTTCATGACAAGTAACATAGGCCAACAGACAATGTACAGTGCAAGTTCTGCTAGCCCAGATACTCAAGCCCTTGTCTCTTTGCAATTGAAAAATTGTGAGTCTACCTCTGAAAATATTAACTCCATTTCATTTGTAACATGGCCTTTATGAGAAAAATCACAAGCACTGAGGATACTTCAATCATTAACTGTGCAGGTAACACCCATTAATAACATGTTACACACTCCCAATATAAAAACATAATGGTTATCAACTGGACTGATTCTAAATCAGCAGCTTCACACAGCATGGGAAATGGTAACTACAAACATGGCATCCGACTATCAAATTCTGCCAACCTTTGCTTGTTCCATGCAGGGCCAAATTGGAAGAAAATCAGTTGGATCCAACCTAGTTCGTTAGTTTAGGTTCTTTATGTTGCAAGGAGAGAGATGGCCCCTTGGGCCAGGTAAGGGAACAGAGCCAATACTTGTAAGGAGAAATGTGACTGATTGTAGGGGAAAATGAAGCAATAATAGTATTGGGGGGCATATGAGAAGGGGACAAAATAGAAAGCAAAAGGAACAGGGTGGAGGCAGCAACACTCATAACAGTAAGAAAAAGGTCAGAAGCCGCAGACGTAAATCAAACCCCCCTCTCCCATGTGTGCATATGAGGGGATGCTTTCGCTTTCTGAGAAAGCATAAGGAACTTGTCATGTTCAGAAACAAACAAATCAACTGGACCTGTCATCACATCTGGTACAGCAAATCCTATGTCCACTTGTCCTTCACATCATTGTTGCAGCATCTGGGTTAATCTGCAATGTGTAATCACTACAAATCTTCCTGTGCTCTTTGTTTTGGCTATAACAAGGCCATCATGAGCTCTCTGCTCACAGATATATCAATACCAATTTGTAACATTTGTAAAAAAAAAAAAAAAAAAACAACCAAAAAAACCCCCCCAAAACCCCCACACAACAACAACAAACAAAAAAAAAAAAACAAACAAAAAAACCCCAAACCAACACACACAACCAACTGCCCTCCCTGCCCCTCCCCCAGAAAAACAAACCACAACAGCAAAGACATTTCTACTTGTTCAGAGATTGCTCCTCCATTCAGGCTCTAGCTGCTCACTATAGTTTATGGTAAGAACATGGAATTCACTGGAGGAGACACATACACAAAAACGAAGAAACAAAGGAAAAGTCCAAGGAATCTTGAGGAAAGTAAAGTCAGTAACAGACAAGAGAAAAATCACAGTCCTACATTTGGCAGCCATGGGCATACTTTCCACTCCTGACACCACTGGGCAAAGCTTGCCACTTCAACTTTATTTTCCTTGATTTACAAGAAGCTTTTCTGTATATCAAGCAGCAAACACTGTACTCTCCACAAGCAGAACAAAGTATTTCATAATTTCAATAAAATTAGCAAATGGCAGAAAATTAATTTAAGAAAATTAATTTAAGAAAATTCCAGACATTCCAGGTGTTTTGTACGGGGCTACTTTCAGTGGATCTAAATGCATGAAAAGGCTGTTACAGCTTGAACCACTGGATGAATGCACAGCGTACTCTAATCACAAACCCTTGTGCTTCTGGAAGTGATGGGTGCAAAACTCACTGCAACCTTTTACTAATGGTATTAACTTGTTAATGGCAGCAGTCGTCTGAACTGCTCAGAGTGTCTTGCAGAAACAGTTATGTATTACATTTACTAATATTTCACTAGTTTAGCAGTCTTTGGCCTATTTCTTGGCCTTCATAGTATCAAGATATATCAATATTTGATACATCTGCTCCTTATTCCACGCTCAGCTACAAATCTGTAAGTCTTGAACTATAATTCTAGTCGTCTTACCCTATGCAGTCAGAACTAGCCTACAGTGAAGAAGACTTAAAAAAAAAATAAAAATGTAACATCTTACTGTTTCAGGCCTTGAGAACTTCATGCTCTAGCTATGAATTCGCCACCAAATTACCTAGTTTGATATTTTAAATAATGTCACACTGATCCATTAATCACATTAGGTACTATCTAGCGTCAGTGGGAAAGAATTATAAACATTGGGGTTACAATCATTGTTGCAGTTCTCCACTCTTCCTCTGTACGGTGGGTCTTCTCTCAAGTTCTCAGGATCACTAACAAAGTATCAGCTCCAGAGGGGTTAAAAGCAGTTGAAAAACAACCGCAGACAGGCTGGTGCTGTTCAACAAAATGAAGTCATGTCCAACGAATAGTGACGATTAAGAATAAATGACAAACTGCTGGTAGCTTCTCTACACTATCCCACACTGACACTGCTAGAATTTTAATGAGAAGTATAAACAAGAGAGTCTAAGAAGCATATAATATCGGTTTTTATTTCCTAGGAATAAGAAAGTAGGTTCTACCTATTTAGGTAACAACTTTGCTCAAAGAGATTCATTGACGTGTGATCAGATAAGTGCCCTAGAGGAACAGGAGACATTGCTGTAAGGTTTAACAAGGACATTCTCAATAAGAACTGCAGAGGATATAGATCTTGTTTCCAACACAACCCTGCCAGATCACCAGATCTAACGATCCTTAGAACAAACTGCAAGATAAACACCTCCCTCTAGAAACCATTGTGTTCATTACTCCTGTTTCAGGGAAGAAGGAAGAAAAGGTCATTTTTGCACCTGAAGTAAGGTCATATCTCTAGGAAAGTTACTAAACACAAATTAAAGTTAGGTCTTTGAAATGCAGATAGGCTGTACTGCAGAGAAAAGAATAAAAAACTAATGAGTAACTTTTAAGCACATTCTGAAAATGCAACTTTATCTAATTTTAACCACTTTTCAGTAGTTAACTATGTTTTAGAATATATTTTATGTTAAAACAATCACTTATAAGAGGCAAGTTCTATAGGCAATATTTATCTGTGTCAGAAGATGTGATATATGCTCCACTGATTCAAGTTTAAGTTGATTGCAGGAACAACCCATCCTAACAAACAAGTTATCACAAGTTCTATATGAATTTGTGGCCTGCATCATGCAGGGCTCCAGCCAGTTGGTAACGGTCCTACCCAGCCTTCAAAACTCTGGCTTGTTTCACCACTGCATTAACTCCAGAATTACAAGGGTGTGCAATAACTGAAGAATAATTATTAAAACTGGAAAACTGAAGTATTACATAGCAACATTGTACAAGGCAGTATTTTAGGAGCAATGACAAAATGGAGCTTCTTATCATCTGCTTATTTCAAAGGTTTGCCACATATTGCTAGGGATCATTTTATCATCTTTATTACATACTAAAATAACCACTGATTGATTTTAGATTTAAAATGGGAGCATGCAACTACATGAGGAAAATCACGTCAACAAAGCAATGCTGGGAAACAAAATAGAAAGAAAGAGTTACATTATCTATACATAGACAACTGCATTAGTATACATAGCAAAAAAAAGAAATTCCAGACAATTTATTTTTCCCCGTTCATCTAGAGTTAAGAAAAAAAAGAAGTCTACTACTAGAGGTGGAATTCCGTAATACTTTCAATGGATATATAATGGTCCAGACAGACAACTTGACCCTTAAACTGCATCAAAATCAGCTGCAGGGTCCACACTGAATAGTTTCTCTTTCTTTACTTTCATGGGTCCAAAGAAGTGGCAATATGTATGTACTGTTGATCTGCCTTCTAATTCCTAATTCTTCACTGAAGTGCAAGCTCTACTACATGGTTGTCCAAACTTAAAATCCAGAAGGAAGTTTGACTGCATTTTACTTCTCTTAACATAGCAAAATACAAATTCTATGGCAGGAAACGTACTCTAAGAACTAAAGTGGAAAACAGGAGGGACTGGATTCTATGTCTCAACATCTAGCCCTAGTTCCTTGTCAAGGAAGTCTTCATTACTATTTTAAGCTTTTAATGGTGAAAAATATATATATACACATATGTATATGTATACAGATGCTAGAAAGACTGTTACAGAGGATAAATCCAAAGCCTGTATAGCATTGAGGCAACATGGAAAAGAAAAGCACAGCAGAAAAAAAAACCAGGAGGCAAACTCTTCTTAGAACAGAGCACCCCTTCACAAACAGGTCTTGCTTCTTCACAACTAATGCACTGGATTTCCATTTGAACAACCAAAAGCTTGGGTGCATGAGATTTTTTTTTTTTTTTTTAATTTGGTGCCCAGTGGTTATCTGATTGCCTAAGATTTCATTTTCATGGTCCAATTGCCCAAGTGCCAAGATTTATCACTGCTGCTTTTGTGCCCATTCACTCAGGCTAACTTGGCATTTGTCTTCCTACACCTGAAAGAGTCACATTGAGAAGCTCTGTCACACTTTGTTTCTTTTAAAAGCAAAGAGATACTGAGAGTACCTGCTGTCCATGCCTCAGAACTGAGCAGCTGTCAGTCACTTAATTGCCTGCAATTTTTTTTAAAGGATCCAACAGCTGTACTGAAATATAAACAGCTCAAACACACTGTAAATTTTAACAGAAATTCCCCTCAAATGTTCAGAAGCATCTTCCCTAACACTGAAATAACTTCTACAAACAACAAGGTACCAAAACATTACATGGAAACAAATCTGCTGAGTACTGAAAACTGCTGCCCACAGAGACAGGCAAAGACCCACAGCCCTGCAATGAACAGTTACTGAAGCTGCAGGAACAATTGGTTTTGCAATACAATTCTCATAGCCTACATTTTATTAGGAAAGAAAACCAATGTAGCATTCCCTTATCCACAGGTATTAAACTATAGTGAATTACTATTAAATTATTTGCACCTCTAAACTAATTTTCAAATTTTTTAATAGCCGTTCAGGTCCTCTGTGGTGCTGGTTCATAATCTACAGTCTACTATAGCTGCTCAAAAAGCTTTACGTTTTTAATGCCTTCCTGCCTGGGGCTGGGGAAAAGAGCATGGGACAAGAATAAAAATCTGACAAGCCGGAACAACTGATCTTCACAATCCAAACTGATTCAAAGTCTGCTGCAATACAGAAGAGTATTTCAAATCCAAGCAGTGTTAGCTAAAAAAAAAATAATAAAAAAATCAAACCACACAGAAACAGAAGTTTTCAGTGAAGGTAAAAAGTATTTGCTTTTTAATATGCAATTCCATCACAGTATCTGTTTTGAGATCATTACACCAGGTAACATTTCCATTGTATTCTCAAAGTATTTTACAAGAGCCTGTCTAAACACTGAAGGAGCAGGTACTAACTAAAGGAACCCAAAACCTGTGGTTTCAGAGGAAAAATAAAGCCAGTGATCAACATTCACTCCATTCATCTTTATCAATGGTTGTACAACACACCATTTTTAAAAATCCAAAAGCCATCACAGTAAATAAATGAAATCAAAGGAGAAACACAGGTCAATGTTTTTCTGGCAGTCCTTACCTGATGTTGGTAGTAAAATGCAACTGTAATCTAGTAAGACCATTTGAAATTATTTTACAAATTCTACATTTAGGCCATTATCAGTGTCCTGTATCACTCTGTCAAAAAAAATCTTTAAGGAAAAACAATCATTTAATGCAATTTCTATTAGAAGAACAGAATACATTAAAAAAGAGCAGCTGTTGATCAGAATATACTGAAATGAAGACAGACCTGGTGTACTAGTGGAATTTTAGTTGAAAGCTATATATATTTAAAGACATTATTCAAGTCAAAACTGAAGGAGAACTTGAGGGTAAAAAATAGCTGTTAAAGTGTTAACTGTGTCTGATAGCAGGTTACACAATGCATACACATACTCGTTCTTTTTGCAGTATTTATTTGCAAGGCTGTAGCACTGAGATTTCTCCTTCGGCAATAAATTATTCATTATGATACAGTGTATAGAACAATGGTGAAACATTTCTTGACAACTCGAACATTTCTTGACAACTCAAAAGACAGACATACTGCAAAAGTCCATGTCTCTGAAAATGAGAAATGGAGACAACAGCCTCCTTGCCTCTTCATTAGCTAGAGCCCTTCTCCTCTTTGGCAGCAGAAGCCTCCATAGGAGTAGCTTCCAAATCTTTGCTTGACTTTTCTTTTTCTTCATTTTCATCCTCTTGAGGGTAAAGATCTGGGTATTTTTGCATGCATTCCTGCATGGCACGGAATTGGTCCACACAGTCTGATCCTTTTATTTCTTCTGTGCTATAGTGGAAACAAGAAAAGGCTGACTTGAACTGTTCCCCACAGGGACCACTAGCCATTCCACCCAGACATGGGCAATTCCAATTGATATCTCCATTGGGCAATATCAATCCTGAATGAACAAGAGAGAAGAAAAGTTAAGCGTCCCTTCCAAGAATTGATTCCATTCAGTGAAAGCTGATAGGTTGAAGTACTAACAATGTCATATTAGTTCTGTAGCTTCAAGGGTGCTAAACACCTTTCACTTCCTAGCCAGTCTGTTTCTATCTCTGATCTGTATGATTCTTTACTGGGGACAAGTAAGATTAGCTCTGTATTCATGCCTGAATTAAGTCTTTCTCCCTGCACTACAGATCACTGCGAATATTCTAGAGAAACTGCGAAACAGATGGAAGTCAAGTCAATCCACTTGCCAGACTCTGTCAAGAAAGAGCAAGTCTTCAAATCATGTCATACAAGTCATAAGAATTTAATTCCAGTATTAAGATTAGAATTCTTTTCCACCATGCTGGATGCATACATTTTTCTTCTTGTTTTAAATGAACTCTCAAATATTAACCCACAACTTTCTCCCTTAAAATTTGAACTGGAAAACCAGAATCACAAAAATGAAAATCAGTTTATTTGTAAGACACAGATTAAGTCACGTGCCACAGAACACAAGGAACAGTGAGAGTATGTCAATCTGTCTGGTTCCCAGAAACCAAACTGTTCTTTAGATCACAACTGAAAGTCAGTAGGTCTCATTTTAGACTTTAAATAAAGTGTAAAAGCTGTAAATTTCTGCTCTGGAATAGTTAAAGTCATCACAGAAATACTTCAATGATGGAATAGCAAGGTGGAGATTTAAATGAGCGTATGTTCTTTGAGACATCAACTGATTTGCACAATGAAAGTCGAGCAGCAGGCCAGAGAATTAATTTCCTCTGTAAGTTTTAGAAAACCTTTTAAAGTCAGGTATAGAAATGTAACGTAACGGACTTGTTCATGAGGGCTTCTAGAGTCTCTAATACATTGCTTTATTGCAATGTATGTCCATTCCTTTTCTCTACTTTGCATGAAACATACATGTAGTTATATTCATCTACTAAGTGAAATACTGTGCTGTGATGCAGGCTGGTTTCTTCTCCACTTGAACAATTTGCTCTCCTCCTCTCTAGTAGGCTTCCCTAACTTCATCTCCATGTTGAGTTTCTGCAGAAGCTAACAGCATGTACATAAAGTTTAAGTACTGAAGTTCAAGTACTTTCCCTTTACAAGCAGGTATGAAAATGCCATTGTCCAATAAAGTTGTCCAACCAATAAAGCTGCATTAATTCTGATCTGACCACGAAAGTATATTTAGGGCCTGATGTAACTTGACATTACCTAAAATACTCCCACAGAATTCAGTAAGCCTACTTATTGTCTTTGTCCTGTGGGATCATGAAATTTCAGACGTACGTTTCACTCCCACTCACAACTCCTTGGACGCTAGGCCACAATATCCTGAATTTTATGTACTGGTACAACAAAAGCAGCTCAATCATATTTATTGCTATATTGAAAGGAATGAAAGGAAAATTTTACTCTGATTTGCAATTCATCAATGACGTGCTCCAACTGAGTCAATGCAGTGCAGCAGAAAATTAGCCAGTCAAATCTCAGGATTGATCAGTCTCATTTTAATTACAGAAAGTAACAGTCTCCTTAGCATGACTTAGTCAACTACAGTAATACTGTAATTTTTCATAGATCACGCTTTATTCAGCAAGATAGTTTTGTACAATATCTATAATAATCACTGCACTGAGAAGATATACCTAGCACAGTACATCATGGCATCTCTAGCTGCCTGGAGGAAAAGCAGAATTCCTTATTGCCAAGGATAACATAAAGCAGAAAGATGTTGATCATACAGCGTGGAAGAATCATAGCTTGCTTTGTAAGCTAGATCTGAAGTCCCATATTCTTCCTCACTAACATCAACCAGTCATTTTCAATAGCAATTTGTCTAATGCTTCAAAAAGGAAGAAATAAATTAAGAGTTCTGAAGTGCTCCTGAAGACTATAAAATTACTTGTAAAGTAATTCTCTTAAATTGTTCCTTTTAGAACTGGAACTGCCTTGTAAGTATGCACATTTTAACAACAATGTAAGAATTATCCCATAAACAATAATTTCTTGTGTAACACATGAGCATTGATTTGCACCTATTTGATTGCTGAAATAGCATCAGTTCCGGATGCTATTTGCACAGAAACCATGCTTTAAAAAAACAAAACTAAAAACCAGATTATTAAGGCAAGCAATTCCTCAGTGATAATTATAGCAGAATGCACATTTCAATGATTAAGTCTATCAGCTAGCTTTGAACACAATTATAATGGAAACAGATTTCATCCATCACTCTCCCCAAATCTCAAGTCTGCACTAGACAGGATCACTATTTTTAAATAAAACTTCTTTCAAATGTAGCCTGAACATCACTGATCTAGTGGCTCATAATCCACTTGAGCCTGCACTTGGGGAAGAGAAAACAACCCTGTTTACATCGTGTCAGATCAAGCCTTGTGTTAGCAATTAACTGCTGACATCACAGAATCTAATCTCCCTTAGCTCAGAGGATCTGTTAATATCATGGATGATGGCAAGCCCATCTGCATTTATGTCAAGACTTGTCTTTGTACTTGCTGTAATGAAGTCCCACTGTCTTTCTGAGAAAAGTTTCTTCCCTGATATATGACAAACATTCCAATAAAAAGTGTATCTGTCAATGATTCACAATGTAAGATGACAGACACATAGGAAGCAGGATTGAAAGGGACATCAGTAGTCATAAAAACAGTCCTGTACATCTGATCATTTACCAGGTTCTCTCTTAAAAGAATCAGGGTTTTTGCTTCATCAGACCTCTTTGGAAACCATTTCAAAACTGTCTCTAAAATAAGATGACTGGAATGAGTCTGGAGAAACATAAGGGAGAGGACACCACCTTTATTTGAGGTGCAATTCCATAAGCACTTTTAGCCAACTCTGCTATCATAGCTGTAACGCTAATAAAAATTACTTCTTGTGCATAAAACTCACCAGTGCCTTCTTCATATAAGCCTAATAAAATAAGAAATTATTCTAACTGATGGGAGCAAAGATCTCCATGAAAACTAGAGATCTTTCACATTTAAATTCTTCCATCTGCAACACATAAGACCAGAAACAAGCTTTACAGTGAGAATGCTATTTCAGAACTGTTGCAAATGAATTCTTCATTTGTTTCCATCAGCCACAGCTGTTAAAAGACACATACAGTGAACTTTGATATACAGGGCAATATGAAATGCTAACTTGAGCCTAACTCTGGTTTGTCTGCCTTCCCATTTCACATGGCTTCATTTCTTTCAATGTTTTTGTCTTAAAGTGTGCTGTTAACATTTTGTCTACCAAAAACTCATAACTAATAGAACAAAATAAATAAATCAATCTTGTAACTGACAGAAATAAAAAAGAATACTACACAACCTTATTTTCTCTCAAGGGAAACAGCACAAGTTTTCCCGACTGATCTACTGACTAAAGTAGACTGCTCAAAGACTAATGTCTGTTAATGCCTGAAACAAAATAAGAACTATCCAAAAATTCCAAACTACATGTTTATTGTAAGTATGAAAAAGGCCCCTACAAAAACCCAAAGCCTCAAATAAAAGTTTCAGCTATATTAGAAAACAATATATATTATGGTATATCTATATAATAAATCTATTCTTTCCCAGATATGACTGTTCCGTGTCTAGCACAGCAGAAAAGATGAAAAGAGTCATTATAGTGAATTATACCACAGCAGTTGAACACTGGAAACCAAGTCTTCTACTCAAAGTAGAAGCTAAATTAGAAAAGCCTGCATGCTATTTTATGTACAGCAAAGCCCTTTCCAATTTTCTTTTAAATAAAAACCACACAAGCCAGAGCTTCTGCACTGTAACATATTCTAAAACGTTTTGCCCATATGTCTTTCCTGCCCTCAAATTTCACTCATAGTAGATGCAGTTCCATTCTGTGATATGTGGATTGTTTCTGTTTTGATCTGATGCATTGTAGCCCAAGATCGTTCAAGTGATTTTTTCAGAGAACCCTTAAAACATGGCAGTATCTTACTAACAACATGCTAAGACAAAAAAAAAAAAAAAACTTCAAAAAACTCCACACCACACACCAAAAAAACCCAATTCAAACTTATTAACAGTATTTGAACAGAGTTTACAGAGTTTCTCATTTTAAATCACACAGACACACATTTTCACTGTAAGGTGTCCCTGACATAACTAGCTTCTAGCTTTCTCTGTTTTCTTCCCTGCTCTATAGTTTTGGAAGCAAGTGATTAACCTGCTGTAAATACAGGATTGCTAGAAAAACAATGTGCCACCTCCACTCCTCACCACTGTCTTCCCATATCCAGCAAAATACATATAAGAGGATTCAATTAATATGGCTCTTAATTTTGGCTAGTTTATGACCCAAATAAATGGCACAAGACTGTATACTTGTGGTATATGTACGACTAGAAAAAGAATAATTTGGGGTGAAGGGGTAGGGTGTGAGACAGAAGGAAGAGAATCGTTTTCTATGCTCACATTCCAAACCATTGTAGTATGTCTGTCTCTTATGCTAGATCTGAGATGTGCACCCTTCTCCTTCCTCTTAAAAGCCGGTATCAAAAATGGATGCTTAGTTATAGGACCAATATGCATCCACATGCTGTTGACAGACAGCTTTTACTAATATTTAATTATCACCAGACACCATGAATGATTACAAGGGGAAGACAGGTGAACTTTAAACAACTACATGTAACGTCAATACAAGACTGCACAGGTGATTTTACTTAGCTAAACAGCAAGCCACTTGGTTTAGCTGTATACCACACAAGGTGACTTAACACTTCAGTGAATGATAAAATCTCCATTGGTTTGTATGTTCTCCAGATGTGATAATCTAGAAAAAGTATCTTTCTTTGCTTTATTTTGCAAGCAGTCTCCAGTTTTTCAGAGGAAACAAAAAGCCACAGAAAAAGAACAGGGAACTTAATTCCACCACCTGATCATGAGAGCCTGTTAACTCTTCACTTAACAGACCAATATTGAATTTTAAATTTGCCTGAAACAGGAGTTAACAACTCTGATTTTGTTTCACTTCCACACAGCATACTGACAGGAATAAATACTCTTAAAAATGAGTTCTCCTCAGACGCTGTTTTCCACCTAACTACTTTACATGAATCATTCGTAGTAGGTTCCATCTTGCATTCTGGTCAAAGCAGTAACAGATATAAGTGCCGCAGATTTTATTGTCTGTAGGGGTCTCTGTTTGAAATCTTTAGGGGTTAAAGCACCATTCCCATGGTAAAGATGGTGACAAATCCCAAAGTACAGACTGTTTCTGTCAAATAGGCACTTTGGGTATTGGGTCTTAGCCAGCAAAACAACCTGGCTGAAAACATGAGGAAGAAGAATTCCTGACAGATACTAAACTGCAGTTTTTAAACGCCTTTCTGAAACTGGAATTCTCTCATTGTTCTCGTTTGGGTCAGTATAAAACTGAACAGACTCATCACTGCTGATGAGCAAAACATTTAGAAATATCTACTGACTACATACAGTTGTGATGAAACTAAGATAGGCAGCTAAATGCAAAATAATTTCACCGCAAATCTATGTATGACAAAGTTATTTTAATGACATAGGAAGATATGGTTCAAATTAAACTACATACCACATCAGCTGACAAAAGCGACCCTCTGTGCACCAGCTGCTAAACTGTGTCTAAATACTGCCCTCTAAAGGTCACAGAGCCACTTGAAGAATTTCTACTTTCTAACAAAACTTCAAAAGGGGTGAAGCAGTTACTTCAATCTCAGATGCACTGAAAGCAATGACATCACTTCACACAAAGTGAAAGGTTAAAAGACATGTAAGCATAAAGGCAATTAGAAAAAAAAATTAACCAAAATTCACAGGTGTTCATGCCTAACCTACAGCGAAATTTATTTAATCATCATGATAGGAAGATTATTTCATTTTACCTACTAGAAATAACCTAAAATATGCTCTAAAATCAGAATATTACGAGCCCTGATCTCAGAAATGTTCTGGTCTCTTAAATCTCCATTTACAGGTCAGATCTACTTCATATAAGAACTGCAATCTTCACTGAAAATTTTAACTTACATCTTTTCAAGGCAAGATGGCTACAGTAATTTGAACTTACCTGTCATGTGCCATTGAAAAATATTACTACTAGTTATATAATCCTGTACTATACTAGTAGCAATAATCAGATATAATTTATATTAAATTGGATATTCAGAGATTGACAAATTAGGCAATTTCAGCTGCACACAGGCAGGTCACCAACTCACATCACTGACAGTGGTATGTAACTCACTTGAAGTTCTCTGAACTTTGCACTTCGTCATTTAAAGCAGTGAAAAAACAACCATAATTTTCACCAGTTAAGCTCTAACTTTATCAATAAAGGAAAGGAAGGAAGAGATTTTTTTCTAGATATCTCTGGCTGCTAACCAAAACTATAAGCCATCAACTGCTGTATTTGAACAGGCCGCTTCTTTGAAAAATCATTAAAAATGTAGGGAAAAAAAACACCTCTGAAGAAAGCATGTCATTTGTGATGTCCTAATTTGGAAGTTAAAACTGCTAAAGAGTATGGGTATTTATCTACTGAATAACCAGCTACGCTTTGTCTTTAAAAATTAATAATTTGTTCCTACTTCATACAAGGTTTGGGTTTTGTTGTTGTTCTTTTTTAAGATTTTTAGAATATGGTATATGTGATCTATCACTCTTTACTTCCGTTCTTCTGCTTACTACTGACCTTGTTCTTCATAAGGGTCATCTGGGTCATCTGCAACCAGCTCAGCACTGCTTGGTGTCTCATGGTCCTCCTTGGTCGCAAATATAATTCTGTCTTTTCCTACCATACAGGAGAAAACAAGCAAAAGTTCAGAGAAAACTGAGACATGAAGAGTCACTTACAAAGCTGCTGAACACCACAAGGTAATGAGATACTCAACACCATGCATTAATGTTAATAGTGAATTAATTCCGTTGTATTTATCAGTTACCTTCAAAACAAAATAGTTGTTTGTTCAGAGAAACTGAACATACACAACTGAAATGTTATTCTTCTAAAGTTGCAATTTTCACAGCAACATACTGTAATGGCTGCAGATCACAGTACAATTCATTGAACTGTGAAGTTAAAAAGCTGTTTCAAAACAAGCTCGCACTCTGTTGCCAGGACTAACCCAGATGAAGGGGTTAGACAAAAAAAGGAAGATTGAAAGAAAAACTATACCAAGTTACAGGAAAGTGTTCAATAGGATACTTATTAATAACAGTACTCTCCATTAAGGACTGGTGTCATATTTTACAATAATTATCTGAATTAAATACTGAAGAGCACCTTAGCAGTGTAGAACCAACTATATTGAAAGGTGCTGTGAACATTATCAAGGACAGAAAAACAACACAGTGTGCTTCCTACTCTTGTGCCACTCTTGATTTAACAAAAGTTCTGTAGCGGGGTGGGGGAGGCTTGTATGGAAGCCCAAGTAGAGTTTTCTAACAATTCAGTAAAACTATGAAAAAAACCACTGAGGCAGACAAGCAGAAAAGACCAGCTGGCTAAAACTCTTCTGAATGCACAACTGAGTATTCACTGACTGGAAAAAAAAAATATGCTGAGTTCCCCGAGAACTTCCTTTCATTCTCCAAATTCATGAAGGTCACTACAGTGACTTGGCATGATATAGAAATCAGTATCTTCTTGCCCCTCAGTGTGACCTCAACCAGCAGACGTTCAGTAACTCCCTTTACTTTGCTCAGTAACCATTATGCAGTTAAACATGTCTGAGAAACAGATAAATCTAAACCCTTTTAAAAGGGGAAACAGTTTTCTGTCAACTCTTCATTGTACTCCAGAGAACTTTACAATGTAGAATATCCAGTTGTTTCTTATATAAAAGGAACTAGAAACATATGAACTCTAATGCCCATCACTGTAATTTTGTGAGATGCCATAAGACAACTTACAGACCTTGTAAAGATCGAAGATCTTGTTAAAACAAAGAAATCAAAAACATAAAGTAAAGAGGTCCATAGGTTATGACTACCTCACCACAGTTTATGATCAGCATTCAGTGTGCCAAAGTTTGTAACTTCAAAATTACATTTAGAACTACAGAATGATTTTTTCCCGTTTGAAACTTTACGTTTAGTCACTTTACATTCCTTCAAGGGTGGGGGGGGGAAATATCCCGCAAGACACGAAATGCTCAAGCCTCATAAATACCACAACCCGTTCAATATAATACCTTGCACCGATACAGAACAAAGCTCGCGCTCTACCCACCCTGTCCACCTACAGTGGTTTGCTTAAACAGGTAAAAAAAACCCACCTCTGGCCACTTCAGCTAAACTGGCAGAAAATTAACCGCTACGGGAGGATCCCATTCCGCTGCGCGGCGGGGCGCCTGCCCGCACGCCTCGGCCACTCCGCAGCCGCACCTGGCGAGCTCCACTACTTGCCCGGAGGCGCGCACACACGCCCAGCTCCGGCCATGCCGCGGGGACGTTCCAGTCCCCGGCTGCAGGCCGGCCCCCTGGGCGGTGGAGGCCCTCCGCGCCCCCTCTCGCCTCACGGCCACTCGCCCCGCCGCGGCTTCCCGCCTCCCATGAGGAGAAAGGTCGGAGGAAAGAGGCGAGGCGGCCCTCCCCCGCCGCTGCCACACGCGGGCCGCTTTCCCGCCTCCTCTCCCCTCAGGCTGCGCCTTCCCTTCATGGGCTGAGGTGAGAGTGCAGCCACCCCACCTCGCCCCTGGCCCCCGGCCGCCTCAGGGGCGAGCCCGCCCGGCGTGACATTGGGAGGACAACCCGGGCGCACCTTCTTGCCTGCAGTAGGACATGACGGAGCCGTCCGGTGCCTTTCCCCACAGACCGACCCCGCCGCCGCTGCCCCCTCCGCTCCTCCTCTGCCCCCTCCACAGCAGCGGGACAGCGGCGCGCTGCTCCACGCTCTGACCTCCCGCCTCCGGAAGCGCCTTCCCTGCCCGCCGGCGGCGGCTGACGCACCTCCTGCCGGAGGCGGCCCGCGGGAGGGAGCAGCCGGCCCTCTCAGGCCCGGCCTCGGCGCAGGCCTACATCTCCCAGCTGCCCCGCGCCCGGCGGGAACTACGCGTCCCGGCATACCTTGCGGCGAGGCGGGGCGGGAGGGCCGGGCGAGCCCTGAGGCGCCGGGCGCGGCTCTTGCGGCGGTTTCTGCGGCTCCTCCGGACGGTACCCAGTGAGGGCAAGAACCTCAAGATGTCGAGGAATGTAAGTGCTGCTTGGGCCAGTCCTGCTGTTGCTCCGTGCTGCGTGTGGAGGTGCCCCGGGTCGGCCCGTTGCCGCCCCCCCGAGTGGCCCGTCTGAGGCGAGGGGCCCTGTGTAACGCCTGGGGCAGCGGAGGGGCCGCTGTCACGTCCCGCCTGGCATCTCGAGATGTGCAAAAGAGAAGCCTCGCCTGCTTTCTTGGCTGCCTGTGCTAATTCCCCACAGCCAGCATACGTACAGAGTGCTGGTATATATAAACCCCTGGGCTTTTGTGCTTTAATGTGGCACGGGCTAGGATAGCAATAGCAATTTTGTTTTAAGCTATCTCTTTTTGTTGCCTGAGATGCAATTATTTTAAAGTATGTAGGCACTTTTCCACTGGTGCGGTAAAACGTAACTTATTTATAGCTATGTGTTAACTGCTCTGGAATTCAGGAGTATGACTCAATTTGTTATGGCCTGAATGCAGGGTGTAGACACCACATAGGGAGAGGCAGACTGAAGAAAGTTTGAAGGAACGTGTTGAACCGCTGTAATAGAAATTGTTTTTTCCATCAGGCTTGAGTTTTATTTATTGACTCTATTTCCGGTATCAAAAGTGTGATGAGGCATTTAATAAGCGTGGGAAAGTTTTGGTCCAATACTCTGTAGAGTAGCAGTAGTAACAAAGCTAAAAGACTTATTTTGAAAAAGAATGCTTTCCCCTTTCACACCAATATTGCATTTTTGTTTTATCCCCAACAGTTCTCTGACACAGGCAGCAGAAAAGAACATGTTAAAATCACAAGTGAGTCCAAACCAGGGTTCCTGGAGAGGCTCAGCGAGACTTCTGGAGGCATGTTGATGGGACTTGTGACATTTCTTCTGTCTTTCTACCTTCTTTTTACCAATGAAGTAAGTGAAATACTATCAGTGTTTGTACACAGCTTGAAAATGTTACAGCTGAGGTGATACGCAACTAGTTTTGCATTTGTAGGTTTACTAAAATGGTCAAGTTAAAGCTTTATTTCTTCATCCATGAGAAGAGGATGTGTCTGGAACCCCTGGTGCTTATGCTTGGGATATAACAGAGGAGTGAAATCACAGGGCCACATACAGTATTTCTGTCGAACTGAGTGTAGTAGAGACATTGGCAGTGTCTGATGAAAGATAAGATCCAAAACTTGTAAGCTGATGCAGAAACAGGCTGTAGTATTATTGAAAGAGGGTTGTATGAGCCAACGACGTTCTAGTCTTCTCTCTTTTCTTGGGACAACAAAATGTCCTCATTTCTAGAGTTGTTACAATTGCATTAAAGGAATTCATATTCCATGTTGCAAAACGGAGAGTGTTATTTATTCTCAGTTTTATTTTATGTCTTGATTTTAGATTAAAAAAAAAAGAATGAAAGTAAGTAGGGAATCCTAACACCCTACTGTTGCAAACATACGTGCTTTTGGCAGTTTTGGAGTGGCTAAGCAGAATTCTGTGAATTGTCACGTAAGACTTCCTTTTATACCTCTACAAGAGGAAAAAACTACTCCCAATTTCGTTGACTTTGCAGGAAAAAGCACACCATAATATGATGGTAAGGTAAGGAAAACTTCTGCCAAGTAGTCATATGGGTCTGTGGAAAAAGGACGATAATTGGCATAATTTTTGCAGTTATTTGTGAACAATGAACAAGGTGAGAGGTGAAGAGCAATACATTTGGACCCTTGTAGGAATAATCTATGCGTGTTTGAGGAGCTTAATCAATGTTAGTGGTCCTGCTGCATGGGTAAGAAGTACTGCCCCAAACCGTGTCAGCCACAGAGAAAGAGACAGTGCAGAAGTACAAATGTGGTTCAAGAATATTCCTTGAGGCTGAATATACAAGCGTTCCTTGGGGTCTCCAGATCACTTGTCTGCTAACCTTTTTCACAAAATACTGCTCTGCCATTGATTCTCCACAACGTGATTTTGCTTTTTTTGATTGCAGGGACGAGCTTTAAGGACAGCAAAATCACTTGATGAGGGACTTTCTCTTGTGATCCCTCTTGATAGCATCCACAGTGTGTCTCAGCAGAATGAAGGGAGATTGGTGCACTTAGCTGGCGCTCTGAGTACATCTAAGGTAAATAAACTAGTATCTTGAAGATGAGTAGTTCAAACTTAGCGGGAAGGAAAAATCTTTGCCAATTAAAACTACGTTTGATATCCAGGGAGAAGACATGTAGCTTCTCTCCTCCCCTGTAATCATTGCCGGCTACCACCCAAGCTTTGGTTCTTGGCCTGGAATTGAGGAGATGCTGTGCAGCCTTGGTCTCCCTACTCACAAGCAACATGCTCCCTTTAGCTGTGTTTACCCTCCCACTGCCTTTGTGAATTTCAGTTCCCCTTTATATAGGAAACCTGTTGCGTATTCATGATGTTGTAAACTCTTTAGGCTCTTGCAGTACAGAGTTATGACTTTTTCTGACCGTTTGCCGTGGTCAGCCTGCATTGCAGAAGGTAACACAGAACGGTAGCTTCCAGTTGAATAAAATCTCCCTCTGATTTAAACACTTAAACCTGCATATCATTACCCAGCATTTCTGGTTTTATTTTTCACCGTGGCAATAATTTTTGATAATGATTCTTTAGGTCAGATTTGTCAGTGATATAAAGAGATGCTCCTTTTTGTCTTTCATAACATTTATTCTATATTCAACTGTGTGTAACATAGTGCTAATTATGTCCAGTGAAGTATGCAAATGGGTTTGATAATGAAAGTATAGTGTTTGAGTTCGCAAGGTACAGCATTTATAATGACTTGTATTTTCTTTAACTTTTAAATAGCCTTTGTTTGATCCCAGCTATGGGCTCTCCATCCAGGCTGTCAAACTTAAGCGTCATGTGGAAATGTACCAATGGGTAGAATACGAAGATTCTACGTAAGTGAAAGAAATCTTTAGAAGTTGTTTATAAAGTTGTTTGTTGCACCCCCAGCCTACTTACTGGGGGATGGTATGAGAAGCAGAAAAGCCCTTGTCTCTGTGCAAGCACTGCTCAGCAATAACTGAAACGTCCCTGTTATCAATGCTGTTTTCAGCTCAAATCCAAAATATATCGCCATACTAGCTACTATGAAGAAAATTAACTCTACGCAGTACAAGCTGTTGTCTTAACATGACCCCATCACGTTTTTTTTTTTATGTCCCCACCTCCAAAGGAAAAAAAAAAAAGCAACTAGTCTTTACAGCAAGAGAATTCTATAGCTTTTGGGTTTTTTTAGAGAGTCATTTTAATTTCCTTGGAGATGGTCAATGCTGCAGAATTTCCATCTGATCTGATCTGTTCCGATCTGATAAAGTTTGGGTAACATCCAAGGCCTTTTATCAAATGTTTCCACTTCCTCATTTTGTAGAATTTGAATGGGGTTTCTCGGCCTCCGTGCTGCAGCTGTGGTTTTCTGTTTTCCTTATTGTTTGATGCTGCGCCACCTCAGAGCACATTGATCAATTTTCTGTCATATGTGTCGTCAACAGAATTCAAAGATCTTTACCAATTTATAAAAAAGAAAAAAAAAAAAAAGAAAACACTCATGTCTTTCCCAAAGACTCAGTTTAATGTTCCTAAAGCTTCTTTTTTTTATTGATGTACTTTCTGCCTATCAGGATTTCTGTAACTTCACCTCCATAATACTCCCTGCCAGCTAGTTGATTATCAGAATCAAAACCGTTGTCCCAGAAATACCCGGTCCTGAATTTTTTCAAATAAAACTTTATAATCCTCTTTTTTCCTGCATCTGCTAAGCCTTTCCTGCCGCCATTCTCTAAAACATGATCATAGACCCTCAAGCCAATTTTTTTCCTTGTCCTCAAAAAAGAAATACAAAAAGATTTTTGCTGAATCCAGCAACTTCAATTATGAATTCCAGAGTAAACTCTGATAAACCCACTGACCCCAAAACTGCCTGGTTGATACCTACAGCCTAGCATACACTAGAATATTTCAAAGCAATGAAAAAACATATTGTATCCGGTTGAATCTAGAAGTCAGATTCTTTTCTCAGACTTGTGGACACTTGAGACTTTTGGGCGCATGACTATGAGGGAAATCTCTTAATTTCATTGGTACTTCATATGTGTGGAAATCGACGTACTTAATTAAAACAAGACATGATTCTCAATTTTTAGAAGACTCTGCTACTCCTTATCCTTAATAATCAAAAGCCAACGTTAATTTCTAGCTGTGAAAGTAAACTGCAAATTTTAGTTGCTTGAGACACTCGGATTAGTTTATAATGGGCAACGCTGCAGTCTAGGTACCTTTTCAGTGGGATTTACAAAACTGTAATGAGATGTTAGCTACTCTGCTAATAGTTGCAAGCAGAAGAGGAAAAATGTTTCTGTTATAATTATTCCCCTGACAGTAGCATAAAAGCTATTAGCTGTTATGTAGGTCTGACTCCACAGAACTCATGTTCCAGATATCTTTTTGTGTCATCCCCAAAAAAATGTCAGGAGGTTGTGAAGGTGCGAGAAATAATTTCTCAGTTTTAATATGGTTATGGTGAAGCATCTCTAAAAGATTTATTGATTTAGGTCAGCTTCTCTCACTGACTTTAATACTGATTGTTCCACATTGTTATAGGCAACACCTCCTTGCTGGCAAGATTGCCATAAAAGGGTTGTGACTGTTTAGCATTTGTGTGTAGTTTTCTCTTTGTACAGAGAATCTATGTCTTCAGAATAGGTAGTTCAGAGAAGAGTTAGCTTACTTGTAAAGATAAGTTTGTGTTGCCAGTGAGCTGTCTCTGCATTTCATTTGTAAAATGTATTCTGCCCTTAGCAGGGGTGTGTGTGCACTGTTTTGGTTCTCATCCCACCCCTTTTCTCTGCAGGGAATATGAAGAGAATGGTGAGATTAAGAAAGAGACAAAGTATTCATACAGTAAGTTGATCAACAGAAAGTCACTTTTCTTTTACGCATGTAGCTTGGGCTTTTATGTGTGTGTATTTTGATTTTTGTTGTAAACCCGGTATTTTCTGGTTGGGAAAGAAAGGAAAGAAATGTGAAGAAATAAGCAAAATTCTGTTTTCTAAACAAATGGCAGGACCTCCCTTTCTGAGGTGAAAGGAGGTGTGCTGTTAGCAAGCAACTACTACAGAAAGTCTTGTCTTGGAACTCCTAGAGGTTCAGAGCAGTATCCAGGGATAGGATGCTTCAGAGATAGGACCCATAAGGTCCTCTGTGACAGGAGATGGGAAGAGATGGCAGTGTGTTCAAGGGCATGCCTGAGATTACTCTTCAGAATTGAAGTAATTGGACATATGTCAGGCGTGAGCAGAAAAGAACAGACAGGGAAGAACAGTGTAGGTCCAGCTGTAAGACAGCCTGTTGAGAGTCTGTTTAGGTGTTGATACCAGCTAATGAAAACCATCAGCACCTTCTGATGTGTGCTGCGGCTTTTGCCAAATGTTTTTTTGGCAGGAGCAGAACTGAGAGCATTATTCTGATCTACCCAGTGGCAGAAAAATACTCTGAGTCATCATATATCTGGAGACTTGTCTCTGTGCTTTATTTATCTCTGATTAAAGCACATGGATGTGTAACATGGGTGTGCAGCAGTTTCTGGGTGTGATCATAAAAATACCCCAGCTCAGTGAAGCATGGGACCCTGCAGCATGGAGATGCGTAAGGAATAAACCCGGTGGTTGCGAGCTGTGAAAAACAGCCTTACAGTGGCAGGGAACAAGAAGAAATGCCTCTTAAAAAGACAGCTGCCCTCTCAAGATGGATGGATTCTGTCCAGTAAAAGTCTGTATGTTACTAGATGTGGTGGGTTAGCTTTGGCTGGCAGCCAAGGGCCTGCACAGCCGCTTGCTTACTGTCCCCATCAGCCGGATAGGGGAAGAGATTGGGAAGAACAGGAATGAGAGAGCTTGTGGGTTGAAATGAAGACAGCGAGATCACTTACCCATTTTACCATTGTGGGCAAAACAGACTTGACTTGAGGAAAATTAACTTAATTTCTTGTCAGTTAAAATAAATACTTAATTACTGATTAGGGTGTGGGATAAACACATTTGCTCTAGCCCTTTCCCAGGCTCAGCTTCACTCCAGACTCCTCTCCCCTTGCCTGCCTCTCCCCCAGACCCTTGCCTTGTTATCGCCACAGGTTACACTCACTCCCTTTAGTGAAGCAGTGAGCGGTTCAGGGGCTGGGAGTGCATTTACAGTCAATACCTAGTGGTTTGTCTCTGCCACTCTTTCCTTCTTACACTTTTCCCGTGCTCCAGCATGGACTCTCCCCATGCTGCACTGAATACCTGCTCTGCCGTGGAGCACTTCCTTCTCTGACTTTGGTGTTCCCTCTGTTGATTCTCACTCCTTTTTATTCTCTCCCTTCCCCGTTTGGTGTTTTCTGCCCTTTCTTAAAAATGTGCCCTGAACTTCACTGATGGGCTGAGCTGTGGCCTGCAGTGGGTTTGATGTGGAGGCAGCTGTGTCCAACACAGGGCAGCCCCTGACCTCTTCCCACAGAGGCCACCCGTGCAGCCCCCCCTGCTGCCAAAATCTTGCCATGTACCCAGTACACCAGAATATCCCTGACAATGATCTCTACTCCACTGTTTAACTCTTTTTGCTTCCTCTCTACTCCTTCATGGAAGTAGAGCAAGCTATATCTAATAAGGAAGCTGCTCAGAAAAGGGACTCTAATTTTGTAGGAGTTATAAGAAACCTACTAGAATCTGTTCTGGGGATGTGGGAAGGCTTCTGTGGCCTGAACAAAGGCAGCACTGTGCATTTTTGACAGTGGCACGTAGAGGTACCATCTCTATCTGTTGCTTGACTGCACTGAAATTTGCTAGTTCCAGCAGAGCTCACAGCCTTTCCTCACAAAACCAGATTATTCCCAAAAAGTGGAGCCAGGAATCAAACCCAACAGCAAAGCTCCTACTGAGTGAAGTCGAGTTACAATTTTATTGCTAAAACCCCTTTTTTCTAAATCATGCTATTCATCATTAATACACTGGGAAGATGGACTGAAGTATCAGTACAGATTGTGACATATATATTTTGATGTAAACATTATTTCTGCAAGTGTAACTTAGTCTGATTCACTGACTGAAAGGTGTCTTCAGTAACTAAGATGAGTGGCAATTTTTCCTGTTTTCTCAACTTTCATATCATTTTCTTTAGATACTGAATGGAAATCAGAAGTTGTGAACAGCAGAAACTTTGATCGAGAAATTGGACACAAAAACCCTAGGTAATGTACCACCTAGTACAGTCCCTCTAGATGCTGTCACTGTATCTGATCAAAGATGAAAGCTAAATCTTCATGACACAATGAAGTAGGTGGAAACTGTTGGTCTTTTGGTAGTTGGGAGAACTAAGGCATAGAGAGATTAGAGACCAGTTGAAAACTTCCTAGTGGAACCAGAATTAAGTAATGGCTGGACATCAGGCTGTTACTGTATTACCTCTGGACCACGTGGTGTCCGCGTAGGAGAACTTGAATGGGTTACTTTCTGACTTTTATTGTCTGTTAGTGCAGTCTATTAGTAATTCTTTCCTCTATTACAAGTATGGGGTTATAATAGCAGGCGGCCCATGAGCTTGTCATGCCACTTGCGTGCTGTTTTTTCTAAGCTAGTATGCATGAGCTCACAGGCCTATTTGTGGCAATCGTCCATATATAATTTGTTTCATGTATCTGTCATCTGCGGTATTTTACTTACACTACAACGTGCCATTTTTAATGCTAAGTTTTAGCTTCTCACAGCTTTTGTCATTCTCACAGCACCTGCTTGGTTCCTTAGGATGCAGGATGCCATCTGGCAAAAAACATCATGTGTGAGTGAAAAATACAGCTGGAGGGATAGTAGGACCAGGATTTCAACAAGACTTTGAACTTTGCAAAATCTCCAGAACTTTCTTTCGGTTCTGTGGGCTCATCCAAATACGCTGTCCTTTATTTGGAAGTACTACTTCAGGCGGGAAAGCGAAGATCTATGTGTTTTTAATGATAAGTCCCAACTAGCAGACTTGTATAGACAAGAGATAACGGAAAAAAGGATGCACAGATGGCATGCCTGCTTTGTCTGTCCTCCTCATGCACGTTTTTTTGTTAATGAAAATTCTCCAAGCATTCTCCAGTAAATGCAAATCTCCAATTGAGAGTAAGAAACATTTTTTATTTAGTGCTCCTGCAGTACATAATTTAAAATGTGCTGCAGCTAAGAACATTTTGTCTGAGTGTATTGGTACAAACCAAGGAGACTGAGCACAACTGTGGTGGATCTTTGCGTGAGGTCGCATGGTGTGTGCAGACATGCTGAACTTTAGAATTCATGCCTAGCATTAATGAGACTCTATTTTAAGTGTGTACTTCTAGTCTTCTTCCTCTGCCCATCCATCTTATCTTTTTATGCAACTTACACATTTGTGAAAATAAAACCTGTTTACTGCCAAGGAGATTCTAGTAGTACTGCTACTTACGAAAATGAAGTAAAGTCTGTGAGTAGAAGATTCCTGAGTTTTGAATTTAATTAACATGGCCATGATGTAGAAGTACCTTTATATGGAGAACGCTTATGATCTAGGTTTCTTAATTTAGCAGATGAGATCTAGCAGTTGACAGCGGAAGCTATATAGATTCAGGCTAGAAATAAAGTGCATTTATGAGTGTAGTTAAACGTTGCAGGAATTCATCTAGGAATGTGATCAATTCATTGTCACTCAAAACCTCTGTGTCACCACAGAACAGCTTCCGAAGAGCTGAACTCCATTTCAGCTCATTATAGGTGAAAAAACTAGTGAAAAAACTAGTGAAATCCCGTAGTGTGAATGGAAGGTCAGGCCGAGGGATGAGCCAGTCCCATCCTGTCTTAACTTATTTTAATGGCTTCAACACTATGAAGTCTGGACACAGTTTCTTGATGGATTTGTTTTCATGTCATGCCAGCCATTTAGCTCTTTGAGTTTCTCCTGGTGTTTGACATAGTACGTTTTATGTGCTGTATGTTACATACTGCAAATCAAGAGTTTGATCATAATTCTGGGACTAATCAGGGGCTCTCTCTGTTCCTCAGTGCAATGGCTGTGGAGTCTTTCACTGCTGTTTCTCCTAACGTTCAGGTTGGCAGCTTTGTTCTTTCCAACGGTAAGAATTGCTTTGTACTGGTTTTGTGTCCGCTGTTGTATCAGCAGCGGACTTTGGTTCTTTCCACAATGGCAGTCATTTCAAGTGATAATCGGGAAGCCAGCCAGCAAATTGGCTGTTTCCATGTTAGAGACTGTACCTGAGCTTGTTTCTTTATTCTGCTTAGGTCTTGTGGATAAAATTGATAACTTCAAGCAGTTGAGCTTGTCAAACCTTGAGGATCCACATGCTGATGTTACCCGAGGAGGAGATTATTTTTACCACAGTGAGAACCCCAGGCGTCCAGAAGTAAGATGAGAAAGATAAACCAAAGCAATGATTACTGTTAATGTGGGAAAAAAAAAAAAAGTTGGGGCATGTCCTAGTTCTATTTAAATATGTAGAAATTGGAGTGCAGACCATCACATAGGATGACAGCCTTCGTACAGTCCTTCAGCATGAGTGCTTCTCTTGCAGGAAGGTTCTGATCCTGCTGCTTTGTCTTCAGTTTTCTTGAGTCTGCCAAGCTTTTAAATGGAAGACACAGGATGGTGCTGGGCAGTGGGTTCTACCTCTGCCTTGCCGTATTGAACAAAGAAATAGCTCGTTGTCAGCTTGTGCTGCCTGCCCTCCTCTGCCAAAAGATGAAATAACAAGGGATGGACGTAGGATCTCACTGGTGTTAATGTGCTCCTGCAGCTAAATCAGAGGGGATAATGCAAAACAGGATTTGAGCTATCCTGTTTCGGCTATCAAATAAGCCTGAAAAAGGTACAGCTTGGAGATAATTCTGGGTATCCTCTGGCTTGACATAAACATTAATACATAATGGATGTTGCCATGCAGAGTTGTCTTTCCTGTGATTTTCCTTGGTAAAGGAAATTTTCTTGACTTCCAGTATTCTCTTGTTTGTAGGTAGGAGACCTTCGTGTCTCGTTCTTCTACGCAGGTCTGAGTGGAGATGACCCCCATTTGGGCTCTGCTGATAAGGTGAGTCTTCAGCTGTTTCTGTATTTTGCAAACTCTGTTCCCAACTCAGTAACCAGTAAATACTTTTCCCTTTCTTCCAAGGTGACTGTGATCGCTCGCCAGCGAGGCGATCAACTGGTTCCATATCATACCAAGTCTGGAGATGTCCTGCAGATTCTGTACCCTGGGGATCTCTCTGTGGAGGTGAGATACCATAGTGTACTAGTGACGGGTTAAAATTAGAGATGGTAGTGCAGAAGCAGCAGAGGAATAAGCTCTCCTTCTCCTTCAGGCCTGCTTTAGAGGAGGAGGTGCTCAATGTAAGCATTGGCTTTTCTTTCTCCTTTTTCTAGGACAACACGTTATAGCCTGTGTTTGCCTTCCAGGTTTCTGCATGTTCTTTGTGTTGCAGCAAAATGCCGTACTTCGCCCACTAGCAGTACATTATTTGGCTATAGTTATTCCTTATGGTTTTTTTTTAAATTTTATACAGGAGCTGTGGCTAAAGTAGCTATATATTTATTTTTTTAAAATCCCCTTGTGTTGCTCCTGAACATCCTTTGCTTTAAAGGCCGTTTCTGTGCCTTCTCATTTTGCTTTTATTTGCTCTTTGTTAGTTTCCCACTTACACATGCAGGCACGTGCATTTGAAAAGGTTGTATGTAAAAATAGTAAAAAACAGGCTTTAATTAAATAAACTGTAGGAGCTGTCCTCTCTTCAGCTTCTAATAACAGGAGTTTAGACTTGTTTGAAATATTTATTGCTGTTCTGGCTGAGAAAGGACCTTCAGGCAGAGCATTATGCTCCAATAAATCCTGCATGCTCCAGCAATTTGGTGATTCATTTACTCCTTTTAGTAGGTTTGTTTCCATTAATGGTTTTTTCATGCCCTACTGCAAAAATCCTAGATGTCAAGAATTTACAGGAGCTCCCAAAAGCAGTTAAAAAGGCTTTTGTTTTGAGTCAAAATAGAGTAGCAGTAGAATCAGCTCTCTGCTGGGAGCTCTGAATCTTCATTAGACAGAATTTAGTTAATTGGAAAGAATAATTCATAGAGTACCTGTACGTACAAGTAACCAATACACATCTTTTCCCATTAAGTGCTTTCTTATGTCTTAGCCATCTTCATGCATCTGTTTTATATGGGCACATTGCCCATTTTGAAAAAACTTTATTCAGAATTCTTGCAAATGGATGTTTTGCTTTTATCTTTTCTTCCCCGCACACTGCTTGCTTTCTTTCATATACCTTTCCTTCAGCCATCAGTGGATATTTTGCCTTTTCTCTCTTCCTCCAACAAAGTGAAGTCAGGTCATTTCTTGTTACATTTACTTAATAGCGTTGTATTTTCTACAGTACTGTTGAACGTATCCATTTGCAGCAAAACCTGTGTGCTTTCTGCCTGTGGTTATAATGTGTCGAATGGTGCTTGTTTAGCTGTGTTAATTTAGAAAAATGGTTTCCTGTGCTGCACTTTGAAACCTTTCCTAGTGCGCAGCAATACCGTGCAAAAAGACACTGCAAGATGAGCTGCAGCCTATCTTCTATGAGAGAATTTGTACTCCTAAGATGCTGTGGGTTCTGATCACCTCATAATACACTGGAATCAAGAGGATCTCAAAAGAAATTGAGAAACAGGCTGCATATAATGGTGTTTGCTTTCAGGAAGTGTTTCAGAAAGAGCATGAGAGTAACACCATGAAGACCTGGGCCCTCCGTGCAGCAGGCTGGCTGTCAATGTTTGTAGGCATCAGCCTAATGACCCGAATCTTTTACACTTTGGGTAAGTTTTTTACAGAAAGGTAAAATGATGTAGAAATAGGATCATAATCCCTACAGACATCCTCTCTTGCTCACATATGCAATTAATTAATTTGGAGGTCAGGAGGAATCTGGTTTGAGCTCCGATTGGATTTGATCTGAGAGTTACTGTAGGCAATTGCAGGTAAACAGGATCCCAGAACCAGGTGGTTGCTTTGTGAACATTAAAGAAAAAATAAAAAAATACACAAATATCTGTTGTCAGTCTCAAAAGATGCCAGCCCAGTGCTTCCTGAAATGAGAAGCCGAAACACATGTTGGGCTGGTTCTTCCAAGTCTAACTCAAGGTGCTGCAATCCAGTTCCTTTGTACACCCGTACACAAGTGGTCCCCCCAACAGGCCTTAATTACTAGTTGTATAGTAACATGGTTTTGTGTCTGGTTATTCTACACTACTGTGAACACACAGCAAAAAATGTTTTTGTTTATCCTTTTAGCATACAAAAATGTTGGAATAAAAACTTAGAGAAAAGCAGGATGGTGCTTCCAACTTGTATAAACTTCAAATATCAAAGCTATCATTTGCTTTGTAGTGGTGCGCAATTTTTTTTTCTTATTTACTTGTCCATATACATGCTACTGCAAGATTTATTGTTGCCAGAAATAAATTTTGGTGCTAGCATATTGTATCAGTTGCCCTAGGCTTGTTCCATAGCTGCAAGGCTTTCAGTCTACTCTGCCTCTCATGCCTTGGACAAGACTTCAGACTTAATTTTGGATTACCTTCTATCTGAAGAGATGAGGAGACCGTTGTCTTAGATGTTCAGCTGTTGCTTAATTATCAAATGCCCTGAGGATAGTCTGCTGAAATGCCTTATCCAGCGCTCTTGATAAATAATTAGACTCTGTCTTTTGATTGCAATAGCGAATGTGCAAATCCTAGGCATGAATAAGGCTTCCTTTTTGAACTATCATCTTGTCAACTGCTTTATCCCGTTTAATTCTTTCTGCAGTGGACTGGTTTCCTATTGTGAGAGATCTGGTTAACATTGGATTAAAAGCATTTGCCGTCTGTGTAGCCACTTCGCTGTCGCTCCTGACCATCTCCATTGGCTGGCTCTTCTACCGCCCTCTCTGGGCTTTGCTGATCGGGTTGCTCTCTGTAGTTCCAATTGTGATTGCGAAATCTCGTGTTCCACCAAAGAAGCAGCAGTGAGAAGGACGCGGTCGGCTTTTGTGCCAAATACTGGTTAGAAACTTTCCAAATGCATTTCTGTCGCGGTTACCACAGCATGCTTGCGGCGTATCACAGCTCAGCAGTGTGCACCAAGAGCTGGGGACAGGGCTTGAATGTGGTTTTTGATACACTTTATCCATGAAAAATATGACTATAGGATGCTGTTAGTAGGAAGTCAATGACATCGACTTCGAGGAAGAAGGCATTTTGGAGTCTCTCTATATAAGTGAGTGAACAAGTGGATTTGTACCTCTTACCACTTACTAATTCTCCCCGATTTGAGAACTGGCAAGTTCTCACTGACAGTTGGAACACCTTGTGTATTACGGAGAAAGTGCCAGCTTTATCCCATGGAGCGTGATTCGATATCCTTAGGAAATACATGTGTGTACCTGCTTCTGACAATCCCTCCCTCTGCTGCCTTTTCTTATATGCACAGGCACGTATCATGCACACTTCCGTGGCTGATGCATTTGGAAATGTACGTGTTCAAAGGTAAAACGCAGTTTAGTCAAATTTTATACAATACTTATACAAAATGTATGCTTTTGGACTGAGGATTTTCAGAGTAACTTGAAATAACAAGCGACCAGGTTAGCAGTGCTCTGAGGTAGGGTGGATTTGTCAAAAAGCATTGATTCATCCCAATTTTTAAAAGTCTCTGAAGTTATTCTTGGTTAAGCATCCAAAATGGTAGCGTGGACTATACCACTGCATAACTATTTCAAAATTTAACTTCAAATTGCACTCATTTAAGGGGATACTCAGAGGTCACTAACCTTTAAGAATAAAACCTGCTGCCTTGAAACAAAATTAACTTTTACAATTGAATGTATATTCTTTATATTTGGGTTTTTTTTTGCTGTGTATACTGTTTCTTTCTTGAATTTCACTTAGTAAGGACAATGAACATATGCTATGAAATTAAATAATGAAAACATTTTTGCCTGATTAGATTTCATAGACTTTAGGAGCCTAAATTTTGAGCTTTATATCAACGTTAGAGGAATGCCGCCTTGTAGTGTTGTTGGCTCATGTTCACACAGTTCTGCTCTAACAAGTACTTGACATTAGAGACTGTCTTATACTGTTGTTAAGTCTCTCTCCACCTAGCTAGAGTCTGGCTTCTAGATGTGCCCTTGCTACACTACAGTGGGGGTTTTTTTCTGTAAATATACACAATTCAGTACAAAAATAATGTCTTCATTTATGAAATCCGGTTATGACCATGAGGAGAAATGTGTTCCCCATACCAAAGGAACTTAACTTGAACATACATAGAAGCAAATGTTTGCTACAAATGGTACTGAAACAGAGGTCTAAGTTATAAATGTTTTTGAGAAGTAGTAATTACTTTCTTAGCCTTAATTTTTTTCATTCTTCTGGTAGTTCAATGTTGTCAATTCAGACTCGTGTTTCGATTCCTCTGGTAAAAGCAGGAGTAGTGAGTGAAAGGTTATAGGAAGTGCAGGGGGGCTCATGCACGCGCTGACGGGCGTTAGCGATACTGCACAGTCTCCTGCTGCTCGCTAACACCGACTTTGTTCCATCAATTAAGAATCACACTCCGCTGGGGGGAAAACCAGGTGTTGGACTAATGTTTTACCAGTGATGCAGGAAACTAACCAGCATTACCATATAGGAGAAGACACACTTTTCTACAGAAGTGCTGAGCTTTTGTATATTTAATAAAGTACAATTTTCAAAACGTTGGTCTGTAGGCTTCTTTTTTATTACATTTATGCATTGCATGCTTCATGTCCAGCGACACGGAGGATTAGTTTGTAGCTTCCACATGAGCTAGTTTTCTATTGCTGGTTGAGGGTTTTGTGCAGCCTGCAAGGATTTCCTCATTTTGGGAAGTGAGTTCCTAATAGCAGCACACCTGCCATCTCCTCTTTATACTTCCATGTGATGAAAGGCTGATTCCAGCCTACCATGCTTTTACTCCCCATCACTGGCTACTGAAGCAATAGTAACTTCCTTGCCTCCATCTTTGTTTGAAAAATATGATGGTCCAACCTGACTGGATACAGCGTCTGGTATTCTTCAAGAGACCAGGGGTTTTCCTATGCATTCAACAGTTTAAATACTTTTGTCTTACATACTAGTGTGTGCACAGGAATGATGTTAAATAAAGACAGACTCCCGTGACAGAAGAACTTCACGTTTCCCAGGACGGGTGTGCTGGCAGAGCCAAGGCTCGCTTTCCTTGCGCGTACACAAACAAGGTTTCTCTAGAAACAATGGAAGCAGTATTTCTCTTGCTTCCTTACCAAGATCTGTCAGAACATGTACCTGATCTGTCAATCATCTTCCCTTTCTGCTTTGGTCGCCTTTAAAGCGTATTTACTCTTTCATCTTTTGCATGCGTAGGTTAGGAGAGCTGCCTCCCTGAGGAGTAGGATCCTGCCCTCTGAAGATGTTACTGTCTCTCCCTGCTGACTATAAGTAGTCACTAGACTCCTAAGTTGGCTTATCTGTGCTGAGTGTCCCAAGTTTGGCAGTACGGAGTCGCTTTGGTACAGCTGGTACGTTTTAAGCAGATGAAAACTTACCGGTACCAGCAGGAGCTGGAGGTGGGCCCTCGCATTCACAGGACATCTCAGGGTGCGTCCTGCGTACAGGTCACGTCTGCCTCCTAGACCTCCAACTTAGGTTGTTTTTTTTTTTTTTAAATCATTTAGAATTCGGTAGCAAAAACTAAAAACTCAGCATGGATGGTGCACTCTTATCCTTGCGTGAGAGTCCTTCCAGGGAAACAGAGCTGCTTACAGAAGAGCGAGCCGGCCAGAGGGGAGGCATAATGGACAACATACTCTTTTTCCATACTTTATTTTGTTCTACAAATACAGTACAAAAATAGAGTTCTTTCTGAACATAATGAAATGTAAGCCATTTTCTCACATTTCAATCTTTCCTCTGTGACAATGTCCAGCAATGACTAGGCTGTGCTCCCCTCTATTTCTGAAGAGACAGTGTCAGTGTAATTTAGTTATAAAAATACTGCAAAAGACAGATCAGCATTTCTATTACAAAACTGCAGGAAAAGCTTGTGTAGATTTAACATTCTTCTCAAGTGTTTTAATGCTCAGGTACTGGATAACATTTACAAGAGCTCTATTGTTGCAGTGAATTTAATTTCTGACAATGACAGGCAGCCAGTTTCACACGTTTTGCTCCTGAACATATCCACGTGGTCTTGATAAAACTGAAACAAGTATGTATATATTCAAATTACTTAAGAAGACATATTTAACCGTAAGTTTGAAATGAGGACAGGACTTCTTTCAAATGCACAAGATTTCTGAAAGTCAAGGAAGATGGTAGGCTGAAAACCCAAAACATTTTTCACAAAAGGCAGAGATTCTTTAGAAAGTAAATTTTCAGATTCATCCAAAGCTTGATCGCGTGCTTCTTTACCCCTTAGAGGAAGTACTTCCCCTTCTGTGATGATGAGACAGTGAGATCAGCACTCTACCCCACCACTGATTTGAATAAGGTATGAATCAATGAAGGTGTTGGTAGTCCTTTGGCCAGCTCACCACAGACTGTCAAAGAGCAACTGCGTGCTTTAGTTCTGAGCAAGCAGGACAAAAATGGGAAAAGACAGTGCTAATGACAGGAATGCCTCAGAAACCGAATCAGTGCTGAGTGATACAAGAGAGCAAAAAAACCCAATAGCACAAGGTGATTTTCTCAGAAGGTACAGCTGCACATCTGCTTCTCCTAAGTCCGAGGAAAAAAGGATGAACCTAGTGACCTGTGTCAGCAAAAGAATCTCTTGATACTGAATGAGGCTGGTCCCTGGTAGCTCAGAAACACAAGCGCACGGGAAGACTAAGTCCTTAACTGGCAAAGGCTACTTTTGTTGTGACTATTGTTCTTGCATCCGGAAACAGCAAAGAAATGCTTGTTCTGATCACAGTTTCTCAAACGGGAACAACTGTGCTGCTTCTCCTTTCATTTCTCGCTTGCTCTTTCTGGTTGTCTTCTCTTCTTTTTTTTTCTCCAACTGGCGATTTTGGGGCCAAGAAATGGCCGCATCCCCTACTGCAGTCTCTGAACTCGGACCCCCTTCTTCATCGGAAGAGAAACCTGCTCCTTTGCCTGTCTCAGGTGCTGATGGCTCAGTCTGGAAAAAACAGGTGTGGAAATTCAAAAGTTGCTCTAGAAACCACCCTTTCTTAAAAGGGCTTGTCTTCTGCCACAGTGACACTTAAGGGCATCACAAAAGTTTACTGCTCTGGTTTGGGCTTCTCACCCAAAGCAGTGTGTTTCTACTCCTGGATGTCAAGCATTCTTTCAACACAAGCAAAAAGATTTTTGGCTGTGGAAGAATAAAAATAAACCTGCTTTAAAAAGATCACGCTTTTCACCTTTCTCAGTGGGGAAAAGATTAAGAATTAAAACATCTAACTTGATAACAAGCAGCAGCCCCCTCTCATCCTGTCAGCTACTTGGTTGGCTTGGAGGAATAAATCTAGGAAGGGGGTATGTCAAAACAGAAAAAACATCCCAAAAAATGATGCTTTGGGAAACACTAATCTCTTGTTAAACAATAATGAATCTTTCATGGACGTGACCACATTGAATTTCTGGAGTAGTTTTCCCCAGTTGCTAGTCACAGGCTAACAACAGGAAAGAAAAAGATTTTTCTGCACCCTGGGAAGTTCTACACTCTGCAGCTGGAAACATGACACATTGGAAATTCTGGAAAAAGGGTATCTTGGTAGAGAAATATCATCCTGAAAAACAAATCACTAATGAAAATGCAGAATACCTTGACGGAGTAGCGTTGCTTCAGTCTCTCTCTGATGAGAAGTCCTTTTGTCAGCAGCTTCCAATTCCCCAGAGCTCTTTTCTCACGCTTCTGTGTGGGATTGTTATTGAATAGAGAAAATTTACTATTGTAAGTTTCAATGTATTTACACCCACAGAAAGTTTGAAGATTTTAAAGTGCCATTAAAAAAACCCAAGCCAACTTAAATGTGTCACTTTAAAAGATTATAGGCCCGTAGAATTCTTAAAGAGTAAAATGTATTGGTGTCCAATTATCTACTAAGTACATGAATTACTGTCACTTTCTAATGTGCACCATGACTACGTAAATTACACCAGAGCCACATGCAATACTTTAACCTCCAATGTGTATTCCTCATTTTTTTTCCCCAGCAGCCATGGAAAACTATTCCAGAGTATGCACTACTTCAGATCTTGCTACACCCTTGCATTGCATCCCACTGCAGTCCAGACAGCAAGCCCAAAATGGGGCATCTGGAGGACGCAACCAGCCCCTCGGTCACAGAGCGCTGTGTCTGGTGCTTACACAGCCCAGCCTTGTTTCACTGTCCACAGTGTCGATGAAATTTACTTAACAAATGTAACAATAAGGAAGCCGCAAAAACAATTCCCACCTCCTTCTCCTTCTTTTCTATTTCTGCTTGTTCATTCTCCCAGGCAGCAATGAGGACCTCTTTATACTCCTCACAGACAACGTAGCCATCGGTACTAGGAAGGAGAACACAATCCTCTGTCAGCTACTAGAAGAAAAAAGAAAGGGAGGAAATGCCCGCTGACCCAGCCAAAGCAAAAGCAAGCTACTGAATACGGGCAGAACCATCTGTCTGTCTCATACGATCTAAGCGTGTAACCCACTGCCTATCCTCCCTGCACAAGCGCAGACTCTGAAAGCACACACAGTCACTTCTGTACGCCAGGGCCACTGACTCCGCTGCCACTACTAGCACAAAAGAGAGGGCATGTACTCTGTAACACAGGGTATGCAGCTTCTGCAGGACATCAAAATCTATCAGCTGCAACAAAGCAGCTTTACATACACTGGGTGTGAGTAACCACCGTGAAAATCAAATCCAGTGATGGCCAGAGCACAGTCAATGTCCAACTTCCGCGCCAATCTGTTCAGGTTTGGGAGTCTCAGCTGCACACAGCCAACGGGTAACATGGATGGCAGGAAAAGATAGACATTTCCATATTCATTCCGAGGAACCTGTTACGGCAAAATTAAAGAGAAATGGTGACACTCCTTCTTTCTGGAGAGAGGTGAAAATCCCTGCTGCAACTCAGGGACTCTCCCTTCCTTCTGACCTACTAGATTCCACTCTCGTATTTGATTAACATTCACGTAACAAGGCACAAGCCTAGATTTTAGCTGCATGGTTATCTCCTAGCTACGTTCTCTGCCCCGGCCTTGTTACTGTAATGCAGAGAATCAGAAAAACAAACATGGGGTAGGCAAATTAGATTAATAAAATTATAAAATTAGCAATCTCTGCTCACGACTTGTACTCAGGAAAGGTTTCAGTGAAGTTTTGACCATTTCCTCCTGGGTTTAGTTATCTCAGAAGTCTTAATCCTGAATCCAGATGTTATTGACTGATCTCACCTCTGAAACATGCAACTTCTACAAAAATAAAGTCCACAGCTCCATACAAACACTCCCTTTAACACCAGCCCTCTGCCTTCCTAGCTACCTTTCCATCCACTGCGACAGGCGGCTGATAATCCTCTGTCTGCCAGCGACCAAACAGAGCCAGGTCCTCTTTGTCCCGGTTTGCAGGCTCTGCAAGTCGTGCCTTCCTCGCCTGGTTGGAAAATCCTTTCACCATCTGTGTAAATACAATGACCAAGCCTGTAACACCACAGCAACAAGCTGCCGGTGATTTCAAGCTTTCTTAGCACATCAAAGGATGTTAAGCTCTGGGAGAGAATAAATGTCTATTTCCTAGTTTCAGCACCAATTGCTTATAAATGATAACCCACAGCACCTGTATGCAACAGGGAGCCAGACACTGCAGTTCATATAAAATGCCAGGACACCTTTAAAGAAGATGAAAAGGGTGCAGTTCTGCTAGACAGATGCCCTTGGGGTGGAAAGAAAAGATAGCTGGGCTTTGGGTAGTATACAGGAACTATCGGCACAGTAGGTGGACAGATTCACAATGCTACCACAAACCACTCAAGCAAGTGAGAAATCTACATCTGCTGACAGAGAGAAGGCAAAAATGGAAACAGAATTGAGACTGAACTTTAGAGGGCAGATGTGTTGCATAGGAGGACATCAAACCCTCTTACCTTGTAAGGCACTTCTCCAATCCTCACCACTCGAGCTTGCTTTAGCCAAGTGTCCTTGGAGTGCAACGTGTGTACACAGTCTCTAAAAAGGCCATAAGGAAGCACCGTAAGAGTTTTGAAGTTTCTCCCTAAGAGGCTTCCAAACTGTTATTCACATGTTAGGCATTGTAAAAACCCTGTATCTAAGCGATACACAAACGCTGTCTGAGCAGCTAAATGCCTCACCCTGTCCATGCACGTGGCCTGAGACTACTGCTAATACCGTCATGGTCTTCACACAAATTAGCTCTTCAATTTGTAAAAATAATGGCAGTCACACATGAGATGTGCCCCACTCACCTGGAGTAGACAGCCTCTCCCCTGCAGTACCCTAGGACAGCAGCTGACTCAGGATAGATCGCCTCGTATTTCAAGAGGTGCCTCTTCAGGGCATAAAGAGGATGGTTTTTGTACTCTCCAATTGCTGTTGGTAGAGGTTGATCTTGAAGCTTAACTTGAAACTGTAGGAATTATACAAAGAAAAGTGATTTCGCAGCTCTCTTGTACTACCATTTGTAAGAAAGTAATAATGATTATAACATGGATCAAAGGAAAAAAACACCAGAAACTGAATCAGATGAGCCAACAAACCAAAGCATTCTTGTTGCAAATAGGTACTTAGATGTGTACCCAAATCTTATGTATTTTAAAGACTCTTTCCAAGAAGGGTAATGCTAAATTGTACAGAAACCACATCAGTAAGTTTCCGGCATGGGCTGTCCAGTACTTTTGCTATCTAGGTTTCTCCGAACAGCCTCCATTTGATACTATTTTAATCTATCGTTGTACTTTCCCTTTAAAACATGCTCAGTCTGAACCTTTCAAGCTCAAATACAAACTTCCTTCCTCATGGAAAGATTCCTAATGATTTTTGCCTGAATGGAAATCCAAGGACTGGACTCCTGGCACTAAATATCCTGAATAACCTATTGCCATTTACCTCATTTTCCTCCTTCTTGTCTCTTTCCACATAGGGACTTTTATATGGCTGCAGCGTGTCTTCCCACCACTCAGGGTCCACACGACTCTTCCTTGTTGTGGTCATCCACACTGGGTCATATCTTTGCGTCACATCCCTGACACTCCCATCATTGTCAAATCCCACAATGTAGGAAAGCGGCTTTGTGGCATATGTGAAGCACAGCTGGGGCTGGCCAACGTTGCCATGAACGCAGTCTACACACACCCACTTGTCCTCACGTTCAAGGAAAACCTCCAGCCACTGGTCTGTGCCCACCACTTTCCTTACCTCCTGCTGTCCATTATCCTCATCACTAGAAATTATTTTGTTTCTTTTTCTCTGTGCATGAGGCAAGGCTGGAGCTGTACTTTTTGCTGGCCTAGGCTCAGCTCCATATGAATTTCTGGATAGCCTTGATTCTGAAGTCTCGGTTTTTGGGCTTTTTATAGCCGTTACCTTTGACTTCTGGGAGCCCACTGAGCTCCTCTGCCTTTTAGAGACGATTTCAAAATCCTCATCAGAGAGATCACTCTCCTCCTCTGAAACCTCAAAGTCCGAAACACTGCCCTCATCACTTCCACTCTCTTCTTTGTAACACACTTTGGAGGCCACTCGTCTCCGGCGATCATTCTTGGGCCTGACTGGCACATCTTTTTCCACTAAACCACTCTCTTCATTACTAGATTCCTTCTGTTCCTGGCTACCTGCAGTCAACTTTGACTTGCGTGTCCTTTTGGTCTGAGCAGTTTTGCGTTTCTTTGCCTCCTTGTTGTCTTCTTCAGTCTCTGAGGACTTTTCATCCTGTTTGGCTTTTCTGCAAGGGCATTTTTTTGCCACGGCTTTGGGTGTTGTGGCAGAGCTCTCCTGCCCCTCGGAGGTACTGAGAGACTGTCTCTTGGATGAGCTTTTTACCTGCAAAGAAAGAGGCTAGGTCACTTTTATTACCATGGCTAAGAATATGTTAAAAAAAAAAAAAAGACTGAAATCAGCACAAGGTGTGTGCAGACCAAAGACAGGCAGGCATGGTCATTCTGTGTGTCTTAGGGACTTGGAAACTTCAGGCCAACGGCTGAGGAGAGGTGTACTCAAGCAGCAAGTGTTTGCTGTCTAAATTTTAAAGAAATTTAAAAGCACTGAAGCATAAGAAGTCTTTGCTGAAACACACAAAATGAGTGTTGTTTTTAAAGGAGAGACCTACAAAATAAGGGTATGCATCTTCCGCACTACAGACAGAACGTTGTTATCACCCTGGTTGACACAGTAAGCAATTCGCTTCAAGCTGCAGCAGCCAGAAAGTTTTTTCAACCCTACTCTCTAAACCAGTAACCTATACTTTATTTCACACACGCAGAAAACCTACCTTTGCTCTTGTCTCCTTGAGAGGAATAGGCTGAAAAGACAGCACAAGGCGACACAGCAGCTGCAATGCTCGCAAAATAATTAAAAATATCTGCAAAAGAAAAAGTAAAGCATGTTTAATCTTTTTTCAAGGTATATAAAAAAACTCTTTAAAGTCTTTTACAATCTGGGTTCTGTCACACATCATTTTCCTTCCTACCTTTTACCCAGTGCTGTATACACTGACACAGAGGTGTAGGTAGACACCTAAGTCACCAATTTGTTTTCTCCAAATCCTTCCCTCAAACACCCCTTTGTGTATGACCTGACAGCACTGCAGCACTGATCTAGCATGCAACCTCAGGAACCAGCCCTGCACTTCCCACTCACTTACATGAACCAACTCTTCATCATCACGTGCAGCATAGATGGCAAAGCGCCTCTCCAAGGTCGACTGAAGGGATTCTCCTTTTTCAGTGGAAAGCTCATCGTTGATAGTGAAGGTTCCAACAAACCTGAAATACAAGTGTCATGGTTTGACCTCAACCAGCAGCTAGGACCATGCAGCTGCTTGCTGCATATTGTCTAGCGTTTGTGACTGTATTCCTAAACTTCATAGTTCACCTTTTCCTTCTGTAAAAAGGACAGACTCTCACCCTTGTATCTAAAATCAGAAAAAACACTGAAAATTGGTAATTACATTTACCCCTCTCCTTGAATCCTGGCTCTACATTCTACATGATAGCATGATTAGGAGACAGAGTTTTACCATTTCACCAAGTTGGAAAGGTAGGGAAGGTCCACTTGGCCTGCAGGCACTTTTGTGAAGCAGGTGGGGATGATGGATAGACCAATGGCATGAAGATCTGGCTGGCTGCAGATCCTGTTCCTATAGAAACCATTTGCTAATAAACACAAGAGGTGAACCTGAGAGAAAAAAGTTTCTATAATGAGTTCACAACAGATTTGCTTTGCTGGAACTACTGTCCGTGGTACAGATGAGGAAGGCTTTACTGTTCCTTTTAACAGAGACAGGCAACAATGAAGCCTCCCAAGCATACCATATACTCAAGACAGTAAAGCCCTGAAGTCCCTCTCAGTGTCTTCTGCTTATAGCTGACAGTTTAACCCCACCAGAATGAAGAGATACACACTCATTGAGAAATATACACCCTACTCACATCTGCTTTGATTTAGAATTTTACTAATGCAGTCACTGATGTTTCTAACTTACAGTTCAGCCAAAGTCTAATGAGCATTTGTCAGCACTACGGCCTTTTTACCTTTTCCTTCTAGCCACAGCCCCAAATTATTTGATCAAAATTAGTTCCTTCTTCATTATGAATCAGTTCAGACACCTTTGCACCAAATTTTTTCTCTGCCAGGTTTCTGAGTGGCCAATACCTTATGTGTGTTCTCACGAAGGTCCTTGCTGAAACGTTTCATAATTCTCCGAAGATACATCTCAAACTCGGCTTTTCTTTTTTCTCTGCATAAGATTACAAAAGAAAGGGATGGTGTCATTTTTCTATGAACCTGCTTTTCTAGATTTCTGCATTGGATCAGTTCACAAAGAGAATCCATCTCAGAGAATCTTCTGTGCACATTTAACAAAAGTTTAATTACTGGCTATGTGAACAGACATACAGGCTGCATAAGACTACTAAATTGTGAACTCCACATACTTGACAACTGAGAGCCTGGTTATATCAGATGGCCTAAATTCCACCTAACTTTATGTGCCTAACATTTCCTACCAGCCAGCTTTGGACAGCTTCATGCTAAACATGTAACTCACTGTTTGAATTGTTTGACTTTTAGACTACTGATAGCATTCCATGCAGATTCCTGGAAAAATGGTTTTCTCTTCATTGATGAAGTCTTTCAACTTAGAGGCATCAGATATTCTGGTTGCTTTGTTATGAAGGGCTGGCCTGGGACAGTGCCTATCCTGTAACAGCATGAGGCATCATCAAGGCTTCAGGTGACACAAAAAAAAAGCCTTGGTATAATGCTCCCAGCTGCCAAGGACATTCATTTGACCAACCTATTCACAGCTCAGGTACGGGCACACAGAGGCTTCCACCTGAGCTATTAAGATATTACAATACAACAATGCCATTCACCCACAGCTCTACTTGAAGAGAGCTACTACTGTCCCCGATTTGGAAATGTAGATATTAAAGCACAATGAAGCTACACGGTTGATTTTCAAGGAAGCTGAAAAGCCTCCATTCCCACCAACTGATGATTTCTTCCATTGAAGATTTTTGGTAAAATTGTCAGTGTGTAAACTGTTCTCCGTCCCATGACCTGGCATCATTCCAACTCAACAGTCTGCACCAAGTGGGCATTTCCACCCACAACAGAGCGAGTCAGTGACAGTCAAGACCTAGCATATTTTTAACTTCATCCTTTAATGCTCCTCTGCTGCCTTCCCTGTTCTTACCTCCTCTCTCTTTTCTTCACCTGCTCTGGGGTTTCAATCTCTATCTCGACAGGATTGCTTGGCAGCACCACTGCCGGAAGAACAGCAGCTTCTTCTAACTTATCTGTGGCAGGTTCCTGGAGCTCTGGAAAAATAAAATAATACTAAATGATATGTAAACATGGAATAGATGCCCCAGGGAGGTCTCACAATGGGATAAGAACCTACCTATTCCTTCTAAAGTGTTCAAGCAACTGTTCAAACAATGTACCAATAGAACATCCCCAGTAATTACGAGCTCCTGGATCTTCCATAACACTGTTTGTGCTCAGTTATTTCAAATAACTGTGGGATGCCAGTCACCTGCTGTTGAGAAATCAGCTCAGCACAGTCTAACGGCAAGTGACTGTCACAGGCAAACTCAACAGGAAAAAAGGGCATGAAGCAGATGTGATTTGAAGGGTACTTGTAGGGTAGCAAACAAAAAAAACCCGATAGCTGTTCACTTTAGAAGGCCCAAATTTGTAGCAGCGAAACAGGAAGGTTATGATCAACATGATTCTTATCACAATTTGTTGATGGCCACCTAATCAAACAGCTCAGTTGGTTTCATCTCCACTCTACTGGGAAGCGGCAGTTTTGAATCTTCAAACTGACTCATTCTTAGCTGCTCAATATTAGAAAACACAAACAGCTGAAAGAGTGCTTTGTGCACGGCAGCATAATTTTAACATAACCCAAGAAAGTCACACTCAAGGCGCTATCATCAGGTCAGTAGTTGTCTGGTTTTTTTCTACTTTGGAACCATTCTAAAAGCATTGTGAGATATGAGCTTTTAAAGATACAGATATGCACAAGGAGCATACTTTTGGTATACAGAGGATATACATTTACCGGAGTCCAAGTGAGAAATGGTTCAAAAATCAAAGTACAAAAAACCCCACCTGTGTATAAGAATATTTACTCAATATGAATAAACATGCAATTGTTACCTTCCACATCCTCCCATTCATCTTCACTTTCATCATCATCAGTATTGTCTTCACCCATCTCTTTTTTAATAGGAGATTCTCTCTTCAACTTTATCTCCTTCTGAGGGGCCTTCAGCGAGTCACTGTTAAAATTATCAAAATGGCTTTAGCATCAGGAAATGTAGGTGCTTGTTTATTCAAGAAAAATAGAGGAAGAACACACTAAATATAGGAAAATAAATGAGGCATGACCTCTGCGTCAGTAACAACTGATTGAATATTTTACAATTAACCCACAGATACCTCCTCTGTAAAGCAAACTGTCTTTGCCATAAACAACCATGGGCTCAACGGAGCAACATTTTTTCAGTGCAAACTTTAGGTTCTGATTTTGCAAGGATGTTTAGGAAGCAAGATGCCTGAACCTACAAAAGGCCCCATCCTTTAGAACAGCTGTACAAACGAGTCCTCAGAGAAATGGTTCACTGAACCACTTGTTCTTACTGAACCTTCAAAGTGCACTGAAGCTGTTTCTGTTTCACTACACTAATATCCAAGGCTCTGGCTAGCTAGTGAAATGAGACCAATCAGTTTAATTTCTTTTTATTAATTAATTTTCTACAGCAATCTATATATAGTTTAGATTCCAAAAAACACCAGAGAACGATATGTCTAAAGATTTCTGCTCATCATTTTAAACCCAGACCTCAGGCCACCATTTCTATTCATGCTGGATTCCACAATGCCTCCCTTTAAAAACTATACAAAATTAAATACAATTTTATATTTAAACCCCTGAATTTGAAAAGGCCCACATATTTGTTTCCTATACAGACTATCTTCCTCAGGACTGACTCTGCAATGAATAAGATGGCAATTCTGTTCATCTCTGTGACACAAATGTACTCAATTGGACTGACAGCCTAAAATAAACTGCTAACGCACACATATGAAGCACTGGGCCCTAAACAAGTACCATGAAGAGAGAGTTTCCATAGTCTTGAATGATAAGTAAACTTACTCGCATGTTTCCTCTTTGCTACGATTCCCTTTATTTCTGGTGGGTTTTTTATTTTCTTTTATTAGTGATTTTGACCCTTTTTGTTTTGAAGGCTTATTTGCTGTGTTGGAAACTCCAGTATCAAAATTTTCTTCCTTTTTCCTAGCCGTAGCTTTTGAGTTGTTCTTCTTTATGCTGGCCTTTTCCTCTTCAAAATCATCTGCATGGGACAGAAGAATGGAAGATATGTTAAAGGATGAAGTTCTGTCTCCATGGCAATCAGAAACAATATCTCCACTAACTTCATTAGAGCCAGCGACAGAAGAAAGTGAGCACTCACAATGATGAGCACATCATTTCTTCTGAATAAATAGCTAAGAACTGAACAACGAGACCTGCTTAAGGAAAACACTCATAATAATGTAATGCACAAAAAGTACATAAAGAGGTGTCAGTCGAAAAACAAGCACCGTGCTTGTCACTCACAAGAAATTATTATTCTGCGAAGCTGCTCTGGAGACCCTTTTCCAGGGCACCTCCCGGGACACGGACCCGCACCGTCCCGGCCGCAGCCCCGCCACGGCCGAGCCCAGACGAACCCTCACCGGCTCGCTCGGTCTTTGTCAGTGGCTGATTTTCAGCCTTTGTCAAGTGCTTCCAGACAGCGTGCGGGCCCCGCCGGACACTTCACACACCGCCTGGACACCCCGATCTCTGGGCGACTCGCCCCGCCCTCTGGCCCCGTGGAGAACAGCCGTCCGCGCCTCCAGCCCCTTCCCTCAGGAACGGCCCCTTCCCTCACGGGGGCTGCCGCGCTCCAGCGCCGCGCAAAGGGCGAACTGACACCCGTTGCTCCCCGGGTCCCGCCCCCCGGCCCCCCCGCCGAAACGTCAGAGGCCTGGAGCGGCCACAAGCCCCGGCAATGGCGCAGCGCCCGGCCCGGCCTCCCTCACGCACTCACCATCCTCCTCCGGCTCGTTTCTCGCTGCCCCCTGCCCCCCAGAGCGCCTCTTGCTGGCAGCCGCCGGCCGGGGCGATGCTTTGCGCTTCCTGGCCATGGCGTTCCCCCGCCGCAGCCCCCACCGTGCCGACGCCGCCGTCGCCGACGCCGACGCCCCCCGCTCCGCCCAGGTCGGAGGGGAAGGGGAAGGGCCATAAAGTCTCGCGGGAGAGCGCGGGAGGCGGTTTGAAAGATGGCGGATGAGGTGGACCAGGTGAGTGGTTCTCTGCTTCCTTCAGGGCGAAAGGCAGCGGCGAGGCCTTCCCCGCTGCGGCCCGAGCTTCCCGCCTTCCCTCCGCGGGCCTGGGGGGGAACCGTTGGGGCTGGAGGGGCGTAAGATGGAGGCAGGGTTTGAGCTGCCGGCTGGGGCAGCCTTTCTGAGGGGCAGCCCCCCTGAGGGGCAGCCCCCCGGGGGAGCGCTCTCTGTGTGAAATGGAGTTAGAACATGGAGCGCCTCCGTCCTTGTGCTGCCGCCGGGGTGGTCAGGAGTGCGGGCAGGACTCGCCTCAGGCCCGCTTTCCCCGGGAACCGCAGGAGGAGGGAAATGGAGGAAGGCTGCTGAGGAGAATACCCTTGGCTCTGCCTCCCTGAGAAGGAAATAAGAGTAGTATCCTGCGGAATGTGCACAAAAACGTTCACACGTTTTAGCTGCAATCCTGAAAGTACACCTTTATCACAAAAAAAAAAAAGAGAGACCTCAGCCCAGTGTGCGTGCGGGTTTCTAACCTGCTTTGAGGCCTGGTGTGAGTGCGGTGCTGCTGAGCTGGGCTCCACGGAGGGGTGTGTGTTTGGGGGCCGGAGGGGCAGCGGGTGGCCCAGCTGACTGCCCTGCCCTGCCGAAAATGGCAGCGTGTGTTTGGTTCTTCCAGCCCGTGCCCTGGGATGACACAGGGGTGCTGCTGGGCTGTAAGTGGCTTGTTTGTGCCAGTTAGGCTTTCTGCCGCAGTATGGACAGTGGTTGCGGATAAGGAATGTAGTTTATACAACAGTATGTGTAAGGTATGATTTGCTGCAAGCTAAACTGAAGCCTTTCAACTTATTTTGCTCAGGCTGGTGAATATCCACAGAGTGGTAATATCAGCTGCACTCAGGTTCGACAGGATGTGAAGGAATGATTTGGAATATTTGAATCTATGTTATTACCTGTTGTTTCCTGTGCCTCACAAACACCGAGGAACAGAAAAGTTCACAGGCTTCTTCTGTATAAATAACTCTTTTAACTTTTTTTTTAGCAACAAACAACAAATACTGTAGAGGAACCACTTGATCTTATCAGACTCAGTCTAGATGAGCGAATCTATGTCAAGATGAGGAATGACAGAGAGCTTAGAGGCAGACTACATGTAAGTAAAACTTTCAGAACATACCATGCTTATTCAGCTAAGCAGTTGGCAGTGTTTTTTTTCATGTACCACAGTCTATTACACAAGCTTACCTGTAGTATTCCACTCATTGTTTAAAAAATTTGTTTAAAAACACAAGTAATTGTATCTCATGGTTAAAAGAGCAGAATTGGTTAAAGATCAGCTCAGTAACAAGGGCTGAACCCTTTCTCTTAACAAAAGTAATGTGATTGGTGAAAAACTCTAATTTGTTCAGTACTGTGTCGGCTGTTAAATGCTTCACTAGAGAGTCAGGAGATGTATTTTGTTTTTCTTGTCTCCTGAGTGATACCAAGCAATTAATTCCACTGCTTTTGGCTTCCATTTCTGTGTATGTGAAATAGGCAACAATGCTGCATGCGTCTCCTTGCGAAGTACGCTGAGTTCTATTTAAAACTGAATTAAGAATGAAATTATCATTATCAAACAAGCATCTCTTAAGGCACACCCTGTGAGGATATGATGGGATATGTACTCAGCTGGATTCTCTGCAAATCTCATTTGTCTAAGTACTTCCTTCTGAGAGTGATATGTCTCTTGACAAGACAGATTTTTACTTTCAATTAAGTCAGTCATCCTTCTTGAGTACTGGACTGTGTTGCGGAAGAGACCTAGCTGCCCCATGTGTTAACTGGGCCTCAACTCCTTAGGGAACACAAAGATGAGGAGAGATCCATGAGGCAGCTGTATAGTGGTGTAGTTTGCAATGTGCTTTTATAAGGTGTTTGGAACATGTACTTATTTTAAGTTTTTGTAGCATTGTGTGTATTACAGCTTTCATATCATTTAAGTTGGCCCCAGGCAATCGATTCCAGGAGGCTGGACTGGCAACAGAATGTGTAGCTGGTTTAGTGCTAATGAAGTGTGTCTGTCTTTGAGTTCTTGTATGTCTTCTCTCTGAAAGCTTCAGTGCTATTTCCTGGAAGAATTTCAGTGAATATAAATGTCTTGCCTTTTATTTATGCTGCAGAGTACTGATTTATTGGCATTTATGTTTGAAGTTGTAACAGTAACTGATACTACTTTGTTTTGACATAATGGCACATTTTGGTCAAAATCGGGCTAAATTAATTATGTCTGAAAGTCCTGCTGTAATTCTCATTTTAATGAGCGTGTGTTTGAATTTTGGAAGAAATAATAAACTAATTCTATTCCTACAGGCATATGATCAGCACTTAAATATGATTTTGGGCGATGTGGAAGAAACTGTAACTACAATAGAGATTGATGAAGAAACCTATGAAGAGATTTATAAAGTAAGGACTTCAGTGTATTTATTCCCATAGAAAACTTTTTTAAAAGTAAACCATGTTATATTGTTAAAATAGTTTCTTGCTGACTATGTTTTGAACCAAGATCCAAAATAAGTTTTGTGCGAACTGTTACAAAAGTACAAAGGATATCCAAAGACATGGTGTTAGTTGTATTGATCTCTTCAGCATGCCAGAAGGTTGTATTTTTTAGCTTGTATTTGTTGGAGTTGTTTCTGGTGTTTTGTTATGATTGAATTTGGTCATGTGCTTAGCAGATATGCTTTTGTAAATGTAAACTTTTCTTTCCTTCTTCATAGTCTACCAAAAGGAATATTCCGATGCTCTTTGTCAGAGGTGACGGCGTTGTGCTTGTCGCTCCCCCGTTGAGGGTTGGTTGAAGCAACAAAGGATTTAACCTTCTTGGAAAGTTTCAGGCTTTTGGACAATGGTTCGTCTTTTGATCATGTGTCTCAAAATTCTGTACGTGTTTTTTATAGGATGTTTTTTGTCTGTTCTTTTGGGAAGGGGAACCAGTTTGTCACGCAGAAAGTACATGTGGTCAATTGAAGCAGCGTAAACCCAACCTGATTTTCTCAGAATTAATGTAACTGCTGTAAATTGGCTGTCTTGTCACAAGAGTAAAAGAATCCTTCATATTTTCACTCTTGGCAATATCACTGTCTTAATTTTTTGTTTTGAATAAATTTGATTTCTTTCAGATTTGACTTGTCTTGTTTTTATGTTGAAGACATTATTCTTATGCTCTTCTATAGAGCTCATGCTATATTAAGTTGTAGTATGTACTCTCACTTTCTGAGAAAATACTAACTTTCATGTATGTTGCGTTAATTTCTGTCCTTGCTTATACCTGAGTCTTGCAGATTGATCTTTGAGGGGGGCAACACTCCGTGAATCTATGGTGCTATAATTTATGGCTTTTCTGTGTTCAAATTCTTGATGCATATCCTTATAGCAGGGAAGTAGTATTTATATGCATCTTCCACTTAATAGATGTAAAGAAGATGGGCTGCTTTACAATGTTTTCAGATGTTTTTATTGTGGCTTTGTTAACAGAGCTATGGTTTGCAAGACCGTAAATAGAGACTGAGGTTGTTGCCTCACATGCTGTTGAATTGCCTGCTGCATGCATTCATTTCCTACTGTATGTAGCCTGTTTCATTTCTTGAATATAGGAAATGCATCTCAAAGCTTAAGATGCTCATTAATTATCCACAGTGAAGGGGCACTAGAACCCTGAACAAAGCTCTTTAATATATGCTTTCTCAGGCCCAACCTGTTTGCAATTTATTCTCCTTATATGAAAAAAGGACTTACACTATGAAATGTTTCAATGTTTGAAAGGCATAGGAGATGTAGGTCTACACTGGGACGCTTCCTACAGAGCTTGACTTGTGATTTAATAAACTTAATTGATCTAGGTTCTTAGGCATGTTCTGTAGGGTTAGCAAAACCAGCCTGCTCTGGCACTTTCTCTTCCAGTTAAAATCTTCATAACTTATGTCCATAGCTTGTGACAGTGGCGAGGCATGCAAGATCTGCCGTGGTAAGCTCCAAGACAGATTCAGATTCAGCCCTTCAGTTTTGTCTTTTCCAGGTTGCAGAGAGATTTTCTATTTAATCACTTTTGATGAAAGCCGCTCCATTCTTTTTGTACTATACGATTTTTGTATTGGAGGACTGACACAATACATGAGGTGTTAGTACATCAGGAACTTCTACCTTGATAAATTTTAGAATGAATATCTGTTAATGCTTTTTAGGCTCTCTCAGAATGAGAGATGTGAGGTCCGCATTTCCTTTACTTGAGCCACATTTGCCAGCATAATATATTTATCTATGTCCAGTAATTCTATATTACAGAGTATCAGCACAGTTGAAAGAGGTCAGCTCACTAACATAGCTCACCTGAATTGCTGTAAACTCTCAAAAACTGTCTCATTTGTCACCTTCTGCTTCTCTTGAAGTTTTCAGTGAAAGATTATGCATGGTGGTTGTCAGCTCAATTATTGTCTAATTGAGTTCTTGGGTATTTACAGTCTGATTATAAAGATCTCTTATTGTTTATGTTGCTGAAATGTCCAATAGCATCTTTTACTGACCCTTCAATTTGAAATGCGCTCCCCAGAGTGGGAGCCAGTCTAAACTCCTCCCTGATGAATGCAGATTAAAAAATACTTTTAAAAAGCTTTTCTGCAGTCTTCTCTCTTTCTTCCTTTTCTTTGATCATGTGTTGCCTGCACTAACTGTTAAGATTCCTGCTCCTGATGTGTTTGAAAACGAATTTATCTTTAATTTTCCTCAAATAATTTCTCAAGATTTCTCAAATGCCTTTTTATATTGTCTTTAGCCTGCCAGAGTTTTTAATATTACTGAGCTTCTTGAAGGTTGCCTTTTTATTTTTACTGGCTTTTTACAGATAGCAGTAGCCTTTCTAGTAGCCTTCTGGTAGTTCTTAGTCTTCGGACTGCATCTTTTTGATAGGTGGCAGAGTAATTTCTCAATTTATCATCTTTAAAGAATTTCCTGTCCTGCCTGCAAACTCTCGGGAGCACTTTTATAACAAGATTTTGTTATGTAATTTCCTTTTTCAGAAGTGCTGGTATAGTTGGACCTGTGGTGTCTTAGTGCTTTTGTGAGAGTGTCAGCTACCTGCGGAATTTCTGTGTGGACTCATTATAAAACTGACTTTCGAATCTCTGACTCATGGAGGACACTAGGTGGTGCTGCATTTCCTCAAATTCAGGCTTGGTTGGCTTTGCCTGACTGATGTATGTAGCCTGTGTCAACAGGCCCTGTAGTTGTACAATTAGTCATTTGTTTTTAATTAGGATGGCACTTGCTGACAGTTTTAAATTAACTCTGCCGCTCACCCATAAGTAAAGATCAAAATATGTTTTGATGTTTATGTAGGCACAGACCAAGCCCCCAAAATAGTTAAAGTAAAACAGTATGTGTGCCTTGCATTGTCAGATTTTAAAATGCATGAACTCCAGACTAGCAGCTTTGCTAGTAGCATTAGCTGAAGAATTATGCTGTATAGAATAAATTGTGGTTAACCACTTTGCTGCTAAGAACTGCCTGGAGAAGAACAGCACACTGTTGCGTGTGGTATACAAGGCTGCTTCTGCACCCGCTGATTCAAGTGCTAGTTGTACGGCTGTCCAGTAACTTCACTGCAGTTAATAATGAGCAGGGGGAACAGCCTGCACTTATGAATTTATGTACACTAAACTTCTGAAGTGACAAATACTTCAGTTTATTTCAAGTTACTGATGCTGCTGCCTTTTTGAACCCACAGAAATAGGTTTTGATCCAGCCTATGTATTTGAACAAATAGAATTTTGTTCTAGGTCAGGCGTAGGGTTTGGGGGGATGTTTTTTTTTTTTTTTTTTAAAGCTGAATATAAAGGGATTACATTATGTGTTTCATTCCTGTTCCATAGCACAGGACAAGTCCAGATTTGGATAACAGGTCATGGTAAGACTTTGGCAGGATAAGCAATGTCGGACTGCTGCAGGGACTTGGGGTTGGAAAAGCAGAACAGTATTGATTATGTTGGGAGTTCTGCTACAGCACTGTCTCCTCTTGGTGTTTCTGTTCTTGGTCTTTAGGCATTGGAAATCTATAATTTGAAATATTTAAGAGAAGGAGGCTTGTAAGCCCTTAGAATTCTTATTAGAACTGTAGCACTTGGAAGGGACTTGATTCAGTGCAAAATGACAAACCTTGTGCATTGTTTTTTGAACTGATGATGACATGTACAGAAAATCCCATCAGGCTTATTAAAGGTTCAAGGCATTCATGCCAAGATCATCGATGGGCTGAATACATCATTACTGAGGGTGTAGGACTCCCATGTTTCTAAACAGGAAGCTGCTTTCATATACTAAACAAAAAGAATGGGAAAGAAAAATAGAAAGTTCTGCAGAAAATTGAAGCACAGTGTTCAAGCCAGCCTTTTTTTGGGGGGGAAGAATGGGTGGAAGGAAGAGAATAGATGATGTGGGTTGGAGCGGAAAACAAGAACCACTGACGGAAAAAGATGTAGTCAGAAACTCTGTTTATGAGTGAATTTTTTCATTGTTACCCAAATTAGTTTGAATGGAAGAGAGGCCCACTCCCAAATTTTGGAAACTTAGGCCAAAAAGCCTATTTAGTTTTACAATGGCATTTGATCGGTTTATGATGTGATTGCCTGCAACAGCAAGGGACTAGGCGTGCTGTCTGTCTGTGTGGGTGGACAAACTATTGCAGAAAACACTGCATAAGCCTTCGGAAGGGTTGAGTAATGACTGAGCATGGGGGGGGGGGTAGTAATGTTTTCCTCTGTATGGTACATGGTAAACATGGAGATTTACTTACTCAAGGTGCATATGGAAATCTTCAGAAGAAATCAGAATATTTCAATGTAAGCGTGGTTTGTGAATTAGAAGGATGTTATTTGATCCAGAGTATGTACAGTGTTCTTTAGTCTTATACATTTTTTGTATTCTGAAAGTAAAGGATAGCATAAACCTTAAGAAAAGATAATTTTTCTTATTTGTGAAGATAACAAAGTATTCATGTGCCAACACAAAATAGTACTTGAAAACTGGTATAGTTCCAGAAATTTTAGTAAGCTTAACCTTTGTTTTATATTTAGGTCATAAAATATTTTTAATACCCCAGATAATTGATGCATTTCCAGTTTCCCTTTGGTTTTAATGATGAAATTGCTCTAGGTTTTTAGAACCATTTTTTTTTTAATTAATCGTCTGATGAAGACCTATGCTTTCTGCATCTGTGCCGGCTAAATACGATGCTCTTTGATCATAGTCTATTGGTTCATGTCACCCGAAGCCCATGACAGTACAATAGTGGCTCTCTTCAGTAGATGATCTAGTGTTTTGCCCAGTCTTTTTCCAACTGATTTGAGCAAGGAACTTTCACTAGTGGTTTTAAACTGTTTGACAAGTGGAAGCTTCAATTCCATAAATTCTGTTGCGATAGTGGATCAATTCTGGCTTCTAACAGAGACCTTAGTGCTGCAGCCTTAATTCTGTTCCTTTCTCACAGCATTCAGTGGTTGCACAGAAAGGTTATCTTTGCTGGTAAGGAGGCTGCAAAAGCCTTTGCTAGCAATGGCACAGTTTATTAAATGATTCATAGTCTGATCTCTAGCTAATAGAACTCACAGTTGTGGCACTTCTGCTCCAGGAAATTTTCATTTGCTCTTCTAGAATCTGCTAAACTGTTGGGCAGTAAAACCTCTAGTTCCATGTAAATCATTGCATCAAATGCGTATGTCACTGGAGCCTGTCACTTAACACTAATCAGCGTGAAATGCTGTGTAAAAGTTTGACAGAGAAAGTCACGTAATCCTTTCCTCAAACTGTTCTATGGAAAACACAAAGAACTTTCAAGAAAGCGAACTTTTTCCTTTAAAAAAGAAAAAAGTATGCTGCTCTAAATATAAAGTTAAAATATTTTGAATATTAAGTGTGAAGCCTATGGTTGTCAAAATTGAATGCGTTACTGAATTCTTCCAGAGTGGCAGGGAAATTTCAGTGGCAGGGGAAAAAATTTAAAGTAGTAAATTTTGCTCCAAATCTTGGTTTCTTTAAGTAACAACTGCAACAGATGACTGTAACTTTGTCACTCATCCTTAACGTATAATTGCTCCGACTAAGTTGGCTTTTTATGCTGTAGAGGTGACAGAGGCTAGGTAGACGTAATTACCTTTTTTGCAGCAGGTGACTGTTCCTAGTTCATCCTGTGCTCTAGGTGGTGTGGTAAAGCAGTGTGTTGTAATTTGTTCTGTGGCACCTATATTTAGTACTTTTTAGTCAAACAGTTGCCTCCCCCAGCTGCCCAGATGTTGCATTCCAGTGGTTAGCAGAAGTCTGAGGAAGAAATGAGATATCAACAGATAACATCTGAGAGCTAATTTGATTTGTTCTACATTTGTAATGCATTCCTCCAAGCTAAATTCTTGTTGACTGAGGTGCTGTTTATAAAAGGCAAGAGAAACAAAGCTCCCCTGCAACCCAGGAGAATGCGCTATAGTTAAATCTAACACAATTTTTAACAATTCTTTATACTGAAACTTCCAATCATTATTACTGCCTATTTTGTAATACAAATATTCACAGTTGTTTCTGTATTAATGCAGTCCTATCCATAAAGCACAGGCTCTGATCTCAGTACCAGCTAATGGAGGTTTTTCCTTGTGATTAAGTTTAAGCCTTTAGAACTTATTTGTCCTGCATTCATTCCCTGAAAACCCACCTAAAATCAGCATTGCTATATGTGTGCATCTCCCAGATCCTGTGGGTAACGCAAGAGATCCCTGTCCACTGTGCTCAATCCTAAAGCCAGCTGTCATAGCTATTTCGGGTTTCTTGAGGCAATGTGATGTCTATACAACGATTATTTTTCCCCCCTCTCAGATGTGCAGTCTCATGAGTTAAGGAGAAATATTTCGCGTGTGGTGTTTCAGGTGTTGAATATGAGGTTTACTGTGTAATTTCCATTACTTCTGTTTTCCTCTGGTTTTTCTTCTAGTACTGTATCCCCCAGAAAGGTTACAAGATTTCAGTCTTGTGAAAGACTCTGACATCTCTGGGATGAAACATCTGTGCAGGCATTTCTCCATCTTGCTTTTATCTTTCTGTGATACTCAGCTCTGAAGAGAGGATGAGTGCTGTTCTTTGTCACAGCTGCATGAAGACAAGTCAGTCACACATAGTCCTATCATCGCACTTAAAACAGGGATCTGCTGGTTCTTGTCTCTTCTGCTGCCGTTCAGTACAGTTCTGTCTCTTAAAATCTTGATTTCTTTTTTGAAAAGGTTGCAAGCTATGCATCTGATTCAATACAAGTGACTCTCATGATCATAAAAAAGTAAATTTTAAGGACATAAAAAACACTGACCAAATCTCCCTTGCATTTTCCTTCTTTTGTAACCTATAGCTAGTTAAGTTGTCAGCTTCAAGAATATACTCTAGTAGGTTCTTTATTGTGATGGATAGTTTTTTCATTTCTGTTCTCCTCTAACTAATAATTAGGTTATTTTAAAAGAAAAAAAAAGCAATCTTAAGCATCGGTGAACACTTAAACATCTACCTGTTGATGACGCTTCTGTAGACACTGCATTGATCTCATCGAAGACATGTGAGTAAAGTTGGCATTAGTGGACATCTGTCACATCAAGCAAATCTCTGAAACTCTCTTTAAACCATGGTCACAGACTGCAGTTGCAGTTTTGAGCTGATGGTAATCTCAGCATACCAGTAGGAGCAACGTCAGGTACTTGACTGCCTTTTCAAAAATATCTATTCTCATCAGCTGTTTCATAAAGAAGTGCAGCCATGTAAGGAAGGATTTAACTTTTGGCCTGTTCAAAACGTGCAGGTACATCTCTGAAGCATTTGTTTTCTACCCTAGGAAGTCCTCTCCTTGTGCTGAAGGGAAGGTGTTAGACTGTGAGCTGCAGAGCATCCTTTGAACTAATTGTCCACCCACTTGTTTTTTTGTTTAGTATAAGCCTTGCCTGTGGCCTTGGCAGTTGCATTGAGCTAATGTTAGTCATTAATCCCTAGGATTTTTATTTCTGATGAGAGCTAAATGCTGGCTGAATATCTAAAGCTGTGGAGTTCTGTGTGCAAATAGTGCATCAAAATGTTTGAAAACTTTTTTGGGTGCAGCTGCAAAATTTTCAGTGTTCAGGGATGTAACATATATGTGGGTTTTGCAGTATTTTCTTCTTCTAGCTGGAGATGAACCCCCTTCTTCCTGCATTGCTGTGCTCAGGGACAGCCTTGGAGGAAATTTGATTTTGTGTTAGCACTCTTGGTACCCACTGTTACAGCACTGCTAGAGTTCTCATCTCCTGCATGCCTAGCTGGTAGGTGCAAGTCTGTGTGATGGATGAGGGAGAATTTCCAGGAATTTTTAAGTTTTTCAGTGCTTGCTGATAAAAGTGCTTGCGGGGCTTAAGTAGGAGTTGTTTGCAGTGTCTGAGCAGCTTGGGGAACTGACACAGGTAGAAGATGATCTGTAGCTTTAACCTGAATCAACTCTCTGGTCAGTTCAGGGAACAGGAGCTGCTTAAGCCAGCACTGCAGTTGGGGAAAAAATGTTCATTAAGCTACTGCTTAAAGTAACATCAGAGTCCCCTTAGTGAGGAGCGGCGGTTTCAGAGTCCACTCTTTAGCTTGTTAGTACTGATATGAAGCAGGAACATACACAAGGAAGTTCAGAAGAACTGAATGTGGTGGGAATTGTGGTCTCAAAAAATAATCCCCGGGGGGTATTGTGGAAGGTATCCTCACTCGTTATACTTAACCTATTAAAGGTTTAGACAGTTTAAACAACAAAAAAACCCTCATCTAAACATGCGACATTTAAAAGACTGTGTTCAATTGAAATTTGAGATGAATGTTCAATGAATTGTTTGGTTTTTTCTTATTTCAGCAGAAGACATTCACCCATGTCTTATACAGCAGGACTGTGAGATTCCTATACAGAGAGGTTGTAAACAGAGCGTGAAAATATATGATGTAAGCAGCCAATTTGCCTTGGGCAGTTTTTTCTCTTCTACAGGGCCCTGTTGCATAACTGTTCCCTTCAGTCTGGCTCTGGCATTTATGGGCTGGATGATTACGTGAGAAACTCATCAGAACATTTTCTACTTCTAAGGACTAGGAATTTCGGGAGAAATCTGGAAGTTCTGCATGTAGTAATAGCATCGAGAGAAGTAAGGGTTAATTTCCATAGGATTCCTTTCCAGAGTTTTCTCCAAATAGATATTCTCTGTAAGTTAGGAATGAACTTAGTGTTTTGTGTCCTTTGAGGAGTAAGCTTGGGACAAAAGGCTTTGTTTTTATATCTTTTTCTTTTTTTTTTTATACTGTTCTGCTGTTGCAGGCCATTATGTAGGGTGACTGCTAATCCTTGGTGTGTGTCTAAAAGCAGCAGAAGCAATTACTGCAGGTCATGCTGACCTCAGGCTAGGTTCCTTTTGTTTTTAGGTTGCTTATTAGTTACTCTTCTAATGCAACATCCTTTGTTTCAGATAGAAAGCCATTGCAGGAATGCAATAGCAAGGGAAGGAAGAATGCTTCATTCATAAATCTGGGAGCATTTACAAAGGAGGCTGTAAATTATTATCTAATTTCTTTCATCTGAAGAAAAGAAAGCAGGATATTGCAATCGAACGTTGTCTTCAAGATTGCATGCTGAGACTGTGGCAGAGCTGCAAAGAGGGTACGTGGCTGTCCTCTGTAAAGGGTCTCTTAAATCCTAGCGCCCAGTAATGTAGGCTGCCCCACGAGTACATGGATCATTGTTTCCACGGTTATAGTGGTACCATGGAGGAAGCTGGTACCTCCAATACTGAAGGTATTGGAGGAGGAATTAAACTGAACCTACAGGGTACAATTTAGTTTCCTTCAATACATAATGCAAATAAAAGTGAGTAATGTTAGTAGAAAATAACTTTAATTTTTAAGATTTCTATATGGTTTAATATTAAAAAGATGAAAATATGAATATATTTTTAAGTATCAGTCTTAAAAAAAAAATCTATCCTGAATAACTCGATTTCTTTCTCTACAGAAAGCCAATAGTGGTTGATCATACTGCTGAAAAGTTCAATTCCACAAAAGGTAATTCAAAAGAGAGAATAGAATGCTAGGCTAAGAAACTGAGAGGTGATCCTCAGATTTGGTCCAAGTTTTGGGAATGGGAAATTGCAAATTTATTCTAATCCTTTCTTATTCTATTGCCACAGCTAAATAACTTGGGTGTCAGTAGCAAAACTGATAGTTGTATAAGGACTTTTTTACTGGTAGCTCTGGATCTGCGCTAGGCAGTAAAATGACTTGATTGACAGTTGTGGCGTGCAAACTCTTGTATCTCTGCACTTCAGTCTGTTCTGAGCTATTTCACAGGTCTGTTGAGAACTTGACTGTAACATTTTTTAATAGTAAGGTACCATATCGGTATTCATAACTTTCTACTGGCAATCTGGGAAGGTAGATTATGCTACAAGGTCTCTTCATTAGGGTTATACCGTGAATTCCTGTAAAGGTGTTACAGACATAGAGCTGCACCTGCATTTATTCAAGCTTCATTTTTCTAACACTCCTTGTTATTTATAAATTATCTACCATAAAAATTCCCTTGTTTATATGAAACTTTGCATGACTTTGATTCCTGCTGTCTTTTCAGACATCTTTATAACCAGGCATGTACTCAGTTTCTGTATGATTTTGGTTGTGTATCGTTGGATTTTGGTGAGGTAGGAGGGAAATGCACTTGATTTGTAAATATTAGCATAGGACATACATTACATGAGAATGCTCATGTAATCAGCAAGAATCAGCAAACTAATGGATGAATATGTACACTGTCAATTACTAACGTCTGAAGAAGAAGCAGCCCTGTGGGAACCGTGCTGGTAACATAAGGTCTCATCCTCTTAAAATCCAAACTAAGTCCCCCACTCCCTGCTTACTGAAAGATACCGTGAGCTGGGAGTCTCCTCGATTGTGGTGTGACAGTACAGCTCACGGAAGGTACAGGCCCTAGCATGTGATATGCATTAGACTGGAGCAAGATGGAGCACTGCATGTTGAGATCCTATAGTCTCTGTGGGCTGTACCTTGGGGTGCTGAAGATGAAAGCTTCAACAGTGTGAAGTTCTGCGTGGGCTGTGTTTGGCCCACAGGCTACGTTCACCATCCCTCATCTTCATTGGAATGTAGAACTTTCCAGCCTGATACAGATTGTGTTTGTTTTTTTAACTGTTTAACAAAATAGAACTTGTAATTATTTGACCCTAAGTGGGAGTCACTTAAAATGCATTAGTCGAGGCCAAAGGAATTTCCATTTCACCCATGGCTCACGCTAACCCTCATTTTAACTTTTCTATGTTGAGAAACCACCAACTCAACTGCGGATGAACCGTCTCTACTGGCATGATGCAGCTCAGATTGATGCCAGGCATTCTCACTTTAGACTTGGGCTTTTACACAGTAACCCTGTGTATCCCTTGGGTACGCTTTTATAGATGTGTGAACTCCCCGCTTAGTTCTGTGCCTTCTTTGAATGTTGAAGCTTGAATTGATAAACCACAGCACCCCAGCTTATCCTCTGTGGCTTCACCAAGGGGACTTAAAAGTAAAACTCATTCAGAATTTATTTTAGAGAAATGAGGCAAGCAGTTGAGAAGAGCCTTGCAGCTAGACAAGATAACCCCTCTAAAATAAACCAGAATTCACTGGTTATCTGGGTTAGAGTGCAATGTCAAATATTTTTCAACAAGGGTTCAGACCATGAAGTTTGTCTCTGATATATTCCAGCTTCTTCAGCATACTGACAGTGGCTTCATCCTTCTCTCTTGCTCTCAGTAAAGAGTCTCTCTCCGTATTTGTTAAGAAGTCCCTTTGAAGCTGGATGGGAATTCACTTTTAAAAGTCAGTGTTTGATACTCAAGATTTCTACTGGTTTTGGCAAAATATCCCATCTCAGATGTAATGTTCCATTCAAATCTGTAGGGGACAATGTACAGCTTGGGTTTACATGAATGTAAGCATCTGCCCATCTCCTTATCTTTCAGACCAAGGAAATACAAGGAGGCTTTGTCTTTTCCTTGTCCTTACAGAAAGCATCTACAAAGATGATGAGGCATAAAGAGTGATCATAATACAAAATATCCTTAATATGGGGTTATGTGAATGAGCAGATGCAATGGAGGAAGGAAAACTGTATGTGTGCAGCAGTTCTGCCTTGGCTGCCCTTGTGGCCTTAATGACTTGATGATTGGGGGGCAGTATTTTTCCGGTTTTTCTCCTGGAACTTCTCTGATCAATAAACTTTCTAATAGTTACATGATGGAATGACAAAAATGGTCCTGTTTCCTAAGAAATGTCTCTGGTGGCAAAGTTTTTAAAGGTCTGGGAGTTTCCCTATTGTATTTAATAGAGCCTTTGGCTCATAAACACATTAAACAAAGAAACAATAGATCCCTAGGGGAATTTTAAAAGCTGAAGTGTAGGAACTTTAATAATATTATGAGGACCTAATATGTCTGATGTGGGAACTTAAATCTGAGTCAAGAATTATGAAAAGAATGTTCGAAGTGAAGATTTAATTACATGATTTATTGTTAATCGTTTATTATTATGTATACAGTGCCAGGGGCACTCCTGGTGCTTTACAGATGATTACAGAATAGCAATTCCAAGATCAAAGATCTTGATCATGCAATCTTTATTCGTGTAAATATTCCCCATGGTGCCTGATTTTGTTCCATGTTGAAACTGAATAATCCCCCCCCAACACAGCCCATCATAGACAATTAAAAGAACTTCAGCAAGGGAACACTGATTAATTATCCTCCCCAGAACACTGAATATTTTGGTGCCATATATTGTATGGATAAAAGATATCTATTGTGTTTTAGCAAACCTCACATTTTTCCGCAGCTTTAATTCTTAATTACAGTGTCAGCAAACATTAAGATTGTTTCCATGATAGAAGCAGCTTATTTCTGGAAGAAAAAAGTCCACTGGCTTGTCCCCGTATGTTTCAGACCCTGTTGATTTAATGGAGCCAATTTACTTGCACGTAATTGTCCCCTCAGTGACCAGTATGGAAAGTTTCACCTTCAAAGACAGATGCTGAACGTGAAATACTTCTGCAAGCTATGCAGATGCTGAAATCCCTCTTTGCAGAAGGTTCTGCTTTTCTTTGTTTCATCCTGTGACACTTTGCACTCCACTGGAAATGCCACTTAGATGGTTTTCTTATTCTTCAGCTGAAATGGCTCTTGTTTATCCACTGGGTTGCTGTAAGCAGCCACAGAAGTGAACACAGCTTGTGCAGCCATCTTTTGGCTTATGTCTTTGAGACATAACAGCTCTGGTGGGGAGAGATTGAGGCAATTGTGCGCAGAAGGCAAAGGAGGCTTTTTTTTCTTCCGTCTGTTACAGGATTTTAATATAGCTGTTTGCAGTATGCTGTCCCGTTGCTCTAAAAGCAGCGGCATGTAGCACAGAGAAGGGTATTTGGGCTAGTGATGTGTGATGATGTACATGCCTAAGATTCCAGTGTGGTGATCAGGATTCAGATTCCTATCTGAATGTCGTGGGTCTAGACAGCGGGTAGGGAGTATTGCTAGAGGAGGCAGCTTGGGTAATACCCAACATTGCCTGCTCTTGAAAACACTTTTTTTTTTTTTTTTCTTTCAAGGTTGTGTTGAATCATTGAGATTTAAACAGTCTAAGTTGTCATATAATTATCCAGGATGTTAATAAACTTTCCTTAGTGCAGGAATGATCATTGCTCTGGCCAGTAGCTGGATGGCACTGAACAATTTTGTGTTTACAGCTAATAATAGGGAAGCACTTTTTCATGCAACTCCTAATTACGTTTAGAAAGTTACTGCCATGAGATGGTGTGGAGGTCAGAAGTCTGTGGGTTAAAAACGGGCCTAGGGTAATTTATGGAGGGTAGGTCCATTTGACTGTTAAACACAGTAGTTCTGCTGTGATCTCTCTGTTCTAAACTGGTGATTGCTGGAGAGGAGGAGGATGTCCCTGGGGAAGAAATGCTCTATATACACACCCTGTTTCTTATACTCTTTACCTTACTGTTGAAAACAATGCACTGGGCTAAAGGGAGCTGTTGGCTGACTCAGCGCGATTGTTCTTACATTCTCACATGTTCCAGGTTCTTGGAAGCTTCTGATTTCAGACCCTAACAGGCATTATTAATCCTCCTTGTATTGTATTCACAGCCACACAACCCTCCCTAAACTCCCTCACTCCTGTCTCAGTGTGCCTAGGGTTGAATTCTCAAGAAGGGCTGGTCTGTATTTGCTACCAATTCTACACGTAGAGTTCTGACTCCCTGAATCAATCACAAACCTTCAGAGGGACTGGAGATTCACTGCAGTCATGGATCTCTTGGATAATGCTCAGATTCAGCAGCAAACGAATGCTGACTGGCTAACCTTCATGGCTCCCTTCTATCTCTCTCCTAAACGCTTTGGGAATAAGAAGTTTTGACATACAAGGTTGATGTATAGCTATGAAGTGATTTACTTAAGGTACAAATGAAGGAATTGTGAACCAGAATTAGGACTATCTAGACACAGAATGTGAAGTTTCTGGACAAATAATATGACAGTACTTTTGGAGGGCTTCTAAACCATGTAATATTATATTAAGGAACAGCTTTACAGTCACAGGCAGGTTTGGCTGTCATCAGCAGAAGACATATCCCTGCCTTCCCCTCTGTTTTACCCCTTTTCTTTTCTTGAGCTATCACAGTTCCCAGTCTAATTTTGCAGTCTGCAAAGACCACAGCTAATTTTAATTTAGGTGAACAAAACATGCTATATTTCATGGTAACTGAATGGGGCTCCATATACCATTCAGTCCTTGGTGTGAGACCAGTGAACTCTGGCATAAAAATGGTATAAACAGGTGGGAAAGGTAATTGTTCCAGCTCCCACAGCTACCTCCACCTCTGATCATAAGCCATTTGGGAGTGGGACAGACTCATCCCATAGGTTGGATGCAGTCTGTAGGCTGATGCTTTCTCTCATCTAGACAGCCATGGTATTCAGGTCTAGTCAGAAGGCCCCTAAACATGCTAATTTTTATTAATTATTCTTGTGCGTATTCCGGTAGTTCTTGAAAGCCCCAATTGAGATTAGGGTTCCATTGTGTTAGGTGCTGTGCTAACACACACATCGCGTTTCTGGTTTTAGCCTGTCTTGAGTTCAGCAAGGAACGTCGAAACAAAAATGGAAATTAAAGGTAAGGGACTACTGATAAGAATTGTCATAGCTCCACTGAAAGCAGTGGACATCCTTGGGTTCAGCTTTTTCCCAAAGATGTGTTTTCCTGGAGACTGAAAGCATTCTCTTCACTTTTTCAAACAACATTAGGCATGTTTTTTTTTATCTATAATGCTTTTTGTCATTATAAAGCCTCACAATAGAGCCTGAAACTAGACAAGTGATCCTGACATGATTGCAACCGATCTTCAACAGCAAGTAGAAGGAGAACTGAGATTCACTTTATCCGGAGCTATATGTCTTCTAAGTTTACTGTAAATGGATGCTTCAGAAACAAGTGACCTCCTGAAGACCTCAGGATTCACAGAATAACTCAGAAGTGTCCATACAGGTTAGTGTGACCCACAAAATATCCATTACTCATTCCTCTCTAACTCTGAAACAGCAATGCCTTTGTTTCTCTCTCTCTCTTTCTCTTTTTCTCTAAATTGAAGGCAATAACAGGACCTGTGGCTTTGCTCTGTACATGTCACTGCCTGCCAAGAACAGCAGGCAAATGAGTAATACTATTCCTCCCTTGAAATTCTTTCCTTGAAGTGAAATTAATGAAAATCTTTACCATGAAAGAGAAGAATCCAGTTTTGTGGAGAGGCAAAGGAAGGATTTAGACTTAGATTGGTTTACCCCATTTTCAATTGTTTTTACAGTAGTAGTGGTGGAAATAGCTAGAGAAACAATGAGAAAAGGAAAAGAAAGTTTTAACTATCCAAAAAAATCTTTATCTTTTGGCAACTGGCTAATTAGAAGCTAGTAAAGTGGACTTAGACAGGACAGCATTGTGATCAAAATGGGAAATTCGGTCATAAAAACACCTCTCCAGTCTCCGATGCTGGAAGAATCATTGCTAACGGGTTTTTGCACCAAGAACTGGGAGCTTCAGGACAGGACTTTGTACAGGCCATCGGCTGAAAGAACAAAAATCTGTTCACCACTAAGCAAGCTGCTATGCTGATTCTTCAAGGCCAGGAGGTAAACATATAAACAGTCTCTAGGGTGGCAGAGGAGATGAGTAGAAAAGGACTTGCTTTTTCTTTCTTGTGTTTAAACAGAGTGTTCACCAGATTTTGGTGGTGTTATCATCAGGCAAGTATTCTCTTGTAAAATTGATACCTCCCAGTCTACTTCTTATTAGTAATGTAATAGCCGTGTTGAAGTCATGGTGGTCTAAGGATAGAATTGAAGCTAGGCATTCAGAGAGAGATGATATCTTTTATTAGATATTTGTATGCACATTCTGCCTTCCCTAGGAGACCTTAAAAGAATCTAGTAGGCAAATTTATAACATAAGCTGATGAATAAAAGGGATGCTTTCTTACCCTTAAACCTGTTCTCTCTGGGCACGGTGCAAGAACAATATCGGGGTAATGTAAAGAAGCAGCTTCCACTATTGTTGTCTGTGCCGTTTGCTGTGTGAGTCAACAAAAGGCTTCCATCTCCAGCACTGCTTTTGCTATGATGAATGCTTTGTAAATGCTGATGGATGGATCAGGGGAGGATAGAAAGATAAAAGTCTGACACATCTTGCCAGTACTGAATTCATATATGGATCGAAAGTGAAGTGTAATTACCACCCAGATCAAATTCTTTCAAGAGCCAGAGCTGTCTAGACCAACAGCAGATATTTATTTTTAGGGTTGATCTTTGTGGGTTTTATTAGCAATGCTGCCTTCCCTGGGGTAAAAGCAAGGGAGGGAAGAACACAAAATCCTCTTGAGCTTCCATTGTTAAAACAAGCTATGTAAAGCTTACAGGAGAAACCTTAGTTCTGAGAGCAAGCTGTATTTTTGTAATGTTCCTTCTGAAATATTATCTGCTTTAAATTGGCTTGAGGAATCAGTGTAATAAATCTGGCATTTGAAGATTAAATTATGTATTTAGAGAAAAAGTAACTTTGTAACTCAGATAAAGGGTATGATAATGAAGTTTTTTCTTCAGTTGAGACAATTCTGGGCAGTTAATTTTACCAGTAGTCACGATGTGTAGATAATGAGTTTTGTAGGTTAGCACAAACCTAGATATGGCTCTGTTCACTATAGCCACACAGAAGGAAGGAGTTGGACCTATTCTGCTAATAGTCACATTCTGCTGATAATTCACTTTTTTAGCAGATTGGTTAGCCATTGCTAGGCTCTGATGTGCATTGCTTCTATATTTCGGTTTGCCCCCATGAAACACCCGCATACAAATCTTTCAAATGTAGCAAGCACCAACTTCTTCATTATGTTCAACTGGGTTGTGGGAAATGAGCAATCTGAAGGTGTGTTATGAAGTTTTTCAAGTGGACTACTCAAATCAGAAAGCTGAAGAGATGAACTTGGATGTGTTGTTAAACAACAAATCTTCTAAAGAACCTGGAGTGGGATCCTAGCAACGTGATTTCACCACCTGTAAGTGAGTGCTAATATTCCTCTTTGCCATCTGGGGAGAAGACAGAGCAGCTTAAGACTTTAAAAATATTTTAAGGGTTCACATTGAACATCTTTATACAAAATGAGGTTTGATTTCTGCAGCATTTTGTCTGAACAGGACTGTTCTGCCCAGCAAAGCTTGGTAACTGCCTATTCATAATGTACCCGCATCCCAGCACTGGAAAGTATTTGTGCTTAAACATGTTGAATCACAGACCTCTAGCAGTCGCTCTGAAGAACCTTCCAGTTAAGGCAAAAGTAAACATGTTTCCTTTCAAAATGGGTTTATGGGGAGGGTGAGAATTAAAACAGAATGAACAGCATGGAATTCCTGTTTGATATCGTGACAGTTCATAAGCGCGAAGAAGCAAGTTGATATTTAGTTAGCCGTGGATGGCTACTTTTCACCCCTCATGCCAGGTAGCTGGCACTGTAGCTATGTGGCATTGGAGCACAGCTGGTTCCCTGCTCTCCAGGTTGGCCTCCACTAGATGACGGTGTTGTACCAAGTTAGCTAGAGAAGGTCTGGGCCCGATCCTCCTGCAGCCTTGGGTGCTTTGCTCATGACATTGACTTCTGTGTTAAATAGGTGCTTTGTCTGATGGATTTGCTGTATAACTGCATAGGGAGATGCTGAGAATGAAAAGACCCGCTGAGAAGTGCTGCAAATGTGCCAACTGGTTGATCTGGGATTACAGGCAGGATTCAGGATTCCCACATGTCAATGGAAATGTCTATATGAAGAGGACGGACTTTGCTGTGATACCTGCAGTGGCAGTTCAGGGTACATGGCTGTGTAACAGATGAGTTCTTCACATTCCTGTGCACATATATAATGCAAATATTGCTTATGGGTGGCTCAAAACTAGCACGTGTTGTCTGTAGTTTTGAAAACAGAAATTTTCCTCCAGGAATTAGGTCTTAAGCAGATGTGGTATCCCAGGTATTAGAAAGGAGTATTGTCCATATTCTCATATGGGAAATGAGATTCAGTGTCCAGGATTAGAATATTGACGTTTCTGGCTGCCAATCCAGTGGGGAGAAGAATAGATTAGAATTGATTTTGCCTTTTTCCCAGTTATGTCAATACCCTTTTCCTCTGACATGCTGCTTCTATCATTTCTGGACAGTTAGTGAAGTTTTTATGTAACAGTGAATAAAACAAGACAAGTGGATCAGGAGCTTCTAACCTCTGTCCCAGGACATAAGAACAAACATCCATATAATATCCTGACAGTTGACAACTTCATGCTGGATAAAAGCAAATGCTTTCAGCCATCATAAAGAAAAGTTCTGTATTATACGCTATGGAGAATGTTGCAGTTGATCTTTCTTCTTGCCTTACTTTTTTCAGAACATTTGTTATAAATTACTGTATAAAAGAAGATTTTATAATCACTTTATATTTTGTTTAAATTTTTAAGAGTAAAGACTTTGTAAAAGCAGTCTTTCAGGAGCAGGCATGTGTGGAATGGTGCTGTTCTGTGTCTGAACTGAGTACTTTCCTACCGCTGTGATACACCCCAGTGCACAGCTACCTGCATGCATCTTCTGTTGTTTGTGTACCTGGAAGTTTAAGAGCATACAGCCTGGAGGACAACACAAATATAAATGCTTTGTTATGTGAAATGACACATGGTCTGTTGATTGTCTGTGGCTTCACATGGTACAGCTGAAGCAAATGTCAGGGTGATGCTGCCAGCTGTAATAGCAGGTGCAGCTGTATGATTTGTCTGCCTTGGAAGTGTGACCATCTACCTGCACCTTCTGAATTCCCACCTCTTTGACTCTCTGCTTTTCCCATATTCCCTGTGGGCAGCTGGACAGCAGTTTATGCCACATAGCTTCTTGATGTATTTGTCAGCAAAAGGCTCAGAATACGCTTTTCTTATGATACTCCTTTGCCTTTCTCTGTGGCACAGCCATTTCCATTGCTTTTTGTTGGGTTTCCTCTTGTCCACTGTTTCAGTGTGGCTGGAGGGCTTTAGAAGGTGTCACATGAGAATGCCTGCAAGGCTTCAGAGATTTCCTGTTCCAAATGGGCTGCATCCATTCCCGCTCCATCCTGACCCTGTTAAGATGCCCTCTACTCCTGATGTAGTATCTCCTCTGTCCTATCCTTTGACTATAGTCTCACAGTGAAAGATACATGTTCTATCCTGAATTACCCGAGTTGCTCAGGAAGACCTATACCCACCTCACACTTCTTTAATAATGCTGCTAAACAAGACCCTCTATACTTATCAAGAATAAGTAGAATTTAGTGGCAGGATTAGTATTGCAGTGTTTGTAAAGGTCAAGATAATTAAGAGGTCCATAGAAACACTCTCCCAACTTAGGGAGAAAAAATCGCAGTAGAGCGGGTGCTAAAGCAGAACCAAGTCTTGATTATCCCTGAAATTTGAGGACATCTGGATCCAGATAAAAAGCTGTGGTCAGCTTTCTTCTTTAATATGAACTGAATCCAGACACCCTTGGACTTTGTGTTGAGCCAGTTCTGGAACCCATCCCCCTCTCTAATCTTTATTGATCTATGTGCCTTTTTGTGTGGAGCTAAATTAAGAGAATTTGGCATACTCATGAAGTGGCCAAGCCAAACACTCAAAACTTGGGAAATGCAAGAATTTAAGTTGTTGCTACAAATTCACTGTAGCCTTTGTGCTATATGCATTATGGTATTGTCCTTAATCACAAGCTCCCATGCTATTAAATCTCTGGCCTGTTTAAAGTGCAGGATGGATATTGCTCACTTAATGAGCAGCTATTTAATATTTTCTTTTATCTTCATTGTTCAGTGTGTACCCCATGGCTTATTTACTGCACACTATTCAAAGCCTGTTCTGAATACAGAATTATTAACTTCCTTGGGAGCTTTCCTTCAGCAGTCATCGTTATTGTATCTGGGTGCTTCACAGACATGAAATAATCTTTTTTTCACAACGCCTCAATGAAGTGAGGGGATACTGCACCCCCACTTGGACAGATGGCAAACAGAGATATGAAGATGAAGAGAAAACAGTGCCAAAGGTTTTTGAGTGCTTTATTATTTTTTTCCTGAGTTCACGGCACTGCAAAGTATTTTATATATTCAAAGCACAGTTCCTACTGATTTCAGTTCTAGCTGTGAATGCTCAAGAGTTTTGCAGATCAGACTCTAGGGTTTCCTGTCAGGTCCCTAAGAGGATGACTGACAAGCCGTAAAAATGTGGATTTGCTTAGCAACACATACAAACACTGTGGTGGAGGGTGGGGTGGAGTCCAGTTCTGCAGAAGCAGCATTTATACATCTTTAAGAGAGACCTGGACTAATAAGCAGAGGGAGAAGAGACTCACTTCCCTTCTCCCAGGTGAATTCCCAAACCCATTTCTCCTGCTGAACTGTGGCAATGAATCGTCTCTCGCCTTTGCCTTTGACACAGCTTCTCTTTCCCAGTGTTTAACTTTACCCTCTGGAGGCTTATTTCCCTCATGAGAAAGGTTTCTTCAGAAGGTGATTCAAATTAGGAGCTTAGTTTGGTCACCGTGACCAGCAGTGCAGTGGGGTGAGTGCATTCCCCATTGACCACAGAGGGACCCGAAGGACATCATACTCACTAGGCATAAGTTATTTAGTGTAAGTGACCTAGGCTTCCACCTCTGCTCCCTGCTCTTAGGCTCCACTCGGTGTTTTTCTAGCTCTCCCAATAGCTGTTTCATCTTCTTCCCCCTTCTTCCATCCTCAGTTCTTACACCTAAACAGCCCTATACTTAGCTTTTGCCCATCCTCTAGTCCTTGCCTCACCAAACTCTGTTTCAAGTAGTTTCTTTCCTTTCCTATTAGTCTTGCACTTTTTACCTTCTGTGTCAAGACAGTTTCACTGTCAGTATTATTGGATTGGCAGCAAGGTGGTCATTAAAAGCAGAGGGGAGTCGTGGACCTTCCCCTGCCCTTTAATGGCAGGATGTATCTCAAATGGGTGGGAATGAGAGTACACAGAAAAAGAAACGGCTCCAACAACATAGTCCTAAATGCTTCACGCTCAGCTTAGAGGTATAAGTGGGCTGGCGCACACGTGCACACCTTTCCCATGTAGGTGCTGCCAGGGAACAGAGATCTGTAGTGAAAATGGATTTTTAAATTATTTTTTTTTACAAACTTTCGCCTAGTATAGCAGATATTTTCCCCTTCAAGAAATATGTATTAAAGTCTTTGAAATACAGTTTCTGAGTTTCACAGGAACAGCATGAGACACGTGCGTGATAAAAACTCTCTCTTCTCCTACAGGATCTTTTCTGAAGTGTAGAGATTTCCAGATATTTTTTTTTAACATGGCCAAAAGATGTATTTTTCTCCAGTTTCATTCTTTGAAAAGGCAGATGGTTTTGGCTAAAACTTCCCTTTCAATAAATAAATCAGCCTAAGAGTCACACAGCATGGAAAATTTCAGCCTGGATAGCTAAAGGTTGGCAACTTTTTCAGCAATTGGAAAGAGGATTTTATAATGAATGGGAAGTGTCAAGGAACCTTTGTAATAATTGATGCTACCAGCCCTTGCTTATAATAAGTACAATTATCAAATATTTCGGTAAAATCATCTCTGCCCCAGAAAGAAGCTCCATTTTAGTGCCAAATCCTTCAGGCTTAATACCTTTGTTACTAAATGAAGCCTCGATTGCCAACCTCTAAGTACTTAGAAAGGAATGTTCTACTTAATTCCCATTCATAGTTGTAATTCATGACTAGTCTGAACTTTGAGTGCACCTGTAAAGGCACTGTTTGTGTGTATCGTATTGCTGGCAACAGCGACTGTAGTAAAATACATGGAATAGATGCCACAGTTAAAGCGTTTTCCTAAGATAATAGGAATATTAGTCAATTAGAGCAATCCAATCGAGATTGAAATCAGTAGAGATGGTAGGAAGATGAGGTAACTGGCACTGCACTTACCTGTGCAGTGTTTTTCAGAGAAACAGAAAATGTCACTCTCCAGCCTTAAGTAACATTAATCTGATGGTGAGAATATTAGCTGTGAAAATGAGCCCGGTAGATCTGTGGGTAAAGGTTATTGAAAGCTGAGCATATCTTAATTGTGAGGGTGTGTGTGTGTATGTGTAGGCGATGATGAGTCCTGAGATTGGTTTTCAGATATAATTCAGAGACCAACTGCAAGGAAACCAAAATTAGAGTCAGGAGCTGTATTCAGTTAAAATGCAGCTATGTCTTGTAAAAGGAGTACGTCAGAATGGGATCTTCCCACTCAACTGATTTCTGGGCGCAGCCAGAGTTACAGGCTTGGTAAAAGTAAACATATTTTTCTGCCTTTTGCCATGTTCTTTCTTTAACAGCCAAAGCAGCGTAGAGGGAATTGGACAGAATTTCTCCTTTAGGATGCTGCTTGTTAAGTTATGAATGGTTCCACCAAGGTATCAGTGGGGTTTATTTTCAAGGCATTGGAATTGGGTAACTGTCTTTGAAAACCTTGTTTGGACTGCAGAATCTTTACAGATGCTAAGAATTTGCAAATCTGTAGATTTGCAGAGTGAATTGAAAGGTTGTTTGTCCGGCATTTGATTTTTAATCTTGTTTTGGGGGAAAAAAGAAATGAAAACTGGTAAGGAACAACTGACAAGAGAAGCTCTGCCTGCAGTACTTCATTCATAGGTGTGATGCAGACCACGTATCTTGACACTTCATCACATCTTTAACTTAATTTCGTTTCTCCGTCTTGTGGCAACATGCTAGAGTGCTTATATTCCATCACCTTCCAGCACTGAATATAGCAAATGTGTAGGAAAAGTCAGTTGCTGAGGCTAAAGAAAGACAAAACAGAGACACAATACAATAGGATAAAATGATAAATTAGGAAAAAGGAGTGGCAACAATCTAAGAGCTAGAAATCTACTATTTTTTTTTCTGCCCAGTTATTATTTTGTTGGACTGCTGTCCCCTTCAGACAGTCTGGTTTGCCCAGGAATCAGTTCTGCAGGCCACGTCAGGCATGCAGCACAAACAGCTCTGTTGGTACCCAGGAACAGTAGTTTTCAGCACCTTTTCCCTTCGATCTGGATTTGTCTAAGAAAACGACTTAAGGTTCTGATGAAGGGACGGCCACATTTTCCTAGAAGATACTCTCCTCAAAACAGAACTAACAAATTACCAATAACAACCTGAATAAATGTCCAAACCACTTTCTAATGATTCCCAAATACGCTTCTGTTTCAGTGGATTTTCATCTGGCATCTTAAAATTTCATAACCCCATGACAGTTCCTGTAGGCATCAAAATTTTAGTCTATGTAAGGCTGATTATGATGAGCTTAGATTTATGCCCTCATATAATACTTTCTTCTATCAATAGTTTAAAAAAATGTACCTATCGATTTGGTTTAAGTTATGTGAGTGCTTCTTTTTCTTTTTCTGAAGACACATACTGTAGATTTTTACTTCAAGGTAGTTATAAGTAACTGTAGATTCAAGTAAACCTTTTCTTCAGATTTAAGGAAAATTTATATTCCTTTTTGAGGTCAGATCGGAAATTTAGGATTACCTTTAGTACTTATTACCTCAAACAAACTTTTATCTGACCAGCTCAAAATTTGTGAAAATTTTAGGTATGGATATGAAACTAGGAATTAATTTTGTGACTCAGATTAATCTTTGGAACCCTTCTTTCCAGCTCAATTTATGATTGATGTAAGATTTCAATAATAATGACTAACCCAAGAATAGAGCAGAATGCCTCCTGGTTTTGCCTGTGAATAGCTGCTCCTTTTTTTTCTTTTTTTTTTTAAGATAGTAGCAGTGGACAACAGAGGCCTTGGGCAGGAGAACGATTTCAGGCACCAAGTGGAGCATTCTCCTAAATTACTGTCTGTTTTCAACACTGTTTGCCAGCATCTGGCAGAAATACGTCATGTAAATATTGTTTTAAACTGCTTTAAACTCTAGGAATGGTAGCTTTGTTGTCTCTACCTACCAATTTCATGTGATCTTAACAAAATATTGACTTCAAACACAATCTTTGTCCCTGAGTTGTACTCCCCTGACATTTTTTCCATGACTCCTGCATTGTAAGTATACTGTCTCAAAGCATCTGATCCAGCTTCTTTTCATCGCATGATAACAACGATGATAATTTAATTCTAGGGAAATACTAGTTAAAAACAAAATCAGTGTAATTTTCGGTACCTTATAGGTGAAGTAAGAGTCAAGACTGTCCCTCTGTAAAAGTGTTTAAAACATGCCACTTCAGACACGTAGTCATGTTCCTGTTCAAAAGATTTCTCTTATCCCACATAGATGATACCTGGAATGACCGCTTTTCATTCACTGATCTTCAGCCACTTCATAAAGGTGGGTAAGATGGAGGGGTTGCTGACCCTTCGTTCAATGCCTTTTCCATTTGACTCTGCTGGCTGACACTTAGTTTGTCAATAAAAAAGTCCAAACTGCTACATTTTGTGCTAGCGGAGATTACATCTCCTCTTCATTGGTACAAAGCATTCAGGGCCAATTCTATTCTCACGGAGTACAATGGTAGCACTCCCAATGAGGGGCAATCAGTCCTGGGAATCATTTGCTTCACCAAGTATCTGTTCAAATTGCTCTCTGATGTCTCCAAATATATCCCTCATTTTCATCACGCTGTTTCTTCCAGTGTCTCAGCACACAGGCTCCTGCAGGGACAGTACCAGCTCCCTTAAGATACTTGTAATCCTATTGCAGCACCGTATAAATTGTGCTAACATTTTTTTCCTCTTTAGGTAGGGAACATGGTATATGCTTTTACTGGGTATATTCTGTAGCCATATTCATCTATTTGTAAGATACCTCTGCCCTCTTATTTTATCTTTTTCACTTGACTGTGTTCTGAAGCATCCAGGTGTTCTTAAATACATATCACATCTCCTACAGCGCTCCATTTGATTGGCATAAGATAACAACACTGCAGCTGTCAGTGAGCTGCTGGTGGGTAGGGCCCCATTCGCAATCCAATTTTTATGTGTGTTTCGTATCAGAAAAGATTGCTAGCATTTAAACTAAACCATTCATCCACAAGCAGGGGAAGGACTTGGGCAATTAATCAAGTCCTCATTCATTTTTGTGTTTTCGAAAAAGTAATACTGTTGTTGTTAAAGAAGATCAGAAAATCGTTTATAAACTCTTAATAAAGAAGAAGAGAAAGCACGTAATTTTCTTCCCCTGTGGCTCTTTAGTGGTAGGGGTTACATTGCTGCAGTTCACTACGTTCAGGGGCAATCCAAGGTGCACATGCTCATATTTTAAAGACGGACAAACAGCATCTTTTCTTCTGCTAAGCTGATTCTTAAGTGCAACTCATGTGACACTTTTAATGCTTAATTTTCTCCATGGCCATAAACAACCCTGAAATTGTAATTCATTCCCAACATAGTGCTTCTCATTCTGATGCTTTCCTCCCAAGGCCATCAGCTGCAGAATTTGGAGTGGGACACTGACACTGCAGTATCATCTTGTGTTCTGTCTGTGCCTGGTTTTATCCTAAACTGTATCCTCAGTGTAATATGTCACCTGGAAATATGCTACCGGGAAGGGTTTGAGTGTGGCATTTAGCTTCCAAAACCAAATTGTTTTGTTTTGTTCTGTTTTTAAACCCGCTCTGGATGGGTTTGGGGGGTGTTTGTTTGCAGTATTTCAAGGACAAAAAAAAAGTGCATATCTTTTTAGGGGAAAAGTAAAGGTAGCAGTAGGGCCAAGCCATAACCCATTGTAATAGATGAGGAGCACAGTGTAAAACTGAACAGTTTTCCAATAAGCAGAAGTGTGAGAACCGAACCCTGCAGCTACTAAGGGATCCATGTGTATCATTTGCAGCTTATGTGCACTTATATTGCACTTGTGTGCTCAGCCTATCCACGTGTGAGCTGCATCTCCACAGAAATAATAATCCCGATGACTTTCAGAGACTTATGGCTTTGAGACACTTTCTGTAAACAAAAGAGAAACGCAGCCAGTCCAGAATGGTCTAAGCCGGATGAAATAAAACAAAGACATCATCAACAGAACAGTACTTTAAAAAATCATTTTGAATAGACTAGAGTGTTATCCCAGATTTATGGTGATTGTGCCCCTTGAAGCACTTGCCAAGTTTATATGGAGTTTGTGTGTGGTTTTTGAATGCTCGGCACAAAGTGACATTGAGAGGGTTCTTCTCACATGCTCTGCTTCTCCTGTTAATTCAAACTCCCTAGGGCTTCTCATAGAATAATTTCAGATACTCTTAGCTAATATGTTCATCTACCTAATATCATCTTTAAGATTTTCACCCTATTAACTATGTGATCGGTATGAGTTTTTGGGGAGGTCATTATCTGAACTGTGATCTTAATGAGGTGGACGAGGTACTCACGTGTACATCTTGAAGAGCTCCGCTGCAGAGCTGTGATATTTAAGAACTGCCTAAGGTGCACTTTGTGCCAAGAGACAAGTTGAATGACTGAAGGAAGAGGGAGAAAATCAGGGGGTTCCACTGATGCATACAGTGCATAGGGTGGGATGAAACAAACGGTTACCTAAAGAACATCTATTGGATTTGGAAAACTTTGACTCATGTCTTTGAATGCCTGCAAGAGTCTTTCCCCCACCAGAGCTATTAGGCTGATTACCTTACTTTTAAAAATAAGACCTTGCTTAGTTCATCAAAATCCAAGCCTAAGCTGTGCTCTCGCTGTGATGCCTGAGAGAAATCAACCAACTGATGCTGTGAAGTTGAGCAGCATTCGGAAATAAGATGACATTTCTCAGAGCCATTAAACTGGACAGTAGCTAACCTGTCCAGCTACGCAGGCTGATCATTAAGGAACTTGTCAGGAGCTTTCTGGCAAGACTTTTTTCTTCCAAAAATGCTGATTTGTCAAGAATCAGCTGGAGCAGATGTGGAAGTCAGCCCTACCCCAACTTAGCTGGTAGCAAAAGTCCTACAGAACTCACCTGCACCAGGACCGAGCCAGGATTCAAATCCAGCTCTGTCCAGTTAGCAGGAGGGACTTCAGCTTGGCTTTTGCTGCCAGGCTGTAAAGCAATTGTGTCACACGTATGCACATGCTTTCACTAGTTTTGGCCCAATTTGTATTAAATAATGTGCACAAAATAGAAATTCCCAAATAGAAAGACTGGGTCAGAAACTGGTTAAAAAAATAATAGCTGGGACATTTAACTGGAATGACCCAGGGACAAGTCCTAGGCCTGATTCAGGCAGAGCAAAAGCTTGAACTTGTGTTTACCCTGTTCCTCATGAGCACAGAGAGCACTGAGCAGGTGGAGCTTTCTGGGCGTTGGTGTTTTGCTTCTCCTCTTAGTCCCTAGCCTTGGCTTTTGCAGCTTGTTTTTGAACTTTTACAAAGAGTAGGCTTTTTCGAGGCAGAGGCTTTGCTTTACTCCCTCTTTGTAGAGTGCCAGGTACGGTGGGACTCTGACCCTGATGAGGAGCTCTGACTGAAAATGAAGCACGTTGGCAAGCGTATCATTGCCCTCTGGAATTGATCACTTGCCAGCAAACAACCTGCTGTCGGTTGAGGGACTTGCACCTGTCTTTCCGTGCAAGAGGTCAGTGCCATAGATTTGATGACGTCTCGTTCAAATCCAGAAGGACCTAAACATCACCCCTAGAAACTTGCACAATAACAGGCTGACTGAAACCCTGTGTGAAATTGTTGCATAGTTTGGGCGCTCACGGGACATATGCGTGATACGGCACAACCCATAGTAGTAGCTGTACAGCTGCGTCAACAGGAAATTTTTCAGTCCTCATATAGTCTAAGGGACATTAGCCCTAAGGGCATGGTGACATGCTGAAATACATGTTGGGTGGTGCAGCCAAGGTGTCACCTCGACAGAAATCTGTTGATTCTAGGGAAGAACAGGTTTTATCAGACTTTTCACCCTTCTGATGTCTATTTCAGATTTCGAGCCTTAAACAAGCCTATTCTACTGCTTACTGCTCTCCAGGAATCTGAGGTTTTTTTACTAGGACAGGATTATTCAGCCCAGGGTTTCGTGGAATTATAGATAAAAGGCAGCAATAGGGAGCCAGCCCAGTAATCCATGTGCTCACTGGGTATGAAACAGGTAGAAACTTTCTAACCATGCCAGTTATAGTCCCTATATAGTCGCTTCTCATTATGTCCTCAGGCTGCACTTTTCAAGATATTTCATGTTGTTCCTAAAGCCATAGCCCCTTAGGTCATGTGATTTTTGACTTTCATGTGACTCATAAAAATAGAAGTTTCTAGGCCTTGGTTTGCAGACAAAAATCTAGGAATTAAATCTCCTCAATGGTTCAGATAACAGCAGATTGAAGCAGGGGAGGAACAAACACAAAGCAAACAAGCAAACTCTTACTTTTAACCTGTGTCACCAGTTTTTGGCAGACTAGAATTGATTTTGCTCTAGGAGAGGCTGTTAGTTTGAGCTTTCCTTTTGAAAGGCAAGAGGCGAAAGAGGCAAGTGAGAAGGCCATCAGCAAGTGTCTTTAAAATTCCATTCCAGTAGATAAATGGAAAACAGTAGCGGGAGAGTAGGGAGAAAGTACCAGTTGTATACAGCACAGGAAAGAGAAGAGTGAGTGACCAAAGACTGCACAGTGAGGGAAAGGATTTCAGTAAACTGAAAGAAGAACAAAATAAAAAAGAGGGCAAATTTTAGCATGGTAAAAATGAGACCATTTGGAGTTAACAGCCTGGCGTTCCTGTGCTGTCTTGTTGCGGCTCTACTGTGTTAGCTTGTCCCATATCATTATGAATATTGTTTTGTAAGGGTCAGTATTTTGTCCAGTTGGAGTGGCACTCATAAATGGCACAAGCTTCTGAACGGCAATTTCTAGTCACGGAAGTGTAAATTGCCTGCAACATTAATGTAACACCAGCAACTAAAACGTCTCCTTTGCAATGTCATTAGAATGGGAAATGGATTGTAACGCAAGTCTGGAGGGAAATGAAGTGATGCTGTTTGAATGTGAAATTTTAGGGGGAAACAACTTTCTGCTAGTTGAAGGTTATTGATTATGGCATTTAAAATGTGAAATTCTGTGGAAAGCTATTCCAAAGAGAGTTGGTCTGTGGAGACCAACAGCACTATAATATGTGAGATATAACAGGAAAACGGTTTCAATGGAAGTCTGCAGGGAGAAGCAACAATGTCACTTTACACGGAAAAATTATTTCAGTGCGAATCCACAGAGACCTGTAACAATACTGTTTGGGTGTGAGATTCTATGGGAAATGAATTTCAGTACCACTCTGTTAGGCTGAATAAGGTCATTAGATTATGATGAGAAAATTATTTGATGGAAAGAGGGTTCAAACAATATCCACAGAACAGATCAACATGAGTAAGTTCTCATTTGAGGCAGCAAAGATACCCAACCTTTCCTGTTCCTTAAGCAGTGGAGGTTCAGCTTGGGCTCCCACCGGGATGTAGCAGATTTTTAGCACTTGGTGATCTCACCGGGGCTCTGGGATGGCTGAGGAGCAGGTCGGGGACTGGACATTGCCTTCTTTTCCTCCCCTGGCCTGCCCATTGCCCAGTCTCTGCCTCTGGGATGGGGAGCACATAGATCAGTTCAGAGAATTCACACCTCCTGCTCTGAGGCAGCTACTGATCTGTTTTGCTCTGCAAAGCTCAGCACAAACCAGTCCAAACTGGGGGCACAGGAACAAGCATCATGTCAGGGAAATTGTTGTCTCTTACTCACTTCCTCTAGGTACGGTTGTAGCAAGCCCGGTGGGGCATGCTTGATCCAGATTTGTTTCAACAGCTCATGCTGTATTACACAAGTCTGTTACTCTCCCTGTGTCCAAACATAATCACAGTTTAGGGAAATTTGAGCTCAAGTCATCCTGGCTGTCTACAAACCTTGTGTTTTCAACAGCTTGTAAGGTGGTTGAAGTTTGCATTCAAATCTAAATTTCACTGCTCCAGCCAAACTATCGCAGCGTAAGAGTGCACCAAAACAAGATTCCCATTTTAGCAAGAGAAGGACAATTTCCGGGCAAGTGATTCACCTTCAGTCCTGTAGGCACAAATTCTTGGAAGATAGCGTTAAGTAACGCCTTTAGCAGATGATGTTATGATGAGACGACCTGAACATTCGTATGCGTTTCCTATGGATCATGTATATAGAAATAGCTTTTAACTGCCAAGGTCATCAGCACCCAAGAAATACCATAGATAGGTGGGAACGGGAGGAGTGAATGAGTGGACTGATTCATTTATGTGTTTTGAGAATATGCTCTTAAAGCCACATTTATATAATTTATAAGCAATACTTTCCATAGTATGACTATAAGAAGCTGTTTAAAAATTTAGTGGTGCTTCTTATATTAATATGAAGACAATAGCTACCAATAGGACAATAATCTAAAGCATTACTGGCTTGCTAGTCAAAGTACAACCTTTTCTGAAATGACAGCTCTGTGTGGTCCCGCTGTAGTCACCAAATCATGGTTGGTCTCTGACTGAAGCAATCTTCTTCATGGCAATCCATTTGTTCACCAGTTCTTTCCCCTGTCATGCCAGAGAGAGACCTAAACTACTTCTCATTTGTCGTGAATTTCTGTATAAAATTAGCTATATTTGGGGCAAATGGAACGTCCCTCTTCTAGGTGTTCACAGCAAAAATAAAGAATCATTGTAGAGAGAGTCCAGAAAGAACTATTTGTCTGAAAAGAAGAAATCAACATCTCAGACACAAATTGTCCCTCGCTTCACGTCTGTGTCACAGCCCGTGTCTCCCATTTCTCTTGTGGCTCAGGAAGACGTGGGCTGCAAAGTTTAAAGGCAGGTCCAACTCTGGAAGGATGTTCAGATGCAACAATCACTTTGTGTCCATCTCTAGTTTTCAATATATGTCGATGTGAAATTTAAGGAAGGCGCTGTGCACTGGTTTGTGGTTTTTTCTGTAATGATCAGCAGAAGCAGTAAATCATATCAAGAAGCATGTAGTCATGGCAAATGACTCAGTTCTTTCTACTAATAAAAGCAGAGGCTTTGGTTCCTGTCTTACAGGATAGCTGATTGATTTACAATATAATAGCTTCTCTTGCAGGTTCCCAGTATTTGTGTGCAAATAGATTTGGAATGGGAACTGATGAAACCTGAAGATAGGGACCGGATTGTCATCTTAATTGCTTCTGAGAATGGATCTTTTCAGAGTTTCTAGATTATAAAGGTGGAAAAGCCAATTTAGAAAATCTTGTAACAATTCAGGGGAATTTTTTATCGTTGTTTGAATTAATCATCTGCCTGTCATTAATCTGGATCCTTTGGAGAAAATGGACAGCCTGTGTCCCATTATCTTCCAGCAGAGCTCCCTGGGCTTTCAAACTTTCTCTTAAAAGGGCAGAGGAAATCTTATCTGTTGCATTTCATCACAGCCATGTTGGCAAAGGATCTCGGGGATGTTCACAGCATGGTTGGAAGCAACATAAAAGCAGAAACCCTTATTATTATAGATGCCTTGGTTTAGATGTATCCTCCCAAGATCTTGGAGCAGCAGCAGCTTATTCTTGCTTTGATCAGCTTTGAGCTGATTCTTGTTTCATGTGTATGGGAAAACAGCAGCAAATCTGCTTTCCCGCGGGATGTATTTGGTGGATGCTACGTGTGAGAACCCTGGGAGCCTTTCCTCCCATGTACTCTGAGCCACTGCGCCTCATTTACACAAAGGGTCATTCTACGCAGAGAAACTACTCAGACTTAACAAAATTATTTCCCAAATCCCTACTGTAGATTGGTATATCTCTCTTACGCGGATGTACTTACACTCATTTAGCTTAACTGAGTAAGAAACCAACTACGGTCAGTAGGAGCTCGCTGAAGGAACGAAGCTTCATAAAAAGAGAATCATCTGTGCATTTTTGTACAACAGTTGGGACTGTAATTCAGATTCTCTGAATCCCTGGCACATACTCATCCCAAATCTCTTTGTATTTAATGGAGTCACTCTGAATTTGCATTTAAAGATGGGTAGAAACAGAATTTAGTTCCTTTAGAATTCCTGATTCTCTGTTGCTTGATTTCCCAGTCTTTGCAGTGCATTAATATTAATTTCTTATCTTAAATTGTTTATTGCTCTTTATTTTAATACCTAGCTAGCCCATCATGTTACAACACGGTATATTGGGAAACTGTTTATGCGACTTTCTATTACTACTGAGAAAAGCAAAGGAAGCATCAATTATACCTGTTAGTCAATGAAGAGAGAACAGAGGTAAATCAACTTAGGCTGTAGCAAGGTAATGTAAACTAAACGTTAGGTAAACCTTTATGTGGAGTACTTTACCTGTGGCTCAAGATGCCTTGGGAAGTTATGGAATCAATGCAGCAGGAGATCAGGGATTGACTAGACACCTGCAACTCGGGAAATATTGGGAGATAAAGAAATGAGTTGTGCTGTGCATGATGAAGTGCTTTGGACTAGATGACAAGCTAATATTTCATTTCAGCTTAAATGACCTTACGTGCATTCCTCTGTAAAATAAAATATCATTGGTTCAAAAAAGGGAATGAATGTACACAAGGGAAATCAGGTGAACAGCAGAAATTACCTGATCCTCTCAGTGCTGGAAATGTCCCATTTCTCTTTCCCCCAAAATACACACATCAGAGCAATGCGAGATCTACAGTTTGATGTTAATTCACATCTATACAGTCTAGAGCACACACACAAATCCAGTAATCCTTTGTGCTTCTGAAGCACAGATTCCTTCTCATTTCCCAGCGGTAGAACAAAGAATCTTGATGGATGTCAGAGACCCATCAGAATGGACCCTACGGATCAGACTTCTGCTGTTCACTGAATACCACACGCAGGCCATCACACTGGGAGCACATGCAACCATTTCTTTCCTTTAAAAAGCAAGCATTATTTTATTATTTCAGAGTCTTACATAACTGCGTGGTGAAAATGAGAACACAGATCTGGGCCACAAAACATTCCAACAATTCTCATTGCAAAAGAAACATAAACTTCAGCATCCATCAAACAATTCTCCCTCCAAATGAATAGTGAACATACAAACCCACCATCTCAGCTTGAGTTCCTTTGCAAAAGAAAGCCCTCTGGAGTTATTAAAAATAATAATAAAGTAATCCAGGCTCCCAACAGACAGCATTTGAACATCATGTCAAGTTCCTATAAAGTAGCGCAGCAACACCTCCTTTTACTAATTTCCCTAAATCCCTAGTGGCTTCCCACTGCCACAAATTAAGCTTACATTCCTTTCTGTAAACCTAGGAAGATTTGCAGTCCCAGTGTCCCCTGTGCCCAGCTCTTTGAGGCTGGATGCTTTGGGTTGTCTGGTTGTTACTCATGCCTCCCACTGTGGGGCCCAATATTTCCCCTGCCCCATCATTTTCCTTCCACCCCCCAGCCTCTTACAAATGACTGTTCCTCTGCAGGGTGTCATGGAGAATGACTTTGTCGGGACAATGTAGGGTCAGTGACAGCATCAGGCGCGTGTTGAGTGATCTCATAGGGAGGGAGCAGTGTTCCGCTGAAGGCAGCAGCCTTCTGCCTTTCATTTTAATTGGATCTTCACTCTGACGGCTTGGCAAAGACCAGCCTGAGATCTGTGCTGTGCCTAGTGCAGATGTGGCCATCTGTGTGCAGTTCCTCTTTGTGTCTATAGTTCTCCCTCCTTTTAATCCCAGTGTTACCTTCCCTCTGTGTTCAGAACTCCCTCTTTATTTTGTTGTTGCCCTCTTCTCTGCATATTCTTACTCATCTTCTTCCTTTATTGAAAAACACCATGCTGTTTGGCTTGGCTTGGCTCGGCTCACAGAAACCCACCACATGGCTGCTCAACATGTCAAAAGTGAGTCCCCATGTGCAGCTGAATTCAATCCAGACAAAGCAGAGAAGCGTGGCTAATACACAGGGGTACGTGTCGCTTCTCACCTCTGAGAGCCACCAACAGTTAGAGCAGGAGCTTAGTCCTGGGAGCAAGCGCTTAGTCCTGGGAGCAGGCGGGTTCTTAGGTGGCTTTTGGGGCAGCACAAAGTAGCTTCGTAGTGGTAAGGTCTTTCCTGTGGGATGCTAGGAAGGACTAAAGGTCATTCCGCTTTTCGGTTGTCCTAATTAAGGACCTCATGGTCTTTGATTAGGTTAACAGATAAAGCCACAGTACTGTTTGTACTCTGTATTTCAGTGACAGAGAACAGTGGCAGCGTTGAGATCCACTAAGAGAGCAGCATGCTTTGAGGTTAGGTCTGGGAGCGTCCATGTTTTCATCGGCTTGGGGAGTAACGCGTAGTGGTTAGAGCCAGAGACTGGCAGTGTTTCCCATTGGGTTTTGCTCCATTGTGTCCGTCAATGTTTTCTGCAAAAGTGTTTCACCTTATTATACTTCACTTTTTCCACACTTCATGAAAATAGAGATAAATAAATTTGTCCCCCCTTGTGAAGCATTGTCATGGCATTGGGTGAAAGACGCAATATTAGCATAAAGTGTTATGGTCATTACTATTCATTCAGTGAGCACATTCAAGGGAAGTTTGTTTAAACTAGTGCTGCTTTGCCTGATTAAACATTCAGCCATGAATGAAGCCACTCAGAGATGGATCTTTGGCCTGGTGCCACAGTCACCAAAGGTCAGAGCAAGGGCAAGCGGGGCTCCTCTTTCCCCTTGCTAAGGTATGGCACAGCACTAAATTCTCATCAAAAATAAGCATTCCCCACACAGGCAGGTGGTAAATGTATGTAAGAAACCCAGGTTCCAGAAGAGCATCGTTTTCTAAAACCCTTGGTGACAGGAAAAATATTTAAAGTGGGAGGAAAAGAGCTCAACAGAAAATGTTATAGACATTAGCACACTTAGAATTGGTGGTGACAGTTGTAGCTGAAACTGCAGGCACAGAATAAGTTTGCTCATGTTTTCACATGAAAGCGATCTGCCAGTGAGAGGGAGAGTGTCCATACATGATTTCCTTGTCCTTATCTTCTCAACAAGTATGTTTGCTTGTTTACTTACCGCTCTTTTTTCCCCCCGAGGTCTTCTGAAATGTCTGAGAGAGCAATGGTGGGTACAGTTCTCGTGGACCATTGGTGAAACGGAGCCATGGTAGAGACAGAGCTGTGCAGACAAGTAGGGCCGAACCTTTCAGAAGCTATTAGGAAAGTAGATCGCTACCTCCACTTTGCTGAGGGGACTGGCCAGATGAGCCCTCTCTGTGCTGTGTGCCCACCAGGAGTCCACTGGCAATTTTGGAGAATATGCCCTGAGCCCAGGTGAGGTTAGAGAATGCAGGATGGCCATCACGGTGCCAGCAGCTGTGAGAACTTTGATGGGGTGAAATAATTCATGCCTTTCTCCCCAGCAGCTAGAACTTGCAGTGGGGACTGTCACTGGGAGAGGCTTCTAGATAAAGCCTGGCCCTTTCTGGGGATTGGGTTCCAGCAATAAACCTTTGCCATCCCTCTGATTATCACTGCTTAGAGCCCACAGGCTCACTGTGTTCCCACCACACAAAGCTCGGCTTTGTCAGCAATAGCTGTCACTTCATCCTCCTGCTCTGAGCCTTTGGAGACTTAAATACAGTTATTCTACAAGTGCATTAGCAGCAAAGGGAGTCTATATGTCTCCTCCTCCCACCCCCTCTAGCCCTTTTAAACACAGGGCAGGACATACTTCATCCCCAAAGCTGATTTGCCATATGAAGCGGCTCCAGTTAGATTTCTTTCTTGGACAGATTCCCTGGCCTGACTTAGGTGCCCAGAATGTGTGTCGTAGGCTCAGCAGATCCCACCCAGGCAGTGATTTAATCTGACAGTTATACTTATTCATGGTGACATGCCGGGCAGGCAGCAGCGGCACAGAATGTTCAAGCAGCGCAGGGAGGAGGAGGTGGGACGGATGGGTGCCACCACTGCATGCCAGAGCCCGGCTGAACTCCCTGTCCCCGGCAAGTACCCTTCCTTTGCCTGCTCTTCTCAGAAAGGAGGTGGGCTGCCTTTCCATTCAGCGTGTACCAGTCCAGCTGCTCCCCGAAGGAGCTTGTTACAGACAGATACACCCTCAACAGGCTCCCTCAAGCAGAGTAAATTATGTGTTTGGAGGAAAAAAAAAGAAGTGCAAAGCAGTCAGCATGATGGAGTTGTCGCCTGGCTGCTCTTTTTGGGGATCACAAGTGTGCAATTAGCATGGAGAACGAGGACATTTTTCTTTGCCTTAAGACACCCACTGCAAGTTCCTGGTGGCAGCCTGCGCCTGTAACTTGATTTCACATACAAGTGGCTCCACGGCAAAGTGAATGGCTGCAGGAATGGAGTGGTGGTAGGGCTGCACTGACTGAGCTGGGAGACCTGGGAATCCTGTGCTCTTGGAAGTGCAAAGGGAGGGTTTGTGGGCACATGCCTGAAAATGTGGCTTTCAGTGTAGACGTGTGCAGCATCAACTTGCCTGGCTTTCTCCAGGTCCATGGTGCAGCCTCTGGGTATACACTGCACACGTCCTCCTTGGCATTAGCAAGACTTTTGTGCTACTTAAAGGATATAGAAGAAGATGTTCTTTATGATGCCTCAGGGCTTTCTCTGAGCTATGCGTTGCATTCATTTATGGAAATATTGTAACCTGGAAAATTCAATGGAAAACTGTGCTTTGGAAATGCTCTGGCACAGAAACAGGAATACTGAGCTGAAAAAAAATGTCCAGTTTTGTCCTCAGGCACACAGCTGCAGCTTCTGTTGGGGTTGGTAGTTATTCAAAAATATCTCAGGACGAAAGTAAGGGTGTTAGCATTTGCGTCCACTAAGACAAGGGCAGCTCTACACAAGGGGTTCTCTCGGTGTTAGCTGTGTATTTTCAGCCTATTTAACAGCACTCCCTGGAGGTCAGTGTTCCTCCACCATCCCAGACCACTGGGTTGCACAAATGCCCATGATGTGATGTGCGAGTTTTACTTTTTCTCTATCCGAGCAGGTCTGGAGAGATTTCTGTATCCTGTCTGGAGACTGTCCATAGTGAAAGGGTTTTCTTCTTGATGATAAGCCACTTGCGAAGAGATCTGGCCATCAGAAATGTACTCTGTGCTGCACACTGGGTCTGAACATGTGATGGTAGAGTTGGCAGGCATCCCAATTAATTGGGACAGTTTTGATTTCTCCAGATTTGTCCCAAGTTCTTGGTAAATTCTGAACATCTGAATTTGTTGTGTACTGCATCTGACAGCCAACACGTAGCATGATTTCGCTTCAGGAGTCCCTAAAGCTGGGACCTGGTCTCAACAAGCACAATTCTAATTTTTTAGAAGTTTCTGATGGGATTTTAAAAGGGGCTGTGCTCTGTGTAAGCTGGTTTAAAAGCCAAAAGGAAAAAAAAAAAAAAAAAAAAAGAAAAAAGTTAGTTAAGTTAGTTCTTGTAAAGACAAGTGTGTCCTGAAGCTGCATCCTATTTTTTGTACATGTCATTTGACAACATTGGACAACAACAGCTTCTCCTCTGCTTCTCTTGCAGCAAAATCCAGCTGCATTTAGGATTTTTCTGTGTTATCTGTGCATACGTGCAAGGAGATTGGATTCAAAACAAACTTCTGAAGGCAAAGACTAAGGATGCCAGGAGCATTCTTTGTTCCAACAAAGCATTTGTGAGTTAATCGGGGCTAGAACCGGATCCTGAAAGGGGATCTGTGGAGTGAAACAATCAGATGTTTACTGACTTCTTAGACATGGAAAGGGGGAGTGAAAAGTTTCCCCCCCAAAAATGAGTAATATACAAGACAGCCAAGAAACACTTCAGGTTGGAAAGGTTTTGCAAAAACTATTGTGTGTGCTTTTTAAAAAATGTTACAAATTTTTAGAGCTGGTGATCTTTGTGAGACACCTGGCTAAGTGTAGCTTGTTATGGATGTTCTGGGGTCAGAGTCAAGGCCAAGTTCTTCTGAGGTTCTTTCCTCTAGGGACATGGATGCCTTCCCAAGTGATCCTACCTCCGGTCCCATTCCCTCTCCCTTATCTTCACCTGAGTATCATGATCTTTTGATGGTAGCTTCCTCCTTCTCCTAGCTATAAGGGAGACTGTCCTGAGTCCTCCCTCCTTACTATCAAGAAGATCGCTCATGTGACTGCTGTTCAGATCCTCCAGGAGCCACTTTGCAGGTGGCATCAGTAGGTGGAAAGATGTATTCACAGGTTGGGGATCAAACTTGCTATGAAAGGCCGGGGGTAGCGGCAGTGGTGACACGGAGGGCTTTTGGCACAGCTATGGAGAGTATGCTCTCCCAGACAGCAGTAAGAAGGACACTTTTGCCCAAAAACTGTTCCCCCAGACCCTGTCATCTCACCAGAAAATCAGTTCCTGCCAGTGAAAAGTTACCCTTGAATTGAGAAAGGAGATAATTTGAGAAGGGTAAAACTTGTTTGAGAATGAGCTTATTTCATTGACCCCAACTCCCAGCACTCCCAGCATCATGCATAAGGCTCCAGAAGATCATGAGATATGCATTTACATTTTAAAAATGAGTTTGTACTTATTTTTATTTGTTGTATGGTGTTGTAGCCTCCAGGGTTTATAACTTGAGGCTGCACTTTGCAATCAAGAGAGCTAAAATATTTTCTTCCTTCTTTACCAAAGCAGAAATTCTCAGTTTATTATATAAAATTAGAAGCCAGGAATTAGAAAAACTATCAAATACTAAGGGGGCCATCGATAAAAGCCTGACATTTGGCAAGCTTGTATTCTGCAGCTGTAACCACCATCACTTTAAGAAGTGGGAAAGATCAAGGAGATTATAGAACTTGTCTCACAGGGGCAATTTCCTAAGTTTAGGTGCTCTGGAACTGTTTGAAAGACTTCTGTAAAAATTTGCAGGTCACAAAATGAGAGGTTGCTTTTCACAAATCATTCTGAATTCATAGAAATGGCATTGCTTTGCTAAGAACAATAAGAAGTTTGATAGAATACTTTTGGCTCAATAACAGACTTATTTGGCAATGAAAGTAGGTCAGTTCCAGACTTCTTTTTCTATCTTTTCTTTTCTGGGAGTTGGAAAGAAAATGTATTTTTGATATTAAAAATACAAAATTGTGAAATCTTGCTTTGGCATAGGTCAGTTGCTCTTCATATTTATTGAACAAGCAATCTAATTTCAACTTCCAGAGTTCATTATAAAACTGCCAGTTTAAACTTTGCTGTAAAGTGAGCACTTAAAAACTGTGTATTTTATCTCGGTGAAAGTTACTGTTACTGGTCTTTAGGAAAGATGCCACCTCCAATATTGAGGTCATAAGGCCTTATAAGGCTTGTTTAGATAGATATCCTTGGAACTTTCCAAAAAGGACTTGTCGTTACTAGAAAAAAAACAAACAGATGGTTAAGATGAGCTGAAATCCTATTGAAGAATACAGAAAGATTTTTCTTATTTGTGTGTTAGCAAGCCAAGTACAGACGGTTGGAGACTGGGCTGTGTCATGACTTGTTGATAGGTGAGAATGTCAAACTGCCTTTTCCTCAGTGATATTTTTCCATGTGAGAGGACTACATATGCCTTTATAGAGGAGGACAAACGCGCAATAGACAATACACACAGTATCTACATTAGGCTGCTGTAGACATACAATATAGATGTTCAGAACAATGGCTGGCCCCTCAGGAATCATTGGGGAGGAACTGATTAAGTGGTCCTGAGTTACGTGTTTATGGTGGACTGACATAGTCCTCTGAATGTCTCCAAATGTGACCATCATGCTTCTTTGGGCATAGTCCAGTTGAGCCCTGTGCCCTGATTTGTGATGGCAGAAGGTGCTTTCCTCTCTCCAGCTCAAGTACCTGGTATCAGGGAATATGTTCAGAACCCGTAGGTTGGATGTCTGGTGCTAGTTCTCAAACTAAGCTTGGCACCATGAGGTCATTGCTCTCTCCCACTGTCCAGCCTGGCCTGTAGCAGCTTTTTGTGGTTTTGTTTCAGCAGTACAGTCCATGCTGCTATTCTACTTGTTCAGGAACCTAAGCTGTGTGTCATTTAGAGGCAGACCTGCTCTTTGTTCCAGGATAACTGTTTGAGATGAGAGACACCCATGGTCTTGGTCCTCCTCCTCCCATGTGGCCACTGAGTTTGGGTCATGCTGGCTCCCTTCTCCCAGAAGTGTCCATATGGGCTTGTACACACTACCCAGAGACAGCCAGGGTGCAATTCCTCAGCTGGTAGGCTCTCCGGCTCTTCACTACAATGTGTGTGGACCAGCAGCTTAGGGCTGGAAACAGGGGTTACTATGGCAAGTGCCGCACCATGGGAATGAGATGGGCTGCTACCAAACCTGAACCGAGGCAGTTCAGTTCATGGTGTTCCTCCATCATCCTGTTTTCCAGGCTATAGGCAGCAATGTCCTGTTGAGTAGAGTACCTTCATGGTGAAGACATGTTGCAAGCGCCCCACGTTATGTCCTTGGAAGCTGTACCCAAAACTATTTGTCTGAATGATCCGATGCAAGTGTTTTCTAGGTGGTGCTTGGTTTTTCCTAGTGTGTTTTGGAGATGTCAGTCTACACGTGCTAGCAAACCACATCTTACGCTGCAAATTGGTCACATGTTGCTGCATGTGTTGCTGCCCAAATGCTCTGATACGCCGGGTGTCCACGTGAGCATTCCTGCTTGTCTGTGCGTGGAACCAGTGCCTGTGGAATTGGCTAGAGATCTAGAGTAAAGGACATGTTGCCCTTTCAGCTCTGCTCCTAATTGCCGCTTTGAAATAGGGAGGCATGTGTGGAGCCAACAGCTGTCGAGGCAGTAAAATATATCTCTTTATTTGTTATAAGAACAGACTCTGTGGGCCAGGCTGAAAGTCTGTGTTGCGCTGTAGCCTGTCTTTAGCCCAAGACAGTGGTGGAGACAGAAGATCAGGAGAGGCACAAAGTGATCCTTTGCCCGGAATGTCCTCTGGCCTTCCAGCAGTCTGAGATTAGAGATCTCCTGAGTCAGAAGTGGGATTCCACCAGTAACCTGGGAAATGCTGGTCCTTCTTAACTTAGGGGTTTCAGGAAGGCAGTATCCTCTTATTGAGGTGGATATTTTTTCTGGATAGGTGGCAAAAGCTTTTGAATATGCCAATGTGTAGGTGGGGAGGAAGGACGTACCAGAGTGATGAAAATACCAAACTGCAGCCTGGGCGTAGTACTGCAGGTAAATTGTGGAGGCAGTTTGCTTTGCCCCAGACAGAAAGTCCTGGCTGGCATCTTTGACTACGTGGCTCCAGACTCTGGATCCAAAGACGGACTTTGAGGGATAGTGCCCTCGGGCAACGTGTGGTTTGCTTGCATGCGGTAGCATTGATTACATATATCCCTGTTTGCTGGTAGCAGTGTCTCAAGCCCACACTTGAACCATCACCAGTAGCTGCACCAGTGTCTGTAGGGCTATGCAGGGAGGGCATGCCCAGAGCTCAGGATGTGCCCTCAGAACCCAAAGGTTCAGAGGTTAAAAGAGAAAACGATAAAGCAGATCTCCAGATATAGCGCCGTGCGTCACCATCCCTTCTGCCCAGCTGCTGAACTCACAGCTGCCCTTGCACCAGCTGGTCCAGGGGAGTTAAAGCAGAGCTGCTGCCGGCAGCACACACATTTTGTGCCTTTAAGAGGCTTGGCTTATCCAGGCTGGGACTCAGTGTAACTGTGTGGGCTGACAAAGAGCGCTTGTCCCTTCCCCCATCCATGCTCTGCCAGAAAATGAATTTGTGAGACGCTAGCTTCTGCCTCCAATCTGCTGCCATGTGGGAGCTGGCGCTCGCAGGCACTGGCACACATGCATGTATGCGCACGCACACTCACACGCACACATGCAGAAGCACTCGGAGGCACAGTTACTCTGGCAACGTGCGATCTCACATGGACCCAGGCGGGCAGATTGGGGCTCCAGGCACTGCTGCCACAGCAGGTCACGATGCATCCTGGCCGGGCTGAGTGTGCAATGGGGAGCTCCAGTCAGCGAGATGCTGCTCATGATATGGGTTTGGGTCTTCCATGGGTAGGTCCCAGCCTGCAGAAACTCCTCAGGAAGATCAGCCGGGAACACTTTGCCTGCCCTGAGAGCACATGGGGATCTTAGGGGATCTTAGGTCACCTGGAGGCATAAGCAGCAGGGTGAAAGGAGGACAGCCCAGCTGTGAAGGCAGGGTAGGGGAAGTGACCCTAGTAGCCTTGACCGTGAACATCTGGCAGCACAAGGACCACTGAAGCTCGGCACAGAACTGCTTGCACTGTTACTCGGCGTGGGTGGTACTGGGAGAGCATCGGCACTTCTCTTCAGTTTCAATGGGAGGGGAATGGCACATGTTCCTCCCACCTTCTTAGCACCTGCTGACCACTTGCAGTGGCTTAGGGCTTGGGGTTAGGGAAGATCTAAAGTTCCTGGGAGTCAGGAGATGTGGATTGTATACGCTGCTTGTTCACGGTCTAAGTGTTGGCAAGATAACAAGTCAAAGCACTTCCAGCCCTAGGTAAAACATGGTATGTTCCCCTGAAACTGAATTACTGCAAATCAGCCAGAGCCACATCTCAAAGTCCTTCCTCTACACTTCCATAGTTGTTCTTGAGATTGAAAAGTGATTAGCTTTCATCTGGAGCTTTGATGGTATTATTGGTAAAGACTACGGGACAGGGCCCACTATTTAGTTTGACTCAGAGACAGGTACTCTCTCTAAGCAATAGCACACAAATTCGGGAGGGACTTTTGCTCAAGGTACACATTTCAGGTCAGATGATTTAAGACTATGTAAAATCAACTGCTACAGAAAGAGTTAATAGCAAGAGATGTGGAGGGGGAGGGTTTGGGGAAAGTCACAGTATGAGGTTTTCCTCTAAGGGGCTCTCAAATGATTCTCAGCCCTGCCAGAAGTCAAACATCTCCTCCCCAGTGAAGCTAAGGATGTCTGTCTTTTTGACTCAGCTGCCAGAGTCATGTTGCAGAATTTGATCCCTCTGCCTGTGTCCCTTCTCCTCTCTTCTGATCGGCCTTTGCCCACTACTCTCCTGAAGCCTGAAAGATGTCAAGACCATGAAAGTGCAAGTGATCTCATCTGGCCCTGTGGGCAGTGCGGCAGGTTCTCTCTTCACGTACGATACAGTTTCAGCCTTCGTGCTGTCCTCTGCTGTAACGCTAGATGGGCTGAACAGATGGGGAGGTTGGATGGCAGGGCTCAGGGCTGACAGCTGCTTTGCAGTTATAAGTCTGGAATGCGATTTGAGGGGTCTAAGATACTTAGTGCTGGGGCCTTAGTGCAGAAACATGTATCAAGTAGGTCAGGCCCTGCACCAGAGGAAGAGCGCAGGGAGTTGCTGTTGTGTGACAGGCAGCGCCGGTCCGTCCTTAGTAGGTTTATGTTTTGACGTCATTTTGAGCACTGAGATTTTAACACCCCGTTTTTTGGCCAATAATTTCTGTGTTTTATTCCTAGGTTTAATTTAGTATAAAGACCAAATGCTTGTGGAATGGGACTGTGAATTTCTCAGTGATTTTAGAGCTTTTGGCGATTGGTCTCTATTGGGCGTGTGAGAGGGTTTGCCCATGTGGCCTATCTCTGTGGAAAGGGAGGATTTCTACCCTGGTTTCTTATATAGGGAAAAAAGAAATTTGTGCAGATTAATGGGTTTGTCCAAACCAAACTGGTTTCTTATATGAGAAGAAAGAAGTTTGTGGACATTAATGTGTTTGTTCCAGTTTGGACTCACTGGAAATTCACGTGGAATTCGGCAAAGCATCCCTGTTACTCAGCAGCATCCTTCTTCCTGCAAGCCCCCTTTAATTAATCTGAACCTGATTCTTTGCTACAGGGCACTCTTTTCTAAGGGCACTAGTGGCATGTCTGGATGGCACCTGAGTTAACTCTACCCATGCTAAACCACAGTGTGGACCTGGCCTGTCAGGTCTCAGCTAGCTGAGGGATCTCGGCACAGTTCTCCATCACATGGCATAGATGCAGGGCACGGCCATTCTGCAAGTGGGCGCAGTTTGCACGCTGGGACCACGGGAACAAGACAGGATGGTTTCGGACTGTGGGGAAAAAACAGAACTTCGAGTTCTCAAAGCCAAAAAACTATGCAAAACAGACAAATGACCCACTCTAGCAAGTGAAAGCCATGCTAGAGAACATGATAACCAAACACTTTTTTGTCTGTTTTCATGCAGCAGCTGAGATAATTTACTGCTGCTCCCTTTTTATGGCTTTACAGTTTTGGCACAATCATGTAATTAGGACCTGGTTTGTCTGTGGGTGTTTTTGCTTTGTCAGTCTGTCTCGTTGCTGAGGAGAGGTAATCGGGGACTTACATTTCACAATGTGCAATGCGCTTTTGACTTTTACAGGTAAAGTTCATTTATGCAAACCCAACTGTATCTATATTTAGCTGGCACAGAGTTTTCAGCTCCCATCCTTTTGAGCTCAGAGTGTTACTGTAACTGATCTCTGCCCCTGGGAACGGAGTTACATAGTCTGAAAAATGGCAGTGAACGGTAACTGAAAAAAAACAGGACAAAGTCAGCAAAAGCAGCCTGTATTGGTAAAGTTACTGGTATAAGGCCTTTTCACAGAGGGATAGCTCTGTCTTCTGATACTTTCTGACTTCACAAAGCTCCTTTTCTAACTTCAGTCCAATGAACTGATATGACTGCCTTGGTTTCCAGCTTCCACAGCCAGCCCTGAGGGATGGGGGATGATGCCCAGAAAGGTGTTCTGGTGCAGGTTTATGGTCAAAGATGCCTGGGAGGACAGAATTAGAAAACTCTGTAGTTTGGGTGTCACCTGTTCACTCTCTGCCTTGTGCTATTATATACTTCTATTTCCAAAAAGCATTGATAAAACAGAGATCCAAACGTTTTTCATTGCCGCTCTTAGACACAGGAGACTTGCAATGTCTAGAGCTACTGCCTCTAGCATACAGCAGAGTTATGTCTGTAAAAAACAGCGTGAGGAGCAGAAGCTCATTCTGGAAACTTTTGTGACGATGATCCTCACATATTCCTCTTCCAAGATCTCTGAGAAAATGGGTATATTTGGATCATCTGGAAGTGGAAATACTCATTCTTTGATGTTCCATCAGACCTAGAAATAATCCCATTTTTACTGGAGCAATGTCCTTTTTCAAGCCGCTATTTACAAAGTATGGTTCCAATATTAATATGACGGCCTAATTTCTGGACTTTTAATAAAGAGCATCAAACTCAAATCTTGAGAATTTTTGCCTTTTCTTGTAAACATTTTGCCCCTTCAAATTATGGTAATCATGTAGAGCGGTGAGATTTCCTGAGTCACGGGAGAGTCTCCATTCTCTGAGTATAAATCTTCATGGGGATTGTGTGGGAGACTAATGTGGTCTAACTGAAGGGGAGAAGTTGGCTTGTTGCCCTTATCCTACATAAATAGATATTCCTGTCTCATAGTAATGGCATCTGTAGTGTTACTAAACTCAAGTATTTAAATCGTATGTGTTGAGCCTTCACAAATGTAATGAAGTGGGCATAAAAATCACTAATTTGTTTTTAAGAGCATAACTTGTTATTAGTCTTACGACAGCTCAATTTTAAGTTGGTCTTTCAAGCTGTTTTCCCAATCTTTTGAACTGGAAAATCGCTTTTAAAAAAGGAAAAAAAAAGAAAAAAAGAAAATTGGGATTCATATCTTCCCAAGAACTGTACCTAAGAAACTGGAAATGTTGTCAAGACAGAAACTTAGTTTCTGTATTATCTCTGGTCATGTTTTGCCTGGTAGCAGTTCCAGCAGCAGGTGTGGAAAGTGCTGACCTTGGACCCTTGGCCTGAACCTCATGTTCACGTGTAGGAGGGGATTATTTTAAAAGCTTGAACCTCAGGTTGGGCTTGTGATAAAATGATGGGACAAATCCAAATTTTAGCATGTGATGAGATACTGAATTAGTGCATTGACCTCTTATTTTGAGGTGGGCAAAAGAATAATCATTGTTTCGTAAGAAATACTGAGGCTTTTGAAACATGTATTCAAAATTGAGCCTGGCTGACAGTGCATGACCCAGATCCAGCTTTGGGCAGTTTAGCAGGGTCACCATGCTATTAGGCCACAAAGTTTAGTCTGATCAGTTCTGCTTTTTGAAGTCAATCCTTGCTGCGTCTTCAATATATGCAATGTTCCCCTGGAACGGTGGCTGCAGTCCTCCAAATTGGGTGCTGAGTCTCCTACCACTGTGTCACTGCCAGGTGCCCCTTGGCCCCAGATGAGGACAACAGCTTTTGCAATGTAAACGTCTAAACAGATCTGAAAGTTCTGCAGGATTTTTTGCCATAAAGAACAGCAGATGGTGCCAAACCTTGCTGCTCATAGGCTTCCCATCTCTTGCTTGGATGTTCAGGAGTCTCCACTCAGAAAATCTGCATCAGTTTTGCCACAGTGGTTACACCTTCTTTGAGTACCGAATCTACCTGATCCAAAGGGTTTCCCTTTGTTAGCAACAATCTAATCTGTGTGGCTGGCGGCTTGGGAAGTTTGAATATTCATTCATGAAGTTAAATAACTGTAGATTAAAGTGTTTGAGGTCCCACAAGATTAACAGCATATCCCTTGCCAGTGTGAAAGACTGAGCTTTATAGGAGGATATTTCCAGTGTCTTTGTGAACTGTATGAAACAGTAGCTGCTTCCTCAGCTTTGGATACAGGATGGTTTGCTTTCCAGTATCACGGGAGAAGTTCATCCCAAATTAGACTTTGTGCATTAACCCAAGTGCAGGGTGACCAACCTCCAAGCCTTTGAGATGCCCCTTCCCTGTAGTATACCATACTCTTCCTCCCCCAGCGCTAGCCTCCATCTCTCACTGCACACGAAGTAGTGTAAGACTGGGGAAGGGACACAGAATGCGCCAGCCCGATTTTTGCTTTCTGGCCTAGAGAGGTGGGCTGCTTCAAGGTAACAAGAAAGCTACAGGGTGATGGTTACTATTGGTAGAAAGCATCTCTCTGTTTCACCTCTTGCCCCCTGCTTTTCTTTCATTTCCCTGGTCAGTAGCAGTTCAGGCCCTGGTGGTGTTGTATTAGACACTGAAGAAAGTCTATTCAGGTTCCTTTTCCACCAGGCATTCCTTTCCCCTCCAGGAAAAGGCCACAGGGAGGCAACCTGAGGCCTTCCTACATGGTCCCAGATCCCTGTGAGACTCGTCCCCTGTGAGATCCGTCCTGTGAGAAGCAGTGCGAACTGGTCCTTTCCACTTTCTGTTTATAGATTCTTTGACTCCATTCTTCACCATCCCTTATTCTTGCAGTAAAAGCATGAACCTGGACTTTGCTCGTTGCAAGGAGGAAGCAGCACACTTGTCTGGGACCTCTAAGAGATTCTATTGGTAATGGTCAGAAGTAGGTGTGAGAATGTCATGTCACCCTAGTTAAAATCAAATTCTCACATTTACTTTCTATACCTTTGTTGTAAGGTATCCTTCATCCTTTTCCTCCCTCTAATGATCAAAGAATTTTTTCCCACTCTCAAGAGATCACCACCTTCTTACATCAAATCCAACGGGACTGATTCTTCTCTGCATCCTCCCTCACCCATGGAAATCTGGAGTAGCTCTATTAATTTAAATGAATTTGTTCATGATTTGCATTGATGTAACTGAAGCAAATCTGGTCCAGCGATCTGAACTGCAGTTCCCATGGCAACAGGCAGCCGTTTCGGAAGCATAACCACCAGGCAGAAGGTATGTTTAGCGTTGAAAGGGGGGACTCCTGCGTTCGGTTTTCAGCCATGGGATGAGTATTTAGGCTATATTTGGAGCACAAGTCCAGGGCTCTATTTCTGACTACCAATGAACCCTTGGGAAAATTGCCTCCCACTGCCTTCGTTTTCCTTCCAGTAAAATTGGGATAGTATTACACAGGAGTGTTTTGAAAATTGATTCAGCCTCCTAAAATGCTTTGAGAGAGATCCTCGGATGAAAGGCACAGTAGATCACAAACTATTAATAATATCACTTTATGCCAGCATCAAATAAAAGACGCTGCGTTGTCAGTGAGTAAGTTCTTACACAAATTCAGGCATTTCCACAGGACGACTGGGAGCATTAGATGGGAAGCAGAGCGGGGCTTTTGTTCAGGTGTGCTGACATATCTTTGGTTATTTCAGTCTGACCCAATGGAAGGTTCTGACACAGTTTAGTCCCAGCTCAGGTTCAGAAGCAGCCAATAAGCGACCTAATTGAGCTCCAAATCCTCTTCTTAAATTGGATAGAGCTGTGAGTATTAACTGGGTCCTCTGAATCCTTGTCTAACACCAGGAAGGAAGCAGTAGGTTTGCAGAAGAATTAAGAGCTGATGACAAATTCATTATGAGAACAGTATAAAAAGCAGTTCACTGACGGAGGCTGGTCAAGTTCAGGTCGTGCCCAAGTGTGACCTTTGGTCTGAGTTCAAATAAAAATACCTCAGTCCAGGATCTTGGTTTGTGTATTCACAAGAAGCAAGTAGAATTTGTGACAGATTGCAAGAAAAAAAACCCACCCCAACAAATCCACTCTGCCCTGCCCCGGGCATGCAAAACTCTGTTTCCATGGCTATAGGAAGGCACAGCTGAAGGATTTCAGAGCACGTGCTTTTGCTGTGGTTTAGTTACAGCAAACATTTGTGGTAACAAAGGAGATCTAAGTAATTGCAAAAGGGAAAAAAGTAGCAGTAGTGTCCAATGAATGGAAGCAGCTTTTGTAGATTACTAAGTTTTAATATCAGAGGAGACCATTCTGACTCCCCGCAGAGCTTTCCCCAGAGAGCTTTGCTGCTACGCTTCTTCCACCAGTGCTCGAAACACTATTTAAACATTTCCTACCTATGCTCAATCTACCTGAGGTCTCTTTACCTGCAGTGTTGAAAGCTTCGTGGAAACTTGAAAACGTACTTGCACACTGTTGACGTGGTGGGATATATCATACTGACGCTTGATCTGAGATACAAAGAGAAGAAACATACACCAAATAAATTTTTTAAAGACATCAGAAGGTTTATGATTTTTTTTTCTAGTTTGTTAGAAATTTTAAATTAAAAAAGAACTGATAAATTTCATTCTGATGAAGAAAATCATACCCTCCTGGTCTTCTTTTATTAACATCCTCCCCCAAGTAAAGAAGAAAGCAGAAGAGTGGAGAATCTACGTTATTTTACTCACAACCATAAGTTTTCCCCAAAAGACTGAAAAACCCAATATCTTCCTGATTAAAACATAACAAAAATTGGACTTTTTTATTTTAAAAATTCTTTTGGAAATGCTTACTCAAAACAAGCACATTTAAAAAACACAAACCCACTTTTCAAACACATTTTTGACCAGCCGTAGTTAGATGACAAGTGCTGGTGCCAGACCATTTGCTCTAGGGTTCCCATTGTTAACACTGCTGGAACTGTACTGGTAACAATGGAGGAAAATATGTAGTAAATTTTGCTAATGAGAAGGCGACATTCTCACACAGTCATTTTTTAGCATTTAAAAGAACATTCAAAAGCACAATATATAAAGCAAATTCCAAAAAGATTTATCCTGGGAGAGAAGGCTGAAGCAGAGAAGAAAGCCTTTTCATTCCGCCAATATTAATTCAGAGAAATGCATTTGGCACCAGGATTTAAAAGTTCTGAATGTTGAAGGAGTGCAACTTTTTTTCCCAAGAGAAAATACTGTCAGAGCAGCCAGACCAATTAGCTTTCCTGATATAGAGGATGAATATAGCGTTCTTAAAAGCAAAAAGCATTCTTTTGGATTGTTTCCCTACATTTCCAAGCTGTAAAGCAGGGTGAAATGCTCTCTTCCATCACCCTGGCCTGCATCCACCTGTGGAGCGCCCCAGGCTGCAGAAGTGACCGGTCCCTTGGATTAAGGGTAGTCGCCGTTCAGACAGAGCAGGGAAGGTGAAGGTTATTTGATGGGAGCATCTTGCCTTGCAGAATAGCAGCTAAATAAAGTAAGGTTAATGGAGCTAAGTATACACGGCCCAGCTCTACAAGATGATTAAAAGGTGACTTTAAAACAATCTGCAAATGTTTGAAAGGAATCATCATCAGGAAGGGAAAAAGCTATTGATAAAAACAGAACTCGGGGCTTGACGCTGAGCAAAGGAAGACATACGCTGGGCACTAATATTTTTCTGGACATAAAGCCAGTGTAACTAGGGAAAACCATAAATACTTATTATGCAAGAGTCAGGTCAGTCACTTCTTCCTCTGACACACAGAGAGACCGTGTAAAGTACAGCCTGCAGCCGATAAAAGCAATGCCAGGGGTGATCTTGAAGGCTTTTTCCCTCTGAAGTTCCAACAATTCATTTAGACACAAACATAAAGGAATGCATCAGCCCTAAAGATACATCTCTGTGAATACAGTGGAGTTTGCAGGGTCTGATGGACCATGAGTCCTCAGTTGCAGAGGACGTTGTACAGCGAGGGAGGAGTCCTGGGGATGGCTCAGACGCAGCATCTGGAATCTCCTGGCTTGGTATCAAGGAGATGAAGCACACACTGAGGTACCTGAGCATCGATCAAACCTGATCAGGCAGAGCTGTGCCCAGGGCTGTGTGGCCAAGGCTTCTGTGAGTGTTCATACATTTGTACAGAACCATCTCCGTTTTCTTCCTACAATTTACTTAATGTCAGAAATGCCCTTGGTAGGATATAATTAAAAAGAAAGTCCTCAAGTGTTGTATTAGTATGATAGGCTGTTTCCTTTCGTTGCCTTGGTTGTGTTATCCTACAAGGAAGATTAAAAAGAGACAGCGTAGTTCTCCCTGGCTGTCAAGTCCAATCATTTAATTCCACTTTTCTGTGCATTTGTAGGTGAGGAACTGTAAGTCCTCTAGTGCTTTCAGCTGGAATCTTTCTGCACATTGGCTTCACCTGCAAATCCCAGGGTCCTGGTTTTCCTGGGCACTGCTCCTTGCAGTTTGTTTGGGAAGGTTCCCATAGTGGCACTTGTGGAATGCAGAGCAAGGGTACCACAAGCAAAACCAACAAAAACCCTTTCAGCATCAGGTGCTCTGATAAGGCACGGATGTTCAAGCATGGCTGCTTCGGCAAGTCACTTTATAATGACAGGTGTCATTTATTTTTAGATTCTGAATATGTTCCAGTACATTTGCTTTCAAACCTTGCCTCTGAATCCACAGGTGCAAAAAAGCCGACAGACGTGAGGGCACCAGCATGTAAGGGCAGGCAGCAAGGGCAAGGCGAGAGCACCTGCGGAGAGACGGCCAGCACCCCCTGAGGTGTGCTCCGGGAGGGGTGCACACTGCCACTGCCATCGGAAAATCAGTCACAGCATCTTCCAGCACGTCTCTGCTGGGGACCGGCAGAGATAGAAGGGTACCTGCCATCTGACAGCGGAAGGAGGCGCTCCTGCGACTGGAATTATTTCCCCTCTGCCCGTGGAGTTCCCTTGTGCCCAGAATAATTAGTAGGGCCGGTAGCATTTAAAAGCAAGCACGCATGACTGTGTCTCTGATAATGACACTGGAAAAGTAACAGAATCTAATTATAATTAGAAAACGTCCCCAGCAACGTCCCAGCATCACAACGACCATCCTGACTTTGCCACAACAAATGTAAAAATATATCAGCATATTTATAGCTTGGCATCTCTGTGCATTTGCAGCCCGGTGACAGGCCCCCTCTCGCCCCGTTCTGTGTACCCTGCTGCGCTCCACAAGTAGTAAATAACAGTCACTGATGTGACTGATGTTCATATGGTGGCTACCACACAAAGATCTTTTTTTTTTTTTTTCCCCTAAATTACTCAATCTACCTATTAGTCTAATCTGCCTGATCTGAGAGATCTGTAAATTGATGTATATTATTAACTATCTCGAATTCTTGTAGGACACGGCAGTAAGCCAGTCTAAGAGTGACAGCAGAAACTTGAAAGGTGGGCTAAAACTTCCAGCTTTTTAAGATTTCCTTATTGCTGCTCACATTTTTAGTCAGGTAATTAATTCCTCCTTTCTTCGTCCACTAAGAAGAGATTTATAAAGTTAGTTTTTAGGATTAGCCTCTCTGAGCTCCCTTTGCGCAAGGTGTGGTTTTGTCCTGGCGACGGGAAGAGTTCGTGGTGAGAGGGGGATGTGAATTTGGTAGGCGAAAGTTCTACCTGCGGGGCAGGAGGAGGGAGGGTTTTTTGCTGGAGTTCGTCCGAGTGAGTTGCTACAGGACTAGATATTCCACCCGAGATAATTTTCCTTTACTTTCTGTCTTAGCCTGCCCCGGCGTGTTGCCATAAGCATTCAAAGAGTTGCCATGCTCCCTTTTGGAAGTGGCTGTATTGTGCAGGGGGAAGGTGATGGGTTCTAGAAACATGGATTTACACGTAGCCTGTGCAAGCTTTGCTCCTGAGCAGAGGGCAGGTGCAGAGGCAACGCTTCCTCTGGGAGCTCTGCAGCCCGGTGGCCAGTTTCTAGATATTTCCATACGTAGGCCCAGAGCATCCCCTGAACTCACAGGTAGTTTGTTGGTATCTTACCTCCAGCTTTGTCTGTCCTTGGCCATGCTTTAATGTTCCCTTCAGCTGCCTCTTCAACATTGAAGGAATCTCTGCACTCGTAGTCTCCTGAGTGGTGAAGCATTTGGATTTCTCGCTGTTTGCATCAGCATCACAAAACGTTCATAGAAGATTTAATTATCTGTTAGAGCAGATTAAACACAAATTCTAGCTATAAACATAAATTACAAGCAGCTCAAGACCTTTAATGTGTTCCCTCCTCTGAAACTTCCTTTCCAAATCACAAATTATTAAACTAGTTAGGGTCAGTCAAATGACTCCCCTTGAATCATTGCTGAAGGTCTGATAACATTTTTTCCTCAGGTCCTTGGGAAAACTTCCTCTAAAGTCAGTGGTCAGATTCTTATTGCGGTTACGCTGGGTCAGACCAAAAGTTGGCTCGTGGAAGAAAACCGAATTATCCTGAACTTGTTAATGATATAATTGATAACTGAGTCTGATCTAGGACATATACCACGTTTCAGGTGTTTTCTCTGACCTAGTAAAGGTTTGACTGTGAAGCGATTCCTGACTGTTCCCACCCAGTTGTCTCTGTGATCACTGTTCACTGGGAAAGAGTGACTGACTCTTAATAAACTTAAACCAGGTTGAGGATGAGTTGCATTAGTTCAGAGTTAGGCATTTTTATTCCAAAATAGGAGTGACTACAGCGGGAATTAATCGGGAATAACTGCTCTGCTTTTAATCCATACTGCTTGAAACCAAATTAACCTCTCTGTGTGTACAAGCCTGAAGGATTTAGCTGAAATTGCTGAAAAGCCTCTAGATTTGCATCATCATTTCAAAGGGACTATTTCTCTGAGTAAATGCCCTGTAGCTTTGAGCCGCAATTCTTTCTCCATCCCCAAATATCAGTTTCCTCTCTTGCACTTAATAGCTTTATGTTTGTTTTTGATGTTAAAGGCCATTATAGATCAAGTGTGTCCCTAAAATTTATTTTCTGCCTTTATAGCCTATGGGACAAGCTAGCAATTAGAATCGGTGTTTGTACGTGATGAAATAATACTAATGCAATTACAGCATGGGCCTGGACACAGCTCTGGCAGATGGGGATGAAGGCAGCTTCCCCCGCCCCTCCTGCCTCAGGACCAGCTGCTGTGACGTGCGCTCCGATGTGCTCTGATGCGGTCCCAGCTGTGCTGCCCATCCTCTGCCCCCATGTCCCAGCCCGAACAGGGTAGGACTTGCCTCTGCCTGATTCTCAGTTTAGTTTCATTTCCCGGTTGCTTGAAGCTTCAGGGTGAACAAAGGTGTAAAGTGACCACACTGTTTGTGCTCATACTGTATTTAGGCAGCAGGAGGGCATCTCCTGCTGCCCAGCAGAAAAGGACCTGGGAATGTTGGTCAACAGCTGGCTGAATATGAGCCAGCAGTGTGCCCAGGTGGCCAAGGAGGCCAACAGCATCCTGGCCTGTATCAGGAATAGCATGACCAGCAGGACTAGGGGAGTGACCGTCCCCCTGTACTCAGCACTGGTGAGACCCCACCTCAAGTACTGTGTTCAGTTTTGGGCCCCTTACTACGAGAAGGACATTGAGGTGGTGGAGCGAGTCCGGAGAAGGGCAGCGAAGCTGGTGAGGGGTCTGGAGAACAAGTCTTATGAGAAGCGGCTGAGGGAGCTGGGGGTGTTTAGTCCGGAGAAACTGAGGGGAGACCTTATTGCTCTTTACAACTGCCTGAAAGGGTGTAGCAAGGTGGGAGTTGGTCTCTTCTCCCAAGTAACAGGCAATAGGACAAGAGGAAATGGTCTCAAGTTGCGCCAGGGGAATTTTAGATTGGATATTAGGAAAAATAATTTCTTCACCAAAAGGGTTATCAAACATTGGAACAGGCTGCTCAGGGAAGTGGTGGAATTGCCACCCCTGGAGATATTTAAAATACAGGTAGACATGGTGCTTAGAGACATGGTTTGGTGGTGGTTTTGGCAGTGTTAGGTTGGACTCGATGATCTTAAAGATCCCTTCCAACCTAGACAATTCTACGATTCTATGATTCTGTCTCTCCTCTGCCTCCTCCTACGTCCTGTGCACCAGCTTCAACTGGAGCCTGGGCTGCGAGGAAACACGAGTCTGCTCAGGTTTAGGCTATCATTCCCAGGTCACTTTGTGGAGCTGGCTCCAGATAATAAGCACCGAGCTCTCATTTCCTATCAGTTCATGCAGCAGAATGGAGCCATGGGTTTGTGTTGTAGAACCGTCTAGCAACACACAACCAATATTGGCAGCAAACAGCTTTTGAGCACTGTAGGCAGGGATACCTGAGACATCAGTCAATATGGGAAAAGTCTGAAGCCCTTAAGCACACAATTTACCACCTTATACAAGTAGAGGCAAATATGGGTAGGCTTATATAGTGATTTACTTTGCTCGATTCAGTCTCATCCAACTTTCAGAATCGTTCCTGCTAGCCAAAAGTCAGCTTGGGAGCAGCCTTCAGACACTGCTGCCTGCATGGCCCCGGGGTGAGTTGCTGAAGAGGAAGAAGGAATATTGGTGTGAGGGAATGCAAAAGCCAGGAATGCTCGCAATTTTAGTGCATTCTGTATTTTCCATGTACAGCATTCCCCAGATTTTGAGGCTAGAGGTTACAAAAAGCTCAATAATAAAAGTTCTTCATCTAAGCAATCAGGAGCCGTGCCAAACAGGAACAATTCTGGGAAATAACTGTTTTATCTTTGGTACCTAACTGTATTAAAAAAAAATTAAAAGCCTTTTATTATGATTAATTTCTTGTGCTCAGGAAGTTTATGCAGCTGTCCTTGATGTGGGGTGCTTGTCCCTTGGTTTTTCAGGTCCTGTGAAGTCCAGCAGTAAAGGAAAATGTTTTTCAAGCACAGCTTTTTTATTTCTCCTCTGGGTACCTTAACTCAGTGGCAGAATTAACCGAAGGAACTTACTGTGAGAAATACAGAATCCTGTAAAGGGATTTAGAGGGATTTGGGAGATTTGAAGATTTTTCATCATCATGATTTGGAATGATCAATTTACTTCTTGTACATATTTTCCCATGTTAAGCTCATGAGGAATATGAAAATCCTATTAGGGGGGTGAGGCAGATATTTCCACTCTTAGAGGACGCAACAACCTACCTCCTGTAAGAAGTGGGCTGCGAAGGCCATCTCATTTCTCTTGCTTCACCCCTTCCACCGGAGTCACTAGGCTCCAATTCCATCAACCATCACATCTGTACCTGTGTCCCACTAAGTAAACAGCACCCTGCTTAGTCCAGCTTTGAAACAAACCTGTGACGAAGCTGTTGTAGCGGGGGAGAAAGTGGTGTGGACTGGAAGTGTTCACCTGTGGACCGACCTCCTGCTTGTCCTCAAGCCATTCCTCTGTGCTCACATTGCAGAAGGCGTTCCTTCTCTGTTTTAATCCCTCTTTATTTATTTTGTGTGAAACAATCTGTTTTATTATCTACTATTTATTATTTACTGTCTCCTATTATATTTACAACATCTACTATTTGTTATTTACCATCTGTTTTATTAATCTAAATTCCATTTGAGTAGAAGGCATAAGAAATCCCTCAAGTTGCCCACACGGTGCAGCTCAGTGCATTTCCAAGCGATCTTGATTTGAAATAGAAATCGCCGGTACTGACTGCCTGCTCGCCCTGGGTAGAAGGCTAGAGCTATAAGCTGAGCCTGCCTCAGTTTGTTTCCTTGTATATGGAAGGTCCTGGAAAAACAGTCTTAAATCCCAGGTGGAGATTTTGGAATTGTCTCCACCCATCTCCTGATGTTCCCCAGAGACAACCTCTGTTCTTTCTCACGGAGGAGAATATGGAAAACATATAATGAAACAAAACTTGGAAATAATAAAATCCTCCCAGACTTGGCATTGGTTTTCCCATTAAGAGACAGGTGGAGCAACGTGGAGCTGTAGAGAGCTGATGAGCAGGGCCAGAGCACTGGCCAGGAATTAGTCAGAGAAGTCAAAGCCAGAGTCAAAAGTAGCCGGCAAAGTAAACATGAAACTTAAAAGCTTGAAGGAAGGAATGAGTGACTTCAGTCAAGGCAGCTGCTGGACTGAGGGACACAGGGAAAAATGACAGAGCTGAAATCAAGGTAACAAGTGAATCAGGTAATGCTCTAAAGACTGTACTTGTGTCCAGAAATGGCCCTGTATTTGAGCCATTGAAAGACCTGTAAGGTAAAATAGGGTTTACCTGTTCTTAAAAACCACAGACCTGGTGGTGATGAGCAGAAGCGATCAAGCAACCTGCTTTTCAGAGAACTGGCCCCCAGTCACCAGCAGTTAGTCCCCTTCACATTCCAGCCATGTTCCTCTTCCAACAGTGAAAGTCTCCCCAGGATTTCTGGCTTTAGCATCTGCAAATGCCACAGATTGTCTCCGTAATTCAGGTCATGAATGTCGGGATATGGAGGTGAAAACATTTCCATGCGAGAGGCTCACATGGGCTGAACAAGGTGCTTTGAACTCCTTAAATGAAAGGTGTGACACAAATTCTCATTTAGATCATCCAAGAAGATCCTTTAAGAGAGGAATGCATGTATTGGGGTGACACAAAGGCAAAAATTGTTTGAGGGAACCTGTTTATTTGAAAAACGTGCCTTGCTGCTCCAGTCTGAATTGTTTGTCTTCCTTGGAATGAAAGAATGTAGGACATGGAGGGGAGGCTTGCCAGAAAAGCCTTTTGGAATTGCAATGCAATGAAATGGCCGTGTTTGTGCTCAGAAGGGTCTCAGGCTTGTTGTGTTCACATCTGCTTTAAGTTATCCTGATGTTGTTTTTTTTATTTTTTTTTTTAATTGAGTTTAACATACTGAGAAATGCACAAAGCTCTCCGGCCCCCAGGCACAAGAGGAAAAACCTCAACAACATCCACTGACCCTGCCACCATGTGCTTCCCAACAAACATTCCCAAACAAATACTGGCGATGACAAATCGGCCCAGAAGCAACTTGATGGCGGGTGCTTAATTGCGCACTACAGTGCTCGGCGCCTTGGAAAGACGAGGGTGGAGAGCAGATAATGAGGGTCGGATTTGCTAACAGTGGGCATCGGCCACAGTTGGCAGGTTTGGGGAGCACAGATCAAGACAATTATCGCGTTTCGCTGCGTGATGGATGTCCGGCTGAGTCAGCCAGCTGCTAACCAGGACCAGAGGGAAGCTGTTCTCAGGTCTTCAGTCCCACTTCTTAGCAAAGGTGGCTCTGAGCAACCTTTGAACTCCTCCTAGATGTAGACTTTCTTCAGGCCTATATTATTTCTGGAATAAGCTGCCTGCAGGCCCTCTCTGGGAACCAGGCAGCTGAGGGCGGCTGCAAAACAGCGTGCTGTGACCGTGCCTTTTGCTCCCTGCCTTCTGCATGCCCCCATCCCAAGGGGCAAGCAGGGAGCCGGCCACGAGCCATTCAGGCAGCTCCGCTCTGGCCTAAAAATACCAGAGGTTTTCACTGAGATGATTTCTACCCGGTTCAAAGAGGGAGAGCACAAAAGGGACTGGGCCCTGTGGGTGTTGGTTGGCCTAGACAACAATTCAGTTGGCATGGGCCTGGTCTGCAGACAGCAGCTTTATCATGTGAGCCTAAAAGATGACAAGGGCAATCGTAGTGCCTGGCTGTCCTGGGGGAATCTCAAGATCTCCACCCTTTCCTTTTTGCACATGAATGCCAGTGAACAGAGACTGAGGAGACACCCTTCGTGCCAGGCTTGTGGGTGCATTTGCCCTGGAAGAGGGCAGGGCAAGGGATGTAGGTCTGTTTTCATGTGCAGGTGTGTGGTTGTTTGAATGCTGGCACGCACAGTGAGAGGGCACCTCCGTGTGAGGGGCACAGACCCCTGCGATCTGCTATAAAAGGGACTGCAGTCTTCACTGGAGGGCAGATACGGAGCCTTCCCCTTCCATCTTTGGGAAGCTCGTCCAAAGCTGCTGTGTTTTAAGGAAAACAGGTTCTCAATTTGTTTGCCTTAAGCATCGGGTTGTAAACTGTAGAAGGATTTCCCTAGTTCAGCTACCGGTGCAAGAGGCCCATGGCAGAGAGCTGGAGGTGCCACGTGGTGCCACCGCACGGCAGGCACTACCACGGTGTAAGTCCCCCTGCCAAGTCAGTGCCGTGGGGGGGTGGCTGCCCTGCTGGCACCACGGGTGCGTGCATGTGTCAAGGGCAGCTTTCTCACTGCGTGCGTGGCTGCGCTTGCAGGCAACGCGGGCAGTGCTTTAATTATGCCAAACTGTGCAAAGCTGGGTCCCTGGACAGCAGTGGGCAGAGCTGTGCGTGCACCCGTGGAAGAGGACTTCCCGTGGTATGTGAGCATCTCTGTGCGGTCTCCTCATTGTGTCCAACGTGCCCCTAAAGGGTCCTCCTGCCCTGTTTTGCACATTATTGGACTCACTGGTTTGTTCTCAGGTGCACTGAGCGCTTGCCAAAGAAAGAGATTGTCTAGACATGATGTCAAGCTGACCAGCTTCAAATCTCACTCAGCCCTGGGGGGGCAATCACAAGCCCAGGAGAAGCCTTATCAATAAAACATTTTCCCTGCAGGAGGGTAAAGAAAATATGTAGCAGGTGATTCAGGTTTGTGGGAGAGAGGGGGAGCTCTGTCCTTCTGTCCTGCCAAGCTGGCTCTGATTTTCTGTTAGCAAGGTGCCCATTGCTTGCTGTACCTTCTTTGCTGGATTATTTGTTGTTAATGATTGTTTATTTTTAGATAGCAAATCTCAATCTGTGATGGTGCTTTGTTTTTGCTTGTGGGTGAGGTTTGCTTTTCTTCTGGGGAGGGTTGCAGTTTACCACTAAGCTCTTTTGGCATCTGAGGGACAAGTTCAGTTTAAAAAAAAAAAAATAAAAAAAAATTCAATCAGCAAATAAAGCAGGACGTTATGTAAGAGGAATAACATTGACACGGGGCTCCCTGGCCTCGGTGCGTCTCCCCCTCCGTAGGTGATTAAAGGTTTCAGCACCCCCAGGGAGGGGGCCGGCATTGCGTAAGAGCCTCTTTGCTTCCAAGCATTTTCCCCTCTTTTAAACCTAGGGGACCCGATGGATTTATGACCAGCCTGGGCTTTTCAAGCAGATGGCTGGGTTTGTTATCATTTTATTTGAATGATAATGATAACTCTGCAAGCTGAGAGGATTAATGCAAGAAGTGGAAAGCACTAGCACTTTTTTCCCCCCCCCCCCGTGGTGTTTTCCCACACTCAAATGGCAAAACGCACAGCACCGGATCTTTGCCTAGGGTAAAGCAAGGGCACTGGCAAGTGCCGCAGGGCTGCAGGTATTGCCATAGGATGGTGTTAAAGAAAAAGACAGGCTTCAGACTCCTTTTCCTCTTCTTCGTTATGGATTGAAAAGAAGCTAAAAGTATATTGGGTTTTGATTTTTTTTTTAAGGTTTTTAAGCGTATACTAGCAGCTCATGCCCTGCCTGTCTTATATTTCATGAAAGACTGAGGGCAGCTGGAGAACCTGGAGGTAGAGAAAACTACGAGCCCTGAGAGAGGAAGCGAGTTGTATTCAGTTCTTATTTTCTGTTTATATTAACATCTCCCTTTGTTAAGCATCTTATGAACAGCTGAGGAAAAATCTTTGCTAATTAAAGAATTCAGCAATCTGCCATTGTAAAAAGAAAGTGAGCCCTTGCCGTCTCTACTGCTGGCCCTGCTTAAAAGATTGAGAATCTGCCTTCCTTAACGTGGGAAGACTGACTTCCAAGTAATGAAACAGAAAACAAGTGTTTCCATAAGCACAAGAACTGACGGAGCCCGGCGTATTTGCACCTGTGGTTAAGTGTCAGTGTGGATTCTCTTATGTCTAATACGGTTTGAACCCTGCCACAGCTTCCTCTCAGAGATAACTAACAGGGTCTCTAACCCTCACCATCTGCTTATTTGCACAAATTGTGTAAGAAATTCCTATATTTGAGATCTTTGCAAGCCTTGCTACTTTGGACTAGCAGGCTCAAGACCTGGAGTTCTTTCTGCTTTCTCTTCTCTCATTTTTGCCATTCAATTATCACATCTTTTTTCTACTACCATGAGAGGAAAAAAAGTGAAAGTGTATTTAAAGTGTATTTATCACATGGGTCTGGTTGCTGGAGCTGTATGAAAACCAGTAGATTTCAGAATCTTGTGACAAAACAGTGGCAGCTGCCAACACTTTTGGACTTTTGAGGCCTCCAACCAATTTGCTATCTCAGAACAGGGTAGAGCAGCCATGCCAGCGTACTTGTGGGACTGAAAACGAAGCTGGAGGGAGATGGAAGAGAAAAGAGTGGTTTAGTGCTTTGTAATAAATGCTGAAGAAGGAAAAGTGAGGGAATGAGCTAGAGAAGCTAAACCACAACCAAATTTCAAAGCATGCCCCCTCTCTATGGGTGCTGTGTTCTCCAGCGCCACCGAACTGCAGCAAGGTCAGCGTGCCCTGGGGGGCCCTTCCCAGAGGCAAAGGCTGTTAAAGAGCTTTTGTGTGCAGAGGTGGGAGAGGGCATCCCAGCTGATTTGGAGTTTCACTGCTGAAGTCCAGAAAGTGAATCATGACTAGAGTTTGCTGGGAATTCTCTGACAAAATGTTTTCTTCATTGGAAAGCAATGATTAACTGAAAACAAACAAACTCTCTTTCATCTAAATCAATAAATTCCCACTGAAATACAGGCTAAATTCCCCTGGATCTGTGCCTGGTTGCTAGTGTGACTGTCAGAAAGCCGGGCAGGCACTGAGGGTCTGCAGCTCCCAAGTAGCTCTGCCATGCTGAACTGCGGCTCCCAGAGCTTCCATGCTCCCAGCTGCACATCCAGGAGACCAAGCAGATTTGGGAGTCCTGCAGCTCCTAGCATGGGCTCCAACCTTCCCTTCTGCAGGAAAGACAGTTCACTGATACCAAATGCTGTGGTGCCCAAAAAGTAACTTGCAGTCTTTCCAAAGTGTTGGTTCAGTGTGAAAATCTTGGGGTGTCATGGGTGTTGGATTGCCCCTTGTTCACACATTGTCCTCCAGCAATGAGAATTTGGCTGGTTGATTTGAGCCATCACATCTCGCTTGGAAAAAATTCTTTACTTCACCAGGATGTACTAGGCACAGGCGCTTTGCAAAGATGGACCTAATCGCATGGATGGCTCAGCTCCAGGTGCAGAACGTCTCCTTTAGAGAAGGAGTAGTACTGCGATTGGCAGCACCTAGATAACCTATCCTCCCAGGCAGCCCAAGGTCTTAGGAGGGCTATGACAGTCCCAAGGCACTCTTATCATATTTTCCTTAGGATAAGGAAAATCTGAAGAATCTAAGCTTTCACTACTTTACTTAAGGATGTTGAGGGCAGTTGAACTCAGAGCCAGATCACTAGATCTAGCTTACAGAAGCAGGGCAGCATTGCTGATGATAGGATGTTTACCTGGACAAGAGCCTGGCACTGAGCAAGAAGACTCTTAGGCAGGATGATCGCCTACTCTTGATCTTCCCTGAAGCTCTTGGACATACCTGAGGACCAAACACCAATTTAATGGATTCACTGTGTGTTAAGTAAAACATAGCAGGAAAGCAATGAAACTGCTATAATAGAGTCCAAGGGAATGTTTTCCCTTGTTTTGGTGGAGGCGTGCTCTTCAGTGGTTGCATAGAGCACATTTATACAAACTGCTCTCTGGGAGCCATACCGTTGGCTGCGTGGGATCTCATTAGCATTGCCACAACCTTGGAAAAGGCTATTAAAGATGAAGTTTATCCTAAGATATTATGTATGTTGTCATCTGTTGCAAAGGCAAAGCTATCCCGTTGTATTTATACTCTTCCCAGCATTAATTTTCATCTGCTGCTACAAGGTTAAACAAAACTTACAAAATCTTTTCTTCATTGCTGTTAAAATGCTCAACATATTTAAAACACTTTGAATTCCCCTGCTGAAAGGTATTGTGTAAGCAGTGTTCGTATTTATTATTAGAATGAGGTTAACAAGCAGTCTTGCCTGTAGAGACATCTGGCAACAAACCCATCTGAGCTGAGTGGACGCCACTTACTAATAAGGTTTCTAAGTAGGGAAAGGGACAGGGTGTTCTCAAAGATCCTGTAGCTGGAATTAAAACGGGGAGATTGAGTTTATCTGTACGATTTGCATGTCTCACTTTAGGACCCTTTCTGGATGTTACTTCACAGATAGCCGAAATCAAACAGTCATCTCATTTAACGCTGGTTTCAACTTAAAAAGCTAAAAATGAACTGCCTGAGGACAGTCCGGAAGCGTTCTGGGAAGGCACTGCCAGCAGACAGAATATTTCTTTCCTGTCAGAGTGGATAATAAGAATCAGTTTCTCCTGTTTGCTCTAGGAGTTACCCTGTTCTCTCTTCGTATAAGCTGTTTCGGGTGAGCTGAGCACATGAGCCAATAGACAGCACAGGAAGTTTGTTGGAGACATGAAGAGTTTTTTCTCCCTTCTTGTTTTAAAAGCAGAGAGGAGGAAGAAAATACAAGGGTGGCAGCTGCGGAGGGGAGGCGAGTCAAATGTTTGCAGACACAGCAGCAATGATTTGATGCGGAAAGCGGTGGGTGGATGCCTGACACAATCTACGTGTGCACGAGGTGTGATGGGGGTCACTACAACTTAGAGTCCAGGGATGACCCAAACATGTAATTGGTACCTTTTAATGAAACCGAATGTGGAAAAAATGCAGGGTGGCATTTCTTGGCAAGGAAAAAACAGGGTGCTTAATTGACCTGTGCCGGGGGACCAAATGATCTTCACACTCAAATTTTTAAGAGACCTGCTACATGAAATTGCAAGTTTGTTAGAAAATATTTTAATTAATCCATCAAGCTAAAGGCAGCACTATAGGATTAGAGAATAGAAATGAGTATATTAGAAAAAAAGTGTATTAGAGAATATACTTAAGGTGGAGGGAGGAAGCAACCTGGAAAATTACAGACCTATCAGTCAGGCTACAATAGCATGTAAGGCTATCAGAACAATTTTTGAAGGAAACAATAATTAAAGGCAAGGAAATTATGAAAAAATGGGATAAAATACAAGTGTTTACCAAGGATAAATCATGTCTGACTAAACTCATGTTTTTCTTTGATAAAATAACTGATCTGGACAAAGGAGATGTGGTAGATCACATCTGTCTAGATGTCAGTGAAACAATAAAGGTATAAGGTCACAACGGGGAATTTTTAGCAGAGCTGGAGAAGTTGGGAATTACCACGAGAGTGAAAAAATGGAAAAGGAGCAGAGGGGAGGTGACAGAGGGCAATATTAAAAAGGGACAGAGGGAAGTTACCAGTACAATTCTTCAAAGAAAAGCTCGACGCTTATCTTAATAGTTTAATGAATGACGTGTATAAAAGTATCGCAGTGAAATCCATTGCTAACACAAAGCTTGGAAAAATTGTCAATGCAGAGGAGAAAAAGGAAATCAAATGGGAATGAAGTGGTCTATTAAGCTGGTCCCTGTAGAGAAGCTATCATTTAAATTGTTAAAATAACCTTTTCTCATTATGCCTAAGAAAATGCGTCCAAAAGGGGATACAGTTGTTCTGGCACGTTGAACCAGGGTGTTAAAACCTATTTAAGTTGAAAATCAACTTTGGCACAGAAGTAGAAGGGCATGAACTGGCCAAGAATATTGTTATATTATACTGAAAATATATGTTTAGCCCGGGAATTAGAGAAGTTTTCAAGCTTTCAGGAGAGCGCAGTTCTGGAGTGACTACTCAGTAGATCATCTGTTTCTGAGATGACACTTGATGATTTTATGAAAGGATTTACTCTGATGCATGAGGACTGCCCCTGTTCAGTTGTCCATATTTCCTGTCCTTGCCTCCCCTGCTAGGGAGACTGAAATTCTGGGGAACTTTAGGTCACAGTGGGTCTGGAAGCATTCCTCCATTTACTGGTGTGTGTTAGTTCACTTCTGACACTGTAGATATGAGTCACATGCAATGTATCCGTGAGGAATGGCAATCTGGTAAACAGAGCCCTGGGACATAGGGAAAACTCTAAAATAAGAGTTTTAGTGATTCTGAACCTGCTGCCCTCAGCGAGTGCTCATCTAACACAAGGAACCAGTTAAACCTTTCTCATTTGATCTGAAAGTACCTGAGATACCCAACGCTCCTTCTAAACATGCTCCCATCAGAACACCTTGGCGCCCGTTTTCCATCTCTGCCCATTTTCCATCTCACACATTAAGTATTTGTCAGTCTTCTTTCACCAGCTCTCCCAGGGGCGTTCCAGCTAACATGCTGTTGGGAAAGTTTCTTATTTACAAGCTGGAGGGGAGGAAAAAAGAGAAGAGCCCCCAGCACTGGACACCACAGTGGGGTGGGTGCTCCCTGCTTTAAGCCAGTGGGGTCATCTTCCTTGCAAGAAACTGAAAGAATAATGCTACAACCTGATTTGGAAAAGCTCCAGCATCTTGGGTCTCTGCCCAGCCATGAAGGCACTCACCTGGGATAGGGTCTCTTCTCTGCAAAGGATAAACTCGTTTTCCAGGGAAGATTTACACATGTCTCATTTCATTCTCGTGCAGAACAAAAACAGTTGCTGAAACCTCACTTTTTTGATTTTTTGGATTTCCCCCAACTTTACCTGAGGTCCCCTAGGAGATGATCCTCCCTACTAAGAATTAATAGCATGTGTGAGGGCTGCCCTCCGAGCCAGTGAGTAAAACAGGGCAAGCAACTTGCTTTGGTCTCCACCCGAGGGGTCAGGGAGGCTGAAGGAAGCAGCTGTTCTAGCTGTGGCTTTTCATTTTGCTCCCCGTGCTGGAAACAGAGTCTGCGATTTCCTCCGAGTCCAGCCAAACGCTGGCTTTGAGCGACAAACCCCGCAAAGAACAGCAAGTTTGTGGAGTGTTTTCGCAGCTGTCAGCTGTAACCCGGAGCAAATGACAGGGAGGCAGCTGCAACCTCTTGGTCCTGGGGCTACCCAAACCCCAGCATCCTTTCCTCTTCCAAAGTGGAAGGCTTGCATTGGCCCCACTGGTTGCACTGACTGCACAACCTGTCCGATTTGCCTTGGCATTTTGAGAGTCCTGCCGTGCTGCAGCGCATGTGGTCCCTGCAAGGCTCCACAGGCAGTGCAGTTCCTTATCTCCCCATCCTCAGATCCTTATCTGCCCATCCTGGACATCCAGTGAGTGCCCATAGTTGCTTCTTCCATTTGTCCTTTGATCAGTGTCATCATGATGGTCATCATTACCATTGTGGCTGGTCACCAAGCAGCTTGCTACCCCACTTTAAAGGCTTCCAGCCTCTTTCAGCTCAACCCGGTTATTTGGGATTATGTGCTGAGGTCTAGTTTCCTTTATGAAACATTGCACAGTATAAACACTTAGATTTGCAAATGGTGATGTGCGTGGTAGCTGGCAAAGGCTCCCAGCAGCCGTGTGATATGTTAACCTGCTTCTGTAGCTGGGGAACAGCAAGACCACAATGGGATTCATCTCGGGTGCTCAGCCAAGTACAGTGTAAAATGTTTACATGGACATGCTGGTACTAAGCTGAGAAGAAATATCAGGCTTTATGATACCACTCATGCTTCTCTAACCGTTAGGCTACTCTGCAAGCCCTAGAAATAAATTGAGAGAATATCCTCTAGATCTTGATTATTAATTGACTGCTCTTCCTAAATACTTAAGCCTAATGGCCAGTTAAAGTCACTGATTATTTCTGCTTGAGTGCCTATAAGCTTGCCTAAGGTGTGATTCAGGACCCCAAGAGAAGACAGGTAGAACTGACAAAAGCAAATACTTTTTTATATGTATACTAAACACTGCAGCAAGGGTGAACCATCAATGAAGCCCATGCGTGCATTTCAGAGAGCAAATTCAGAGAGAATAACATTGTGCAACATAATTCTCTCCTCCTAGAGCCAGGAATATTTATGCATTTTCTGAGTCAGGATTAAGGAAGGCCACCCAAAACCTCATAGCAAACTCTGCAAAACGTCCCTTTTTATAGATCTTGTGTCCTGGATTCTCTTCTTTTCTTTTTTCTTTTTTTTTTTTTTCCCCTCCTTTCTTTTTTATTTCCTCATAGATTTATGTCTATCGAGATAAATCACCAGCAAGTGCAGTCTTGGTTTCATCCATCTAGCCTTCTCCATTCATGACTCCTCCTGGTGAAATCACAATTATGTAGCTGTATCCAGAGCAGAGGACTCAGGCCACTGCTACAAACTTTAACCAGTTGTTTGCTAACCATGACCAATATTTTCAGAGGGGACTAGGATTCTGGGTGCCCAGACACCCATAAAAAGCCTCGCACAGCTACACAATGCTCCCAGAAATTGAGCTCCTTTGCCAGGGACTTCAGCTGGGGCACCAGCGATTAGAAAATGATTCTGAGAGGCTTTGCCCAGGAAGGCTTGCAATAAATAAGTAGTCTGCTTTTCACAGCTGAGACCACAACATGTATGCTTTTACCAGTAATCTACATAAGAAAAGGAGAAAGTGAAAGAAAATATCTTTCCCCGGTTTATGAATAACCACGTGAATCTCCTTCAGAGATTATTTGGCTTTGAGAGGTCTGTGTGAGCAGGACGTCACACCAGCATGTTTCTTCAGCTGTATGTGTAGAAATGTGTGCAACAGAATGGAGGGAGTGTTACCTAGAGGTCCATGCACAGCACTTCTGGATCGCAGTCTTAGTTCCGCCACGGTTTTGCTGAAACACCTTATGAAACCCCACTTAATCTCTCTGCTTCTGTAACAAAAGAGTTCAATTACAACTGAAGAGTCCTACATTGTGTCAATGGTCGCGAAGCCTCATAAATGATGGTTTGCATAGAGCGCAGAGGGCCTGAATGCTGGAGGCGTTGAGAGCATCGGCCATGTGGTATGGATTAAGAAAGGCAGAGAAAGAGATTCCTGTGTTTAATGTTCATTTGTACAAGCTGAGACGAAGACAGGCAAGCTGACTGGAGCTGCGCACTGACCCACGAAAGCGCTGGGAGGAAATGCTGGGAGCCCTGGGCTGGTTCGTACCGCGGAGGAGACAGGCTGGCTGTGCTCAGCTACATTAAGGGATGTTCTGAGGGAGAGCACACATCAAATACACTCATTACTAAAATGACAGAAAATGCTGTTATGGCTTGGGGCAGCAGCAGGGAACATTTAGTATAAATATTAGGAAAAAAACGCATAATTCCAAGAAGAGTTACAGCAATTGGAACAAACTATCTGGGGACACTGTGGAATCTCTTCTAAGCTTCCAGCCGTCGCTCTGGGAAGATTAAATAAATCCCAGTCCGTGGCAGTAGTTGGGGTGGTCTGCGTGATCCCCGGCACTCCCTTCAGCCTCAAACAATTCTCTGAATGGGAGGAATGGCTAGTTCGTAGAGCCCGCAGCTTGGATAACGCACTGACTGCTCTTTCAATTATACACGGCTCTCCAGGGCAGGGCCCGTGTTTCTCTATGCCTTTGGAAAGCGCCCAGAACATATTAGGCAGCACCACAATATAAATAATAACAACCCACTGTCCCCATCTCAGCAGCGGAACAGCCGCTTTCTTCAGATTCCCTCCTGCGCTGTGAGCTGCAAGGCCAGACAGTAGCCCACTCCAGCTGAGCAGTCATTTAAGAGCCAGCCGAAGGTCAAAATCCCAGGGCTACAGCACATGACATGGAGAGTTGGTGTCAGCACAGCTCTGGCAACTCTCCATCCTCTTGTCTTTCCATCTTCTCAAGCAGGTAGCTGCTCCAAGGACAGGACTGCCGCCATCCAGCGATTAATGGATACCTGAGCCGGGGGAGGAACGCTGTCCTGCCTGGCAGATGGTGTGCTGGAGAAGACAGGATGGTCGCAGGCTGTGACAGGCACAAACTTACTCACCTGGTAGCAATCCTGGAGCTGGACCACAGCGGGTGGTAGAAGGGGTGCAGTGGCTGCTGTGGGTGGCAGCACTGGTTAGTGGAGTGGCCAGGCCCAGGAGGTGGGACATTATGGTTTTGGCATAATGGTAATTATTGCTACAGAGCTATTATAGGTGTTTCTATCCCCGTAATGCTGCCACCTGCTCTACAAGAGCTGTCCTCCTCGGCAGGCTGAATTGCACTGAATAAATTTGAGTTCCCCTTGCTAAAGCACCTCCCTTCCTGCCAGACTGCGGGGTTTTGGAAAGTCAGGATCGCATCTCAAGCCAGAGTTTCTCTCATTCACACCAAGCAGGAGCAGAGCAGCCAGCTGAGAACCTGGGAGGGTGCCAAGAAAAAGCATCCCCGGGGTTCCCAGCTCTCTGCTGCAGTGGTTGCACAGATGGGAAGGTGGCTCTCGCAGCACGGTGAAGTCCCCTTTGGGCCCATCAACTTGGATTGATGTTCCTTGTTCTCTCATTCTGGTCTGTAAAGGGGCTGTTTTTCCTGCAGTCAGCAGTCTCAAGCATGCTGCTACCCTCTTCATGTTATGAAGGAAAGTAAGACTGGTAGCTGATTTTGGCAGGGGAGGAAAGAAAGACTGAGAACACACAGACACCCCCGGTGACTGCCAACTATACCTCTTCTGAGTACAGGTCCTAGGAATACTAATATACAATGTGTCCTGTTTATTTTTCAGTCATTTGCTCTAACTTTTGAGCAGGAAAAATCATTTCAGTTGAGAGACATGCAGAAGTCCCCCTCCGGTTACGGAGTGGCTTTGTCAGGTGTTCAGTATGCCACATCTGTCTAGCTGGATTGCTCCAGTGTGAGTTCCCAAACTGGAAACAGAGCAGGGAACTCGGCATTTTTTTGGCGCTACACTCCTACTGCAGGGTGTCTGCAGATTTATAGAGCTATAGCAATAGTATTGGCCACAAAACAATACTGGCTACAAGACACAGTTACGATGATACCTAAATAAGAACAGCTTCAAGCCAGAGAGAACATTCCCAGGGATGTCAGTAGAATCTAATTTCCTAGTTGGAGGGTGTTGAATGACTTATGGCTTCTGACTCTGGTGCCAGCAGATAATTCTTAAAAACATAGGTTTACAAGGCACTGTGCAAATACGGTTCCTCCTCCACCCCCTGCAGGGATGGATAACTGAAGGCAATGGCTTTATGTTCCACATGGAGAAGATGATCTTCAAGAGGAGAAGGTGCAGAGACATTAAATGATTTTCTCACCGACACCAAAACAGTGCCTTAGCAGAACACAATGAAGACCATCATAGCGGTACTTCATCCCCAGCATTGTGCTTAGACCATACGTTCTGAGTTTTTTCCTGATTTTTCCCTCACTAATACAGGGCAGGCTCTCCTGACTACTTTGATGAAACTACAAAGCAGGAGCCGCTTTTAACGGCAGATGACGTCTGTTTGACATGGTAATAACAGACAGGTGATATTACTAGTTAGAAAAAGACAAAGATCCACAATTCAGATCTGAATTAGGGTTCATAGCTGATTCAGAGTTAAAGCCAGGGTTTCAAAGATAAGAAATACACAGCACTTTTCCACGAGACGATCCACAACCAAACTGGAAATAGCATACAGGCTCCTCCTGGTTTCAACCGTAATTGTAAACCACAAAGCCCCACAGAATAGTTAGTTGGGGATGAAGAGGTATAATGAAATCCACCTCTGCAGTCCCCACACTACTTCTGGGGAAAGGTCAGAGCACACCTCATCAGCCCAGGAGACAAACTCGTTAACCTGATGAGGTGCAGCTCTAAAAAGCCCTGCCCAGGGAAGCTTCTGTTTCTCCAATCAAGTCTGTGAAATTTTCATTCGTAGACTTGGCTTGAAGGCAGACACACCACTAAACAACGAGAGGTGGCCTTGTTGTGAAGGGTGAGTGATATTGAGGCTTTGCTATGGGGATTTTTAATCATTTTTTTATTTTATTAGAAAAGAGGCAACTATAAGCTATGTCTTCAAAGGGAAAGATGTCTCAGAGTCTGAGCTGAGCCTGGTGGCTGACTGTATGTCACTAGTAAGAGGTTAATTGCCTAGAAACTGATGGTTGCGGTGAGGCCTCTAAAAGTTGGTTTTCTTTACTATTGCACCCTACAGCAGCTCTCTTACGCGTGAGCATCAGAGGTGTTGTGGTCTGACTTCAGGTTTATGTTCGTTGCTGCTTGTATTTTGCTAGGAGATATTAATGTGAGACTATACTATTGCTGCACGCAGTTGTTTTAAGTGATAACTGCTCACAGCCTTCGGGTAGTAAAAAACAAAGCTTCCTAATGAAATCCTTGCAAAAAGAGAGGGAACGAACTGTATTTTGTGGCAAACTGGACAAGAAGGAATGGGTTTACGTTGCTGGAGAAGAGGGTCTGATGGGTTTTCAAGGTAGTGAAGTCCTGGGACAGTCCTTGGGAACGCACAGGGCCTCCAGCGCTGCAAAGTTCTGAGGGCGATGGGGGAAGAGCTGGTAAGGTGAGACAAAGGTGGAGCTGATCCTGAGGCATAGAAATGAGCTGAGCTGGGGTTTGGGGTTTTGTGCGTTTTTTTGATTGTTTTTGGGCTTGGAACATAAAGGTCACCATTTCAAAAGTGCTTCTTGTTGGTTTATATCCGTTTCCACTGAAATCTATCTGTATCTCACTCTTGATGTCAGTGGGAGCAGAGTTAAACCAATTTTGCAAGTCTCAGCCTTACCAGTCGCTTCACGTGACCACTGTGATGCCGAACCTTTTGGCCTGGGGTAACTGTGTTCCCTCTGGAACAAGGCAGTACTGCCCTGAACGACAGAGAAGTTTGTTTTCTTCTCTTCCCTTCTTCTTTTCTTATTCTTTTTGTGGTTCTGAAGGATTCTTTGTGACAGATGTTAGCATTCATCTCTCCCTTATTAATATTCCCATACTATTCCGTAACACGTTTCTGCTGCTACAGTGCTGCCTGACAGCTTACACTTGCAGTATGTTGAGCCAAGATGTGTAGAAGTCCTGTCTGGCTCCGTTCCTTCCTTATGGCCTGATTCAGAGGGAGGTTAGCTTGGCGGAGGGAGGAGGAGAGAGGAATAATTATGCCAAGACAATGTGTTTGGCAAGAGGCTTCTGTCTTTCTCCCATAACAACTACATAAAATGTTTCTAAGTGGGCAGGAGCTAGTATTTTTTTCCTATTCAGGCATCTTCCTTTCTCTGGATCCTTTTCTGCAGCTGGGATTAAGCCGAGTGTGTTTTTCTGCTTCTCATCAGGAGCACCGAAGTTAGGACTGGTGTTTCCAAAATTAGGTGGGTGTTTTTGAGGGGCAGGACCTGACAGAGCACAGCCAGCTGACTCAGATATTCACCTTATGCCAGGCAGAATAGAAATAGCTGAAGCATCTGGACATTTTTCAGAAGTGTCATCCTTTTGAGTGACAGCTTGGAGCAGAACTAGGTACGGGGAGCTGGGGGGGAGGAAATTCGGAGCACTGCTGTGTGTAGGAGGGGAAACAAAGCAGAAAGAAGCAGGCTCAGCTGGTGCAAGAGGGGAGCAGAGGCGCAAATGAACTTTCCTCTTCACCCTCACTGGTGCTGGTCCTGCCCATCAGCGTGAAACTCTTATCTGAGCCTCTGCCCCCGTCCTCTGGGCACCCAGTGCTGGGAAGCTGGCTTGGGGCCACCTGATCTAATTCTGGAACAGGTCTCAGGTTTTCTCCCCTTGGTTTCCCAAGTCTGCCAGGAGAGGCACACAGACATGTATTAACCCTGGGACAACTGCTGCTTGCCAGTCCCAGCTGTGCACCTCGTTAGCAGAAATCTCCGTACTGCTGACCCTCTCAGCTGAGGAAATACTAGTGGTCTGACGACACGACCCCACCTCCGAGTGCCTGGCCCATCAAGAAATGGAAATATCGCCGCAGCTGAGGCTGTGCCTTACACTGATCTGTTTGTTTGTTTGGCTTTCCTAACGCCTGGGCAGTGCCCTTGGGGTTAGCTGGTGTTTCAGATCAGCCCCCAAAGAGGGAGAAAGACCTTGAGGGTTGACTTCCTTCCAAGCTGACCCGTCTGTTCCAAGAAACAGAAACTTTCCATGCTGTATAAAGCAACTGGCCCTCGGCTTGTTTACAGGGTCTCTCATATGTAATGCCGCACGTTGCATTTTACAGGACATAAATAAAAAATGCATAACAGGCTTTCATCTCCAAGCTCGGTGAGGAGCTCTGTCCCAGCCACTGCTGTATCCGCCCGCATGGGGAACACCTATTACATGTAGCAGAGGTGGGGAGACGAGAAGTAAAGGGAATAGGGCAGAATTAGTAGTGATTTAAAGGGAGGGGTTATGAGGTGAATTTTTTGTGCAAATTTCAATCTTAATGTGTGCTCTGAGAGCAGGTCTTACTTCATCTGCATGCTGGATGATATCATGATCCTCCTTAATACATACATATTGTATGTATAGTAAAGGGTGGGAATGGAAGGAGGGGGAGGAAGGAAGAGGTCTGGGTATAAACAAATAAATGAAAAAAAACTAATCTGTGGGAGATGAAGAGAGCTTGTTACTTAAGATGCTGTACCTCTAATCCTACACTGTCGGTGTGAATTTTGCTGGGGAAAAAAATTGCTGCTGAAACTAGTGATCTAAAAGGGATTTTATTACTGCCAAATGACTACAGACTTTTTTTCCTTTTCATTTATGAACATCAACATTAAAATGACAGTACCACCCAGCCTGAAAGAATTTGCTGGGGCAGGCTGATATTCAAGGGATGGAAAGCCCTGTGAACATGCTGTTGGTAGGGGAGATTTCTGCCAGAATTGAAGGTGACCGATCTGTTTCGGTAGGTGGTGGCAGCTGGATCTCTGACATCTTTCTGGAAGAGCAACCAGTTCCTTCCTCATAGTATAAAGCAGGAGAGAAGACTGCCTGTGCCTGAGGCTGTAGCTGGCTGGAAACTGGAGAGGTGTGGTTATCTTTGGCTATAAAATCCTTTCGACCATTGAACAGGCGACACTGTGGATTAGATGGTTCCCCATTCTAGACGCCTGGGCGACTGCGGGTACCTAGAGCCTTCTGCATTTTGTCACCAACTCGGAATTTGCATGGGATGGGATAGGAGGAATTATAGGTCAGCACTCTTTGACAGCTGTTTAATGGCTTGTGGAAATAGAAATGTTGGGCACGGCCCAGTTTCCGTGGGGTCATATGTCAGCGCCGCAGATCCTCCCCTCATAACTGACACTAATTGTTGCCCTTATTGGCAGCCTCAGCAGAATGGCCATGGATGAGGGAAACCTCGAAGGCTAAAGTTCAGGTGTGCTGGCAGGATGGTGTGGCAGAAGGTTAGAGTTGCTTCCTTTGCCGCAGTTATTTCTGTAGAGAGAAGTGGGCATGTTCCTGTGTTGTGGCTCTTGTGCCTCTGGAGAGTGTCTTGTTTGCTGGACGATGAGATGTAGGTAGGCGGCTTGGTTGATGTCTTCTGTATCTTCTTCCTGGGGAGTGAAATAAGTAAATACCTGGAGCAAAGTAAGTGAAACACTGGGGTCCCGAAACACAGGTGGGGGTCACTTTCTCTTATTTTATAGGGGAGTGGTGGGCTTTGGTCATAGATGTAAACCACAGGTGTGCTCAGGTCAGTTTGTTAAAAGATGGATGATGGTAAATGTGGGAGAACTCCCAGTAGGCTCCACAACCCATCCGTTTCCCCCATGTCCTTAGCTTAGTGAAACACTCCATTCTCTGCAAAGACCGATGCAGTGCAGGTTTAGTGCAATCACACGCTTCGTTTGCACATGGAGTTACCAGGACTTGTCAGCAAGTTGCATGTATGCAAATGCCGTATGCACCACTAATTAAATTTAAAATGTTCTGGTAACTGGATGTAGCAGATGATGTGTATGGTCTGTTTGGATCTTTGGTCTAGGGGTTTCTACCATAGAGAACCGCAGAGTTGTGAGGTCAGAAAGCTGCTTATTTGGTCATATCTGTAAAATTACAAGAGAAAAGATGATGGATGGCAAAAACCTGGGGGTGTTTTTTGCCTACAGAATGGCACCATTTTGATAGTGCGAATAGATGCTTTCAAATGGTTGATGTGAAAAAACGTTTGTTTTCTGCTTTTATTTGCATGAAACTCATGAGGTGAAGCTGTACTGCTTTGTCTTTCATCAAGAAGGGATTTATTTTTTCACAGACATCTCAAATGACACCATGGATGCAATAATTATCTGGGAATCCTGTACTGTGAGGTGCTTGGATGTCAATAACAATTAATCTACAGGTTGGATTCACATATAGCTTGACTCTACAAGTCCTTAGGCTTCAAATTTTTAAAGGTGTAACATATGCATATTCACCTGCTTAAATGCTGGGCTTTTGTTTTGGGAGGGGACACAGTCTTCCAGGGAATAGGAAAGTCTCTGTTCCACTTTTCCATTCCCTGTGACTGAAACAAATTGTTTTCCGCTGAAAAGAGTCATTACTTTAAAAAGTCTAAATGTTCTGCTTCAGTGTTTTCAGAACAAAATATTACAGAAATGCCGAAACATCTTGACACTTTTGAAAAAATCCAACAAGCTTTCAATATGGTTAAATAGCCTGAGGACAGAGCTTTAGGAGCAATTGGATATTTCTGGCTTTAAAAAGTTGTTAAACAATTTATTTTTGTTTGACTGTTTGTTTTTTTTTTTAAATAAAATCTTTTGAGTCAACGCAATGTGCATTTCCTGGATTTTTCAGTTTTGCACTGGCCTGAAAAACTTGGCTATTTGCCCAGCTGTGGTCATTTTCAGGTGGAAGTGAAACACATCAGTAAAAATCCTTGCAGGATTTGAAACGAACACCGTGCAACTCTACCACTGGCGAGCGGCACCGTTAAACCTGAGGAACTTTTCTACTTTCAGGTAGATGGAGGCACGAGTTGGTAGACTAGAGAGGAGGCTTCAATGGGATTATTTACAAAAGACCTCAAATTCGGCATTTCATGTCAGTGTATTGCTTTCATTTAGAGACACGTAGAAGGTTAGTTAGGCTCCAAATATCTTGTTTTCCTATCTGTTGGCTGGAATAAAAGCGCCATGCTGAAGCAACTAAAAAGTAAATATCTGGTGCCCATATACAAACCATTCTTTATCTGGTTTATTTTGAACTTCCAAGCCCTAATAATATCTTTACCTCCCTTCGAAGTATAACCCACCTACTTTTATTAAAACCAGGTACTTATGAACAATGCTACAGTAATAAACCTCTGTGTGCAGCAACTGTTAGTCGACAAAATACTGTGTGCCGTAGAATAGCTCCACAATAAAAAAAGGCAGTTCATCTGAAAAGCGTCAGTGCAGTGATGAAGTCCAAACACCTTAGGAAGGAGGCAAATATGTTATTGGTTTTGTCCATAAAGAAACTATTTTAAGTAGTAATACTCTTTCAAATAACTTTACTATGTTTTGGTGCTGCTTGAAAAATACCAAAAAAGCCTGAAGGGGTGCAGGGAAAGCCCACTGAAATGCTGTCCTTCAATGATTTCTTATTTTCCAGTCATCTCTGTCCTCCTTTAATGAATGCCCAGCTCCTCAAACGCTCTGTGGTGGTGCTGTAGCACCTTTTCTTCTATCGTATTAGCTCCAGTGACACTCGTGAGCTCACCACAGGACTCTGATGCCGGTGTACTCGATGTGAGTCCTCTCAATATCACTGCTGCGCACAGTGCAGTGGGGTTTGATGGACGTGCTCTCATGTAACAAAATCTACCCAAGCCCAAACTGCAAATATGGAACACAGCGTGGCCACGGCTCATAATGATGGTCATAATTATTTGTATTGGAGACTTCCCACAGCATGCAATTCTCTTCTTCAGAATAATAAACATCTTGAACCTCAGCTCTAGGTTTTATTTTATGATGTCAACAGTTCTTAATCATAAAAGTGAGGAAATGCCAAAGTCTTACACAGCAGAAGATCCTAATGTTCCCATCTAATGTGGCGCTTAGGCTCTAAATGCTGAACTTGTGGTGTTCTGCTTCAAGAAGAGAGTTGTGTTTCACAAAATAGGGACCAGATGAGAAGGATGTGCTGTCTCACTGACGAAATGCTGTCAGATGCCTCCTGGCTCTTGATGCAAGTTGATGTTGCAACAGTAAATATTCCTGCAGAAGGGAGATGTGAGCACAGAGGAAAGAATGAAAGGGGTGGTGGGGGGAAGGTCCTCCAGGTCTGGAGCAGGCATGGTTTTTTTTCCAACATGAAATGCAGGCAGCACCTGCTGGCAAAAAATTTGGACAGAAGCAGTAGGAAGGTGTCCAGAACATTCTATCGTGGTGTTACCAGTAGTTGTGCTGGAGAACTAGATACAGGTTGTTGTAGTTTCATCTCCTTCCTTGCCAGCGTGTTCCACCACGGAGCTGAGATTGCGATTGCTCAGTCCTGGAGCGGATTCAGCAGCAGCCGAGACCTTCAGCCTTGGGGAACCCTGAATCATGGTTGTGCCAGGGTAGAGCTACTTCATCGTCTGGGCTGGCAGGTAGTGGAATGACGTCTCCTGTCATCTCTTGCGCTGGGTTATTAGAACTGAACTGTGAACATGCTCTTTGGGGTGCTGGTGGTGCAGAAGACAGTGGACTTCAACTGAGTCATTTCAAGACTCGCAATCCAATTTTTAAGAAAAGAAATTTTGAAAGGCTCATTCTAACATCAACGAAAAGCAAGGAGAAACACCAGTGATGGGGGAAATAGCTGATTGCAAGTCAAGATGTGCTGGTCTTCCAGGAAGAGTTTATAGATGGATATGGTGGAGCCCCTAGTGCTAACATCTGACTCAGGAGAGGTGTTTGTGGAGGGAAGGGCGAAGCGGGGAGGCCGTATCTCCGAAGCAGTGCCAGCTAGCTGGTATTTTCAGCTCTTGCTGACGAAGCTGTGATCTCCACTACAGCCACATGTGGGTTGCTCTCCTCCCTCCTGCCTGCACTGTCTCACAACAGGGAAATTTACTGCCGGAGTGTCCCAGGGATGGATAAACATGGCAGCGGGAGCTGCCTGGTCCTGCCGCAGTGGCGGCTGCTTCCCACAGGCTGGCCCCGGCTCTGCACGGGAGGAGGTGATGTGTCACTCCGTGCCACTGCCAACAGATTTATGGTGAAGACTAACCTTGGGTCTCAGTTTTTCTTTCTGAGTTTTCTTTTTTAACCTGACTACAGTGTGACTGGACGGATCGCCATCCCTAGGGCTGCAATTCCCACTTCCTTGGCTGTGACACAGCTCTCCGACCAGTGGTGTGGTTAATTAAGGCCTATCAAAACCAGTCTATTTGGACTGGTTGTTCAGATGGCTGGCTGATCCAGCCTGCAGTCACAGGGCACACAAGCCGTGCATGGTAGAGATGACTCCCTGTGTTTTCAGGCTAAATTATAACCACATTACATACCATGCAGTTCTTGCTGAAATCCAGTCCAGTTTGAGTCTTTAAGCTGGAACAGAATGAATAGACCACATCTTTGGGGAATATGGGCCAGCCAATGGCTTAAAAAACAAAACAATAAAAAAAACACAACCCCAAACGCAGCCGAAGAACTCTAAACCAACTCTGCTTTGTGTCCAGAGACCAAAAGATAATTTGAAGTGACTTGCTCAAAATCCCTTCGTGGCGTGGGTAGCTAAAGCCATCGGGTATTTTGTTTACTTGTCTATAGAACATGTTTCTGTTGAATTCTGGCACTGCACACTGCTGCTTGTTTAAACGTGCCTGGGAGGAGAGGCAGTGTGAAAACACTCCTTAAATCAATAAAAATAGTTGTAAAACTGAACAAACACTCCAGATTGGAACAGTTCATGAGCTTCAGGATCAAAATCTGAATTTTTTTTGGTGGCATGTGGATCTCTGCACCTAATTTGGTGATCAGGCAAGTATGCATGGCTACGGAGGGAAAACTGAGCTCGGGAAGAATCCAGATCTAAGAATACGCTTAGTCTCTTGGACCTATTTTCATCAGATTCAGAGATGCTGCTTCATGTGTTAGTTAACTAACAGAAGTATTACTATTTTTATTTCCTTTTTTTTTTTTTAAAAAAAAAAAGGAAACTTAGGGCTTTGGAAATTCTTAACAGAAATTTTCAAAGCTTCTGAGAAAAGATTAATTTTAAAGCTTTTATTTGGGTAAAAGCAGTTTAGAGGCTTAGAAAACAAATTATTTTAAAACTGATTAATTTTTAGACCATCTTGGATAAATTAATCTTGTGCCATTTTAACTGCAATTATTTTAATGAGTGCTTTTGATCTATTTATTTATATACAGTCTCTACCCATTGATAATAATTCTAACATAAACTAGCAATGTAACATAAAGCTTTTTTCAAAAAATTTCCCAACGTTTCTTTAGGATGAAATTTCAAAACAATGAAACATGGATAACTTTATGTGTTTTACCAATTCTAAATTAGGGACGTCAGGAAAAGGATTCTGAAGCTCAGAAAACTGCCAAAGAGAAAAGGGTCACTTTTTAGACAAATTTGAAATGGATTGTTTTGGGTTTTTTTAGCACCTGTACTGATTTTTGCACTCACTGGGATATTTTTCAGGTAACTCTGTTGGAAGCACTGAGGTTTGTTCTATGTTGTATTTGTGTTCTCCCCCACCTCGTACTGAGCTTTGGATGTAAAATAGGAATGCAAAGTAGAGGAAGACCAGGAGAAGCATGAAATCTCTGCAAACAGAAGCTGCCGTGTATTGCGCAGCGCTAGCCAAGCCCGACAGTCAACGCAAGATGTAGAGCTGGATCCCAAGACCTTGGAGCTGTAAAATTGGATCCAGTTTGCTCCTATTGCGCTCGCAGGAAGGGCCTGAGTGTTGCATGTCGTCATGCCCACATGGGCAGAGTCCAGGCCAGGCCTTTACGTGCAGCATGAAGAAATAACACCCTGGGAAATGAAACAAGGAATAAACGAAGAAAAGTCTTACCTGTATCACTGGTAGTGAATGGTCGTCAAAATGCAAAATAAAGCTAGGCGGCTTGATTTCACCGCAGCCATACACTCCCCTTTGGCTTTTGTGTAAATAAGGGAAAAAAAAATACATCTCCTGCCCTTAAAGAGCACCTTATTCTAAGAATGAGGACAGCTCGGTCATCTGACAGTTTGAGCTGGAAGGTGTCCAACCCAATTGGTGCATCTCCTGTGGAGTATAGCACTGCTGCAGTATAGCGTGTTTTGGAAATAGCTCTTGATTAACAATGTTCGGTGGAGTGGAAGCAAAAATAATTAGAAAATATTTTAAAGCTCCCTTTGAATGTAATCCACGGGCAGTGACTTTTAAATAATCTGTCAGCTTCAACAATCTCGGAGATGACTCACGCAAGGATAAGTTCAAGGGTAGCGCTATCACTCCAGCACCTGGTGCTGCTGTTAGCACGAGGAGGTGATGGCTGTGTCTTTAAACAAGCATGTGTTTTTTCCCTAGGAGGTGTAATTTGTCTTTTCAGTTTGTTTTAAATGAGCACAAAGAGGCATTTAGTGTTAGATCCTCAGGCGGTGGAAAAAAAAAAAAAAAAATAAAAATCATATCTTTGCTGATTTATCTCAGCTATAGACGTGCCCCAGTCCATGGTTCGGGCTTTGCAGAAGCCCTGACCTGACTCTGGTGGTGTTTCTGCACTAACTCAACAGGCCTGGTCCAAAGCGTTGTGTGTGTGTGTGTGCTCACACATGTAGGCATTTATGTACAGACACACACGTGTGCGTATAAACATCTTTTAAGTCTGAAGCCATGTTTTGGAGAAACCAAAGGCCTTGTCCCAGAGCAATCACACAGGGTAGTCTAAGCTGGTCTGTGTATGCTGGGGGAAGGAGGGGAAGCCAAGAAAATACCCACACGTTGCAGAGCTCAAGTGAGGGTCCTCAGCCATAAGATTTGGAGATAACTCCAACTTCATCTTTCTGCACCCCAACTCTGCTTCTAAGAGCAACTAATGACTCCTTTATGTAGCTTGGGTATAGAAGGCTCTTGCACAGCTTGAAGTGCTGTGAAGCCTCATACTGTGCATCAAAAGTACGCTTTCCCCTTGCACTTTTATATAGACTGGATAGTTTTGTTTAATCCTGATTTAGTGAGCGCTGACTCTTTCTGCTTCGTTCCCCTTCCAGAAGAAATTCTGTGGGTGCAGCTGTTAACAAACTGGTTGCGAGGGCCTGCGTGATTTGGTGCTGTGCACTTGTGCTGTACAGAGGCATTTAAACATGAGCGTGAATGTGCGCGAGGGGAGATGCTCTTGCCATGAAATAGTGTCAGGAGACAGGCTGAGTGCTTTGAGGACAGCTACTAGTGATATTGTGGTCATATCACCAATGCCCAGTATGAGACCTGATCTCGCGAGATGCTGAGCTCCACTAAGTTTGTGCCTAATGTGCGATCTTCGTTTTCACTTAGTTTTATTTATACATCCTGTTCTATGGTGGCTGCCACATGATAAAGGTTTAGTCTCCTGTGCTGTTCCTGGGTGTTTGAAGTCCTTCAGTGTCCGCTCATATTTTTACTTACCCCACTGATTAGTGCTTCTCAGAATTGTGTGGACTTGAGTTATCTGCCTAAACCCACCAAATTATACTTAATCCTATGGGCATCCTGGTCTGTTGCGTATGAGATTGTATATAACTTGGTATAGGGGTTGTGTATTGTTTGGTGTATAGCACACAACACTGTGTAGTTATGGAAATAGATTAGTTCGTCTGCCTTTTCTCCTTGCAAGGCTAGCAGTTCTTCCTCCATCTCTAATGCAATAACTTTGGATGGCTACATCTGTTCAAATCCAAAGTTTCAGGGTGTATTTTAAGTCTTAAAAAAAAAAAAAGGTACCTTTTGATTTAGAGTATCTGAAACGGAAGAAAGAGGAATTCATCCAGACTGTCATGTTTTAGTACAGCCATGGTTTCAAGCACCTCAACGTTTACCTGTTTATCAAGCAACTACTTGATGGTACAAGTGCTGTAGGAGGCTGTGATGATTCCGCAGGCAGTTGTTCCTCCTGCTTCCCGCTATAACACGTCCTGATGCTTCTATGGTATCAACGCCTCTGGACATCCTCTTAGAAGAATGTTAGTGTGCTAATGCTGACACATCCAACACTGGTCAAATATTGGTGATATGCAGAAGAGGAGGCTCAGGAGCTGTTGGAGTTAGGATGAGGGGGAAAGCAAGGCATCTCGAGAGGAAGAAGGCAACCGGGGCTGCTAGAAGCAACTCTGGGGGCTACAGAAGTTTGAGAAGGGGCTGAATGAAATGGCTCACAGTCGTGAGCGAGGACCCTCTGTAGCATCTAATTACTACTTGGTCAGAGAGGGCTTTGAAAACAGAAATCTGCACTTCAACCGAGCTTTTAGCAACCTGGAGCATAGGATTGCTTTCAAGTATGCCGTAAGTGTAATCAGTTACATGGTTATATATTTGCTTTTTATGCCTTTGCTGCAAGGAAAGGTCGTGAAGGAATTGCCAGCTAGTGATTCTGTAGATGGTCCCAAACGTGCCTGAGATGTTCCTGTTATTAGTATCTGGCTCGAAGTGAGGTGGCTTCGCACAGTGACCTATGACTCATGCTCTGCCATGTTTCTGCCTTCAGAGACGAGTATTGGAGGCTGCATCTAAAGGTTTCCGAGAGGACTTAGTCATTGGAGTGCTTGAATGGAGCCCTGCTGACAGTTGTTCTGCTTTTTTTCCAAGGCAGAAGACAGGTTATCTTTAGCCAAGCAAGCCTCTGACTTGTTCCCTTCCACCTGTTTCACTTCAGGCGAAAGTAATTAGTAACTTCTGGCTAAGCAGCCCGAGGGGAGCTGGGTTACTGAGAAAACGTCACCTCGGGTTCCCCTCCTTTTCTGGATCCTGCATGTACAAATGCAAAGACTCTGTTAGAAGAAGCACGGGTTTGTGAATGACTTCTCTAGTAATTGAGAGATCGAGATTAACTTCCATGCTCTGATCTCCCTCTCGAGAAAACTAGAGACTCATTTTTCACCTTAGCTAGCAATCTTTTGTTTGTCCCGTCCTTCCTCTGTTGCCTATTTAGGCTGTAAGAATTCAAGGCATGGTTTGTCCTCATGATGCGTTTGTGTAACACACTGGCCTGTGGTTTCATGTCCACATCTGTGCCCGATCTGCAGAGGATATTGGTCTGTTATAGCTCCCAGCTGGCTGGCCTGGCTTTCCACCTCAGACTGCAGAGAATCCTGCTTTTATTGCTCTGCTGGTCCCTGTTTCAACCCTGGTACTTGTCACGTCTGTACAGAGCGGGGCAGAACTGGCCCCGTTGTCTGCGAGAAATGTTATGGCAATAAAAATAATAAGAGGAAAGGGAGAAAGTGAGAATCTGGCCTGTGAGGCTTGACTTTTGCTATAGGTCACTGATGGAAGCGTGTATCATCTGCTCTGCCAAGTGGTATTTTCCCAGCATCCTTTACTACTTTTTTTTCTTCCCCCTGATCAGTATTACACTGCGTTTATAGGAATTCCCTCCCCTTTCCTCCAATGCTTCCAGACATCGGCTCATCCCCGGCCCCTTCTGAGAGGCAGCTCCTTTTATGTTTGCTCTCTCAGCCTTACCATTTCAACAGAGCAGAATGCCGGTGTTGGTTTTCTCGCTGGGAGCGACTCAGAAAGGGGATTTGTGCGTGGCCGGGCGCCAGGGAAGAAAACACACTGTCAACGTACATTAGTGTGGTGCCAAGCCCTCCCTGGGCACAGTAACTTTCCTCTCAAGGCTGCTGCGTGCCAGGAAGGGAAGACGCGCTGAACAGGGGAGAAGGAGTCCGATGGGAGCTGCTTGTGCTAAAAACTGACCTGGCAAACTTAGATCAACTACGTGCCCTTTTGCTGGCACTCGGAAGGTACTTCTCCAGAAGACAAATAAAGGTCTCCGCTGTTGTCTGGCGATTGTTCACGTCCCACCTGGTAAATGCTGTGCCTCCAGATTTTGTGACAGATACCTTTATTCTCTTGCACGTGTGCACTTGTAGGCTCCTGGAGGTGCTTTAGGTGGAAGATAGGATAAATTACCCAGATGAGAAGCAGCAGCTATTGTGTGCTCGAGTAAGTCAGGCTGTTTCACTTAATCTGGTTCTGTGCTCCCATCACCCAGCTTTCAGGAGTCTGGGGTGGGTGGGAATGTTATGAAGATCATGAAGGTTGGTGTTATACAGAAAAGCGATCTGTGGGGCGAATGACGCACGGCAATTTTGACTAGTGTTAGCAGTGGATTTTTACCCCTCTTGCCTGTAAGCGCCATGTTCAGAACACCCTGCTGGGATGTCACCGGTGGTGTGTCAAGTTGTGCAGTTTCTTGCTGGGAGCTGTGTGTTTGAAGGGTGAGGTAGTTCATCTTAGTGCCACCTGTCCCCATGATATGGGTACCTCATCTGACCTGCTGGAGGACCTGTGAGTTCACGTTTGTTATGGGACACACAGCTAAGTTTAACACAGGAGTTTTCCTTGAGGTTAATCCATTCCTATTCAGGTCTCGGGTGTTTGGCGCTCATTCAGGGCCAAATTCGGATACTCTTGTGAATACTGGTTAGTGCCTTCTCTTGGTACAATGGCAGGGGCCTGTTCTGCGTGTGCAAGTGGTCAGGATGCGGCAGTTGGTGTCTGACACGGCCAAACCTCCCACCTGCGCGTAGTACCCAGCAGGGGACATCACTGACAGCCCCAGTTGAACAGTCATCAGGAGAAGAACATGCTCCCGAAATAGAATTAACTTGTATTTCCAAAGGTTGATAGGTATAATTTGTGGCATCTGCAGATGTGAGAGAGACGAGGCCAGGAAAGATAAGATGATATTTTTTCACTGAGTCCTGCTGGGAGAGAGGTGGGGAGAAAAGTGGGGCAGGTCACAAGTGCCTTATGGCTCACAGCAGCAGAAGTGAGGGTCTACACTCAGTCTCGGCAGTTTGCTCACCTGTGCCATGGAAATGAAGAATATTGAACCAGCTGATGAACCTCAGCTTGCACATCTTGAAAAAAATGTTCTAATGTTTACCAGCTTCAGGGATGATGAAGCTTAATTATATTTTCCAAGCTCCTAAAAATCCTCAGAAGGGAAACCACCACGTACGTTACTAAATACAGAGTACCTTGGTAGGAGTGTGTGTGTGAAATGTTTGGTTCTGCTTAGATTTAAAGCAAACATAATTACAAGTGGCCTGTTGTGTCCAGCAAATAGAGGAGTGGAAAAGGGAGGCAATTTCGGTACCGATGCATCTTCGCGCTGTAGACTCTGAGCTGCTAATACTGCCCGTGAGCTGACTGAGAGCAGGATGGCTTGGCTATAACTACAAAGTCTTCAGGACCCTTCTGCAAAGAGTGAATGGCAGGGATGTGGTTGCCCGCCAGCTTTGTATCTGGCGGCGGGGGGGAGTCCTATGGGTGAGATGTGGGCAGCCCTGCACAAAGCCAGCAGGCTGGTGACAGGAACGGGACTGGAAGGACAAAAGGAGCCGGCCATATGTAAGCACTCCAGATTCTTATAGATCAAGAAAAGAATAATAATTGCAAATAGCAGATTCTCAGTTGTTTCATGCAGCTGTGAATACTTGTCTCTGAAACCAGACATGAGATGAAAGCGTGTGAGAAACAACGGTTTTCCAAAACTGTTCTCCAACTCATGCAGAGAGGAAATGCACAGTGTGTTTTAGAAGCTGGCTGAAGGAAATGTTCTTAACTTTTTCCTGCCTTTTCCCCTAGTGGCTTCTTTCCTTAACATCCCAGTCTTTAAGAAAAACTCGTGTTCTAATGTAACAAAAATATAGTTCCTCTCTATTTTTAGAAATTACACAAATAAATCTAATAAATGGGGAATGATGGTGGTCAGGGAGCTCAGATTGGCTTTGGATATCGAGCAGAAATAGATGTGCACTTAACCATCCGAAGATCCCATAAAGTGCATTTCTTTCCTTTTTTTTTTTCTCTTTTCCTGGAACTATTATGATTTCAGGGTTTTGGGATCATGTATAAATAAATCTGGCCAGCAGACTTGGCCAGAGGTTTGGAAAGATAATTTCTTGCACTTCTTTTGAAGAACGACTAAAATTAAGCATCAGAAGTTTTATTGATATCTGTAAAATATTATTGGGTGATTTTTCTGTTAAGTTTCGCAAATGCTAAGCTAAGGTCCAGTAGTCATTGGGAAACCAAGTCCCACTCTGAGGAGGAAAAAAAGTAAGCATAAACCAAAAAATCCTTGAGGGATAAACATTTGAACAAGAGCAGCAAGATGATAAAAACGAGGCAAGAGCAATATGTAAGATGGCTTTTGGCAAAGAGTTTCCTAATTGCTGCCTTGTTGGTCTGTCTAAACTCAAGGAGCTCCAATGCTCGAGGCATTTAAAGCCAGGCTGCACAAAGCGTTGGAGAGCAGATAAATACTGCACAGGGTTTAGAAGGAGGGTAAACACTGCAGGAACCCCAGTAGAGGTTCCCTCGCTTTTAAGCTAGCATCACCCTTGGACCAACTCCTTGGTACAGCTTTTCTCAATCTCAGAAAAGGCTGGGGGCGAGGGGGCTGTTCACCAGCCAGGAGGCCTTTTGTCCTACCTGATGAAATAAAGGTCCTTTGAGTGCATTAGGCTCTTGAATCCCTCTCAACTTGCGGGATTGTAGATTCTACCTCAACAGGGATACTGGTCTTTAGGAGCTAGTGAAGTGCTCTCTAAATAAAAAGGATCCTGTGTCGGCAGCCATAAACAGAATAGACCAGAAAGTCAAGGAACATACTTCAGTGTTTTCTGTTGGTTGGTACCAGAAGGGCTGGGTTTGCAGCAGGACCTAGACTGCACTGTGCCAAGCAGATGCACAGACACTGGAAAGCTGGAATCAAGCCCTGGCCCTGAACTGGGAAGCCCAGGGATGAATTCTGTTTTCCCACATCCTGTAATATGCTCTTGGCCACAAAATTACTGTCTGAAATGGGAACAGAACCAAATTAGTGCTCTGACTGTTGTCCCCCAAGCTGGGGTTTTTGCGGCAGGCCCAAATCAGGATGTCTTCACAGTATCTGGCAGCAAGGTTTTACAGGTGGGATTTTCATGCAAGCACCTGCTATTTTACATTTTAAAAGAGTCTTGGAGGCTCCTTGGTGGATCTGTCGTGTCGGGATTTAAAGCATGTGTGATAGCAGAACCTCGTGTACCTAGAGCAGTTGATAGGCACAAGCAGACATGCTGATGAGCTTCTGAGTTTGGAGCAGGCACTGAGATACAAGCTCAACTGACCCCCCTAGATGAAGAGGAGACTATTTATACATATGCAATGGAAGAGAATAGACTGTACTGTATGTAACAGCTTTACAGAGTGTTTGAGATATAAATATATTCATTCCATTGGGTCCTTCCTCCAAAATGACAGCTCCCTGATGAAAGCTGTGTTCATGTCAGGGTCTATAGATCAAAGTCATACATAGAAAGGTTAGATCAAGGTTGTATTTGGAGAGAAAGTTCCCTATGCGGACACTTTCAGAAAGGCCAAATCAGATAAAGGCTCCCTCTCTTTAGTGTTCAGAAATACCTGGAGAGAGGTATGTTGTATGCGTGCGTTGGATTGGCAGAGAAGGATAGCAACACTAAAAGCAGTGATCTCTTTTCTACAAGTGTGCCTGCTCTGACCTGGCTGAAAGGTCCATTGGTAGAGGAAAGGAGTTGACTTAAGTTTCACCCCATGTTTCGCTATCTCTCTGGCTAGCTGATACATGTTCCTCCAAATGCAGACACGTCCCGAGTGGTGGACCAGCTTCTTTAAAGATGCTCTGATGGTAGGAAAGGACCTTAAGGCAGTTGGTGTTCTTAAAGCAGCCCTTTTTGCAAAGGCAAAAGGCCCATCAAGTGAGGATTAGCCTCCGATTCATTTTTTCTGCCTCTCTGGCCCCAGTATTCACCATAATGTTTGGGGAGGAAACTCGTAGAGCGTCCAGTCAGCTCTGTCAAATATCCTCCAAAGGGGCCCTTAGTAATTGCTGGAGAATGCCACTTTCTAGGTTTTTATTTTTTTTAAACCCCAACCCACTTTTCATGGTTTTTGGTTTGTTTTTTTTTTTCATGGAACACCTTTCTCAGTAGGCCCTTAGCCTACTCAGTGATGAGCGTGGTCTCAGCAGGTGCGGCCAGCAGTACTCAGTTCTGGCACCCTTGGCTTCAGAGCGACTGCCTTGCTGGGACATTGATTCCCTCTAGAGGGCATTGGTCACACAAATACATGTGCACACACACACACACACTCACGTATGCACTCACATGCATGCCCATGTATGCAGACGCCCATGCATGGCCTTCCAGATTCTATAGCGGTCAGTGGAAAGTGGGGAAAAAAAGAAGGGTTTAGTGGCTTGCTTGTATTGAAAGATGCCAAGCAAGCTGAATTTCAGCTGTTAGCAGGTGCAGTGCTCATAACGTGTAAGGCCTTGGGACCCTTCGGTACTCCCCCAAAAAGAAATTGCAAACCCAATTAACCACATCAGGGGATGTGGTTCTGCTAGATAGAAGCTAAGCTTTTCAAACACCTGTGGTTTACTCCTGCAGTGTGTGTGCAAAGTGAGTTGGACGTATGTCCTCTACGTGCTCTTGTTTATGTTAAGCAGAGAAAGGAATCCCAGGGTGATAAGCACAGAACTGTTGAGTCCTGCTAGAAATGGATCTCTTCTAAGGATCCCTTCAAAGTATCTTCTCTACTTGGTCATAAGGACATGATGGGTTCTTCATGAACTCTGGTCCTAAATTGATGAAAGTGTTTTGAAGACCTTGATATGTACTTTATCAATATAAATAAAATGGACTAGGTGCACCTTCCTAATGATAGTAGGATCCTTGGCCTCTACTCTTGCTAGAAAGTAGCATCATGATGTATTTATACAACACCAGCATAAACGGTATTTTCCAGAGAACTTTACTACTTGAGCCCAAAAATGTTTTGGAAACAGAAGTTGAAGTGTTCAGAGCCATCCTCTTAATCTGAAACCTGCCATAAGTCACTTAATTTCAGTGTTATCCAAATATCCCGTGGACATAATGCTAATGGGCAGCAACAGCTTGATGCCAGTGTCCCAGTGTTGATGCAAACTGCTAAGTTGACTGACCCAAGTGAGCAGTTCTCCAAGGACTAAGGAGGCTTCAGGCAGGCATGAAGCCTGACTGTAAAGTGACAATGAGGAGAGGGCAGTTCCTCAGTAAATGCAATTTGACCAGTTGGTAACTCTGAGCCTTTCCTTAGAAGTGCTTGTGGTCAGAGCTGAACCCATCAGGAGACAACAAATGCATGGCCAGGCCACCCCTTGCATAGCTCTTGGGAATTACAGAAACCAAAGGCTCTGGGGCTCCTGCTTTGCCTACCTGCAGTGGATGCTCTCCACCTGGAAGCACCTGGAGCACATCCTTGGTCTGCCAGGGACTGCTGGCTTTGTGGGCTGAGGAAGGCAAAAGCACCAAGGGCTTTGTGTAGAGGTCTTCCTGGATGTCCCTCCTCAGCAGGCTGCTGCTGGCAAGAGCATACTCAGTGCTTCGCTTCTGATGAGCACTGCCACCTCCATGTGTGTGAGGATCCCGCCAGGTCTCAGCATGCCAACTGCTCTCTGAGAGACAGCGTCGTTGCGGGGGCTGAGCAGGTGGCAGCTCATCTCCCTCCTGAAGGGAGGTGTTCCAAAGGAAATTTGTTCCAACTTGAACTCAACCATTCCCTCTGTGTTACCGTGCATGTCAAATGGGACAACAAAGCCAATGCATGACCTGGTTTTTTATCTTCCAGTCAGTAGCCTTGCCTCACCCATTCCCTCTTTCTTTTACAAAATGTTCATATTTTAAAATTCTCAGTGTTGTTTGGGGTTTTTTTCCCCCCCTTCCTGGAAATGGTATGGTTTGGGGATCCTTGAACTAGGTCTGGTTTTCAGGCAGGCCAGTGCTTGCAGGAGGCAGATTCAGTTTTGCCTAAAACTAGAATGAAGACTAAAATTATAAGTTAATAAGCAACATTTTTATAAGTGCTGTCGTTCATAAAGCAGTCGTCTTGAATTTTCTCCTGTTGTGGCTGAAATAACCCCATGCATCTGATGAGAAGGAGCAAAGAGGTCTCCCATCTTTTAAGATACCAGAAGAACTGGTTTAGAATTTTAACAAGAAGGAGCAGAATAAATGCCAGGCCTCGTCACAGGAAGGACCTCTAATTACTGAAATCTGGAACGTTTTGAAAGCTGCTTAAGGACTGTGATAAACAGCAGTTCTCGAAGCCAAAATGTAACTATACGATGTGATGGAGTGTAGAGTACTGTTGAACGAGAGGGAAATCTAGTTGAGACAGTCACATAAAGGGCTTGATTCAAATCCCATAAAAGTCAATAGACATCCTTGCTTCACTGAGGACTTAGGTTAAAGTGTGCTTCAGTCAGCCCCAGGTCAGAATATGCCTGAAGTTTCAGATACTCTGACTGAAGATTTCACTTTATTAAACTTCTAGACCCACCTTCCATCTCCATCCAAGCAATCAAGCATGGGGGTAGCACAGGAAGTCCTAAACAAGACAGGCTAATGACCAGGAGACCAGCTTTCCTTCTCCAAAGCACAAATTTTTTGAGACAGACCCAAGAAATCCTGTAGATGATAATAGAACAACCAGGCTAAAGGTTGTATTTTCTTTCTAAATCAAGTTCTTATTCATAGGATCTAAAGTACCCAAACCTATGACCCTTTCTAACTTTTTCCAACAGTTATTGCTTGTTTCTGAGTTAGTATCTGTGTGTCTAACTTACGGTTTTGGAGAAGAGGAAGATAATTTTATTTTTGACTGCAGCTAAATACTTGTGGTATAAGTAAAGACTCTGATTGCTCTTGCTTCCCCCATGGGTACATGTCGTTGCCAGCTTTCCCTGTGCTATTGTCTAGTCTGTATAGCTCTGTCACGTCCCCTGTGATTTGTCTTCACCTTGAACTGCGTGGGCCTTTCCTTCATGCATTCGTGTGTAGGAATCTGTCTCACGCTCTCATTGCCTATTTCTAGACTTTTTCTAGGTTTGCCACAGGGTTAGAATGTGATATTTTGGGCAGGATAAACTATTGCTAAGAATTGAAGCTTCATTATTTAATACAGTGATGAATTGAACTAGACTGCTGGGCAGCAAAGAACGAAGGAGAGAGAGATGCCAGCAGTTGCAGTAGTTCATACCAGCTCTAATTACTGCTATCAGCTTATATCCAGATGGATCAATTTGTTCTCCAGGCCAAATCTATTCTTTGCGTAATCCAAATGAAGGCAACAAAGTTGTGCCTTGGATTACTCTCATGTCTTGATCCAGACTACTCTGCTCTGCAGTTGGCAAGATATCTCTATTTGTCTTGCATGTTTGCCTTGTCTCTCTCAAACCACATTGCTGGATCCTACTTGGTTTTTAACGGAGGAGGGTGGAAAAGGCTTATGTCACCATTGAGGGTGTATGTTATGTACACCTGAGAATCCTGGAGACAAGATTTGGTGGAAAGGGAGTGATGGCTGTTGGAGGAATCATGCTGTCACTTCACATGGGGAGAGCTGGGTGGGCGCGCACCTGCCAGCTACTTGGTATGTGAAAGGAAGGAAGGAATATGAAATTATGTGCTAGTTTGGGGCAGTTGAAGTGTATAATGAGGATTGCTGATGACAGCAATTACATTTTCCTAGCAGATAAGTTAGTTCCAGATTGCTGGCTGAGTGTGCGAAGACGGCGCCTAGTCCGAGTTTCAATTCTCTGAATCTCTCTTGCTTCCTCTCCAAGTTTTCTTCCATCTGCCAAGTATGTATTTTGAAGGAGCGTGTGCAGTCCTGTCCAGAGGAAGAGTAGCTCTGCAACCTGTTGGAGTCCTGCTGGAGTACCAGTAGAGCTAGCAAGGAGACTTCTTTCTCACTTCTGACCTCACAACCCTTCCACTGGGGCTGGCCAGAAAAGCATTTGGCCTCCATTCTCCTGCTAACAATGGCTGTGCTCTGTTAATTCTCTTTTGGGTGACAGCCATTCCCTAAAGAGAACGTTTTCGTGATTAAGGCCAGCCTAATCTAGTCAAAGTTTGCCGCTTTAAAATATGCAGGATGGATCCCTCACATGGTATAAATTGACATGGTGGTATCCAAGTCACACTGTGGATCTGGTCCATCTGTTTTAAGTGGTTGCCCCTTGGGTTTGTCTCCTTGATTTACAAGTGGTCTGTGGATTTTACTCTTGACTTTCAGGAGTTGGAGGGCTTTGATTTCACCATCATCTTACAATAGCAGCAGTTGTTTTTCCATGACTGGGAAAACTTGTTGCTCTGTGAACCTACCAAGTTGACACCCTCCTAGGAGCATCTAACAGCAACAGCTGTAAACATCAGAGTGGGGAAGGAGTCAGTCCCTCTGCCAAAAACTCCAGATCATCTTTCCCACACTTTCACTTTTGCTGGATGCAGGGCTTTTCTATGTTTTCAGGATTTCATTTCTAGCTGGCCTTTGGTAGTAGGTATGACCAAAAATAATTGAAGGTCATCCATTATTTCACGGGTCTTTGGAACAAGCCCTTGCTTGAGGACCAGATCCTATTTTGAGAAACCAGGCCAGTCTGTCTGCGAAAAGGGGTACTGGAGAATGGGGAGACACTTGGCTCCAGAGTAGTACCTGGAACCCCTGCTGGAAGAGGGGTTTGGGTGCTGAAGTGCCGGCCTGTGGGGAGCGGAGGAATGATACCCACAGCCTACGTGGTGGGTCTGCCCTCCCTTACCCATCTGGGTGATGCAGTGTAACTCCTGGGGCGTAGGACAGTAACACTGGCCGAGTTCAGGTAACTGGAAGAGCATCGTAACACACTGCCCTGTCCCGCAACAGCACCACACCTTTCTTCGGTGATGAATCTCCATTTCCTTTTGGAAAAGTTTGCCCTTCCAAGCTATTATATTGGCTTTGGGTCTGAATTATCTTTCTGTTTATATCCAACTTTTAGGGGGTGAGAAGGGAAGAGGCAGAGTTAATCACCAAACAAGCACCAACCCCCATCTAGCTGGTTTTTGCTTTTAAGGAAATGAAGTCATATTTATGTGCAGAGGTAATCCAGAAATGTGAGCTCCTGCCAAGACGTTTGTTTACACAAAGCTTAAGGGAGGTGATGTTTGTGTGTGCCCAAAGCTTGAGCAACTACCTTACATTAGAAGGAAGGTGGCAAATGTTTCAGCTCTGATCCTATCGAGACAAAAGCTCATCACCAACAAAACCAATATTTCTTGCCATCCTGATGTGCCTGGGAGCACACAAGGCAGTCTGTGCTCACCCAGCCTTGTTGCTGCAAGCAATACTATGAATTTCTCTCGTGCTGTCCAGCTGAGATGGAAAAGTGATTTAAAAACACCTTTTGAACTCTTTCCCTTCCATTCTGGCTAGTTCCGTATGACTGTTTTTGTTTAAAAGAAAAAAAAGAGAAATCAAAACAAAGAGAAAAGTACTATGTAGAAGTTGTACCGGAAGCATGAACAGGCCTGTTGACTTTCTGGCTTAGTCCTGTGTTTTAAAACTATGAGAACATTGTTCCTCTTAACCACTGTTTTCCTTGATGTATGGGAGCAATGAAATAGGAAATATGTTGCAGTGGCTGAACAGCTGTTTACGTCTTTCAGAGACTTTTGGAAACTTATTTCTTAGAAATATTTTGCTCTATTTGGGTTATATTTCTTTTTTTTATTGGAAAACAATGGGAAAATGGGACCCATGCATGATTATGGGTATTCTTATTGCTTTTTTAGCATTTAATCATCATTGTAACCCTGAAAATTGATGTGTTGTAGCAGCATCTTTCTTGTATTTTCATTAGCTGTACCACTGTTTTATTTGCCTGGTGCTTCACAACTGAAGTTTGTGATGTTCTCCTGGTGTTACCTAGTGTTCTCCTAGTGTTACCATTGGAACTAAATAATTATAATGTAGCATTCAAGACCTAGGGGTTAATTTTTATGAGGTACCACTGACAAAGTAAAATCACTGATTAACAGTTTTGTTTCACCAGTCCCATCACTCTTAGCGGAATCCCCTATATTTAGTGAAGCTGCTAGAATTAAGGAATTCTTCAAAAGGAGAAGAAATTTATAGTGGGCCTTGCCTTTATCCCTAGATATCACCCTATGGGCTCAAGCAGTAAGTAATCATCTAAGATCTTCACCTGCTCAAGAACAAGCCAAGATTTAGGACTGAGGTGAGGAAAAATGCCGTGACTGAAGATAGTTTCCTCTGAACACCAGGACTTGGAAGACAAATTACACGGCAGCTCTGAGGCCAAACCATAAACTGTATTCCCTTGCTGACCTCAGCTTCTCAACGTCGGCTCTCAGCATAAACAACTTCAGGAAAAGCAACTTGCCCAATAGGAATCTGTGCGTTTACTACATCAGCATCTGCCCTTGCACCCATTGCTTCCTTTTTGGTAAATTGAGGAACAAAGCACTCTGAAAAAGACACTTTGCTGGAAGCTGAGTTGCCTGGAAAAGGCACTGGGGGTTCATTCTGGACACTGGAGATGTGTAAACTACTCTGTACTTAATAAATGTGGCAAATTAATTTTCGGCTCTTCCTCATGTCAGGCTAGTTCTCCTAGTTCATCTACCTGACCCCAGATCTGCAGATCCTCTAAAGGCAAAAACTATCATTTAGGAAGTGGGTTTTGCTTCTGTAGAGGAAGTAAGAGTCGATTTCATAACTTCGGTGTTACCCACTGTTTAGCTTGGTGGACACATGAAGACATCTGGAAAACACTAAGGCTGCTTTGCAAAAAATGGCACAAGAATGCTATTGCCAAAATCTGTCGTTCCATCTTCAGAGCTTTTTCCTTATTTCTCCCGCTACCCTCACCCCAAAGGCTGCAAACAATAAACATTTCTATATTTTTGTAAAAGGAACAGTATTTAATCGGCTATTATTCAGACCAAAAAATTTCAACTATGTACTGTAGAGCACTTCATGAGAAAAGAATGGTACTGAGAGCGGGGAATGCTCAGCAAAGAGACTTCTTTAGCCCAGCAGAAAGCTTTAATAGTAGGAAAAATGGTTTCTAATCAGAATAGGAAGCAAAAGTTGAAATTTTGAGCCATATAGTAGAAAAATGTTCTGAAGAGGTCTTCAAATAAGAAACGTCAACATGAAATGTCAACATTGCCTAGCAAAATAAAGGTGCCCAATATGTCAAAGTAACAGTTTTCATTTTGAATTGGCATTTTGAAATGAAAAACACTTCCTATTGAGATGTTGGCTTTACTCCAAAGCGCTCTCAATTGGAAAATTTAATAAAAATTGATATTTTCCTTTGGAAAAATATTAGTTCAGCCTGACCTATGTTCTCTGAGGGAACTTGTTTTATTCTGAAAATTTCAACTAGTATTAGGTAGGATATAGTAAACCACCTCTTCAGCTTGCTTTTAGTGCTTATTTTTTTTTTTGTCTTCCTACAGCATTCTGGTTTCCTTAGCATTTGAAAATGTTTCCAGAGTTACTGCGGTATGTTATGAAGGAGTTATGTTCAGGTGCTCTTGTGAAACTTTTGCTCTTTTTCTTTCATTCTTCATAAACTAAATCAAACTTTATTATAAGCTGAGTGTCCCTGCTTTTCTAATCTTAAAACAAGATGTTATTACTCTTAAAACAAGATGTTATAAAAGCTTTAAAAAGGAAAAAGGGAACAAAATCTCCAGATGATAAATACAAGCAGTGCCTAGTGGAAAAAGCCGGGGGGGGGGGGGGGGGGGCGGGAAGAGGAAATAGCTGTGAAAACACTTTTTGAACAAATAGCTGTGCTTTAACTTTGTATTGCAAGGTTGCCTGGATACACTGGAAGAACAGGGATCCTTCTATATATATATTAGCTAGTTTGGTGTTTACTGCTGGAACTTGGAATGTAACTGCAGGCACTATTTACAAATGTTTGGGATGAAGTAGTTCCAGAAAACCAAACAAAGAGGGGAGGGAGGGAAATTGTCCCCAAACTCATCGTTGCTGTTTTCCCGAGCATGTTGCTATGTATAACCTAAAATAGTAGGTATAAGCTGAGGTGGAGGAAAGGGGAAACTTATAGGGGCTACTGTAGATCTAGCCTAGATGTGCATGGAAAGGTCCGTGGCAGGTGAACCTGCGTGCAGAGCAGAGGTGGATGAGTGCAGCATCAGGTGAAGGAAGGCAGGAAGGGACTTGTAAAGGAAGACTCCTGGTCTCATGGAAGTACATAGTCCCTGGCCTGGGAGTTGGAAACCTCCTATCTGACCCTGCTTGGCCATTCCCTCTGCCTCAAGAACCAGCGTAGCGCGGTGCCTTGCAGTGATGTGACACGAGAAACATCTGCTGTGTGTCACCCTCTCTCCTTTTGTGCTCCTTGCAGGGATGGGCTGTCTGTGCCCTGAAGTGTCCTGTCATTTTAAGATTTTAGATGTGTGCGTGTGATGGGTATTTCCATAATCCTCTCTGCTTATGGCTGTGAAAGCTGCTGGAAGAGTTATGTTCTGGATCAGCAAGTGGGAGGTTTGTGACAGTCCTTAGTTCCTGGGAGGTTTATCTTGGTTTCTGGCTCTAGAGAGTGTGAGTGCTCTGCAGCTTTGAAAAAGGATATCCCAATCAATCAGGAATGCAGATTATGAAATGTTTTGAAGGCAGGAAGGAATACCCCACAATTTAGATGTAGGGCACTGTTCTCTTTTCTTGATGGATGCTTTGAATCTTTCAGTTATGTTCTGCTCCATGATTGTATCTAACCATGGAGGGGTAGGGAGGTGTTTCTGAGGTGAGATACTCTTTTTGATCTTGGCATCGCTTTTCTTGGGCTGGGAACTCTTCCACTTAATGTTCTGTTTCATCTGATTTTGTTGCCTGATCTTCCCCCATCTGAAAAGAAACATGTTCTTCCATCTAGCTCTTAAATTCACACTTGATATCACAATTGATAAACCTAAAAAAAAACCAAAACCACCACAGAAGCAAACAAAAAAACCCATCAAAACAGGGTCATGTGGAAGCGTCACGATTGGTCTGTGCTGTATGTCACAGCCATGTGTGATTTCACAGTGGACAGAACCGTGCAGCAGATGAATTCCTCGTGCTCCGAAGCCGCAGATCCCTACCACCTCAGCCAGAATGACTCACTGTAAGCTTTTTTTCCTGTAGCGGTTGATGATGTGGTGAAAAATTCTAATTCTACCCAGTATGGGGCAATGATGCATCCTCACTGACTACTTTATTGCAGTTTTTGGTAAATCTCTGGGAAATGCTCTTTCAGTAGCCCCCAGGCAAGCCAGACTTTGCAAGACAAACTCAGTCAACACGTTTCACGATCGTATTTTAATTTTGACAGTCATTTCTAATGTGCTCGGGCATCTCTCATACCTTTCTGCCTTGTAGAGTTAGCAAATGGTGTCGAATGCATTCAGTGCAGAGAGGCAGCCCGCTTTACCTGTCACCGCTTTACCTGTCACCGCTTGGCCTGTCACCACGCATTTAGGTCTGAACAGTAGTCTCGTAATGAGGCCTACTTGATGCCCGCAGAAATTCAGAGTGAATTTGTGCATGAGCCACAAGTTTTAGTTGGATTTCGGTCCCCTCGTGCTTGCTGAAGAGGAGTTTGCCGTCTGTATGGTTATAAGGACTACGCACGGCTTAAGGGGCTTCTCGCTGCCAGCCTGTTGGAATTAAATCCTTTAAAGGTCTGTCACGGGCTCTCACGCTGATCCCTAGACCACGCAGCTTCCACTGCTGCCTCCATTTCTCTGCCTGTTTTGTGTGTAAAATGAAAGGCTTAGTTTTTTGGACTGTCAAAAATGTTTTTCATCAATCCTTAGGCTAGACAAATTGGTGGTTAGTGAAAGCCAAATATTTGAGATATTTACCTCTGATAGGGAAGCACGCCCTGTAAAAAGTGACTCTCATCAATGCTTTCTTTGTGAAAGCAGAAAGGTGTTCTTGGGTTTTGTAAGTGTATCTCGCCTACGTACCTTCACCATATCTGTGCCTGCCTCCGCTGCAGGCTGCAGCCTGGCGTGGAGATGCTCGGGATGTCAAGCCACAGTGACGCGGAGTTGGCCGTGGCCTCATTTACCCTGCGCGGCTCTCCGCGAGATAGCTGCAGGCAAGGATCCCGGAGGGCTATCGCAGCTTGCGAACCGGTTGACTCTCTGGTGTACGCTACATCAGTCAGAGATGTGAAGTGGGAACCTCCGCCGGTGGGCAGTGTTCTGTCGGCAGACACCTACAGGGCAGGTGAAATTACCCTGACAAAAGTGTATTTTTAATGGTGGGCTGTATAATGGTGCAGGGCACGGAAACGTAGGGAGAGGATGGGATGGTTTTAGCAGATCAATACAAAGAGCAGCTTTGATATCACCAGATGGACGTTAGCGGCACTCTGCTCCTGCGGCGCAGCGATATCCTTGTACCAGGGACATGTCTTACATCTGGCATCTTGGCTGAGACTGCTCTGATAATAAAGTGTTTCTTTTTGTTTTCATTTCTATGCGGATATTTGCGTCATGTACTGTCGCATCACTAGAAAAGATGATCAAATTAAAAAAATATATCACAGAAAGCATTACAGGGTGTTTATTCATAGGGACATTGGAAGGCTATGGTTGTTTTTATTCTACAGTAACGCGCTGTTTGGACCAAGGAATTTTAAAAGGCTACAAGCAGGTTAGGGAAATAATCAAGAAAAAGGTGAGCTGGTAGGAAATAGAGCAAATAGGCTCCTCTGTAATGCTTGGGGAATTACTTCAGTTATATTCTTCTCTTCGAATTAATTGTTTGCTCTGATCTGAACAGCTATTTACTCTTCACCGTATCAACTGAAATGTTTGCCTGCCTCAAAGCTCATATCGCCTTGTAAGCAAGTTCACCTAAAGAAAACTTCAGCCTTAGCCAAGTCAGAAGGAAGAAAGAGGGAAGAAACTAAGAGGATGGAAAAGGAATGTGTTTGGGGGAACTCAGGAAAGTGTTCTGTGTGTTAGCCAGTGAATCTTAAACAATATTAACTTCTTAGCAACAATTATTCTGTTTTGTTTAACTAACAAAGGATATTGTAAGCAGATACATGCATCTAGGGCAGATAAGGTTTGCATTGGAAAGTTCTTTTATTGGCCTGGCATTTGATAATTCACTCAAATTTAGCTATGGGACAAGAATTATGCATATTTGCTTCTAACTGAGGCAGAGGTTAGGCATAAGTCTCCCAGTAATTTTCCAGTTCCTTGCTAAATTTAAATCTTAATAGAACGGGGCCCAGCCTGTCATCTTTGCGTTTTCATGCCAGTTCCAATGGAGTGGGGAACCAAAGGGTAGAATTTAACCTGTCTCTTTCTCTCAATAGAAAAGTAGCACTTTTGCATCTCTTTTCCAAGATCTCAAAGCATATGAATATTCCCTTTATGTCAGTGGAAACCTAAGGCACAGAATACTGCAGTTACTATTCAGTCTATGATGCCAAAACAGCAAGCTAGTTCGTTGCACCCCGCATAAGGAATTGTAGGAACGCATCCTCTCTGAAGTTCTGCATTTAAGCCCTATAACACGCTATAAAGAAGAATAAACTGGGGCGTGAGGGGGAGTGTTGAATGACTCCTAGCCTGCAGTTACGCAAGAGGCCAGCGGCAAGGCTGCAAACAGACCCTGGGAATCCTGGATCGCACCCCCGTATCAAATTTGCTAGATATGCCTCCCTTGCTTTGAGCAATAGTTTCCCTTGCTAAGGTAACTTCTTTTAAAGTATTTGAATTGTCAGATAAAAGTCAAGTGTGGATCAATTTTTTTTTTTTTTTTTTTTTTTTTTTCGGTTTATCTCAGCTGGCTGAGGGGTTCCTTAGTTCTGCTGCTCTGGACCGTCCCCACTGTCACAGCTGTCCCACTTCATTCCTAGTCACAAGAGACTGGATTTCATAGGGTGGGAGGCTAAACTTCTCTTGCCACTTTCCCTCAGTCTCATAGTTCAGGCAGGAAAATAGGATGCATCTGGCCAGGTTCTTGTTGCCAATGAAAGCCTTTTCTATCAAAAAGGAAGAAAAAAGCGCCATTTTTTCTGGGCTCATCAGCTTAAATAAGGAGTGGAATTCATTCCTTAGTAATCAGGGAAATTAAATAAAGCTGAGGAGACAGAACACAAGGGTGTAAATTTAGTTATTTAAGTGCTTTATTGAATTCCTGGATTAGAGACATAAGGAGGACATGCCTTTCATGGGAAAATGCCTTTTAGCCTGTCAGCCTTGGTGGTGAGAATTCTCTAAATGGACAATTTCGTTGGTGTCTGTGTGAATGTGAATGCCACACCCCCAAATTTTACTGAGTCACACCTGGACCAACCCCAAAATTTCCAAAGCTGAGCTGAAATGGCCAGCCTTTTTCTTAACTTCTCATCCCGGCCTTTTAAAACTGCAATCCTCCCATAATCCCAGCACAAATTTCCATGGAATTCTAGGTCCCCGCTTGTTTGACAGGGTTGGGTCATGCTTGAACCTTCAAATGATATGGGTCGTGTTTTCTGCTGGCACCGAAGCCAGCTGGACTGGAAAGCGTTAGATGTATTTGCTGAACTACGTCAGTTCCTGTATCACTAATAAAGCACACAGGCAGGCTCAGGACGTTCTCGCTGTTTGCTTGCATACGTATAAACGGTTTATATTAACCTATCTCACAAGGGTTTTGTGAGGATTAGTTAATATTTGCAAAGCACTCATGGGCATGCAGCATATTAAGTATCGTGAACCAGTTCCTTCCTATTTAACTCGCGTGACCTGATAAAGGATGCTGGTTTTCCTCTCTAATCTACATCTCATAACACAGCAACCTTCTCCTGTTTGGCTTCTCCTATCTTCAGCTGTTGGACAGGAACAGCAAAGCCTGAACTCCACTTGTCACACTGATTTGCCCTTTTAGAAGAGGGGGGGAAGGGGAAGCCTGTGCAGAAGAAAGCGTGCGATGCTGTTTAAGCCTTGAAATGAGCAGAAAGCTGCCCTACAAAAGAAAACGAATACCGGCCTTTCAAAAAGGTGGATTTCTGAGCATAAATGTAAGCTTGGAGTGGCTTCTCTAGCCTCTGCTTAGTGTTCAGTTAGTGCCTTCTGCTTCAGGGTCGAAGGGCTCATTTGGAAGCTTGGTAGTTTTTCCAGATGTATCAATTGATCTGCTATTATAATTCCCCATAAATCTGTTTGATTTCCAGTATCTTGTGAAATACCTGTTTTGGTAATCTTATTGAAACTGGGTCATTGAAGATACCTGGCAGGGAAAATGGTTTTCAACAGGCCTTTTTATTTCCTCGTATATAGCAGGATGCAGTGTCAAAGGGTGAATTTGCTCCCCGGCTCTCACCACAGTCAACCTCTGCCCTGCCATGCACAGATTTTTTTGGTCTATGCAATTCTTTGCATATAAAGTAAAATGTTTCTTCTAATTAAATTTCTGTTACCTTTCATAAGAAAGGGTCTGGTGTTTGGTGGTTGGGTTTTTCCCTTCTCTGGGGTGGGATGAATGCCCTTTTCCTGGGACAGCTGTTGTCAGGCCAGTCTCATGAGGCTTCTGACTCCCACTGGCATGAACTTAGTTCTGCATTGCTCTCTCTGTGCTAACGCTTTCCAGAGCTTCCCAAAATCATTAACCCTGTGAAAAAACCATTGGTGAAGACTCGGGGCAAGTCAGGCACCAGTGAATGCAGAGGACGGTATTCTGGCCTGGTGAAAGGTCATTCGTTTTTGCCTTCAGAAATTATGCGGGAAGGCTGGAATGGAGCGGGACAACAGTTCTTTGCTCGCGTGAACCTCAGATGGGGAGGGATTTTTGGTGCAGAGGAGCAGTGGCAGATGGTGCAAGCATTTGAGGCGTGTAGGTGCAGAAAAATCATTGCCAGCGGCAGAACTGATGCCGACTTCATCTGGATCAGGGTTTCAGTCTAGTATACCCAGCCACTCCGTACTGTTGACTTTCTGAAAAATGCAAAGAAAATGTTGTCATGACTGGTCCTGGCAACCATGGCCATTCTGGGGCCATATGAGTATTGTCTAGCTCAAAGCACCACCTATGGAAATGATCATGAAGAAGGCACGTAGTAACATCTATAGTTGTCTAGCAAGATTCACCTTCCCTCAATTTATCAGCTGTAATTAGAGGAGGTGTTTACCCCTCTCTCACTATGGAGAGGTAAATGCAAGGGTAAGCAGAGAATCTTGTTAGCAAAGGAAAGAGGGAGCTTTTAAACTGGATTTAGTCATTTTGGGCATAAAGTTAGGTTTTCTAACCATCTGATACGAGGTATAGAGGGGTCTTTTTTACGAAGAGCAGTGGGAGCAAGCAACCAAGGTCATTTTACAGTTTGTCAGCTGGAGGGGGTATTGCTCACCGGAGTAGCGAAAGACAGGATCGGACAATCCAGAAGGTCCTTCCAGCCCCAAATTCCGAAAACATGTATTGAGTAACAAAGATAAAGGGCAAGAGAACTCTGCTGGGTGGAGGCAGGGTAAATTACAGTTTGTAACTCGACATGTGAGTTACGATAGTTTTGCCAGACCTTGGCTGGTGTAAACTGGCACAGGCTTTGGTGAAGCTGCAGTGGTCTAGTTCAGCTGAGGGTTTGCCCCTTGGTGCTTAAAAAGTTTTATGCACAAAAAAAACTCATAATTTTTTTATTGCCCTTTACACAGAATCACAGAATCGCCCATTCTTGACTTATATTAGCCATCAGTTTTACCTCCCTGCGGAATGCATTTCAGGCCAACAGATTTCTGGACTTCACCATTTTCTGGACAGTAACCCTAGACCCTCCGACCCTCCTTTCCCCACCCCGCCCCGAAGCTTGACTCCATTTATTTTACTTTCTAGCTGAGCTCCCTGAGCTTTTGCAAATTCTTCTCTTCCATGGTAGTTTTCTTAGCAAGCTCTTGCCAGCCTTTCTGCTCCTCCCCCATCCATCTGGCTGTGCCACTCACACTTAGTCCTCTATATCTATCCTTATAAATCACTTTTGGTTTTCCTCTCACCCTTTGGCTTTTTTGGCTGTATTTCTGGCCCGTAGCATCCTGAGTAAATTGAACATAGAGATGTGTCCAGCCTCTGATCAAGGAAGTTTCTTTAGTCACCTGTTGTTTTCATTAATGCCATATTTTACTCCAAGTTTTGATCAGATTTATTTTCTACAGTCCATATAAGATTAACATTTTTGCAGTGATTCTGCTATGAAATTGCCTCTCATGTTGTTCCCCTTTTCCCAAACATTTCTGTTTGCATTCTCATACATCTCACAGGTTTTTCCATTCAGTCCGTAGGTTTATGAACTCCTTTTGAATTGTGTTTTCTCTGCTTTCCCTGGTGTTTGCAGCACCTCGTGATCTAGATTCGATATCTGAATTTAATTAGTATGGTCCCGACTTTCATTCAGATCATTAAATCAGTCCACCAGGAGCAAAGCGAAAGGATGAGCCTGGAGCAATGTATGCCTAGGCAGAGAATCAGACAAATGAGCAGCAATAAGCATTAACAGAGAAATTGTTAATATCGATACACTTCTTTCATAAGGAGAGTGTTGATGTGATCTAAAGCCAGGAGAAATGATACATGAATGTTTAGTCTCAGGTGGCATCTTTTGCAGATAAGTTTGGATTAAGCTGCAATGAATTCCTGGCCCTGCCTGTTAAAGCTGTCAGCAAAGGGTGCGAGGAGCCCAGCCAAGATGTAACACAAGAATGGATTAGTGTCTCGCAATCTCCCTGGGATAATGCAAACTCTAATCTAGCTGCGTTCCTGGGATAGAACTAGGACATCTGAATGACAGAATGCAGTTTGGCATCAAAGCATGAGCCTCGATTAAAGATAACCCAGAGGTTCTGGAGCAGCATAAACGAATGCACCAAAACCCCTCTGACTGAGAATGGCAGAAAAGATGGAACCTAAAGGATTCTTAGCTGGGATTTGTCATGTATTTTTGTCTTTTGGGCCCTGGCCAGACCACTGCCAGTGCTAAGAGATCAACGTTTTGATCCAATTCCATGACAATCAATAGATTGCAAGGACATATTTTATATGCTCAGCAAATCAGCAGGTGCTCTTTGGAGATGGATTACTCTGTGCCTTCTAGCCACGTGTGCTTGGCACATGTTCCATTATTTATGTTCTCCCCAGATAGATCAATAGATCTATTGACTTACTGAACAGGCTAATTTTTTTCTCCCCGTCATAATAATCAGAGAGCTGACTGATGGCTGTATTACTTTGTTTTGCTGTGTTATGCTCTTAACTTCTTTAACTTCACCCAAGAGTTAAAACAGTAGCTAATCCAAGCTCATTTGTTTTTCATCTGGAAGTCTGGGCATATATTTTGTGAATGAAGACACGCACCCCGACAGCTGACACTTACTGTAGGCATCGAGAGGCACATGAGGTTATCTCACGAGCACAGCATAAAGACTCAGATGTCAGTAGACTATAAAAATCCAAGGCACAGGGGAATGTTGATAGTGTGCACATTGTGGCCTTGTCCTTTTGATATAGACGAGAGCGGTAATTGGGAACATGAGGTCGTGTGAGGAAAAACCCCGGTGCTCCAACTTTTGTAGGGACCAGCTTCCTTTACAGCGGTGTCTGCTACACCAAAGTCACTGTTGTCTGGGGAACTCCAAAACTCCATTTTTGCTTATGCTGGTTTTGGCCAAATGCCGATGGTGAGGCAGCAATCCCATGGTCCTGGGTTAGCGAAGGGGGAAAATAGCTTGTTATCTTGTGTGGGGAAGAGGAATGGTGGCCCTTTGAAAGACCTAGTGCCTTGCTGAGGTAGCCAGTTGGAAGCATTATTCAAGGTAATATCAGAGGTCTGCAGTGCTGATACAAGGAAAAAAAAATTAAATCAGGCTGGTTTGTATGGTTCTCCAGTGGGAATGACGGAGGACTGCTTGCTGTCCTTCTTTGTAGAAGGCTGTAGTTAACAAAGCCATTGTGGCTTGTTGGAGATTCAAGTGAGGCAAGCAAGGGATTTTTTTATTCTGTGGTTGTGTCAAGAGAAGGATTTGGCAGCAGACAGGCATGCTAGAAAACTGTGAAGTGATGGAGACAAAGTTATACTGGGAACATGGAGTGAGTTGAAGGAAACTTTCCTTTAGGCTCACTGAAAAACTAGAAAATAAGTTTGACAGTTACGTCTCTATTTGTTTCTTCTCTAAAATTGATTGCTTTTTTCCTCCAGAGATTCTGCAAAAGATATAAACATGAGTAGCAGACGCGTCAATTGCAAATTTAGAGAGCAAGCTGTCTACCTTATGATTCTTACTCTAGAATCAGCAGCACAAAGCACCCGTTTGCAGAGAAATTGTAAGGTTTCAGCACATCTTGTTTCCTAACTTACCATTGGAGAAAACTTCCCAGGCTGGGAAGTTGCAGGACAACCGAGGAGTGGAGTAAGAGCTGAGGAGCAAAAGTCTGATGTGTGTAGACAAGATGAAACAAGTCAGAGTCTCTTCACCTGCCTGTTGTTAACTTACACACTTGAGCAAAACTAAACCACCACCGACAGCTAGAGACTTGTGTTCTGTGTCACTCCTTTTTGTCCTCCCTAGATTTTAGAGAGGCTGCACCTGACCTTTGTATGTGCTGACTCAAGAGGTGCCAAGCAAGCAGTTCAGTAATAAGCTAAGTGGAAATAATTATTTTAATTAGTATAATTGGATTACACCAAAGTGTTTTTGGGGACTGCTGTTCTGCTTCAGATGAGTTGTTCAAACTGTCCTGGCTATATGTCACTCCTAAACCAACACATTATGTAGGGGTTTAGGCAGGGAAAGGGCATTGGCCAGAAAAATGTTTGATTTATTTCAGATTTGGTATTTAATAATACAAGGAATGTAGTATGGGTTGCTATAGGTTTTTACTGGGACAGCAAATTGTTTTTTGTAAGCTGTCATCATGTGCACTTTGCATTCTCAGGAAGTCATAAGGTTATAGGTATTATCTTAACCTTTGTTTCTTGCTTGTCGTCAAAAGCTGAAATCCCATCACCATCAACGGTGGACAGAAAACGCAAAGCCCCCCGTTTTACAGGACCGTACCTTTTAATGGGAACAGGCCTTCAATCAGCTACCCAAAGCACCGAAGGCCCTCAGTCATCATAAATTATGGGGCTAAATAGTGGATATCAGATTGAGATATGCCTGAAAAGTTGGGTATCTTTGGTGGTGAAACAGTTGCATCTCAAAAGGTATTTGACTGCAACTGATTACATCTGCTTTCAATTAGCAGAGGAAATAACTAGCAAATCATCGGTGTTATTTCCTTCCACAACAGTTTTTTTTGAGGCAGCCTTCCATAACCTTACGTACTTGACAGCATATTTTAGCACTAACACTTCGTATGGCTGTTTCTTCTCCTTGGAGGAACTGTGATTCTCACTAAGGAAACCCACTGAATGCAATTAATTCATTTACCATAGAACAGTCCATTACACTTCAACAGATCAGCGTTTCCTACTTGTAGTTAGTGGCTGAGATCAGTCAGCATCACCTGGAAGCAAACTCAATTTCAGAATTTTAGCGTTGGTTTCATTCCTTGGCTTCTGCCTGTGTGTTGTTCAAGTTGAGACTGAATTTGACTTTCATGCGCATAGTCCTTTCGTTCCTGTAGATCCTCTAAATGAGATTATAATGCATGACATAGCTAATACCTCCTGCCCTCGGTGAGATCACAGCAGGTTACTCAAACACTACCTGAAAGTGGGATTATGATGGCCAGAGTAAATGTTTGGTGAAGATAAGTAACTGGATGATAAAACTAAATGCCCATTGGTTATCCAAGGAAACTGAGGAGGGAAAACAGGACGGGAGAAATTGTAAGAATGTTTTTTTTTCACATGAACATACGGTATTCTATTAAACGTGCTAAGTTTGGGGGAAGCTAGAGCCTCTCTTTTATTACATCCTTACCAGTCAAGTGAACACGGTTTTAGAAGAGTGGAATGTTTTAAGCAAACACTGCTGACCTAGATTTTCAAAATGGGTGAGCTTGAGGACACTGTCTTCAGTTTATGCCTCGTTAACTTAGCCTGTTCTTCAGAGTTTCCATGGAAACTACCACTTCTTCAGTGACAGACAGAAACTTTTGATGGTTAGAGTAAGAAGAAGGTAGCAGGAGGTACTAGGGCTGAGAATGTGTTACAGAGCCCTAATGGAAGAAGGCAATGAATGAACTTTGAACATAAACAAAGGAGTGATAGTAGAAGACCATAAATGTCAGTGCATTGACAGCTAGGATGATTCAAAGCTACTAAGGGATGTGAAAGTACAAACTTAACAGAGCATGACCTTGTTCTGATAGTTAATGGAGTTAAGCTGGGCTCAGGATAGAATAACAGAGATCGGTCTGACTTTCTCATTATGGATGAATAAGCAGAGCTCCAACCCAGAATTTCAGATAGGATGGTGCTGAGAGATTATTCAAACAGCACCAATTCTGATGCAGCTTTGTGCGTACGGCACCTATGGTAGGAATGCGCTTCTGCTGTACGGCTGCATTGCACCCAAGGCATGGCATTCCTAGGCTGCTGCACTGTCCCTGACAGCCTGGGATGAATGGTATGAAATTATCCTTAATTAATATAACTACCTGATTGTATTACAGATTGAACTATTCTTCTTGGCTGCTATTTTAAATTAATTGTACTCTGGTATTTTCTCAGGAGTTCAGAAAATGCAGTCAGCAGTCGTGCGTTGATGTTCACTGGGTGTTCAGCTCTTAGACCCTCTTTAAAGAATCACAGTCATGAAACATGATAGAAGCCAAATTTTCCAGTAGTGCTTCCAAGCAGGTACACATGGTTTTTGCAGGCTTAGGCACTTGGCTTATTCGCTGGCATTGGGTTACTAGCGATCTCTAGTGCCCTGTAAGGAAGAGGTGCAACACAAAGTACTTCCCTGGTTTGTCGTGGATATGGGGTGAGGAGCAAAAGTCAGACTTGACAGATCCATTGTCAAGCTGATTGTATCCTTACATTGAATACAAAGTGATTTTTTTTCTTTCTGATAGTGTAAGCCCACCCTATCTTTACAGCTTCAGACTAAAATGTTTCTATTCCGCTTTGAGAAAACTTTGTTTGGATGCTTCTTACTAATGTGATCTCATAGATTATGAGTCAAAAGTGATATAAAGTGTTTAGATTCTTGTCACAACAAAAGACTTCAGCAGAGCCAGACTGAAAATTATGCAGACAGTTGGGCATTAGTTAGAGAACGGAGAGCTGTAGGTGTGATTCTGGGCTCTACTACTGTCATGGGATTCTGGACAAGTTATCTGATACTTTTTTCAAGCCTGTGTTTTCCAATCTGTGAAGTAATGATATGATGGTATCTATATTTTTATAAGTAGTTCTTTTAAGGTCTAGGAGTTGAAAGCTCTGCATACGTACTGGGGGGGATCTGTAACTATTACTGGCCAAACAACAGGGCTAACTGCAAGTCAGTTAGTGGTACTGTTGTTTAGAAGTAAATTAGTCCTACTCTCTTGCTCTCCAGCTCAAGACCTTTTATTGTCTGTACACAGATTCATTGTAAACAGAGCTGAATTGGGCTCCTGAGAGGGGAACAGGGTGTCAGATCTGGTCTTTCTCTGCCTTTTTGCTTGCAGGTTTAAGTTGTGGTCATGTAGTTGGTACACAAGAGATACAGAATGGAGGCGAGTCTGGCACAGCAGCCTGTTGAACGCAAGCATCTGTTCCATGAGGCACAGCTGGCGTGAAGACTCAGTGCTCATCAAGTTGAATTAAAACGCTGGAGTGTAAATCTGGCAAGCCTTAGATCAGTGTCCTAGAGTTTAAAAATAGTGCCAGCCCCCTGCCCTGTCATTGCGCTCTGTTGGGAGCCAGCAAAATACATGATGAGTGGTAGAGGCTTTTAATGGGACGCTGGTGAGACTTCAATTGGAGTTCTTGGCTAGCGTTCTGTAATGGATCATGCCCCGTTCCAGCAAGCCCCCCCATCCACCAAAACAAAGACCACAAACCTGGAGACTAGCATGGACCAAGTCAGCTTTGCTCCTTGGGCTTTATTTGTGAGATGCAGTTCATTGCTAGGAACATCCTTGTGAACTCACCACCTGGCTTTCTGCAGAAGTTGGTCATGGGTGACAAGATCAGCTGAGATAGAGCTGAGGAACGCTGCCTGGCTTGTATTTAAAAACAAACAAAAAAAAAAGTAAGCATCACAAAGCAGAGAAAGTTTGTGTTATTGCAAATAGTGACGTTGACGCTGTTCTCTCTGCTTTGCATGCGATGGCCTTGCTGTTGTATCTAGTGCAGTGGTGAGCTTACCCCTTAGCTTCTTGGTTTGCTCTGTCTATGCATGCTCTAGGTCCCGGGTGTTGCTACACCTGACTTCGCTACAGGATTAGATCAGAGATCCAGGCTCCTTCCCTCCTCCCTTCCCCCAGGTGAAGAGAGGAGTTTGGAGCTGGATGCCATTTCTGCTCAGTTCTGTCTGTACCAGACTGTAAGGTCACGGGGAAGGTGGCGGATGCCAGGCTGGATCAATAGCCCGTTTAATCTGTTAACCTGACAGTGGCCAGATGTTGGTGCTTGTATGGGTACATTCACTTAAAAAGCTGTCTAGGGCTTAATGAAAACATACAATGAGGAAACTAGGGCTAGTCTGCCTGAGCCAAAGTGTCCCATGAAGAGGATAAGTGGGGGTGAACTTGCTTTAGGGAGAAGTTTCTTGCAGCCGTGGACGGTTTGATTGGCCTAACACTGCAAGAGTGTTCCCCTTGCTTATTCTTTGATCTAGTGTAGACAGGTCATTTCAGGAGACTCTTGTTTATCTTTGAGCCTTCAAAGGATCATGAAAGTGCAGTACAGAGCGGCACAGAGCGAAAATAACATTACGGGGTATGTAGAACTGCAGAGTTACCTGGATTGCATGGAAAGGCTTCTTTCAGTTCCTATGTTCGTAACTACGTGAGAATGCATACAGCAATTGGGCTTTTACAAATAACCAGCCTTCAGGATCAAATTCTGCTCTCAATCCCATAACGTTAATTAAAATCTAGTTAGATTGATATGTTAAAAATGCTGCTGAAGTTTCTCAAGTACTGCATCAGTCTGCCTAGATGTAAAAGGAGAGTTTGACACATGAAGGCACAATAAAGGGGACTGCTAGGCCAGGAGTGCTACAAATGGCTGGACTGTAACAGCAATCTCTTGGTGTCCGTGTTGCCATGTGTTTTGCCTATGTTTTGAATCAACCTTTCCATAGAAATCACTGAATCAGGCCTCTCGCCTGAGCGCAGTCTTGTTTTGACCATGGATCAGCTGGCCTCCTCTGACTGCTGGTCCTTCACCTTCAGCATCCTGCCTCTGATGGCACAAGACAGATGTTTCCAAGGAACATCCCTTCTTCACAGGGATGGGAACTGCTGTTGCTCTGATTTCTTGGAAATTGGGCTTTCACGTGCACAAGGATTGTGAAACAGAGGGTGGAACATGCCATTTTACCAGACCTCCTCCTGTGTCAGCTGTCACATCCATAGGCAGAAGAGATCATGCAACACATGCCCTCTCAAGCCCCCTTGGGTGGGATCTTTCAAGAGCAGGAATTGGTTAGTCCCAGCTTCTCCACTTTGCCAGCAATGCAAATGTCTGTTACCCAAAGGCTATTTAGGAAGAAGCCCGTCATGATAGTAAGTGAGTATCGAAAACAACATCTTATGACCAAATATTATGAAATCAGCAGACTGCAAAAAAAAAAAAAAAATAGCAGAAGTTGCTGGGGCAGATTCCTCCTTTGCTTTCATGTGACTATCTAGTCTACCCTGACCTGCCAAGTTATTTGAAAGGATGTTATTGTCTGAGCTCAGGACATAAATAGTATAGCACCTCTCTGTATTTGCTAGCGTGGGTACAGTAAGGAAAACATATACCAGCAGAAGACTGGTGCTGGTAATGCAATTCACTGTTATGGCTCTTTAGAGGCAGAACTCACCGTAATGATCTTGCCTGAGTTTTGAGAAGATTAAATCTAGGAAACCCTTAGGATCTAGATAGGGGTTTTTACTGTTATTTGTTATGAGAAACAAGTACCTGCTATTAAGAGGAGCTGCCTAACTTCATCACATCTGGCAAGGAAAGAGAGTACCTGACCTTCTTTACAAGACACCTAAAGCAGAGATTATCCTTAATTATCCTCAATATTTGTCCTATAAATTGGCCTGTGGCATTACAGCCATGCCCTGACTTGGGGTACGGGAGGAGTGCCCTGGAGGCACACTTCCCTAGGGTGGCCCTGGGAGGCACTGTGTGCCCGCGCTGCTGAGACGCATCCGCAGGGTCAAAATCCTTCCTTAGCTTCCCCCTCGTTTCCAGAGATTAGTAATCAAGTTGCTGAGCTTTACCACAAATAACCTGTTACCGTCATCTGATGTCTTGCTCCGGGTGCCGCTGCTCCGGTCAAGAGCAGGGCAGAAGACAACTCTGCCCTTTGCTCTCATGTGCCACGGGGAAAGAGGGACGGCTCCTGCACCCGGGCCCAAGGTCCAAGGGGGGTGCGTGGGGACGGAGGAGTGCTGTATTTCCCCATACTCCCCTGCCTTAGGTGGAGAGTACAAGTTACAACTGAGTAATCACAGCCACCCCCAGACAACTCACTCCTTCCATGAAGAAGCTCTTGCAAAGTGTGATTAATTACATGATAAGGAGAGAAAATGGGTCAGAAGTGAGCAATAGCTTTGTGCAGGGGTTAACTGTGTGTGTGCCCTTTGCATGGCCCAGTGCTGCTCATGGTCTCCAGCTGCCACAGACTCACACCCTCCAAGATCCCACTGATATCAGGGTGAGACAAGGCCTTACCTGTCTTTTGAGATCTCTAGGCTTTTCGACTTGGTGTTGTAATTCCCTGGAAGCACACTGTAACTTGCTTTTCTTGCCGAGGTTGTGGTGGTTTTAGAGTAGAATTGTTTTCATCTGCCACCACCAACCAACCACACTTGGTGCCCAACATGGATGGAAGGTGGGGACAGGCAAAAAGTAGGGAATGGGTGACCACAACGTAATGAGTTGTAATCATCAGGGTGATGTCATCGTATTGGTAGTGAAGATTATGAAGATATGCAGATTTGTTACGTTTCTCAGAAAGCCTTTCAGTCACTAAAGAGTCTGGTTTGACGCACTTAACTTTGAGGTAGTATCTCACCTGATTGTAGAACTCTCCTGGCTAAACATCTGTCTTCTCATACTGCTATAGATGTTTTGGAAATGTCCTCTCTTAAGCCATCACGAAAGCATCCTCCCTTTCGTGTCTGGAATTCAGCCCTGTCCTGATTGAGCAGAAAGTCCCATTCTTCAGAGCCAAGGAGGAACAGTTTTATTATAAGTTTACATAACTTGAAATACTAAAGGGCCCTAAAATTGGCAGTGTGGAAAACTTCACGATGTTATAAACCACCCAGGCTTCAGCACAGAGAACAATTTATCCTTGTCATATAACTCTACAGCGCCAGCAAACAATGCACAGCCCTGTCAGCCTTTCATGAACTTTTTGGTCAATGTGATGAGTTTCTTAAGAAATAAAATATCCCATCATCACCCAGGAAGAGGTATTTTAGACCAGCTTTAAGACACAAACATAATCAGAGTTTACTGAGTTCTCTCTTCAAGGAGAGTTGTATGGTTTCCTTACGGAGCAGTTGCACCTGTCTAAGTTTAGCTGAAGTCTATACTGTCTTAAGGTATTCAAGTTGTCCTCTTCAGGCCTAGAAACCAAAATCCAGCTGTCAACTTGCAGTTGAAGTATAAGCTTTCAAGGGCAGAGAGAATTCCTTTGTCTGTATAAAGCAATCACCACGTGCCCTGAAGCATGAGGTTTTCTTACTGGGCTACTCAATTTTTATTAAGATTCAGTGAATTAATTATACCAAAAATTCACTGTTTTCTTTCTAAAGAGTTTATTGAACAATTTCCCCAGAAATTGCTTGTATCTACTGAGCTCACTGGGTAATTTTAATCAAGTCCTCTTGTTTTTACTGAGATCTGCCAATTTTGCAGATCATCTCAGCATGAAAGGTGTCATGAAGTCCACCTCTGCCAGGACAGCTAGGAATTGTCTCAGGCTTTCATGATTGAGAAGAAAGCAGGAAGTATAGGATCTCTTGAGAAAATCAGAAATGCATTTTATGCTTTCAGGTGCTCTGGGACAAACAGAGCTGAGGCTGGGATCACGGTCCCGTTCTCTTGAGTAGCAACGGCTTACAACGTATATTCTTTAAGTGTCAATGTTATTTAGGGTAAATAAATACTCTACATACTCTGGGAGAGAGATGAAAGCAGAGGCCTGAGAAAGGGAAATTATTCTCTTAGTGCAGGGAAACTGCAAGCGGTCCCAGGACTCTGAGAGACCCTTCCAGGTCACCAGTTCAATCCATCCTAATACAGCACTTTGTTATCATCGCTTCCCACAAAATAATTCTCCCACTTGCATATCACACTGCTGCACGGCCCTCAGAAACCCGCTGATGCCATCACTGTGCACTTGACAGTAGATGTCCCATGTCAGTGACCGCTGCCTGTGAGAACCCACCTCCTCAATGGCCCCTTGACCAGCTGCCTCAGTGGATGCCAGAGGACAGCTCTTCCTCAGAAGTGCCGGTCTACCCATCCTCGTTCCTTCTGCTTCAAACTAAACTAATGCGAAGAAGAACATGAGGGTCCACGTGAGGAGTCATCCGGGAGCAGGCACCGTGCCATAAGTTCTCATCTGCGTTAGCTAACTCCTAGGACAAACCCCAAGACACAGTCCCTTTCAGATCAGCTTGACGTGCGTGCGCTGGCAAAGCATCATGGATGCTTAGGCAACTGTTATCAGATCTCTGTTTATAAATACAAGATTTTGAATTTGGCTTGAGCGCTTAAACTCACTAGCAGGCAGGCTCCCCCCCCCCCCAACAAAAGCACAATAACAACCACCACGAACAATCACTGTTTCACCTCTCCCACATTAGCTATTAATAATGTTAATTTACTTCCTTTGAGAGATACCATATGTTCCCCTTCCTGATCCCTCTACAGGCATAAGAAAAAACTAAGGAAATTAGAGAGACTCCATAACACTGATGGCAACATCCAATGTCTTATCAGGCTTCCTGTTGTTGGGAGTATTGTTTTCCTTTAAAGATTAATATTTACAATGGTTACTTAGTTATCTTAGTTCATTTGGTGACCATTAAAGATTCCAGCCCTGAATGCGATGAATGAACCTCCTTTTATTTGTCCTTGATGACTTATTTGTCTTGTGCCTCGTCTGGCTCAAAATCAAGGAAAATAATTATTGGGTTGGGCTTTTACTGCCATTTCATATGAGGGCTCAAAGTGCATGTTTCTGTTTGTTTTAGAACGGGAGCCCTTACCCACTGTTTCTGCCGATGTATGCATATTTAAGAATATATGTTTTGTGATTAGAAGCAAAGTTAAAATAGGTATTTTTCTCTGTTTTCCTTAAGCCGCGTGCCTGGTTTTAGTACTCCTTTGGGGGGGAAAATGAGGATGTTTCACATTTTATCCACAAGTGCAGCAGCCGCCGCCATCACAGGCTCACCAAAGCGGTCTCTGATGGGACAGAAAAGGCAGCGTGTGCCTGGCTGCTGTGCAGGGGCTAAAGAAGGTAATGGTCCAGCCCAGGGTCTGTCCGCAGCTCTCCCCTGTGCATCAGCTGAAGTTCAGAGGGGTTTCTCAGCAAGAGCAAAAGACACGGTCGTTTTTCTCTTGTATTTTTCAATAAAAGCCCAAAGGCACAGCAGGTAGCGGTGACTCAGCGCGACACAGATGGGGGTCTCAATCCAGCCGCCTGCTTCCAGAGCTACACAGGCATTTCTAGGCCTCTTCTAGGCACAAGGGATTCTGAAGTCACCTTGAGCTGACTTCGTCCCTGCTAAAGAGAGGACAAAAACGTTGTTGTACTCACAGGGGTATGAGACCCAGCCCTGGAGAACACCACTAGAGACAAACACGGCCCATATTACAAATCATTGCATTCTAAATTTGTGCCAGGTGCAGCATTACAGCGGAGATGAACGTGGGGGTGTGAGCGGTTTCCAATGCATCCTGTTTTTCTTCTCAGCCGGGATCAAAGATGCACCTTGACTTCCCTGGAAGTGGAAGCTCCTGTCATCTTACAGTCTGCTGCCCTTAAAATGGATTCGTTTCCATCTCTGGCCACGGAGCCCCCACAAGTGCACTTCTAATTGTAACCCCCACGCTGACCACCTCCCCATGTATCTTTTGTAGCCGTCCTATTGGTATTTTGTCAAGGAAAGTCCTCTGGACCGCAAAGGCCAGCATTAGTGAGGTCCGTTGCAGCCTGGAGGAGCAGAGGACTTGGTGTGGAGCGATGTGACAATCATTTTGCAGCGTGTCTGCATGCTCTGTGTGAACCGCCAGGCCCTCCTGAGCAAGCCCGTTCTCAGACGCAGTCGGCTCCTACAGAAGGGATAATTTATAATCGTGACACTTCCGAGGTTTCTCTCTCTTTTTCTCCCTCGTACCCCTCCCAGTGCTTGCCCTCCTCCCAGCTGGTGACTATGGGACAGACCATCCCAGCTTTTGCAGGGGGAGGCTGGTTTTCTGGTTCCTTTGCAGGCTGCTGTCTCATCCTGAAACTGCATATTTGATATGCTTTCATAATGAACTCATTTGCACCGTGACAGATGTTTCTGATACGATAAGAAACATGGCCCAGGGGCCAGTGGCGCTGTAGAGCCACTCATGTGCCTCACCTGAATTGCAAATGAGATATTGCTTTCTTATCTGTTAAAAAACATGAGCAACTGCACGTATAAATAATATGCTACCAACTGCCAGCTGTTTGTGCCAATGACATTCGTCTGAAAAGAACAGCTCCCCCCATCATCTGTTCTTTTCCCTCTTGCAGAAAATCTGGAGCTCTTTTGCGAGTGCAGCAGAAGAAATTTTTTTTTTTGTCTTTAAGCTGCAGACAGAGCAGTTACTTCAAAATAATTATGTATGAGCAAAACCAGTTTCCATATTTATGGCACAGGTAGTACCTGATTTTTTTTTTTTTTTTGTACTTCCTTGTTCTTTTTCTGCATATCTCTCTGGACATGAAAGCGTCAGCGCTGCTTTCTGTGTCTTGGCGAATCCTTTTCACAGACCTCGCTGTCTGTCGTGGTTTCAGGGTTTCAGTTCTGAATGGTATGGAAGAAAGTTACTTAGTGTTTAAAAATAATTTTTTCTTTTTTTGAAAATGTAAAAGAGAACAGTAAATCACTTTTCCCGTAAGGTTTGTAAAAGCTTGAGGTTTAGAGGTCTTGAATTTAGGGTTAAGGTAAAACCCGCTCTAGAATCCCAGGCACAGAAGCAAGCGTCCTGCTCGCTCGGTAACCTTTACTATTAAGTCTTGCAATCAACAGAACTTAAAAATACAACCAGGTGAAGTTGTTCTGGTAATGGATCTGCTGGATATTTTATTAGGGTAAATCTGAGAAACACTTTTCAGCGTTTTGCCAGCTCCAGGCGGAGATGTATTTCTGTTACAGATGACCTTCTGGGGGAACTTGACTGCGGGGCCGTGATTCATTGGCAGCCTGCTGGTGACAGCCTTGTTTCTATTGTTCTAAAACTCTGGTTTCACATTTCTCCTGTTAGATAAGCTGCAACCATTAACTACACAGTGAGCTACAAATAAAGTGTGATGTAATAATTAAGCTTATTATCTGATTGGCAGCATGGGGCCACTCTTCCAGGTTAAGGGTTTGAGCAGATTTTTTTCTTTTTTTTTTAACAAAACTTTGCCTTTTATTACGTTTCTGAAAGCATTGTCCTCCCAAAAGATAAAATATGCTTTTAGAAGCTGCAGTGTTTATATATAGTGTGAGCTATAAATAGTCTGGAGCTAGTTCTGCACAGTACCAGTGTGCAGAGATATTAAGGACAGATTCTGATCTTTATGGCTAGACTGGGGCTACTGAGAAACACCCGTTTAAAGCGGTGGCTTTCAAATTGTGATGCAGTATGTTCAGATTCAGACCAAGATGAGAGTCTGGCTGGGGACTTTAAATGTGTTTTGAGGAATAAAGGAGCCTGGTGGCCTCAGCTTAAACTTAGTTTTAGTTGGAGATTACATATCAATTTCTGGAACTATTATTTGGGACTAATACCGAGGCAAATGAATCCACTCTTAAATGAGGAATGGCTTGATTACCATGCTAGCTGAAAAATAGGTCTATATACTCCCACAGCTCAGCTGCTGTAAATGGATGTACATAAGGATTTAGAAACGGTTGCTATTCAGCTCCTTCTGAGGGGAAGATGACTTTCAGCAATTGAGTGATTTATGATAATGTTGATATTCACGCAGGCTATTCAACTGCCAGGATAAAGACCACAATGGCTGATCAGTCTCTTTTTTCTTCAGGCGTAAGCTGGTTACAGGCTGACATTGGAAACAAGTTCTCTGGCTGGAGCGTTATCTTCTCTGCTACAATGGGGTGGGGGCTGTGGGGAAGGGGAGAAGAAGAAAAGTACCTGTTTATAATGGGTTATCGACCGCGTGTTATCTCTTCTGCTGTAAAATCTTAATGGGACAAAGCACACTAGTATTACTAAGGGCATACGAGGCAGGGTCAATGCCAGGGTATTAACCTTACTTAGCAAATTTGTGATAAATAAAATAGATCTCTTGTTTCCGCAAGGAATTTTACAGCGGTTTCTGGTTATGCCTTAGAACTCGCGGCCCTCTGTTGCATCCTCTCGCGTTTGGACAGCAAGGAAATGGGCTGTTTGCACCATTTCCCTGTGCCCTGTAACTTCAGTGCAGTTTTGAGGCCTAATTCTGGGTGCCTAAATCCTCTTTTAAGTCCATCAGGTACACCTAAGAGAATGAGTCAGGCCACCTACGCAGTGATGCCTGAGGTGGAGGAGATGAAGGCTGCCAGGCCTCGGTGGTACACAGCAGATGGCCGTGTGGTCAGCCCTGCCAAAGCATTTTGGGGTTTAGTTCTGTGGCGACTTGCTGTGCAGGACTGCAGGATTCCGCGGAACCACTTTCGTTCATGCTAGTGAGTGCCTGCTGCCTTCTGGAGTATTTGCTTGAGGCCTGTGGCGGTGTCGGACATAACCAAAGGCATGTAGCTTCCTTCCGGGGATGATTTCTCCTGCAAGATTTGCACTTCCAGGCATCAGACTTTCCAGTCGCCTTTACCAGCCAGTTTATTTCACTAACTTCTCAGTCACTCTTGGGGCAGGACCTGACTCCTACTTGCACTTAGTCTCTCATATGCTGTCCATATGTTGTAGACAAGGGACAGGAGAGGCGAGAACAACCCACCCTGTGTACTCCTTCCAGCTCGTGAAACACTGCACGGGGACGCTGCAAATGGGCCATATTGAAAGACACCACAGTGGGGCCCATCGTGGGCGCGGGGAAACAGACCGCATCTCAGAGCTCTCTTCGAGGTGCTGTAGTTCATGCCAGAGAAAAGGAAGGGGACCTCCAAGGATCCCAAAATCACTTTGTTCCTCTAAAACTGCTGTGTCCCCCTTTCTATCCTTGCTATGTATATGCAACCGGGAGAGCTGGGAACAGGGAACTGCCTTTCCATAGGTACGTGGATGCTCCCAGACCAGTGACATGTAAATCTGGAAATTAATAAAGTGTGAGATCTAAAAGCACACCGGTGCAGCTCACTCAGATCCCATCGCTCTGAGCTCCTTTCACACCCACTGGACACAGCCAGGCGTTAGCCAGAGGAGTCCCCGCTGCTCTTCCCAAACGGTGGCCGAGCCCACCCAGCAGCCTCTGCCACCCTCTCGGGTTTAGCTCTGGCTCTGTCTGTCCACGTCTGTCTGATCAATCTGCGTCCCTTGGCCCGTCTCTGTGGCCTCTTCTGCAGAGATGCATTTCTTGATACAAAAGGAGCTGGGCAGATATAATCCCAGCACTCCCTTCCAATTCTGCACCCTCCTCTTGTGGATGTCTTTGGCAATCCACTGACCATTTATTCTGGCTGTTCTGCTTGTTAGCAATAGCCCTGGAGCTCAAACTTACAGGTGAGCACCTTTCACTCCTTAGTCTTAGCTCTGGTGCTGACTGTGGAAACATCTCCCCCTGTCTTCAGTTTGTTCCAGGCAGAGAAGGGAGTTTGTGACAGGCGTAGCTCTGTTATTTATCTAGGCAAGTCTGAGTATTTTCCCAAAGAATTTGTGAAATACTCTCTGAATGATCAATGGCACAAGCATGTGACTCCAAGTCACTGGACAGCAAGCTATTTAAAAAAGCGTCCACTAAAAAAGCAAGTCAGAAAGACTATCCAGTGTTAGAAAGCACTTAATTTAGAGAAGTGCCCGTCTCGTGAGTGAGTATCATGTCATAAGGCAATGTTGCAATGTTCTTCAAGGGTAGTGCACAGAAATAGGTCCTGCTTTTGTGCATGAGACGTGGATAATGCTACGCTGAATGTAAACGTGTTCAGATACCCATGGCCTCTCGTCTCTTTTTTCTTTTTTTTTTTTTCCCCTCCTGGCTGCTTCACACCAGTATCACTGGGCTGTTCCGTTGATTCATATAGTCTCGTGCACTACAAGTTTCAGGTTCCCTGGTTGTCTTTTGGTATTTGTGCCTTTCAGCACCTCCAAAGAAAGTTGTCTCAATTTCATCAGCCTCCAGGTCTGCAGGATCACAGTCACTTCCCAGATGTGGATAAAATGTTTCTGTCTTTGGGACTGAAGATTTGGTGTCTCTGATGCGATCTGCTGTCATCGTGTAATACAGTTAAGGCTCTTAAGTTGAGAACTGGTGGAGTAAGACTCGCTGCTCTTGTGCTGATGCCTAGTTGCACTCATTTTCCATGTCTCTCTCTTTGTTTTCTGCTGGGCTGGTTTAGGGAATAATATGCCGATGAAGGGCAAGAAGTAACAAACTGTGCCAGATTATTCCTTTTACATCCTTGTTATTTCAAAGAGTTCATCTCCTCCTTTCAAGGACTACGTGGATTTTTCAGTTTCACAAATAAGATCTTATTTTGTATAGCTCCTTTCCCATTGACAGGTGGAGGATCACACAAGAGGCCCTGTGAACTTTCTGACAGTCATTCTTACTCAGAATTACAGATTTTTAGTGAATTCCCATGCCTCTCTGCAAGATCCTTTCACCAGCTGTTTTTTCTCCATATATAGTTTATATGGTTAATGGGCACAGATTCACAACTGATAGATGAGTAAAATGAGCCAACATTGACTATCTTTCCTGTAATAAATTGAGCAGAATGGGTCCTTTAGCATCATTTTGTGTACAGCCCTTGGCAGCGGGAGCCTTACCAAGATGTGCCAGCTCGACTCTCATTCCTCTGGGAGGGCTGTCAGAGTGGCCAGCAGAGCTCACTTTAGACTTTCTCTTCATCCCTCGCTTTGCGGCTGCTATGTGATTGCATGCAAGGTTTCTCTCTCTCTCTTTTTTTTTTTTTTTTAAAAAAAAAAAAGCACTTTCATCTTTTACATATCTTCCCCAAATTATTCTTTTTTAAGGGTAGGCCTTCTGGTACCCCGAAGTCTCAAACGCACATATTGAAGATATCTGCTGGAGTCTTGTCTGTGCTGGCAGTGGCAGGAGAGACCTCTGGATGTTTAGTTACACGAACCGCTATGTCTTCGAAAGCTGTGGTGGAGATCTAGCTGAACTCCACTTCCTTATCCTTTGACATCCACCTTTTCTAAAAAATATTTGCCGGTGTCATATTCTAGTGGATCGCTAAAGCGTTTGACCTTGCTACTAGAAAAAAGTCCTGAATGTATCTTTGACAAGATTGAATCTACCACCTTCCAACACTTCTATGTGCTGTTTGGATTCTTTTGATCAGCAGGAAGAGACCAAACATTAGCTGAATGGTCTTGTAATCTTCAAGAGAAGAACCTCTGTTCCAAGCTGGGGGGAGTCTCTCTCTTAAAAGGCCCCTTTGTATTTTCTTGGATGCTTTACAAATGTTGCACCTGTACATGAGAACTTCATCCAGATATGAAATATGCACTTCAAAGTGTGCTTCCATACTCTACTGAAACAAGAGCTTGCGCATTTGATAAATCAAATGGGAGTCTAACCTGATTATACAGATGCTACGTAGCTACAATGGCTATGGTGCAATTAGTTTTTCAGCCATGAACCTTTGATAGTGGGTCTTTTCTTCAAAAGGAGGGTTAATTTCCTATACTGGTCAAAGTCTTCTCAGTTGTCTACCTGCTTTGTTTTACTAAATTCCATCTGGTCTACGCAGAGTTGTGCATTACCAGGATGAATAAGATTATTTTGATTTTGCTATCTCTTTTCCATTTAACAGTGCAGTTTTTCCTTTTTGTAGAACATTACTCATGAAGATGCACGTGTTCTTATCATGAGGTTGGATTAGTGTTGCAGATTTGGGATCTGTCCTCCTCTCTCCGGCAAAAATTTAAATTCCATTCTAGTTGAAGCAAATCCAGTTTATTTTTTTTTTTTAAGGCAAAAATCCAAGCACGACCAGACAACTCCCCACAAACCTGAAATCTCCTGTCCATCTGAACCCCCCGGCTGAAATTGGAGAAGTCTTGGGCAGATTTTTCAGACTATACTCAACTCTGTAGCAGTAACCACACCAGCTCCTCAAGCCTGATCGCTTTGACATTTCCACCAGTTTTCCATTTCATAATGGCCCAAGAGAAAGGCGGAAGGCAAACCTGACCTTGGTGCACTCTTATAAGCACAGTGTGTCAACAAAAGACAGGAAGAAAGAGAAAACCATCTGCAATTCAGTAGGGATCAGCAGCCCTTCTGAAAGTGCTCTATAGTAGCAAACAAGTGATGGTCTCATGCAAATCATTACAGGCCCAAACAGAAACTTCTCCTTGTTGCTGATGTGCTCTGGCACTCAGCAAGCTTCATTCTAACAAGGCATGACTTCGTTTTCCTCATTTGCTGGCCTGTACTACCAAGCCGTGGGGCTTTGCCCTCATACTTGAGGGAAAGAGAAGCCCTGATGTTGGCTTCAGTGGTTGCCTTTCATGCTGAAACCTTTTCAGCCTAATCTCTTTTATTGGCAACAACCAAAGTCAGATGTTTAAACCTCATATGGGGACTGAATAATTGCAAAAAGGGGTTGTACCCGACTGCCTCGTGTACTCACGCGTGCCTGAGTGGTGCAAAAGCACAGACCCCAAATGTCTTTCTCCTCTACTGCTCTTCAGTAACTTGATCCCTTCAACTGCACGGATGGTGGTAGGTCCTTTCAGAGATTCGTATGAACTGGTTCCCCCTGGACTTGAGACTTATATTCTGTGTTTTCCAAAGGTGGGTATGAAGGCTGGCTGCTCCCAGGTGCTGCCACTACGGCTAAGCTTCCACTTTACATTCCCCAAATTCCAGCCTGGTGTGTCTAGGCAGATATCTCTTGGCTGTTTAAATTGAAAAACAGTAACACCAAAATACACTGAGGTCAAATAGAAAGTTAAACAATTGCTTTAGGCTTAGAGTAAGAGAGCAGCATGTGAGAGACATTCTGTGGGCAGCAAAGCCAAAGGATCTGGCCTTTAATGCAAGAGCCAGAATCACCCCTACAAGGACACGTAGGCTGAGTAAGGATATGATGTGAAAATAAGAGAAAACAGGTAGTTGAAAAGTTCCCAATTATTTTAATTCCAGGGAAACTCCAAAGCAGGACTAGCTGTAGCACATCCAGACTGTGAATGTTCTGAGACTTTAGCCGTTTTTGTAATATTTTCAAGATCCATTCAAAGCACTTTACCATTTTCTTCTTTTCCCCCGCACCTTTTTTACCAGTGAGCAAAGATGGCAAAGCGGAGTCAGAAACCTGAATATTAAAATTTTCCCTAACCGCACGTTCTCAATGACTGTAAAGAGAAAGGCAAACTGATGTGCAGCAAAGCAGCTGTGAGAGCTCATCCAGTTGCGTGCGTGTGTGAGGCAGGGAGGATGCACGGTGTGGTAGATGAAACCACGTCACTGTAAAAGGAGCGATTTGGGGACAGTAACTGAATGATCGTGACATGCAAGTAGAGAAAACAATGATGTTTCCAGACTCCGCAGAGAAGCAAAATCCCCGCTTCATCCAGGCACAGCTGAACTTTGCAGCCAAGTGCTTAATGCCATACCAGGTCAGTTGGGATGTAATTGCCTCTAACCAGAACAGTCAAAAGTTACAGAGTTCACTATCTGCTGGCTGAGTGACACCCAGAAATTCTTTCCAGACTTACAAACAAGCAAAGAGACAAGTTTGAACCTGAACTTCAGGGTAATCACGCCGCTCAGGAGCGTAAACAAACATGGCACCGACTGGAAAATTATTCTTGAGGCGTCACTTTTGACTGATCCAGCCGAGAAGTTTCCAAAGTTAGGGTCGCGACCCTGAGGAGCGCTGATGGAAGAGAGGTCACGAGCCCGGAAATGAGGTTGCAAGCTGACAAGCTTGGGAACTGCTGATGTAGGCAGATGAATGGTCACGTCAAGGGGGTCCCCTTGGAATACCCTTTTTCCCCTCTCCTGCCTCGGAAACAGTAACTCGAGCAAGTTTTAAAGCTGACAAGCCTAATGTGTTTATAGCACGCTGCTGTATTTTTAAAAGCAGATCTCTGGAAACGAGCCCGAGATGATTAGGGAGATGGGAGCAAGGAAAGCTCTGGAGGGAGGGATGTGGGACAAGGAGAAGGGGAGGAGAGGCAGGTCTGTGGGAAACAGGATCTGCTAACCAAAAATAAGATTCAACAGTGTCGATGGGAAGAGATGGAGGCTTTTTAAGGTTGTAGTGATATTTTTGAGTCTTAACTTGGAAGGTCAAATTCTTCTCCCGAGAGGTTTGAGGAACATGCTTGCACTTCTCTTCTGTGAGAAGCCCCTGCCGCTGAGCTGGATACCTTGGTGTGGAAGCTAACCTAGGTGTTGGTGGAATTCATGTGTGGCCAGAGTAATGTCTATACAGCTACGGTGTGCACAGAAATAAGGTAGTTGTCTTTGAGTAAGTCTCCAAATGGCCTCCTTTAGTAGTGTCCTGGTGTTTCAAAAGCTACTAAAGCTAGGCCCTGAATTTACGTGTGTTAAGAGTAAACCACTGTTGTTTGGAACTTTGGTGGCTTACTCATACTATGAAAAAAAGTGGAAAATACAAGCAGACCAGAAAATTAGTGTAACTTATGATACTAATTTTGTATATTGTCATTAAGAAAAAACATTTTAAATTTTAGGAATGTTTGGTAAAGATCTCTAAATGTTGAATATTGGAGGTTTTTCGTGTCAGCAGTAATAAGGGTTTATGACTGGTGTAAATGTTCAGCCCAGACCAGGGACTTGCAGTGCCTTAGTTGCTGATGGGAGCCTTATTTCTTGGAAATCCCCACAGAACCACCTTGTAAGCATCAGATTGCTGTGTCACCTCCTGTGTCTGAGACTCTACAGTATGAGTCTTTACGCAGCCAAGCCTCTGAGGTTTGGAAATCTGCTGAACTCTCCTCTGGAAACCACAGGAAATAAACAGTGCTGGTAATTCAGGTGGGCTTTTATACTACCAAACTAGTGTCGGTACAAGAGGAGTATCAGCACCACGAAATGGATATCTTGAAAAATCCCAGGGTGTGGAAGAGACAAGCAATAGATTTGGGGCAATTAGGAGGGAGTACAGCAATAGCACAGGTGCAAGTCAGGAGTGGAAAATGGGCCTGGAGGTTGATAAGCCAACACGGACCATCACAGAAAAGCAAACATTAGGTCTGTGTGGTGCAATATCTAATGGTGTCCATGTCCTAAGTACAATGCAGAGGTAAAGTCAACACTATTGTATGGTATTTATTTAAAAGTTTTGTGTTGGGGGGTATTCACGGACAGGGAGCTTTTTGCAGCCAGTGGGCTTCCTGGGTGTTGTGTTTCAGGCTCAAAGATGGAGGGACTGGTCCTGCTCCAGTGCTGAGCTAGGTGCCACGACCCAGTGCTGGCCACAGGGCAAGGAAGAACCAAGTTGCCTGTTTGCCCCAGTTACTGTTACAGGGACTAAAATATTGTCCCAGAGCCACAGATGGTAGAGAGGGAGGAATTCAGGAGACAGTGTTGTGAGCGAGACCCTGAGAGCAAGGAGAGGGTAGGGTGTCTTGAGTCTTAAACCCACCGGTGAGGCAAACCTAGAGACTTCTGAGCAAGGAAACTGTCTGCTGCTGCTTGTTTCTAGACAGATAAAGACTCTGTGAACTTTTTTAATGACTAAATTAACCTATGCCAAGCCTGTACAGTTTCAAATAGCAGCTAATTGGTCAAGCAAGTGACACCTAATCTTCAGACCTCTGTGGCAAGGGCCCTGGGAGCTTTGCTCTTGAAGGTATCTAATTTTGTAGGATGGTCCAGACTGAATTTGTAGGTAAGACTCAGTTAAAGCTTTTACCTGCATACTTCTTAAGTGCAAGCCATAGAGATTGTTCCCAGACGTGCTTCAGACATGATCAGATTGGTGCAGAACCAGCCCATATCTCCAGTTCTGTTGATCCAGCATGGACCAGCCTCCACAAGTTTCTTTTCAGGGTTAAACCAAGCGTTTGGTTTGTTTGAGAAATTTGAGGTTTTATTTTCATAATTACCTTTAGTTTTGAAGCTGCCCTTGAGGCTATTTGGAATCCATTGAAACACACTGAACTCTAAATCAGAGGTTTCTGTATTTCGTGTCAAATGCACAGAAATTAAGTACGAGGTTTCTGCTCCAATCGTGTGGAAGTTTGTTTTCACTTCCAAAGCATATTGTGTTTTCTTGTAAGAAACTGATAACTTCTGTTAATGCTGAGCTCAGAATATATGGATTCAGGCAGGCTGGTTTTTCACCTCAAAGCATGTGACTTTAGTTTCCCAAACACTTCCCCAAATACCTTTTTCCAGTCTGCAAAATAACCCATGGGAAAAAAGTACAGATCTCATCGTGAAGCTTGAAATTGTCATAGTTTTCACATGCAAGTCGTGACTATGCAAGGTGAAGAAAAGGGCTAGGGGCATCTTACAGGATGTTCATGGCCAGCTTGTGTCATGGCTCAAGCGATTGGTGCCTTTAGCCCAGCAATAATCCGGCCCTGTAGCTGACCATCTCTTTAGGTACACTTAATCTCCAATTTACTTCTGTTAGTAAATTTGTTTGGTTTCTTCTTTGATGCTATCTATAAACATCTCAAGGTAGATGGCATCCTCCTTGCAGGGAAATTTTTCTAGAGGACTGGCAGGAATTTTTGATTCTCACATGCAGTCTGACTATTCCTATTCTTAATTCTTCCTGTTACTGCTGATTGTAGAGCTCGTCTCTGTGATGGCACCCTTAAAATAAACTGTTATCAGGTTCACACGTTGGTTGACGATATGTAATGTAAGGGCTCGTTCCTGTCCTCCTAATGGAGCTCCTAGATACCAAAGGGAACTTTTCCTGGACAAAAACCACCCCTGTTTTTGGCCTATCCAAAACGTGTAAGTCTTCAGAATAAGTCTTTGACCCAGAATGTAATGCTCCCAGTTGAAAGCCAGGCATGATAAAAATGCCAGATAAAAAGCATGAAAAGAAAAGAAAGGGGGGGTTCTTTTTGCTACAGGCTGCTATGGAGCGTAGCTGTAGAAACAGATCAATTCACTTAATGAAGTGCCTTTGGATTATAAGTTTTCTGTTTGTAGGCAGCAGACTTTTTTTGTATTTCAGTATTAACAGGGCTTCTCCTAAGGAGCTGTGACCTTTAATCTCATTATGTATGGATTTGTGTATGTGAATGTGACATACGAATTTGTTACCAAGATACTATTTGAAGCAAACATCCTAGGGCCTTCCAAGTTGGCAAGTTGATGCTGATTTCTGAGTCATCTCAGCCCAAAATATTATTTTTATATTTTTACAGCCTTTTGGACTGTAGAGGGAACATCAGCCATCTTATCTGACTGATGCTATCAGGTGCTTTCCATCAGTTTCCTAATGTATATCCTAGAGACAGCCAGACACGCACATAAGTCTGGATACGAATGGCACTGAAACGAAATGGGATTCGTTTTAGTTTATCGGAAAGGCGGAGCAGCTCAGCTAACTACAGCAACTGATCAGTAGCAGGATAAGGCCTTGACAAGTTCTTTCAAGCTTGATGTACTACGTGTCAACTCATTTGTTCCTTTCCTCACCTCCCTTCTCCTTTCGTCTTCCCTGTATATTGCCATCTTTTTCTTTGTTTATACAAACACATACTGCTACATAGAGATTTTTCTGCTGCGGATGGTCCAGTGGTGGAACGGGGCAGACTGATGGCAGATCCAGGCATGGGCAGTATTCCCAACACAGAGACCATCTGTGAAATGCTCTGGGTGGGGTCTACCATGTGTCGTGGTTTCTGTTGCTTTGTTATTCCTTTGTTTCTGTTTTTATATAATAGTGACTACTAATTAATAACCCGTTAGCTAGTTCTGAGAGTTATCCTGGAACACGGCCCTTGATAATGGAGGATTGATAAACGGCAGGGGAGTCACTTCCAGTCTTGTGCTCCTTCAAAGAATCCTTTAACAAAGGATTTAACAAAGCACAATATTTCGTGGTGCTGCATAATATCTATTTCTGAATTCCAGCTGCGGCTTTCTTTTTTTGTCTTGCTGGAGTTGCTGAGATGGTTTCATTTGACAGGGGAGCATGTTCAAAGAAGAAATACTAAAATGCGTTGAACAAAAATATATTTAAAGTATTTCCACCCAATCTGCAACGTGATTTCTCAAGATCTTGCAGGGCGTGTGTAGCGTAGCCAGCTGTGATATTAATGGCACTTTACTGAAAAAGCACCAGAGCCCTGTAGCTCATATAATAAATGAATTGTAGATACCACTCGCAGCACAAATAATGAGCGGGATTTATACTGCGCTCTCCTCATAAAGAATGAGTCAGTTCTCTCACACTCTGAGCATGCGGAAATTCTCAGAGAAAATGCAGCTGAGTGCGGTTAATTATTATCATTTCATTTAGGTATTTTTTTGTTGTTGTCGATGACAATGTCACCAGAAATAATGAAATTCATAAAATTTCATACCTTTGTGCCGACACGTCCGAGCTTTGTAAAAGAAGGTTATGGCTGAATATTGCAGTTTTAAGAAGATTAGCGTAAGTTGAGGAAATTATTTTCATGAACATAATTTTTTTGTAGAGCAAAAGTTTACTGAGAAGTATCTCACTTTTAGTTTCCAGCGATCAGAAAGTGAAATTCCTACATGTGTTTACAAGCAGGGGAAGCTAAACTTCAGGAAGTCACATGATTTCCAGTAACACCCCATCTATAGATATTTAGATGTTGAAAGCAAAGAAAAAAACTTGCCGTTATAAGTCTCCTGAAGCTGACGTATTATCTCTGCGTAGCCACGCTCCCACGTGTATGGCATAAGGCTCCTTCCCGCTTGGTTCCAAGAATTTATATCACCAGATATTTCAGAGAAGTCGCAGTCCTGGCCAGAATGTGTGGTAGCTGATACAGGGGGGACTTTTCTTTGGAAGCTCGCAGCGACTGTATCCAGTAGAAAGATAAGTACAACCCCTTGTGTACCTGACTGTTAATAGCTAAGTAAATAAGCAAATCTCAGGTAAATAACGGTGTAACAGAGGAAACAACTTTATCAAAGGCGGAAAAGTAGAATCTAGGAAAGGAAGGCTCTGCTGTTAACTAATAACTCTTAGACGTGCATTTTCTACCAACTCTTCACCTCCTATTATTCCCAAATGACTACAAGCCTTGCTTCTTCCATCTCCCATGGAGGATGGTATAGCTAAGAATAGATGTTCTGAAATAATGTGATATATCTTTATGTTGCTGGATAAATAATGCAAAAATATGCTTTTGTTGTTAATCTTGCTTGTATGGGCGGAGGTCCTTGTTCAGTTCCAATGATACAGGTTAATTCCTTAGGTCTGAGTTGTTCCTGGTGCCATATCTTGACTCTTCCTAGGTATCTCTGAGTCAGATCCTGCGTCCTGAGGTGTGTCTGCTCTCTTTCTCTCTGGATACCTGTGAATACAGTGTGGGGAAGGTGTTTGTGCAGCTCAGTGGGATTTATCTCTTTGCTGACTTCCTGGGCTATGGTTAAAGGGGAGTTTGGAAACTGGGAACAGAATCATTATATCAGATATAGTCCAAAAGTGCCATGTGTTTTCCCTTCAGAGAAGGGAGCTGAGCTAATCACAATAAAAGCAATTGTGGGATTTTTGGAAGGGAGTAGATGGCATAGGGAGAAAGCAGTGTGTTGCAAGTGGGTAGATCCAGCCCATGGGTACCCATATGTTTTGAAATCCTTGCGGTCTGGATAGTGACCAGCCAGTTTTTTTTGGCCCAAGGCTCCCAGCTCCACCCCACTGAGTAAGGAGTTCCTGCTGCTATAGAGCCCAAAAAGTGCCTTAGCACCCTGGGGCCCCTCTGTCGCTTATCAACATAAATACAAATAGAGCACCTTCGCAACAGGATGTTTATAAAGAGAACTGGAGGTCACTGCTGCCTATACCCTCCTTTTCTGCAGATCACTTCTTTGATACGTTTCTTCATCATCAAACTTCAGCAAAATCCATGTTTGAAGTGGGGATTTCCTCCAGACAAACCTTGGGCTGATGAACTCTGCAGAGGAGGGAGCCTGGCCCGTGTAGAAGTGTCAGCGTTGACTGCTGGACGCAGAACGAGATCTGAAATAGAGGGGTCTGCAAGGCAGAAACTTTGTGTTATGTGGCCTTTCTGTTTTTATAATTCAGATATCAAGTAGGATTGAGCTCCTTCTTTCATAATACACCCCTATGATGACTACCAAAACCACTCCTTCGGAGAAGGTCTGCAGCCAGTTATCCAGATAATGAAGAAGGGCAGGGAGAGACAGGGGGGAGATTGCCCACGGCTAATACAAAACATGTGCCAGTGAGACAGTGACTATTCAGTGTGTTCATCTTTTAAAATGTGGTAAGTGCAGCTCCTTAGAGCACAGGGATAACCTTAGGCACCAGGAAACTGTCAGCAGGTATGCGTCTGTGTCCTGGCTGTGACGCAGCCGAAGCTGTAGGGGGAGGACAGAGTGGGTCAATCTGTGGCCCAGATAATCCATCCATAGGTAATGGAACACTATGTCTGAGATGTGATTTGACTGTTTTCTTTGTTAAGGTATCCGTTGTCGGTCTGACATAATCAGAAGTCCTGCCACTTACGCTGATGTTCTTCCTTATTCTAATTAGCAACTGGACTTGGAGGGCATGTTAAGATCAGCTGAGCTATATAACGTAATATATAATGTAGGTTTCTTTACATAAGGTACAAGGGTAACATTGACGAGGAAGTGGAGAGACTATACAAAACTCTCTCGAGTGCATGGCAATGCAGTTTATAGTCATCTTTTGAAGATTACTTGACTTTGGTGGAAAAGGCTTATCTTCCTATAAATAGAGACATTCCTCTGCTGTGACATAATCTCACTTTTTGTCTTCCGTCTCCTTTATTCTTTCTGGAGAAAATACAGAGAAAGATAAAATACCCTCTGGTGACCCCCAGTCTCAAGAGTCCTTGATGCCGTATGTCTTTTATGACAGGTAACTTTCTAAGAAGTGTTGCTGGAGGAGTTTCATGGTTCTCGTTAAAATGGTTTGTTGGCTTTAGGACTTTAATCTCTAAGGTGAAATCCTTCACCACAGGGAAGATGCAAGCCCTTCAAGAGGCCCTCAGCAGTACCTTCAGGATCAGTACCTTCAGGATCAGTCCCTTCCCGGCTGATCCAGCACTGTCGACGCCAGTGGAAGTTTTACCCTTGATTTCAAATCTAATCAGGCCTGAGGACTGTGGTTTGTTCTTTCCTTCGTCCCTTTGGGCAGTTAAGACACTTAGGCTTACATAAGGTGTGCATTGACTATGCGACGGGGCTGGGGGGGCGGAATTCGTGCCACGCGTGATGGGAGCTTTGCCCCGAAGTGCTGACAAGCCTGAGTTTAGATTTGGCGCAATGAATGAAAGTAACAAACAAAAGTTGGGAATAAGCTCGGCAGAGGCCACGGCAGCGAGATCGAGGGTTGCTGGGATTTGGTAGGTGAATCTCCTGATGGCTGCCCTGATTAAATAGAGCGAGTCAGCAGCTGGAGGCTGGAAGGGAGAAGCGGGGCGTTAGAAGGATGTGGCTGTGGGGGAGCCCTGGTGAGCGGAGATTAGGAGGACAGTTCATGCCCAGAGGACTAGAATAGCTTGTCCACTAACTTTCATTGTTTTAGGCATTTAAAACACACTGGGTTAATCGCTACCAAAGATGCCCAAGGGAACAATGTTGTATCAGTTATCTTCCTGAGCATTTGACTGTTTTGGTTCTATTTATTCTAGACAAAAGAGCTTATTTGTGATGTTTCATCTTTAGTCTGAATGTCTCTGATTTGTATGTCCACTTAATTTGGAAGGTTTCCATGAGACGCCAGTGAGACTGTCTGATTAAAGTCATGACTTATAACCAAGCGTCTTTCTCGCTCCATGTTGCTGACCGCAGCTTTGATTATGAATTGTGAAAGAATGTTAAAATCCAGTGCATTTTTTCTCTTTGTGGGCTCTGTTTATTTTTATTTTTAACACTTTGATTGGACAATGAAACATGTCAGCGATGCCGGTTGCAAGTCTTTAGGTACAAGTTTGCCTTTCAGCCATTGCGTGGGAGTGATTATTTGCTTTTAAAAACTGACAGCTGTGGATTTTTAGTTCCTTTTTCTTAATAATCTCTGGAAAAATATGGCCTTACATAAAAGCCTGCTGTATGAAAGGTAAAACGAGGGCCAAGCCGGGACAACATCATCTTTTTCATGTCTCAATTATTTTTTCAGAGAGCAGTAGCAACAAGCTGAGGGGAGTTTGGAAGAAGCCGTATCGTTGCTTCTGCTTCCCTTGAATTCCTTTCATCAGTCCAGTGACTACATGTGTCCCCATGACACATTTCTGCGTCACATGTCCCAGGAAGATGGGCTATATGGAGATACGAGGCATGGAAAGTATTCTAGCTAGAGACTAGTTATGTCGACAGGTTCCACACGTGGTGTAAATTTGTATATTCCTCACATGGACTTTATTAATAGCACACGAGTGAGACAGGGAGAGCCAGTTACATTGCTCTTTATGTAAATAAAACAACAGAAATATATTCTTTCTGTGTTCCTTATCGTATTAAACCCGCAAATAGCTTTTTACCCTACAAGGCGGCTCAGGCTGGCACAGGAGACCGTTGGGAAATGCAGAGCACAGGGATGTTCCCAAGCCAGGCTGCGTGGCCGCAGGAGAGGAGTGAAGGCACGAGGGCGCAGCACGCGGCGTCCAGAACCGGAGAAAGAATAGTAGGCCCAGATAAGTATTTAAAAAGCCAGGCTCAAGCGTAACCAAACTGAATGCTTGTTTTGTTTTTGGTCCAGTGGAAACTTTGCAATGGAAAGTTAGATAGTTTTCTTCTTTGGCTCTGCCATCAAAGGGATGCTGCTGCCTTTCCCGGTCAACTTTTTCACATTCAGTGGGATCTAGATTTCTCTCTCTCTGCAGGATGCTGCTTTGGTTAGGAGGTCAGAAGAAGAAAATGCTGTAACTGTAGGCTGTCTTTATTCTCATTCTTCTCAGGTTCACCGGTCACTTCCACTGTAATTCTTTCAGCTAGTCGTAATAGCAAGCTGTTGCCCAGGTATATAGATTAAATATAGCCGGAGCCACAAACCAGAGTGTTTGGAGATTGCATATCCAGTCCTCTGCGTTCCCACCAACAGGAAGGAAAAACTGAGAAATGTGTCCAGGGAGACTTGATCTAAGTATTCGTGTCTGCTTCCAGACACTGAATAAAAACACCTGGATGGAAAGGACTTTTATTAGTTGTGACCTTCCTGTATTAATCGTAACCAGTTCATTTAATCTGCAGCAACATGGAGAAGTACAGAAGGGCCATCCCAGTTTGACACCCGTGATGAGTATGAACTAAACTCCAAATTCCCGAATATTCAGAGCGTGGGCTGTGCGCTGAGCTCATCTTTGCAGCTATAAAAAGGGTACTCTGACACTCTCCAGTGACGTGGTGAATCTGGATGAAGACATGCCAGGGAGCAGATTATAGGGTAAATTAAAAAGGAGAGCTGTTTTACAATACAGGACCCTTGAATTTTGGCTACTAGTGAAATTATTACCCAAATTGGGCAACAATTCACACATTTTCATTTGAAGAACAACTAGGAATTCTTCTGGGGGGCTCCAAACCATGCTAGTAAGAAGAGTTGTCTCCCATTCAACACCCTTTATTTAAATGGGACGTCCAGATAACCTGTTCCTAAATATAGGAAAGGAAAGGAATACCATCAAACCGGTAGAGCAGACAACTGGGAATCTGAATCAGGATTTCTCTCCCCAGCTCTGTATCTAACATGCGTTTTGACCTTGGTAAGTCCCTTTTTTTTCAAGCCTCGATTTAACCATGCTATTAAAATGGATAAACCAATGTATGTTTCCTATGAGGATACTGTAGAAGTTAGGTTTTTTGGATGTGAAAGATGCTTAGTGTATTATTAAATGGGCTTCGTTTTTACAGGTTCACTCTCGGAAAGAAATATTTATCACATGTAAAATTCTAAACATTCCTCTGTGTCTTTAGGTTCAAATGATGGAAATAAATTTAAAAAAATGATATGTAAGTGCTAAGCAGGATATGGCAATAGGACTATTGCATTTACATTTGCGCTGTGAGCAAAAAATTCATCATAAATGTGCCAGGCCAACGTGGTTTTCTATCATGTTTATGCGGATGATTTACCTTCTGTACAATCAAAATAAAGACACGATAATGGCTAAGAATATTTACTAAGTCTTCCAAGCCGATATGGTTTAGCTCTAAGGAAGAAATCAATTTTAAATTCTACTGATTTCTTTTCCTCTATGTCTCAATTAAGTACTCCACATTAAATTCCTGAAATTTTTCTGCCGCTACTTGTAACGGGTCAGAAATGTCAGGGTATCCTTGAAGTGGAGCACTCCCCTCCAAGGCACTTTGCATAGCTTAATTAGCGCAGTTATTTCTTTCCCCGCGCCTTCGCTGAGGGCTTTATGTCAGATGCTCCTAGTTATTAGGAATCGGAGCCAGAGGTCAACTGATGAGCTACTGATCGCTCAAGCTAAGTGTAATTTAATGCCACAGTTCATATGAGCAGTTTGCAAAACCCCTCTGGGGACCGTGTGTGCAGGGGTGCTCCTGGATGTGTCTATCTGTAGGCTCTGTTCAGTGCAGCACAAGACACACATGTGCGTTGAAGGACCTGGTGTGGCCGAAGCTCATCATCATCATCAGATGACTACAGCCATCAATTTCTTTTATGCTACTTAAGCAACAAATATGCTTTGAAACTGTCACAAATTAGCGCTTTTTTTTTTTTCTCAACAGGCAGTGAGGGACCTTCCTAATGTATTCAAGAAGCTTTGTTGTCTTGAATCCCCAGCCTTGGCTGTATAATTGCTGTCGTAAGACAGTGTAGCAAATGGTCCTCGTTTTAAGGCCTGGAGCCGGTTTGTGTGTCAGAGTCACTGGTTGAATGTTTTTCTGCCCAAGGTAACTGCCTAGGCAGAAGTAGTTTCGATTCTGGCTAGTGATATGTCATTAATACATGAGTCCTCTAAAATGTTTACCTATGAAAAAGTGAGCCTTTGACCCTGAGATACCAGAAATTGTTCAAACTAGACTAAACACAAACAAGTCACATAGTCCAGTTACGTGGTGAGGTCTCTTACCAAACCTTTTCTGAGTTTAGCCATTATGTGAATGTCAGCCGCGGGAGTGCATTTCATACTGGGATTTTCCACTTGGCCTCTATTCAGTACCAGTCTGATAATGGGATGAAAAGTGGACTTGAGGAATGTGGTTCAAAGGACTCGCGCTATTGAAGCTGTGTACGAAGCCTGGCTACATAAGTCATAGGAATGACTTGTGAAGATACCGCAACATGGAGACAGCCCGTGCAGGGCCATGAAACAGAAGATATGCCACTCATAGGTGGGACGACTGAGAAGGAGGAGCCAGATAAAGGGCACTAAGAGAGTGGAAGGCAGCCAAAGGATGCTATAGGAAACACCAGTCACGGCAATACTGCTGTGACAACAGCATTCCTGTCTCCCTGTAGTGGTCTTGCTAAGTCATAATTCTTAATTTGGTTATCTCTGCCCCTGAAAAGACTGTGGGTACGTTTTCAAAGACCTGGTGAAAGTATTACCCCCGAATTCTGAAACACTAAAGGAGTAAGGAGTCACTCAAGTAACAAATCTATCCAGATTGCTGGATCTTATTACATGAGAAAGGACGGGAAGCTATAGATAGTATGAGAGTGCTGATGCGGTGTAACATACACTGAAATCGGTCCAGGCTTATGGCCATATTTAATGCAAATGCTGAAATACAGAGGCTCTGTGAAGAACCAGCCTCATGTCTTGGGTGCTGTTAGTTGGTAGATTTTACCCTGCACGTTAACAAAGCAGTAAAACATTGTCGCTGGCAGACATTAAAAAAAAAAGCCTATCTTCTTCCAAAAAACTTCGTATTTCCTATCTGTGGTGCTGTAGACTACCCCTTTTTGCTAAGGGAAATCTGATAACCACGTGTATCAATTCAGACTCAAAGACACTTGACAACCAACCTCTCTATCTGTCTTTGTTGTCTGTTCACAGTAGCTTTCCCTTTATCAGATCCCATTATATACGCTGCAGGACCCCCAAACGTTGCAGTGATTTTAAATGTTCAGGTTTTGATTGAGAGGGTCGGCATAGGTGAACAAATGTTGTGCGCAGAGTGGCAACAGACGTGGCTGGGATGTACTGCGGTATCTCAGTAGGCAACAGCCGGATCTGGGGTGCAGCACAGTGGGTGGTGGCATCTCTTTGTTCCTGTAGTGCTTTGTGAGATGTCAGATATTGTGATCTGTAAAGGTATGCCTCCTTTAGCTGGCAGGCTGATCAAGAGAAAACAATTATAGATGATACACCATTTTTATTTTATTTCTCTTAGGGACAAAAAGCTACCCAACCCCAAGCACGTCTCTTCTAATCAGTCTAGTTGTTGTCCACATTTCGCTTGTGCTCCTCCTGAGCTGCCTATAGCAACAGGCATCACTTCTCAGCTGTTGTGAATTTGGGGATTTCAAAGGCCTTCCTGGCTCTAATGGAGAGGGGCATTGTATGGCCTTTTCCTAAGGTCAAACTCCATGCAGAAAAAGCAGGCAACAACTTGTCTCATTGCCTTCATTTTATATATTGACAAACTGAGGTTTAGACAAGGCGAGCATTTTGATCTAGTTTACCCAGAGAGCAATGAGGAAGTAACCTCAAAAATACCCAGGAAATTACCTAGGAGATTCTCCAAGCGCAATAAGACAATAAAGTTCAAACCTGAATCTTCACCCTGCGAGCTGTCTGCAGGGCCCTCCACCTCTGCTGGCTTTGCCACCTCTGCTGGCTTTGCCCAGAGCTGGATTTGTCACTTAGATATTTTAAAAACTGTTCTTCCCAAAAAGCACTCTTTTGGTGAGTTTAAGCAGATGAAAGGTAGTTGTTCGTGTCCTGCGTGTTCTGCTTTGGATGGGCTCTGGGTTGCCGTCTCGGGTGGTGCGTGACGTTACACGCTGAGGGGGTGAAGGGCGGGTGCGGCTCCTGCCAGCGGGTGCCCGGGCTTGTTGGGAGGATTGTTGCCATTCCTACCCACTTCTGTCTCTGTGGTCCTCCTAAAACAACACCAGCTGTTAGCAATGGTTGCGTTATGTAATTCATTTAGGAGGAAAACTCTCTCATAAAGTTTATGATCCTATTGTCCCTGAGGCAACCCAAGCAAATGGGTCCGATGCAGGGGGGGGAGATGAGCAGCTGAGCTGAGAATGCACAGGGACACCGTGTCCTACGGTCATGGCAAGAAACTTCAACCAAATCCTCTGCTGGAGGGTCCTGGGACTAATCTATCTGCAAAAGCACAGACCCGTAGCAGCCGGCTGTGCCCTGGGCTATGGGGGGTGGCATGGCAACACCACCTTCCAGGGCTGTAGGAGCATCCCTCAGTCACAGCTCTACCTGCCAGCCCATTGCACCTCCAGAGTGCTGGGAGCCAGTGAAAGGCCTTCCCTCCCAAAAAATAAATACCGAGAAAAGGGAATCCTTATCTGCCAGGGCCTGCTATTGAAAAACGGATCTCAGTTCACATAAGCAGGAAAAAGACGTTGAGGCTTATTTGTATTTCTGCCCCTGAGCACAAAGGGGCTAGAAAGCAGGCGGATCCCACCGATTGTGTGTTCCTCCTGTTTGGAGATGTAATCGGCATACATGTACTGTGCCACAGCCTTCCTCAGTCTCTAGGGGTTGGATTGGGGCTGGGAATGATGTAGACGACCTCCAGAGTGGAGGTGAAAACCTCCAGGATAGGCATGGGGGAGGGCTGGCCCCTGACGCAGCATCTCTCCCCAATCTTCTGATGCGTGGCATGCACCGTTAGGAGCGATGTTCATGGGGTAAGGAAAAAAGCACAGCATCACCCTGATCGCTGAATCCCAACTTGCCAACTGGAGAAACAGGCTCTGTGTAAACAGTACAAGTGAAACGGATGTTTCATTCTGCTACTGATAAGTTTATCAGCAAAGCCAATGTACACTCTGCACCCCTAGGAAAATACACAGAAAATGTGTTAAAGAATGAAGTTGAGGGTCCTCAGCTAACCCCCATCTTGCCACGCCCTGGGTATCACTGCTTGTGCTTTGGGATGTGTCAGTCATCACTCCAGCCAACGTGACTCCAAGGTTGGGATGTTGTCCTTCCTAACCACAAGGCCCAGTCTCACCTGGGCTGTAGCTGTCATAAATGCTATCGAGATGGATGAAAAAGGACTGTTGCAAAGGTGCTAGGGAAGACGAAAGCATGGCAGGGGCAGGCAAGGAGCGCGGTTGCTGGTGGGGGGCACTGTGGCAAGGCCCTGCTGGACCTCGGGTGGGAGGTGAGGCAGCGGCCTCTCCAGCTGGTATTGCTGGTGAGTAGACCATCGTCCTTTGCAAGGAAGCAACGAGAAAACTGTCTCTTCTGTGACTGTGTCACTGAGCCGGTATTGCCTCACCGGGGGCTCGGCCTCCAGCTCGGAGGTCTCACAGCTCCAGAAAGCCTTGCCCATGTTGCCTCAAGTGCCCACTCCAGTGTCCTGTTACACACGGACCATTTTGGCCGGCTGGATTTTGTTCCCTGCAAGCGAGTGGCTGGGAAGTAGGTGTGTTTCACAGAGCTTATAATAGAAAGCTTGCTTTGACCTCCACGACAGAGAGATTAACACCATTCCAGAATGATATAGTGCATGTTTTTTAAGGGTCCAAAGGCAATTCCTGTTTACAGAGCGGGACTGTAAGAGCCTCATAGCATTCAGGCTAGGGCAGCGGCTGTCGGGGATTCCTTCTCCAATCGCTTCTTTTTCAGGTGGACTTTTGCCCTGCTGAGGGAAAAGTTGAAATGCCCCGTGGATGGCCAAGCCTGGCTGTTGCGGCTGTGCAAAGTCATGCTGCCTGTCTCTGAGATGAGAGGATGAGGATTCTTGTACCTACCCTTATCCCTTCTCATAAAAGGAAACCATATCACAGCTTCTTTGGGGTGATTCTTTCTGTTCTGGGACTTCCAAAGTTTCTTTTAGAAACTGTTGGGCTGAGATCCACAGAAAGGTTGTCGATGCTTCTGAAAAATTTGTCATTGACAGTAAAGATCCATTTGAAATAGCCCCAGACTTCCTTGAGTTATTCAGCTCTCTAGATGCAGTCTTAAACGCTTTGATCCATAGTGGTGTGACCTGCTAACCCAATTATGAGCTCATGCCTAGCACTGTTGCCTTTATCAGCATGTGGGCACTGAGAGCTGGGCTCGTTGTCCTGCTCCCACCATGCCCACTTGTCCAAGAAATATGAAAGGCTGAAGGCACCGTGAACAAGGAATGTATCCATTTGCTAATAGCATCGGCCCTTGCATTTTTAGTCATCTTTCTGGAAACCAGAATGCACCAGATCTCCTTTCTGTGCAAATAAGGAGTTTGTTGCTTGTTGCAAGTCAGCCACCTGAGCCTTGGTGAGCCAGTGGGGAGTCCACTGTCTAACGTATTCCCTGGCCCAGTCCTGGAGAGAAAGCACAAAAAGGCCATACACCCAATGGAGTAAATTCATCATTCCACTGATGGCTGGATTTGCCTGATTCTCTTCTATCGTTACTTGCCTCCTTAAATTGCAGCACCTTCCTCTGCATTTTATTTATCATTTATTGACTTGATATTGTGCTCAAAACATTTGTGTTTCTCCCCAGATTGAGGCACCTAATCTGAGTTATATGCCTCTGGTCAAAAAGGAGTTATGTACTGACCCATTGTCAGGGCCCAAAATTTAAGATGCTTTTTGGAAAAGTGGTCTTTAACAAGCTCTCATGTTTTCTTGTATCATCATAGTCTGACACTCAATGACTTATGGATGCCTGTCTGGGTGGACGTACCGAGCTTGTTAATAGCTATTACCTTACAGAGGGATAGTTCATGCAGTGGCAGGCAACAACTAAGACTTGCGTCAGGGGCAGTGATTTTAGATGTTTTTGGAGACTTACATTCAGATTTCTAGGTGCGAGCGGCACTGCAATGAGAAGATGTATGAACATTGACATACGGCATCTCGGATATTAACAGTATGGAGCTCTCCTTGAAGGAAAGTGTGAGGCGCATTTAGCATGTGCAAAGCTGTATTATTTACTCCAGAAAGATCATGCTGCAAGTTGATGACGCACCTTCCTTCCCCTTCCTACTTCTCATTTTCTCTCTGTATCGAGGCCCTCCGATCTTGGAAATTATTTACATCTCCTCTGCAAACCTTGACTGTCCTTTTCCCTCGGTCGTGCTCTTTTTTGCACAATGCTTTTGGTGCATTTCATCCAGTTGACTTCAACCCACACAAACAGTGACGGTGCA